>NC_134951.1:51549484-52282609 GCF_965638725.1 Aptenodytes patagonicus | reverse complement strand
AAAGAGGTGAGCCAGCTCGTATCTGCAATGCAGCCATAAAATCCTCCGGCGCTACATCCCCAAAAGCTGCTGCTGCCCTGCGAAAAGGCCTGGATTTTGTCTGTCTGCAGCTCAGCACCCAGAAAGGACATTTTGCAGAAGGGCTCGGTGGACATCCAGGAAAACTGCTTTCAGGACCTTATCTGAAGGACAATACTTAACTTTCACCACCTTGGCCTGGCCCCTGAAAAGAAACAGTCACACTCAATTATTGTCTTTTTCTAGACAATTACTATTTAATCAAACCTCCAGCTGATATTAACTGGTGGAAAAAAGGCTATTTTTAGTCAGGACAGTGATTCCCCCTCACTCCTTTCATCTATGAGTAATGTATTTCCTTTTGCTCTCAGTACCACAAACCAGTCCACACCAGATGCTCAGTATTAGGTAAAATTAAAAATGTGGGCATCATACCCTTTGAAAGATGCTTTGAACTCAAATTAATATACCTAAACCCACTATTTAAATTAAAGATATCCTGTCTCTCTGCCGTATAGTTTTCCCTTTTATCAGAAGGGGAATTTTAGTCCATTTAAAGGTTTTTTGGTTCAGCTCCACAGACCACACTTCGACTTAACAACACATTGTAATTTCCTTTTAGCCACAAGAATAAAGGAAATGCATAGAAGCAACACCATAATCTTGTCAAGCACCCTCTTTTGTTTCCCTGAACAAGCCTGTTCGAGAAAATGTGAAGCCTCAGATTTTTAAGATGTTTAGATCATGGAATACTTTTATTGAAAACAGACATATGTATTTTTATGCATCTACTGATGTACCCACACACATAAAATATATGCCTACTAAATTCTTTTATGGACAAGAACAGAGCAGTCTGCAACCTGCAGAGGTTTTGCAGAGTTCAATCCCCTTGCCTCAGCATTTTACCTTTTCCAGACTTTTGCCCAGAATCCATGTGGATACTCGAGAAAGCCCCACCAATTCTCACACCCAGGGAAGTAACAACCAGGGAGCGCCTGCACCCAGACTCACCTGTGAGCAGGGCTCTCCAATTGCTGCCAGAGGCAAAAACGTGGGAGCCACGTAAAATACACGGATTTCTCATGTACCTCTGTGTATATATAAGAAATGGGCTCCTGCACTACTTGTGCCATTTATTTGCATCTTTAATCTTTTTCAAAACACAGTGATCTAAATGCAGCTGCTCCGCTTCTGGAGAGCTACAGGACTCAATGCAGTTTGCTGAACATACTCAGACTTCACATTTCATAAGCAAACACCGTCCACCTTCACATTCAGTCTATCCCCTCTTGATGTCACCCTTGATGTCACCACTGACAGCACGCAGAGTACAGGCAGAGGTGTAAGAGCTGCCTCCTCCTTTTGGCGCTGAGCCACGGACCTGCGCGTGCCACGGCAACAGGGAGCTGGCCTTGTTTTAGGTCCCGCGGGACCGTGAGGCGTGCCTGGACACACATGGCAAGCCCTGGGGGCACCCAAGTGCGTGCGGGACTCTGCTGCCTCTGCGGACCCCAAGGTCTCGCTCGGTCCCTGGCAGCTTCGCTGAGGTGCCGATGAGGCAACGGAGGGGCAGCCTGGCCCCAGCCGCAGCACGGAGAGAGGGACCTGCCAGGAGAAAAGCCAACCACCAGGCTGGAGAAACCGATGCTGAACCTGCTGTACTGAGCGAGGGGAGAGGTATTAGTTGGCAGTGCTAACGATGCCAAGAAAACGTATTCCAGGACAAAGCAAAGGGGCAAGTTAAGCATCTGCGAGTTCTCTCGGTGCGGGTTAGACAGTGATAGTAAGGCAGTTTATCCCCAAGAGCTTTCTCCTCGCTGGAGGTGTTGAGTTAACTGGCGGTGACCTCCCACTGACCCACAGGCAGCATCTGCAAGTGGTGCGCGGCGGTGGCAGCCAGGAAGCACTTCTCCCAAACAGCGTCCTTTCAAAACACCACTCCGAAAAGCAACAGCTGAGGTGACCCAGGAGTCAGCCGCCCAGCCCCATCCAGCATGGAGGACGTCTCCCTTCACCCTCCCGGGGTTTCATCCATCTTCATTTGCTTTTTCTTGCTGCCATTTCCTCTGACTTTTCAAACTTGGGACACTGGTAGCTATTATTCATTCTCTTGTTTCTTACCGGCCGCGCAGCAAAGAGCTGCAGCTTTCTACCAATAAATACCACATCGGTGCTTATTTAGCCATTATTTTAATCACTGATTTTTTCTGCTCAGGTATCTCTGGAGCAAAAGCAGGTTTTACTGCATTATTACAGTTTAGATTTCTAAGAGAAAAACATCTCAATGCAATTATTAAACATCACTCTAGGTAGCCGCAAAATAACTTGCTAATGAAAACTCTGAATAGGAATGAAAATATAACCGAGGTATGAAGAAAGTTAACTGTCCAAACCATTTGAGGTTAAGCAAGTATGAACAAACATCTTCATTGTGCACCCTTTTTGTCTATAAAAAGGGTGAAGAGGTGAAGCAGCAGGACTTATCCCTTCCACCACGAACAATGGTGTAAACACCAGAGGCTCTCCAATTTCCAGCTATAACAAATCATTTAGCTCTGGGTAATTCCAATAATTTTAGTCAGCAACTTGCAAAACTGCATAATGTGTACTCAGTTGACATCAATTTGAGTAATCTTGTTCCCACGTCTGGTTAAGAGGAGACTGATAATAATATATTTTGGCTTCACAGTGGGGAGGGGGAAGGCTAGCCCTTCTCTTCCTCTCCTCTTCTGGGTGGTTCAGGAGGGACGAGGGAGAAAAGGAGGTGTTGGGAGGGAGAGAATTGGGGGAGAGATGGAAAAGCGAGCAGGAGTCCTGGTAGCAGATTTGGGTGTGGGATCTTGTTCTCCGTTCTGAGAACGGACCCCAAAACTCTCACACCTGAACCCTCCTCCCCAAACGTGAGAAGGCAGGCTGTCCGGCTTGCGTTAGCGGACAGCGATGGTGGGGAAGGCATACAAACGTGCTGCCAGTGACGAGAATCTCTCAGCTCAATAGAAAAGACAGAAAGAGTCAGAGATTTTGCGTAAGAGGAAGAGATCGAATGACTTCCCCAAGGTTTCACTGAAAACAGACAGCAGGAAGAGGAGCTGAACCCACGTGTCCTGAATCACAGCCCTTCGTCTCAATCACAAGACCCTCCTTCCTCTTGTATGTTTTGCACTATCTAGGGTAATCGAGAAAAAGACTGCCTTGCCCTCCTAAATCAGGAATTGAATACTAAATCTATAAATTGCCTAGGAAATTCAGATGTCTTGATACAAGGGCAATGGGTTCCAAAGAAATGACAAACCTTGCTATTGCTCCGGAAGGAGGGTGTCATTTCCTATGCTGGTCATCCATGTTGAATCAAGATCAATTTAGATGGCAATAGGTTAGAAAATGCAGAGCCTTTCTTAGAAAAGATGCAAAAGAGCACGTCTACGCCATGCAGCACGCTCTGCTGCAAAGCCCACAGAGCCAGCTCCAAGCCTGCTGACTGTGGAAGAGTGTAGCGTCGTGAGGGGCATCGCTGCATCAAGAGAGTGATGCAGATACATTAGCAGCTAAATTAATAAGCCTTACAGCTCAGAAAGGCACACAAATTTAAGTCCAGGGACATACTTACACTTTTTCTAAGGCTACCTCAATCACTGCTCATACTCCTGAAGGCCGCTGAACCTTGTTCCATTATGCAACGCAAGCATAATCCTTCTTGCTTTCTGGCTTTGCCAAGGTTGGGAAAGGATATGGTTGTGCCCTATAAATATGTCATGGGGTAAACAGCAAGGAGCTATTTCTTGAGCTTTTTCAGCTGAAGATTTCCACAGAAGAACAAAACTGACCTGAGCAAGTTCAGGCCAGAAGTTCTTTAGTCTGAGAGGGGCTTCTCCGTCACAGCCGTGGGGCAAAAAAATCCTAGCCTTGGTAAGACAGACCTTGTTCATTAGCAAAACGATTTTTTTATGAAGTTGCCTTTCCCATCAGGAGACTGGGCTGAGTGCCCAGGAAGACCTCCTCTAGACTCACCTTTTCTAGGAAATCTTCTAAGATATTTCTAAGAAATATCACAGTGGTCTAGACATTCGCATACTTCCAGAAGGTTGAACTAGTAAAGCATTATGCATATGTTTTTCAGAGCGCATCATACATAATAGAACAAAACAGAATTTTCCACCTTTGGAGAAAATTCTAGCTGACTGAGCAGTACACACGCATGTGCATGCCCATGAACACACACTATTTTCAGTATCAAGACCATCTTCAAGCAATTTCTCACTCTTACAATGCATTTATTTTATGTAAAACAGATGCATGTCTTTGGGGTAGGCTTTGTCTTTTAGTCTTATACTGTGAATGTCCCTTTTAATTAAAACGGGAAATACAAATTTCCTCGTCTAGTTCCAAGCCTGAAGCCTACTAGCACAAGCAGCCACCTGCAGATTCAGCTGGAATCCTTTCAGCATCCCACAGTAAGTCTGCTGGTTGAATTCAGGATCTTCGGACACGTATAAATCAGTGCGCTCCACTGAGCTGTGCCCGTTTACACCAGCCGTAAAGAAGCTGAACTAGTAGTGATGTATCTGTCCTGAGTTCCTTAAACAAGTCCTGAAACTCCATCACAGATTGTTACATTAGTACTATTTAATCCCTGCACAGCTGATGAGAATGCCACCCTCGGTGGTACCACCTTTTAAAGTCACTGCTACATGCTGCGCCTAGTGGGATGAAGAACAACTAAATGAGAAAAGTAGCACACATTACAAATGGAGATTATCAAACTGCACTAGAAGTGAACGGGAGGGGGGAGGGGGAGGGGGAGGGGGAGGGGGGCGGGACGGGACCACTGAATGATCCTTAATGCAAAATAATTCAGATGTATCCTTCTAATTAAAATACATATTTTTTTTAAAAGTCTTCCCTTTTCTTCCCGTACCCAAATGAAGGCGACAGCAAGCATTTCCATTCCCGATGATGGAAGTGATACCAAGTATTATGTTAGTATTAAGTGAACTTCCTCCCATCCATTTCTGTTGAGTTAATGTCATCTGACTCAAATGTGATTAATAAAAGTGGGCTGTTCAGTTCCGACAAACTAAAGCCTTCCAAGTTTATAGACACAATTGCTTCAGGCTCCCCCTGTGGTTGATCAGATAGGGTGTCTTTTGAATGGACTCAAAGAAACACATTTTCACACCTGTCAGGCCTAGATTAATATCCCTGCTAATTGCACTTTAGGAACGGCCAATTAGTTCTAGTTATAGAAGCTTTCATGGGTAAGGGGGAGAGGCAGCCTGTTATCACCATCAGGAGTCATTGTTCCCCTGAATAGATTTGTGTCCCAAACTGCGTGTGCCTCAGCAGTTTGACTGGAAGCCCTACTGCACGCCACTGCAATGACGCCTTTATCCTAGCCCCGAACCCACTTTAATGACAGTGGAGACAGCAGAGGCGACCATGATCGTAAAAGGAAAATAAACTAGCACTACCCTGAGATTACAAAGCCTAACACCCGTTTTCAAGCCAGAAGTGGTTTGCTGAAATTTCCTAATTATCCCAATTTTTTTTTTTGTCTAAGATAAAATTTCCTTTTTGCTCTAAAGGGATAGCACTTAATTTGTAATAAAACACTTGCTCCTGCAAGGAAAAAAACGCCCGATAACGTTGCTGAATTTGCAAAAGGGGGATAAGTAAAGTTCTGGCCTTGAAGCAGCAGCCTGAAGAGTGACAACTGCAGTGCCAACACCGCTGGTGGGACTCTTGAAAACAAGTCAGGGACCAAGGGTTAGTCCAGGCATTCGAACGTGACAGGAAGGCTAGTTAATAAACACCAGCTAACCCCTTCAATTACAGCAATAAATTGTTCAATTGGTTAAATGTCCACAGGTTCTGCCCCGAACACCACTGTGAACTGTTTAATTAGCAAACTCTTGCATCACTGGACAAACAGATCTTGGGGGGACGCTCGGCCCCTGGAGAGCGAGGGGCGCTGGTGCCCCGTGCAGCTCGCCTTTGCAGGGCTCGCCTTTGCAGGGCTCGCCTTTGCAGGGCTCGCCTTCGCACCACGCAACCCGCAATGTTTTACCAGCTCTGAAGATTATTCACTCATTGCTGCCTATTTTTCAAAACAGAATTAAGACTGTATGGGCCAAATACGGCTCAATCACCATTCTTTCTCCATCAGTTTTCTGTATTTCGATAAGACACCCCACAAATTACAGCTTCTCACCTGCCACAAGATTAGATAGCCGTGCACACGATATGGGTTACGCAGCACAAGAGATACCGAGTACCTGGAAACTGCATGCTGTACCAAACAGACCTGCAGATTAAAAGTCAGCGGGCCTATTTCTTGAAAATATTTAAACACACTAAATTTGGGATTATCTCACTAAGAGTTAAGAACATTTGAAGCCTTGTAAAATGATTTATCATCGCGATCACTGCTAGCTATGAAGGGTATTTAGAGTACATCCATGAGGCATATGCCACCATAACATTAAAAAATTGTGATACAAAATGTTTTTGGTAACAGCTATTTTACAAAAAAAAAAAAAAAAGTTATTTCTGGTGAATAAAGGGACAAGTTTAAGTCGATCACTGAGGATCCGTTCAGAGTTAAAGACTCACTGAAATTGCCTTCATTGGACCTTTGATCACTTCGATGAACCACTACATACTCTTGTTACTAACTAAAACCACACACTGATGCAGGGGAAAAAATGTGTGGGTTTTTTAAATTTTTCTATTAATTAGATCCATTTACCAGGAATTTCATGTCCAAAAAACAACCAGTCAAAGGACATAAGTACTATTTGTTATGTTTACACAATGAGGAGAAATTGCATTTCCCTGCTGAAGTTTTCTTAATGAACTATAACAGAGGTAAATTTATCACAATTGGGAGTAAAATACATACAGCGTTTGCCTGTGGAAAGCTGTAAGTGATCGCTCCCTGTCTCTCTAGCAAAAGTATTTCTTTGAAAAAGGGCTTTAGGCACAAATGTTCATTTAGAACCAATTTTTTTTATAACATTGAGGAAATCTACCATTTTGCATTTCTGCCTGAGGTTGAGCCTGGATCCTCAAAGGATATCCAAAGCACAGACAGGCAATCCAGTTTATTGGGGGAGGATGGGGTTGGACTATGTCCCATCCTCCACTTTGCAACAATGCACAAATTGTGCTGTTGAACTGAACTCAGGATGCTTTTGGCTGAGCTTGCTGGCTCCTGGGAGTCCTCTTCTGAGCACTATCTTCTCCAAGTGAGCCACCTGGAGAGCCTGAGCACCTAACTCAAGCTTGAAGATTCTCCCGCAGGTACCTACCACAAGGGTCCAGATCCACTCTGGGAAACCTGTAGGTTGAGCAGTGTGTTACTGCTTCATGTTTAAGGACATAAATGGTCTTACTCGATTTAGCACGCACATCTTGCAGAGCTAAGCAAAGCAATCTCTTAAATTCGGATTCACAGGAAGACTTCTGTTGACTTCAGCAGTCACTGGGTCAATCTTGTACAGAGTATTTTGAATGCAAATTTTAATCTTTATGTTGCCAGACCCAACAGAGAAAAAATGCTGCAAAGAGACTCTTTACTGCTAACAAATTACATGTTACCTCACGTTTGTACGTGGTGCTCAATGTTAAAGAAAATGTTGTTCTGTTAAGTCAGTGTGATTAAAGCTGTGCACTCACTTAAAGAGCTTGCTGAATCCAGGGTTTTAGTACCCGTGCCTCAGGAGTGGACCATTTAGAACTACTCTTTTTTTTTTTTTTTTTTGTAGTTTTGTAGTACTAAGCGAATTAACATCTCTGAAAAGTCTCGGGGTCTCAGGACAGGCTTTCAGTTGACATCGATTAGCATAGCCTCACTGAATTAAATAGACTGAAGCAATTCAGGCCATTGAGAATCCACGGGGGCAGGGTGGGGAGAAACTGCAAATTAGGAAAAGAATAGAGAACACAATACCAGCACTGATGTCCTGGCACACAGGCTTTTATTCTGGAGATAGTTTACAAGCAGTTCATAACCTTTGGACTCCAGACAGTCTGTAGAACCAACACGAGGAGGTTCAAGATTTGGTCTGAACTTTCCATCCAGCCCCAACACTGTCAATATTTGGAAGGTGCACTGGAACGCATAAAGTCTCCATAAAATGGATGTTAGTGAAACAAAACAAAAAAACCCTGACACTTGCATTCATAAAGTCATTTCAGACTTTATTACTTTAATCCAAAAAGCTATTAAGGAGATTAAATATTTATAACTTTGCTATGCTTTAAAGAGGAATTTCCCAGCAAAATAGCTAATGCATTTTTGTTTAACAAACATGGAGTCCAAAACCAGCTTCTCATTCCACATGCCTAATTTCAGATTCACTTCAAAAATTTTGATTTATAATCTTAAACTTTTTGCAGTTAACAGAGTAATTCACAGAAATGATCCAAGTGTGATTTTTCTGCCTAAGAAAAAAGTGACTGAAGAATTCACAAAACAAAATCATCTGTGTTTCAGGTCTGTCAATATTTCATTGATCTGTTTAAAATATCTTCACTTTTATTTCATTCTCCATTATAAATCAATTCAGTTATCACATCAAACCATACTCATACATGAATAAGTCTGTCAGGAAAAAATTATTTTAACAAAATAACTTCAGGCTACAAATTAAGGTTTTGTTCTTCGATAGTCATTTTAAAAGACTGAATAAGAAAAGATTTACAGCTATCTATTTTATTTTGTGAATGAAAGATTCTTAAAATAATCATTATGTACTCTAGAGGCTTTCATGACATGTTAACCAGAAAGTGACATTTACTATTAACTTAATTGACAGAGCCTTTGTGCAACCAAAGACAAATGACGTACACTGTTAATAAACAACACAAAAATAAAAGAGAAAGAGTTATCTTTTAATTCTCTCATCATCTTGATCATCACGTTTAATGCTCTAAGTCACAGGGAACTTCACTGAATTAAATGTACTTACACCAGTGCAAAGATAACCTAAATTAAGAGGGAGTTGAATGCTCAACAATGTTTTAACAAAGATTTTTTATCTGGTCAATAAAAATACCTTAAATGCATCAAATGCTAAACTTCTGTCCCGAACAGAAGCTTCTATTGTGAGCAGTAGAAGCTATACAGTTATAAATCCATTACTTTATTCAAAGCTAACAATCTATCTCATTTGCTTGTAGAGGTAGGTCACTTAATTCATCAAGGGAGGAAAAGTTAGTCTGAAAAAATAATTACAAAGAGACAATTTCTGAAGTACTTAATATATCTCCTACTAGCCATTGTCAAAAAACTGAAATACCAACTTACTCTGCCCGTAACTGTGAAAAAACAAAATGCTTTTTTTTTTTTCTCTAGATGCGCTTTTGAAGCCTTCCATGCTGAGTTCTGGGTTTCTACCTGCAGGAATGAATAATTTGCTTATGCTCAACAAAAGCCTACTTTTCTTATTTCAAATGCATAGAGGGGATTTGTGTTTGGCATTTAAAAAAAAAAAGAGACAATTGCAACTCATCCAGAACCAGTGTTTTTGTAACAGTTCAAGAACTGTTCAGATTAAAGATACTAACTCAACCCATTTATAAGCCAAGATGATTAATCAAGCTGACCATGCCATGCTATCACTGCAAGAACTGTGCTTGGGCGAGAGGTCTCTCCCATATATAAAATGTAAATTTTTGCCTTGGTAAAAGTTCAGAAAACAAGCTTGTTATCCCATATGCCTTATGACAAGCAATTTCCACAAACTTTTCAAAGACCCCAGCATACAAGCAAGATCCACAGAGTTTTGACTCACCTGATCTATTAGGTTTTTCCCTTGTACAGAAAGCTCAAAGTTTCAGTACTATCTTGCCCCGTCATTCACCGTACAGAGTATCTCCACACAGTAACCTCCTACGTAAAGCATGATCTTGCCTTTTTCTCTCCCCTTTCTCAAAGCGTGAAAGCAAAGTTACGCCAACTATCCTGAGAAGCTTTATACTGCATCAAGCACCTGTTCAGCCAACAGTCAGTTAAAAAAGCAAAGTAACAGCTGAGTTGAGGTCAGCCACCCTACGAACTTCAGGACATATTCAGAGACCCCACTACCCTCATCCCTCCCATCTTTATTTGAAAATAGCAGCTCTAGTAATGTGATGCCTTCCTTCCCTTCCCTGTTTGAGCAGGCAGTGAAAGCCCTCCTGCTGTCTTCTACTCTTAAGAAGAAAGCATTAGTCTCCAACCTGCACTATGCCTGTCTGCAGAAATAAGACAACTCATCCCACACTGATAGCATTTGTTTAAGGAGCACAGGTTCAACAGAGCCGGTTAACCATTTGCTAGCACCCATACAGATCTTGTTACACTCACTACACATACTTGTTAACATATCCTTAAGCATAGTTTAGCTTAAGGTGAGCACTTGGGTCAGTCAGTCTTCTCTAAGCATCGCCAAAGGGTAACACCAGCTGCCCCAACACAGAACATCATGATGCACACTGAGCCAGCCATGGGCACAAGCTTCACGTTTGTAGAAATGATGGTTGTCAAGTACTTCACTTGCACAACTCAAACGTGTATACTGGTACCAAAAACTGCTCAGAAGGAATTAATGGGCACTAAAAACACGTACTAGAGGTTTGCAGATTTAACAAACGTCCCTAAAACCAGTCCATGCAAAAGAGGTTTTGTTCCCATACATTCATCCATAAGCAGCTCAACTCTAGAGGCTGAAAACAGCAGCTGTCTTCCTTAAAAATAGTGGAAAGTTACGGCTTCTTCAGATCTTTTCTTCTAGAGTCCCACAAGTTACTCATGCTGGTCAAAAAGCTACTCAGTGCTGCCATTATTTTGTATTAACCTAAATCCTGACAAAAACTTTAGCCGTAATGATACTCCATCACGTCACATAAATTATTTTGTCAAGTCCAAAGCACAAGATTTATTATTACGGGCTTTTATTACAAAACCACCTAGAAGCCACAAGCAAGAGCACCGTGCCAGGCATCACGTAAACACATAGAAAGAAACCTCACCACCTCAAAGAGTCTGCAATCAGATAGAGAAGGGAGACACAACGTGAAAGAAGGGAAATGGCATTACCCTCACTTCACACGACAAAAGGAGTATGTATTGAGGCTTAGAAAGACTAAGCCCCTTCTCCTGCAACTTTAGACTTAGCACGGCACCTATTAACGTTGTAGGGCTTTTTACGCACACCAGGGCTCACCAGCACCAGGATGGAAGCACAAGGGATCGTCAGTCTCCAGCAATTTAGTCTAAAACAGACATAGGAACTGAACGCGCTTCTCTCCTATGTCCTACCCACAATTTTAACACCAGCTCTACCCCATTTTTACACCTATACACCCTTTTTGTGACAGTTGGTGCTACCCTGTTCCTGGTTATGTTAATTCAAGATCCAAATCTAGTGCCTAGCTTTCCAATCTTTGTAGCACAAATAAGATTAATTTTTAATTTTAAGGCCCTGATTCAGCAAAACATTCAACTATGTGCTTAATTCTATCCCTATTCAGTAAAGTACTTAAGTATTTGCTTAATTCTCATTTACTCTGCTGAGACTTGAACATGTGCTTAAAGATAAGCCTCTTCTTAAGTACTTTGCCGAACTAGGGCCCAAACTGTGACCTAGGAGCCAGGAAGAAAAGAAAAAAATAGATCAATAATGTCCAGTGTTATTTCCTCACAAATATTAGGCTGCTGAAAGGAAAAGATGAAGAAAAAATAAAAATCACTTTGATTCAAATAGTACATAGAGTTAGTACAGTTGTTTTATGGGAAGAGACAAAGTTTATAAAATCCTATTAAAAAATATCTCTTTAAAAATTCCTTCTTTTTGCTGATTTATGTCTACAAACTTGCATTATAGCAATCTGTTGAGCCAACCACTCACTCTCAGTTACATGACGGGAATCTTAAAAGTTTTTCAAGCTAGGTACCTGATGATTAAGTATAAAATAAAATTTAGAGCAGAATCCAATTGAATGAGCACAGTGGAACAGAATTCAGTTTTGTATTATCTTAAGACAAAAATAATGGAGAAATTGGGAAGATGCCAGGGAAAGGACCCCATGGTAAAAGCAATAAGAAAAAAAAAAGATAGACTCTGGTACTCCAGCAGGAAGAAACTGCTCGAATTGAGTCATCATCAACAGAGATCATGCAGACACTGTGTAATACATTCACTTGCAAAAAAGTCTCATCATGGGTGGATCCTTGGGCCAGCATGGAAATAATACAAGATCAGGATCAAAGAAGCCCTTGGCAGGTAGGGGAAATGTGACTACACATCTAAGCTTAGGCTTAGATAGCAGAGAAGGCAAAATATTACATTATTTCAAAAAAGACAAATGTATTTGCTAGTGGCTTATTTTCTTACGCATTTGCCTGCCCTACCCTTATGACCCTGAATCATTCCATAAAGCGTGTTTCTCCAGTGGTAAGATCCTAAACTGACCAAACATACCCTTTTTACTGCAGGTTCAGTGTTCAAACTAAAGCTACCTTGCCTGTTTCAAGGATACCAGTATCATTTCAAGTGACCTGGCCAGAAAATATTGGGAAGCCACAAGTCAGGAAAAGTATCTGCAGATGAAACTTACGTTCCATTTCTTCCAGCAATGCATCTCTATCATTTCACTGGCAAAAAGTTTGGTCAAGTCCAAGTACTAAAATTGGATACATACTGCTAAACTGTAGAAAGATGCTTTCACTATGTATGTGCCCACACAACTGGAACTGGATGCCCCAGATGCCTTCCACCCTCAGAGAAACTGGCCTGTCAGCATTTTGCCAGGAGAAGGGTCCTTCTCACAAATAAAGACCAAACACTTATGTGTCACTGGCAGGTCTTCTGTTGGCAAGTCTTTCATGTCAGCTGCTGCTGCTCTTCCTTCAGGAAGTGCTGTCCCTCTGTAGCTGGGGTCACTGTTTTCATCTACGTTTTGATTTCCAGCAAACAGGAATGCTATTTAATCTTCGCAATTCCTAACTTACACATATGCTTGACTTCATGCACTGCAAATGGTTCCACTGAAGCCTGAATTACAGTACATAAAGCTAAAACATATGCTGAAGCGCCTGCAGGATTGGGGCCTAAAAACCTGAGCATTTACTAGCTATTACCCTTTTGATGGATCCATCCCACTATAACGATGGATAAAAGTGTTTATAAAAAAAGCTTTGAAGATGAGAGATACTCCGTAAGTACATGTATGGGGTAGGGGAAGTGGAAAGGGCTAGAGACACAGATTGCATTGGCCATCCTGATGTTTGCCATAGAAACCACACATCATTATTAGCAGCTGTAGGATTAAGAAGCCTGTGTGGTTGAGGAGGTTCCTCATATTTTGGATGAGCACAGCCAGATAGCAGAGAGGGCAGTTCCTCAGCTCCCACCTCAGTTCAGTCCTCAAAAGGAAGATGCCCCACGTGGACACAACGTTCCTTGGAAGACTCGGCTGCGGCGATACCCACGCTCACTGCCAGCGCACACAGCCGCCCCGTCAACGTGGCCTTTGTCCCTCTCCTGCCCGTTCGGCAGTGGTCATGGCCAACAGCTAAGACAGAGGACGGCGAAGGGATGAAAAATGTTTAATCTGTATTCCCGTTGTCAGAAGGGTAGGAAAGGTCATCCGGCACTCCCCTTCAATCACACGCAGAGCCAGGTACCTGCCGTCCCCTCCTGAGCTGCCGGGGCTGTGGAGGTATAAAATATTTTCTAACAAAAAGAAACTGGATCACTTGCCTGGGGGAGCCGTAACGTTTATTCTGATGACAATGAAAGACGGCTTTGATCACCGCAGTGGCCATACGTCTCTGCAGACGGCAAGCCCACCTCAACACAGTTACAACATGTGTACCAGCCTTCTTCTTTCCGCCAGGCTGGATGTCAGGCTAATCAGTTTGATCTGACAGATTTTAATTAAATTAATTAAGGCCTTTCTGAATGGACTTGATTAGTGTTCCATAAAGGAATCCCTCGTGAAAAGAAACCCTGTCAGGAAGGGCACTAATATTTTTCTCCTCTCACAATGAGAAGTTTCTTGGGTTGTTATTAACAACCATTAATAAAAGCACTTTATAAACACATAGCATATGATGGTTTTTGAAGCTTGACACCCCATTATATTAACAATAGACTTCTACAAACAAACAGAAGATTTTCATGTCCTCCTTCAAGCAATTTTGTTACTCTGCAGTTACTGCCAACTCCAGCATTTCAAATATGACCACTTATTCTGATTTAAACAGAAATACGCAAAATCAAGATGCACTTCCAATCAACCTTCTCAGAGTGGCTTCTTGTACAAATAGTGGAAACTCGGCACGTGTAGAAATGTGGTGTTGCTAACACTGTGAGAGGCCACCTTGTTCCCCACATTGGTTTATGCAAGAACAAAGACCATTTTTTTTCCACAGGACTTGACTGAGATTGTGTTGGCATCATTTTGAAAGGGTTCAATATGGGCAAAACCCCCTCTTGCCCACACAGACGCAACAGCACGACCGAGTTAAAAGGCATCCTCTTGCTTCCCATACCACATTTGTGATCTGCAAAAGTGCTGAAGCTGGAAATCCCCCGGTGCTGGTAAATGACAAACAGTGGTCACAGTCACACCATCCACAAGAGATGTCCCACCGCCCAAGTTAGGCACAGCTAGTGCACACTAAATAGCAGGTCCTGCAGCCAGTAACGACCACTGCTGTATTGGAGCTAGTTGAATGGACGTGTGCTTCAGAAGCCTATTAAAAAGTGACATGAAATCCTAAGTTTACAAACAGAAGAGCTCACTGTACTGTATTTACAGTAAGGGCATCCTTGACTAGATGATAACCATAAGAATGCAGGTAATTCTTATGGCTAGTTTAAATTAAATGTTCTTGGAAAAATAAACTCACCTCTAAATCTTTTTTTAATTTTCCCTTGTATACCAGGCAGAAAGTGGACTTCTCTACCCACTTTTCCTATCTCCTTTTTCTCCCCACTTTGTAGGTTTAATTTAATAGTCAATGAAGCTTCCCAAGAGTTGCAAAGGATTTTGAATTCAACCTGAGAGGAAGTAGCAGTAATCTTGTTGTGACTGAAAGGATGCTAAGAGCTCAGGTGCTGAAAAACCACTGCCTCATCTACCAACGCTTCCTTTTCCTCTGAAGCCAGAGTGGTCATTCAAAACACTTGATCTTGAAGTGTCAAATGATGGTGAGCCCTAGAAATTTTTTTCTGACACAGGCTGAACAGGGGAAGGGAACTCTGAGGTGGGAAGATACTGCATTTGGAATGGAAGTCAAAATGAAGGAGGAAAAAAAAAAGGCAATAGGAAAAGGATAGAAAAAGGAGGCAAAAAGGGTGGAGCAGTAAGCTAGAGAGAGAAGATTAAGACACAAGGTACGCTGAGGGAGAGTGAATTAGATAAAACAAGAGGTAAGGCTGATGTCCTCCAAAGAAAGAAAAGATCCTGAAAAAGAGAAAATAGTGTTAACAGGCACTTACTTTATTAAATCGGAAAGAGGAAAGAAGAAAAAGAAAAGGCCATTATAATTTTTATTCCATGCCCCTCCGGTTTTATTTTTTCCATTTTGTTTTCAACATATCTGTTATGCTATACATGTCACAAGAAAATCCTGTGTTTTGCTAAGTCAGCACCCATTTACTATAGTGTTTCAATAAACAAAAGCTATTCCAGCTTATCTGCTGGTTAGTCTGAATCCAGCAGACCCAAATGCATTTTCTGGTGCTATTTTGATGAGAGTTTCATGGTTTTCTGAAGTTCAACGTCATTTATTCTGAGCTTGAGCCAATAACTAAAGTCTTCTCATTGTACTGAGATTAGATTTACATGTCAATGTAAAAATTCCACTCTCAAAAACATACCTGGTTGAAGCATCTGTTGCAGTTTTATTCTCACGACCACACTCAGACAAGAAATATAAATTGGCTAGAGTGTAATTCTGTCTAGTAATTTCAACAGAAACATCTATTTTGAGACTTTTTGGGCTACTTTATAAATGCTTCAAGGAAAGAAGGCAGATAAACAAAGAGGGATAGATTTGCCTTTGCAGGAAACAAAAAAGGGCTTTGTTTAATAAATTATACAAAGAAAGATAGGTTGCAATAAAAAAGACACATCCAGGAAGAAAAAAGAATTCAGTGCGACTGACCTTCAGGTTCCCTCTACTCTTTCATTAACTGTCCACTGAGGTGATCCCTGGCCAAATACGGGCAATTCAGAGCCTGTCATAGAATTACAAGATGAATTAGGGACTGCTGCCACAAATTTACAGCTACCAAGGCCTCTGCTGATTAAATTTTCCCAGACTTGAAAGTAATTTCACTGGAAACACTCTTAATGTGGCCCCGAGATCAGCATCACGACAAATGAGGAAGGGGAATAACACTTTTCCCTTCCAATTAGCAGGTGATTTTTTCTCCTGTGTGATTTGTAAGCAAATAGACATAATTTAAGCCAGTGTGACATGAAAGTGCCAGATCTAACATGGATTGTTTGCATCCTAAAAAACTTCCCAGAAAAATCTGTTTTCAATTCCCTTAAGGAAAGGTGACTCCTGTATTTTCTTTTAACTTCTGACTTGCAGAGCTTATTAAGTAACGTCAATTATCACACCAAACAATTACTGACTCACCGCAAAATCAATTGAAAAGCTAATGTAGTTGAAACTGTACACAGATACGCTCACTACAGGTGAGTAACTTCACATGCATGAGTAGTGTCACTGCACTCGGTGGCATAACTCATGTGCATAACTATTTGCAAAACCAGGGCCTCATATTGTAAACTCACTGAAGCAGAAACCAGATCTTATCTGCCTGTAAAGCACCTGGCAGTGCACCTATCTTTGCCACTACATAAATTAATTATCATTAGCATCTGAATTTTGTCAGCTTCAGCATTCTCCCCTAACCTCAAACACCAAATTTCTTCCCAGAGCGATGTTTGTGCGCAGTGGATGATAATAATACATATGTGGAAATTTAACTATTCTGGGATTTAATGTAGAGTTGTTTCAAAAATTTCAAAGCAAAATGAACAAGTGTAGGACATCTGAAAAGCCTGTAAGGTCCGAGGTCTGGGTGGGGTAAGGGAAAACTTTAAAGGTAAAAAATATACTGAATTGAAATCCTGAAACACTTTGACCTTTAAACGGAACCTTCCTCCCCTCCTGAGGTTTAAGATAAGTTCAGCAAACAAAATTTCACCCTGGGCTCGACACATAATCTGCTAAATTACTGAAGAAATAAACAAACACTTTTTCCCCTAAAATTATGTTGAGATTTTTTTAAAGGAAAGACAGACCCCACTTCCTATAACTACTGGTCATGTTTTCTACATTCAAGCCTACATACGAGGTAAAAAACTCAGATTTTAACAGGAAATACACACTTAGAAACAGTTGTGAAATAGCAGCTCGAAGATAAGGAACTCTGAACAAGATGACTTTTGGTCATCTGAAGAAAAGAACAGTCGTCTTCCTTAATCATTTCAGACTGATTGCTTCAGTTTGGTAATCTCACATTTCAATAGGTTTTTACTGCTGAACCTACAGAAACGGGGAGGGGGGATGGGAGAGGACGGGACTGGAAGTGCCGGTCAGTTCACTCAACCCTTCTGGTGCACCTCAACTAACATTTTTAAAAAGTTCTCCAGTTTTTCCTTCAGAACGCTAGCTGATTGCATTTCCAATGGCAAAAAACCAACCATGAGTAAGTCAGTCAAAAGGGAAGAAAGAAAAAAAAAACCGGAAATCTAGTGGTATACTTTTTTTTTTTCCTCAGGAAGAAAACGCATTTGAAGGGAACACTTCCATGTTTGATGATTTGCTGTTAAGCAAATCTTATTCATCAAGACGGCAGCTGGCTTTGATGCATGTATGGGTATTCAGTGCCACTCTTTCTGCCTCTGCTTTCTCTTCTGAGGTCTAGCCTTTGCTAGGGGACTATTTAGACAGCTCCTTCAACAGGCACAAAATACTCCAGTGAACAGTGAAAGCTACTACATGTTCACCAGACCAAAACTAAACTGAAATGGAGAAAAATAAACAAAAACAATCAAAAATAAGAAAAAGGAGTAAACTCTTCACTCATTTGTTTAGGTAAGACAGAAATCCTAACTTACTAATCACATGCCAGCAAAGACACTAATTTTAACTGTAGCCACAAAGACTCTGATTAAATGACATATTACACAAAAAGACTGTCTCATTAAAATGGGGAGGGAAAAAAAAGCGTTATTTTTTGTTCTTGTCTGAGATCTGCTTGGATATGTATGCACACAAGAACTCTTTACCTGCTACCTTATGACACCACTGTCTAAAAGCTATTTTTCTTTTATTGTTCCGTAAATCACAAAAGCTCCACAAGTCAGTTTCTGGTAACACATCTTTCTTCAAATTCTTAGCTGCGTCCGTAAAAAAAAAAAAAACTGATGAAATTTTATTTGTGTTTACCATTTCTGTAGGCAGTGTGATGCCAAGTTCTACAGTATAGAGCAATACTATTGATTCTTAAGCTTTAAGTCAAAGCAAGCAGCATGTTTTTCAAGTCTATGCTAAAAAAGAAGGGAATGTCAGATTAAATCTGTCACAAAAAGAATTACAGAAATAACAATGTGTGATTAAAATACAAACAACGACAATGAAATCTAATCTACTCTGAATCTTCACCTCCTTCCCTGCTTGTGCTGTGTAATAGAAAACGGAATACACTCACAATAATCCCACCCCAGAGAGACGAGTCTCTCTTCACACAACATACACCACTTTGCATCTAATAACGATGTACATTTAAAAAAAAAAGGTAATTTAACTCAAAAGAGCGACAAAAAGTACAACTGACGCTCGACTACATAAGCACTTCCTTAAGCCATACATCACCTTGGGGGCTGCGCCCACCTCAAGAAGTAACCCTGGGTGGCAGCTGCTTACGCACAGCTCTTTCTCCGCATCGGAAACACAAAGTGGAAACCTCACCTTGCATATGGGTCAGAACACAAAGTGTAGTCTGCGGGCCAGTGCCTAGGGCAGGTGTGAACGCGGGCCGGCCGCCTGCTTCCACACGGAGACCCGCGCCAGCAGTTCAGAGCCTTTATGAAGCGAGGAAGTAGAGCAGAAGCTAAGAGAGTACATCTTTTAAGCAGGATATTTAGGAGCCTCTGCAATCCTTTTACCAGACACACAAATGCAACCTGGCTGCTTTTTTCCGCCCCCCCCCCCCCCAAAAATACTAACCCTTCTCCTGAACTACTTGGAAGGGACCCGTGAAGGGGTGGAGTAAGGGAAATCAGTGCAGCAAGTCACCTTTCAGCCACCTATGACATCAGCCTGCTGCCCTGATTCCTTCATTAATACCTTTGAGCTGAAAACAATGGGCCTGCCATTAAGCACCACACAGTTCGAGATAAGAAAGCCCTAAGCAGATAATAATCGGTGCATTTAGCTGGATTTCAAACATTCAGCTGCTTAATCATTTCTTCCTCACTGCATGCTACCCAAACACACGGGGAATGCTTTGGATGCCTTGGGCTAAGGAAGAAGGAGCTGGGGTGTGGGGAAAAAGAGAGCGGAGCCACAGGATGGGGATTGGGGGGGAGAGGGATTTCATTGGCAATCCTCTCCCTGGGAAATGAAAACATTTCTTAATTGCCATTAGGGAAATAGGTTAAATACAGGCTTGGTAAGCTGCTAAGGGCTGGCTAACAGATTAGAGTGGATGGCTGTTGAAGTACACTCATTTCCATTCTGTGACAGAGCAGGGAATTTTTATTTTCTTAATAGTCTTCAAAGACTGTTCCTGGCAGGCACTGGGTGTGAGACTGCTAGTTAGATTTTAACTAGTCACCTTCCAGCTGATGAAATGAGGCCCAGTTCTCTGGCCCTGAAGTGACTGCTTTACTGCTTCATCCAAGGAAATAGAAACGGCAGGACATGCTGACGAGGAAGGTATTGTAACATCTGCCTGCTTTGCTCACACAAAATAACAATGAGTAATCGCAGAATCAGAGAAACTAAAGACATGATGCAGCATACCTGCCACACCAGGAAAGGAGGGGAAAAAAGCATCCCAGGATCCCCAAACACTGAACAGACTCATGGGCTGAGCTTGGGCTTAACAGCAGTCCTGCTAGCTCTGAATAACTCCTCACCTCTGAAACCTTGTGGCCCATGTGGGTGGGAGTGTGGGCAACTTATGAAACTCAAATGCTACCGCTTGCCTGCTAAGATCTTCAAAGCCCTTTCCTTCCCCACATTCACCCAAAGCACCTCCCTCTGGTGGGTGCCCTTCCTCTTTACCTGTAGGTTCCTCAAAAACCCCACCTCTAGCCTACAAAGAGGAGGGTAAAAAAAGTTTCCAGCAAACTGAGCGGGAGCAAACGGAAATCAAGTTTCCCTCTAAATGGGCAGTCTTACTCATCCACAAAACTAAAAAGCGGCTACGAGCAGTACACACTGCAAAGCCGAGACACCGTGCTGTAATCCTTCGTCATGCAAAACTCCCTGGGGCATGAGTGGGAGTTTTATCTGAGTAAGGTCTGAGTTTTTTAAGGAAAGCCTTTGTTCTGGGACTCCCTGAAGCCAATATACGGAACTATGCAAACGATCATGGATTGGCAGGTGAAGTCGACAGGGGGTCATCTGAAGAACGAGTTTCTGGCAGCAATGCTGGTTTAAAGCAGTTGCTGCCGCCCCCCTCTTTCTACCTGCAGACACCTTTACCTTCCCCCACCCCAGTCTTCCCCAATGATAAAGACACAAGCATTTGTACAGCTGTGTGCAAAATGGATCAAGGAACCGCTCCGGCTGTAAACTACCCCGGCTGGGTGCTCTGCCACAAGCTTTAACTTAGCTCATAAACAACTCCGAGGCAGGGAACGCTATGGCCATCATTTAATAAACAAGGAACAGGGACACACAGGCTACAGCCACAGCTGCAACCATGCTCCAGCACTGCAGACTACTCACCCAGAAGGGCCTATGTCCACCGTACCAGCATCTTTTAGCCTCTACGATGGTGCTGCATCCAAGTCACCTACCAGCAACAACCCCTGGTCTGTCTTCAACACCCAAACTGTGCCCAGGAATTGTCCAAAAGAGTGTTGGTTGGGTCAGGCCAAAACTGCTAGCAACCGTCCCCACCAGTTAGCAGTACAGATTTCCAGCACCTACAGCTCCTATGCCCAGTGTGCTAGCATCATTAACCCAGAGGCTCAGAGACTGATTGTTAAAGGTATTTTGTCTCCTCAGGGAACAGAGAGCAGCCTAGAGTGAAATTTCCACCATCTTTTGAGATGTCCAGTATATATCCATCTGCATCATCGGACATCTTAATGCATTTTAAAGGCTGGTGCTAAGTGCCAGTTTCATCTGACTAAATGTAAACTTCTCTGTTGCAGATGTCTGAAAGAGATTGATAACTGTGTTGTAAATGTTGGCTGGTTTTCTCCACAGACAGTAAAGGGACCTCTGAGAGAGCTGACTCAAATTCAGGCATGAGAAGCTGGGTGAAAAATATGCCACCCCAGCTCCCTGCCCAGAATCACACTGCAGACGAAAGGTGAGCATGACATTCAGTTTGGACGTTCTCTCTTCCAAGTCAACGTGCTTGCCACAAGATGAGACTTAAAGCACGCTTACCTGTGCGTATAGACAGATACAAGATCACTGTGGAGCAGCAACCACATTGGTAACGTGCTGTTGAAGGGCGTTTGCTCAGCTGTTCTGCTATCACAGATTCAGCCAGCATGGGCAGAAAGCCCATTCATTTACATAGCACTGGCCGGTGTTTTTCACTTGGCTAGTAATCCTCTGCACTTCATTTACATGGAGCGTATTTCCCAGGAACGCACTGGATCTTGATCTGAAGTCACCAAGAAATAGAAAACCCAGCACTTTCCTTGGTTCTTGCTTCCCTTTATCACCTCTCATTCAGAAATGTTTGCCTGTTTCCTGTACATATAAAGTACCTGTGAATTGACATAAATCCCTGGGCTATGGATAGGTATTCTTCCTGGATAATCCAAGAATTGACAGGAAAATATATATATATATATATATGTATGTATATATACACACACAGACACACACCAGGGCAACTAGGGAACCAAAGTTATAGTATGCTTGTTTTAGAGAGTCTGGGACAGACCCTTTGCATCTGCCAATCATTTCAGGTCAGAAGTTTTTATACATGTTTTTCTTGTGACCACATATTTAGCCACAGCCAATCTAAACTAGCCACAGCATTGCCAGAAAGACAACAGAGTAATAAAAGTATGCTTTTGCATGGTGGCTGCACATGATATCCTTAGCAGCTGAAGGCAGCCACGCTGGCTGGATGTAAGAAACACTGGTTTAGGTCCGTGGAAATCAGTGGCGATGCACCGAGTTAGGCAAGCTGAGAATGTGCCTTTTGTATGAACTTCTGTAGTAACACTGAAATCTCTTTTTTAAAAAAGAATTATTAATACAGTGTTCATTTGTGCTGTGTCTCCTTTTTTGGTAGCGAGAGAGCAGTGGGGAAATAACAGAGGTGTCTACTGTTATCTCAGCCTTCTTGACAAGACAATTTTTTTTCCCAGCATAGGTACAGTTCAAGACCGTGCACCCTTTAAACTATTTACATCTGGACATGCAAGCATAAGCCTTACATGCAAGTGTAAGCCTTTTCAAACACATGACTATGCTATGGTTCAACCCTTTTTAGCAAACAGCATGCATTTATTCTTGTTCAAGACCATCCGAGTACCACTGAAAGGCACCAGACGCTAAGCCAGCACAATCCTAGTTCCCAATTAAGAAAAAAGAGGCTGTCTTAAATGTAATAGAAGGTCAGTTAATGTGTTTTTTCTGTCATTAAGGAAAGGAGAGGTACTGTTTTGAAGCACTAATACAGTGGCAAAGCAGTGGATACACTGTGCTTTACATCAAGTACTTTCCTTGACAACGTAAGTTGTCTCTTTCTGCAAGTTAGGACAAGCCCAATTACTCTGAACCCTACCTTTGGTTTAAGGCACTCGAATTCTCATTCCATAAACCCTCTAGCATGCGCATTCCTGTAATAGAACAAATTCCTTTTCCCCGCTTATTGCATAAACATTTATACTATATTTAAATATAGAAATAATGTATATGAATGGTCTTCATAGTAGTATCATGACATCAGATGGTTACCCTTTGATGGCATAAAATTAGTAAGGTCAGTGGAAGAAGCAGCTTTATGGCAAGCATGGGGACTATTGCTGCAAACAGGGCTCCTGATTCCTATACACTAAATAGAAAGAACTCCAGATTTTTTTTTCAAAGTTATTCTTTACAATTTTTTTTTTTTTTTTACATCTTGCATATCTAAAGAGAACATCTCTATTAAAGTATCATATTCTACAAGAAGGAAAACTAACCTCATCAGGCATTCTGGAATCCCCCCACGTTATGAATTACATCTCAAACCACACTTGGCAAACCAAAAACGCTTTGAGGAATCCTGGACAAGTAGTTGGACAGAAGTCTACTTATAATTACGTAAATATGTTGTGCTGGGAAATAAGTTGTTTGTGAATTAACTATTAAGGACAGACCATTTTTCATCAAGATGTTACTTGCATCCAGTAGCTTTACACCAAAGTAAAATGAGGAACAAATGGACCATATTCTACAAAGGGTGAAAATCATCTCAACTACACTAGAGCAGCTCCACTGCAGCCCAGTACAGACACATTAGCAAGAAACTGAAACTAGACAAAGTTGTGGAGAAATAAAGTGGAATTTTAAAGATTAAGTTTTATTTTAAATAAATAATAACAAAGTGAACAACCTGACATGGGGGGTGTGTGTGTGTGTGTGTCAGCATTACTTAATGCCTTTAAATCAAGATTAGATGGCTTCCTAAAAACAAGCTTTAGCACATTCATTTAGGACATGAGATCTGTGCAGGAATTACTGGGTGAGTTTCTGTAACTGATGTTCTGCTGAAGATAAAACTACCTGATCATAACAATTTTAGGCTTTAAATTCTATAAACCTGGGAATGTGACCCACCATTACTTACGATGTGACAAAAGAGCTCCCTCAACTATTTATTAGAAAAGGAAAATTAATTTTAAAGACCACTAACTGAGCTTTTCATTATCCAAGTACAATTTCTTTTTCTGTCACCCTCCTCTCCCCCCTTTTATTCAAAACACAAATACACAAGCCTATTTCAAGATGAGACCAAATTAATGTGGGACTGACTTTGTGCATGAAAGGAAAAGAAGCCTGAGTTCCTATAAACCTTTCAAACTTTCATTCCACCTCCCTTCCCAGTTTGCACGGAGGAGTCTATTTTACAACTTTATCCATGTAATGGTCCTGCAGAGCGCTTCTTCATGCCAAAATTTCTCTTTGAAGTTTGCTCTCCCATTAGCGTTTCAGTGTAGGTATTCGAACTGATCGCACAAGCACAGCAGAGCTCCAGAACTGTCCACGTTCTGTCGAATACAGTTGTTTCATGTTGCCTGTGATTTACAGTCTTAATTAATGCTCAAAAGAAGAAGAGCACATCTTTGGTGGAGCGTCCCCCCTCCACACGCACACACATACCCCTCCTCCCCCCCCCCCCCCTTTTTTTTTTGGTACAAAACAGCGCTCTCAGGGTTTTGTTGGACATTGTGCAGGATGGCTTTGCCAAGCAGAATGGAACACACTTAATACTTTTCCTTTATAACCTTTGCAATAAATCAGCTACCACTCCACTTGCACGAGAACGGCCATTAGTGTCCTGTCCCCTCCCCCAGCACTTCCCGAATTTTAAACAAAGTAGGAATAAACTGAAGCTGAGCAGAGCCAGCGAGCCCAGTAAATCAGTTTAATGAGAACTGAATCAGTCATATGAAGTCCACTACTGAACAAATAAGGTGGACAGGAGAGGCTGGGCTTTCCATGGAGGTACTGGGGATGGGGAAGCAGGAAAGCAGTGCTCACATACTTGATCTTCAGCAGCGATGCATGTCTGTTGTTAACACTGTTCTTTAAAATCACATTTGCTGCAGCTTGCTGCTGCAATTCATTGTTTAGATTTGGCTGTTTCCTCTCCTGTTTGTGGTCATGTTCCTCCATGTTTTCCCACAGAAGTAGAGTTTTCTGTTTACCCATTTTCACCACTTATCTCCTCTGAGACGAATCACTTCGACTCTTCATTTATCCTTCTCAGGTCTCCCCTATTTCCACATTTACCATAAGTGAACACATCTACACACATATATATACACACTACTGTTCCATTCAAAAGCTGCAAAGCAAATAATCTTGTATTTGCAGGAATGCGGAGTATTAAAGAAACCACATCAACTTTTGTATATGACAGCATGTAGTCTCTGGGCATTCCGCATTAAAAAGACCTTCTCAAAAGTGTAAACACCCCCCAAAAACAAACAAACAAACCAACCCAAACCAAACCAATGCACATTGGTTCAACTGTTTCTTCAAACCAGAGGCAGTAACTTGCACAAGTGGAGCCAAGTATGGATTTTCTTGGCCAAAGGGGACTAAGAGGCTTTTTACCTCCCACACATCAGTCCTCATCTCGGTGCCACAGCTTCTCCTTGTCCGCTCAGTCTCATGCACTCAGAAAAAGGAGCTGACAAGATGTACTGATGAGCAAAATCAAGAATTAGCATGTCCTCTTTGCACAGCGCTGTGCTATTGTCCTGCTCCAGCCACAAAAACTGATGGACAAGGGAGGCCATGGCCCAACCATTCAGATCACCTGTGTGTCTTTTCCTTGGGACTGCCAAGCCTTCTTCACTTGCGACTCAGTAAGACAACCTCATCCTATCTCAGGTGCCCCAACCCCAGCTATAACTCTTTTCTACTTGAAACGGTCATCCCTTTTCAAAGTTAAGGGCAGAAATATGGATCACCTTTTCTCTTTGGCCTTCTTACCTCCCCCAGAAAGAGCAACCAGAGCCCACTTGTGAGATCCTGCTATCACACGAGTCCCAAAGTTTGGACCAAGACACAAGCCTGTAGCACTTATTTGCAAATTTGGTCCTGTTCCCAGAACATTACTGTCTTCACTGTGAGACTAACAGAAGAGTGGAATTTGATTCATCTCTGTAAAACACTTAAACACCATACAGCCATACTTTTAATCCTAGCAGGCCAGTCAATGAAACCCACTAGAGCATCCTGTGCTGCTTCTCTGCCAGTGCATCGATTTCTGAGATGCACCATTGCCCGTTCTTCTGGATGACCTGAAAAATTTCAGTCTCTATTCAATTTCCAGACTTGTCAATAGGAAAACCTATTATTACTGACACCCCTCCACCATCTCCATGGCTTCTGGGAAAAGACAACTAATTAGAGCTGCTAATTAGAGAGACAGACAGAGCCTACTTTGCACCCTCTTGCCCCCTGCTTTCTCCTTTCTCAGTACAAAGGAGAGAAGAGGACACACCTGGAGCTACCAGCCTGGCCTGGGAGATGGAGGCACAGCAGAGACTATTCTGTACAGTTAAGGGTAGCAGGTGTTCCTTAAGAGTTTATGAGCACAGTATTTAAGGATGTTAAGACGATATCTATCAGATAAGGTGAGGAACAGAATGTATTTATTAGAGTTAATTTGGAGACCCTGCTTATCTACCATCAGCTTGTACCTTATACAGCACCGGTGTGAGCTCTTAAGAATTCTTAAGTGAGTCTTATAAGACAGGCTTTTTTTAAAGCTTTCTATTAAAAAATCATGTGATTTTGTGGGAATCTCAGCCTTCATGTCTAGTCTTCTTGGTGACAAAGAAAAGCCTGAAACCAAAATCTAATAGCACCAAACCCAGAAGGCTAATTAAAGAACTCAAAAATATTACTTTCATAACCTGTGATTTTTAAGCCAACTTCATGACCTTAGAGCCTGACTTACAGGTCTTGGAAGCTAGGGTTTGATTATATTACAAGTGATAATCTAAAGACCCCATATTCTCTGCACTGATTTAAATTCTTTTATTGGCTTTTCTGCAGGTAAAAAATTCTGTCTTGATACCCTAACTCATAATAACTCCTTTCTGTAACCTCTAGACCAATGCTTTGCTCTTCGTTGCATTTAGCAACTCTCTTCTAGTGAAGCCTGTAGTTTTCTGACAAAGCAAGCGCACCCTGTGTCCACTGTTCTCAGTAAAAAAAACTAAACCCAAATGATAAAAAAACTGGATGCAAAGCAAATGATACTAACAAATAAGCAGTTTCAAGCTTCTCTTCTGCAAAAGTGTATTGAAGAACTCAATATATTAACACATTAATTAGGACAAACTCTGAATTTTTCTTTCAGTCCCTGCTGTTCTGTCTCTTCTTCTGTGTCATGGGTATTTAAACTACCTGTGATGACCTATGGATTCAGATAATCCAACAAAGAAAATGAAAAGCATTGGAAGTCCTTGGCACAGCTAATTCACTCTTTTCATTCTAAATGGTTACATATATCTCTAACCTTTGTAAAAAGAGAGAAGAAAAGGTACTGCATTCAAAGCAGAATAAGAAGACAGTCCATAAATTACAGTTTCAAAGAGTTTTGAAAAGAGAAGGAGATTTCACTGGAAGGCGGCTGAAGGTTGTTCTTTTCTTTCTCCTCTCACCAAAACTTTGCAGGCATCTGTAAAACAGGAATCTAAAAATGATTTATTGTAACAGACCATCATTCTGGTCATAGCCACCAATGGGCCAGATCCAAAGCCCTCTGTAATTAGAGTCTCCCTGTTGATTTCATGGCTTTGGATCGAGACCAATGTTTGTGCATTTCTTTCAAGGAGCAATTTTTCCAAATAAGCCGGGGTTTATTTGGAATAATTCCAAGGGCTACGTGACACTTTCAAGAGTTTATATTCATCCAAGTGACTTTTGGGAGCCAGTTCTCTGGTTTTTTACGTGGAAAAAGCTTGGGGGAGGAGGGGAGGGAAAGAGAAGCACTGTACGAGTCCGTCTAGGCTTTTCTAGATCCTTCTTTGGAAGGTCCCTCAGGTCTGGTAGCACAGGCAGGGTAGGCGGCAGCATAGCATCCCATCCCTTCCTGTCAGTCTTTCCTGAGGAGCAACCACAACCTACTGAAGCAGTTGTGCCCAGGGCTGGTTATGAGGAGGGAATCAGTCGTACTGTCTTCCCTAGACATTTTTAGGGCTGGGGACTTGGCTCGGGCTAAGGGCTGGGGACTTGGTTTGTGCTACATTTGCTTCAAATGTCCAGAGTGGGGCAGGTGGTAGTTTGCCTGCCATGGGGTGTCTGCCAGGTGGGGTAAACCCAGCATCTTGCTGTCCTTTCTGCCTACAGACCTACGCAGGGAACACCCAGCACTAGGAGGAATTGCTGCAGTATGGCGATCCTGAGCTACCAGCGCAGGTCCTTGGGCACCATACTTCTCCAGAGCTGAAAGTCATCCACTTCTCCAGTTGGCTTCTGGTGCCCAATTTTTCAGAAGTGCCAAGTAGCTTAGGCAGGACCAGTCCTATGGCTGCTGTAGCTCGCATGGTAGGCTGAACCAGCCCTCAGCTGCTGCCAAGTGAGGAAGAGGAAGAGGAAGGAGGGGAGGAAGAAAGGCGATGTAACATCTCCCTGATCTTTCACTTTCCCTGCATGCTGGGACATCAGAGGCTCAGAGCATTCACAGTGGGGCACGCTGTCTCTCAGCACAGAAAAACTCTTATAATTGCATTTTGATCAGTATCTCCCTCTTTATTAGAAATAAGGACCATCACATGCCTCACCGTCTTCAGAAATGTAAAGGGCTAAAGTCATTACATTTGCCTCCCCACAACAATATCAAAGCAATCTGGTAACTGCTCTAAAGCATGAACAAGCAAAAATGAAACACCCTTTCTCACAGTCACGGGGTGTAATTAGAGGTAAGGCTGAAGAACAGAGATCCCACTCACTGCAAACACGATTTTTTTAGTGCTTAGAAACCCTTGTGATATGTTTAAAATAAATACCCAGCTACAAAAATACTGTTACATTAAAATTATGTGAAAAATTCCTTGGCAGACCTCCAGGATCTACCCACCAACATTCAGTACCAGAGCACTTACAGATATATAATTAACACAGCTTGAACCATTCAGTACAGCCTGAAAATTTACAGTTTTACAGCAGTACTTCTGCACAGATGGAGTAATACCATGATTTGTTGCAGTAGGAGCCTGATAGAATAGCAGTGAAGACAAGGCAACATCTTTATTTATTAAATCACTAACTTCTGCACTCCGTTTTTCCTTCTGTGAACACAGAAAGGTATTCAGGCCCTTCAATGCTGGGAGAGTATTCAGGTGGGCTTTAGGGCCAATATCCTGAGGTAGGTGCTTAACCTCCCTTGAAATCAAACAGTTTTGTTAGGATGTGAGGGACTATATTTTGACTCTTTAGCAGCTTTTTATAGTATTCACTTAAGAAACTTTCTGCCAAAAAGCCAGGCCAAAAAGCCCCGCTGCATGCAGAGCTAGATCTACCAAATTTATATTAGCTTCTCTGAGCAGAAAATACTGTGTCCATAAAAAATTTAAAGCGTCTTGATTCAACACGAGCTGTTGTATAGACCTGCTCTTATTCACTTTGCGATTTTGACTGCCTCTTGCAAGCACTACTGTGAAAACTCAAAAGCACTTTTTCAAATGAAAGAAAATCAGAGTATCTAGTGTCGGCAAGCCTTGTAAAGTCCATACATGTTTACACTTGGCATCAGATTACACACATTCGACTTCTTGATTTAGTGTGTGCACTTGTGTTTTCCCTTCTTTTGTCAGAAATAAAATACAGCTATTCTTAAGAGAAGTCTTTGTTTTTAAAAAGACCTAATTTGTACTGTATGTTAGGAGAGTTCACTTTTCACCCCACCCAGAGGAGAGAAGCCTGATCCAAATACTGGGGGGGGGGGGGGGGGGGGCTAAACTCAGAAGAGGTTAATTTGGGTAACGGCGATGTCTGTTTGCAAGACATAAAAAAGAGAAAGACAGAGAGAGAGTACAAACAGTGGAGTCCTTGGACAGGGTTTTTTTTTTTTTGCTGCATCACAAAAGCAATTCTGCTGAAATCTTACTCGGAATATCGCCTGAGTAAAAAAGAGAAACACAGTTCTTAAATTATTTTGTACTTTCCATGTATAGAGGAACAGTCAGAACTGTATGGGGTTTTACGCCTTCTTAGTAGCCAGCTTATAAACAGCGTAGCTACAAGTCTTTCCATAGGAAAAACAATGTTCTGTGGATAATAATAACATGACTAACTGCTTGAGCTCCAGGGGCAAAAAAAGCCTTCTACCTAAATAACGTGTGGTATCTGGCCATCTATTAAGTAACAGACAATTGATAAGTAATAAAAATAATCAAAAAGAAACATTAGACGAGAGTCAGGAATTGGGGAACAGTCTTACACAACTGAAAAGTTTGCACAAGTTGACCTTTCTAGCTCTTACTTCTGTGATTCTCTGAGAAGAATATTACATTAAAATTAGATGAACCAGAAGGGTTTTTTATTTGTACAATGTGTGTTAACAGGCCATCAAGTGGAACATTGGTACATAAGTGTTTGTAGAATCAAACTCATAAAGATAGCAGTAGCCACAACAAAGTGAATAACTAAGTGAGACCTGAAATTCTCAACATGTTTTTATGGATATTTATATGCAGGAAAAGGAAACTCATCTAAATGTAGAAACCAGGTCAAATAAAAACAGTTGTATGATTTCCAAGCTAATTCAGACATTACCCTATCATTGATCATTATGTAAATAAAAAGCAAGTTAAATCAAACACCATTTGTGCCTGTTAATAATTTGAAGGAAAACCATAATCCAAACCATTTTTTCCAAATGTAACAAAGCAGGTTTGCCTCAGAACATGGCTTGATGCCCTCTGCACACAGCCAACCTAAGATCAGCCCAAAATAAAACATTTACGAGCAAGCAAGCAAACAAAACACTCGGTTATGAATCCTACTATCTCCCTAAATTGCTGATCTGACAAATGAGTATGCTTAGCTTTGCTGCCATGGGCAATCCTATTGAATGTTTGCAGAACTGTAGCCTTACTTATATTCCCCCTGTCATCTAAAGACAATATATTAATCTAGAGGGGAAAATAAAAAAAGAAGAAAATAATGCTTTATATGTGCAATACGTTGAACCCATACTTCTTTCCAAAGTGTGTTAACCCCACAGCATTTTTCGTACACTTCCTGCAGTACCTCATATAGAAATAAATAGTGCTTCTTACGCATAGCTTCTTTCATAAATCTATCACAGCTCAGTATCAAATTAACAGTGACAGAGAAATGTGTATTTTCTTACTTCTATGACACTTAATGTTGGAGGTTGTGCTGTTCAGAGCTACTGTGAGCGCATGAAACAAATTCAGGCCCACATAAAACTTTCCTGACAATGCTGCAAGTCATAAGCTATAAATCGCCTTTGCATGATTTTTGTGTGTGCTGTGAAATTGTTGATAGCTTAAAAATTTGCATTAATTCATGATCTTGCCTTGAAATCTCATGACTGAAAATAAAATTCATGGTCTCAATACAAAGCCAAGTTAAAACTGTACTTTTGCCGACTGCAGTTTTGCCCTTTGTTCAAAGCCAGAAGCTAGGACCAAATTTGTAAGAGAGGACATGGACGCAAGCTGAACACATTATTTGCAGAAACCCATGGAAAAGAAAAATTTGGAGTTTTGTTTTCAGCTGAGATGTAAAATATCCTCCTGGGAATTGGTATAAGGCAGCAACTTGGGACCTCTAGGTTCAATTTGCAGAGTTACTATTATTGAGGCTCAGAGGCCACCACCATAAATAGCAGCCTTACACCTTCTCAGGAATTCCCTTTGTGTTGGTAGAAATCTCCGCTCGGGCAGTCACCCCTACGCTGGGGAAAGCTGCAGCTTTGTTATTCATCACTCTTTCCTCATCTAAGAGATCTTAAACCAGTAGTAGAGCATAGCATGCAAACAGCTTGTAGAAGCAGAGAAACCACATTTTAAATTATATATATTAGGGTTCATTTTAATGAGTTTCAAAGAATTTTTCCCATCCGTTTTATTAGATTTTGGAAAATAAACTGTGTGATGTACTGATGAAATCCAAAATAGGAAGGTCACTACAGTTGCCTTGTTTACATGAAGAACAAGAATGTTTCTCTTTAGATTAGCAAAAGAGAAAATGGCATTTATTGTATAGGAATTTATTTTTTTATTGCTGATGTGCAATCATTTTAGCAACTGAGCTGTGTGCTTGAACTTAGGCTGCTTGTCTGTTTTAACAACCATATTAATTATAGTTTTATGCTGAATTCTCTGGAAAGTAGAGATGCTACAACAGTAGAAGAGCACACCCCATAAAGTGACCTTCCTCACGGGGAATTTTGATGAGGCACGCGGAGGGGTGCTCACAGACCCTGAAACAAAATCCCAAGCTACTTCAAAATTTTGTTTAAACATTTTCAAACGGAAGTGCACTAACTGGGACCTCCTGCAAATGCGGACCCAACCACTTACAAACCAGAGCTGCCATGGTACGCATTCCTGTGGTGGCTACTGCTTGTCCAACACCAGGCGTCATTCCTAAATCACTGTAATCTAGCACTATCTGAGATGGCTTGCCATTTTGGTCACAGCTTCTGCAAGGTAGCACCTTGGAAAGAGGAAGCTGTGTAAGTCAATGCACACCAGCCAAGGATCAGTCTCTCCCTACCCTGCAGAATACAACTCAGGAGAAGCTCACTGCCATCTGTTTTGCACTTCCGACGCTTGTGATACTAGAGTGCTGCACAAGCTGAGGACCTGTGAAGCTTTTTTCGCTCATGTTTTTTCCCTTTTAACAATCTTAATTTTCCAATGTCTGTTGACATCTTTTTAAACTAAATAGCAAGTGTATTTCCAGTTTCTTTGTCGTCAGGATAGGAAGATGCAACTGCGTACGTATGGGACCCTCCCCAAAAGCTCATATGAGACAGGTGCTGTAAGAAATAGTCCGTGTTTAAGCACTACTAGGGTCTGCAGGAGACACTATTTAAAAGTGTGCTATGCGCCTTGAGATTGTTCACCTATTGTTTCTGGTTAAGAGCTATAAGCTTTTAAAGTATTACAGCATTTCTATGCTGGGCAGGATGGAAGAGGAATAACTAGGATGTAAGACCTGAAAGTGTAACCAGAGAGCTTTGCATAATTGACACGGTGTTTGTGGTTCAGATATTAAATTACAATTTGATTAACCTACTTAGCAAAGTTCAGATGATAAATGTGACTTTGGTGAATTTATTTTGCTGGAAACAAAAACTTCTTTAGACTACTTAAAAGACATGGGGATATTAAATACTGTTACAGTGATTTAATGAGTATTTGGTTTCACTGCGACACTGGAAAATCAAACAAGATAGTTTCAGTTTGAGCTTGAGCAGATTCTGTTCAAAGGCTTTCAGTATTTTCAGTTTTATTTTAACAAATTTTATAATTTTTGTATTGTTGAATTTTGTTGAAATTATCAAAGAAAAGTATCTTTATTGTACAAAGTCTGTATCACTTTCTTTTTCTAACACGGTGAGTGGATACCTGCTGCCAAGCCTGTCCTGCACAGCTCACACAAGGACATGTAGCGTTCGCTTGGCAATTGAGATTACCTGGGCTTCCTCAGCTTATGCTGAGCAGTACCACGCTTCACACATCAGCCTTTCAGACCGCTCCTCTACAGATAAAATACTTCAGTCTTTGTACCTCCCTCCTATCCATCTGCTAAGCACTGGCCATGGGAGGCCAGCATTTGACTCTTTTTGATTAGCTTGTGTGTGCAAGACCTCCACCTTCCAACCAGTTCCCTGCTGACGTACAGTGCACGCCCGTGCCTGTGGCTTTTGGAGAGCAGCTGCTTTTAGCCCATTACGGCCAAGGCCCTTTGTGCGGTGATTTATTTCACAGTGCTGTGTGACAAGGACTGTGTAGCTCCATTGACTGTTTTGGTAGGCACGGTCTCACCTGGAACCTCCAAGCTCCAATACAGACAAAGAAAAGTAACTGAGGCAAAAGAAATACAGCAATTAGTAAAACTAACTTCAGGAAAACTTTGTGGCAATTGAGAATGCCTTAAAAAAAAAGAAAAAAGAAAAACTTTTAGATAAAATTAGCAATTGTACAGAATACTTCCGTCATGGTAGCCAGATGACAATGAGAAACAGGAAATCTCACTTATTTGCCTGAAAAAGGCTGGAGACCTTTCGTAGTCTAACTATAATTTCCAGTATTTTGTATTGCTCACTTTATGAAGCCAGAAATAGACAAGAGACCCCGTATAAACATGAAGCAGTATTACAGGAAACATGCGTTTTTCTTAATTTTAGGGAGGTGCTTGCCACATTTGTTTACGGAATCACTCATTCTGTTTACAGGGACATTAACTGCATGAGTATCATTTTTCCTCTCTGTGATTTTTATACATTGTGCACTCATTCTGAAAGTAAGTCAGTGGACCCTGTTTTATGCAGTTCAAGCCTAGCGCTACAACATAGTCATTACGGTGCTTCCTACATGCGTTAGTTATTGAAAGGGCTGACCCCAAAATAAAACGATGCAAATCACATTAGTGCTCAAACCAAATGCCGCTGTGCTGGGAGAAACGGAAAGGCACGAGCGCGTCTGCGGCACCACAACAGCAGCGGGGGCTGCTCAGCCAAGCTGCAAAGTCCTCTGTCGGGGCTGGGGAGGAGGAAGCAAGCCCAGGGCTGGCAGCTCAGAAAGGAGGAGAGGGGGGACCAGGGGATCCAGCATAATCACAGAGGAGAAACAAAAAGCAAAAGGCAGAACAAGAGAAAATACGTGCTAAAACTTGAAGGAAGCCAGAGTGAAAGAAACAGGTGTGGACAAGTAGATAAACGATGAGGGGAAAAAACAATCAGTCATCATTCTTATTTTCAAAAATAAAAGAGTAGATGAGAAGGGAGGAGCAAGCCCACCCTTTAGATAGGACACAGGAAAAGGAAAGGTGAGAAGGAAGGTCAACATGAAAAATGGAAAGAGGGAAAAGGGAGAAGAACCTCAAGAAAAATGAGAAAATTGTGAAGCTTCCCCCCGCTCTCCCCAAACAAAAGTTCTCCCTTGTCTTGTTTTTCTCTTGGCAAAAAAAATGCAGACTGAAAGAAAGCAAAAGGATGATTACGTCTCACGGTAAGGAGATAAAGGAGGGGAGCAAATTGGATATCAACCGTATTCATCAGAGGGCATGTAAGGGAGTAGCTGAATTCAAGAACACTGCAATGCAAAAAGAACATTTCTTCAAGAAGGAAAACTATCTGTCCAGCAGAATTCCTGAAATATTACTGCAAGCCCACAACTTTGTCCAAAAACCAGTAAATAAAACTTCTGTCTGAAACTTTTCCCACCATTCCAAGACAGTTGGTATTTAATCTAAATAACCTCCTGCTGAGTGTTGATCGCAGCCTGTAGCTCTGCAATCCAGCCTCATCACAGCCCAGTCTAAAAAGAGCTTTAATAAATACTCAGCTTAAATTCACTCAAATTCCAACTTGTTTAGAGTACGATCTCTATTTCTGAACCCATAATGGCTAAACTGAAAACTGGAACTTCTCAATGTTTGGGGAATGCTGAATTTTCGTGTCAGGTCTCCAGCTTTAGGATTGTTGTGAAGCCACTGCTGTTTGGTATATCAGCAATTTTGGCTGGAAAAAATACGTGTTTTCAAATATATGGTAAGTCTACAGGTATGGCCAGACTACAGTATTGAGAATGCCTCAATGGTAGGCCCACCAGCACTGCATCTCAGGTAGGGGCCGTTTTCTGACTGCGAGTATTGATCTCCATTGTGGGAAACAGGGAAGGGAGACCAGAATTGTATTTGTTTCACCCCAGGTACTTCCCACCTCACTCCAAACGCTGCTTTTGCAACTGGTGTGCTTCCACCCCTTCGTATTCATTTTAATGGTGAACGTCACAGCCTGTTCTGAGCCACTGAGCCACCCCCCGTCACAGCAAATCCTCACTGAACAGTAACAGACTTATGGACGTGCACAGGGGTCCAAACATGAGAAAATTAGATTTGTTCAAATCCAAACTTCATAGGAAACTGGAGCCTGAAAAACTGCAGGCACCATTTCTATTTACACTGGCATTTTTAAGCTCCCCAGAGACCCTACTGCCCAGCTGAGAAGGTATTTTTTCCTCGAGGAAAAAAAGGGAAAGCGCCTGTTTGGAAGCAAATGAGAAGGCCTCACCCAGCCCTCGCTTAAATGCAAAGCACTTGCTGCTGCAAGAGAGCTGGGACTGCAGTTGCTCCTTCAGCCAGATACCTCATCCAAAATAGCCCCTTCCCACCTGCCAGATCCAATCAGCGACCCAGAGGAGGGCTTTTACAGAGTCCAGCTATCGTTTCCTCCTGCTTTAGATCCAGTGACCCAATGCTAACACCATTCCCTGCTACAACATTACTGCACTGACTGACAGGGTCAGTCCATGCTAGATGTCACTAAATCAACATCCCTCCAGGGTCTCTTTCCGAAGGGAGAATACGTTCTCTCGGGTGACCTTCGGAGTTCACAAGTGACTGACGCAGAAGCCCTGTGCCATCCATCACTCCGGCAGGAGGGGACATTTGCAGAGGGTCAGAATGGCACGGGACTGCCGTGAACTTCCTGCACCCTGCTTCCCTGCATACCAAGCCCCGCTGCTTCCAGTGATTCATTTCTCCGGAGTAGGGAACAGAAGGTGAAGTCAATGAAGCCGCAGTGCGCGCGGCAGAGGTCAGGCCCAGGAGGGAACCTGGAGTGCGCACACATGCATACAGAAGAGACACAGAGAGAGAGAGAGGGCAAGCGTGTTTTCTATTAGCTGCCTGCTATAAATATTACCTTTCAGGTCAAATATTTTGTTTTGAAAATAGCCAAATCCCAAGGACTGCTTCCACCCATCAATCTAAAAGGAGGGGAGAGAAATGTCAATGCTTTCTTCATCCGAAAACTAGCTCAAAACAAACAAGGTCACGGCTGCTTCACGGCCAACAGCGATGAGTGACTTCTATCAGCTCCTCTTTTGTTCCTTACTGAAGTAAGACAAAAGCCAGGTTTCTGATGTATGGAGGAGCAATTCCCAGGACCGTGCCTAGAGGAACTGTCCCTCATGTGAGCTGTGATCTGAAGTGCCTATACAGCAGATCTAGAATTGACCAAACTGATCTGCGACGTGAACGTGCGATACAGCTAATGCTCTAGCATATGAAGATATTAAACCATATAAACAAAAGTAAAAGATTACAAGGTGCATTACTTTGCCAGGAGGTATGAATCTCCTTTGATTAATACCTCCTTTCCAATTAACCATTGCCTTGTTTAAAAAAAAAGGAAAACAATACAGCCTTCTTCGCCTTACATTACGTGTTGCTCTCTGAGGAGTATTTGGGAAAAACCAACTGCTTGGCTGACAAATGACACCTAAGGCTTGATAAACGGCCCTGTTTCCCTTAACACAGCCCTCATCAGGGTTAGGAGGAGTCCAGGGGACACAAATCAAGAGCTTGCCTTCTGAATTCCCTCAGCCCATTCCGTTTCAGTAGCTGGAACAGCTCACAGCCCCAGCTGCGGGCGGGCAGGCAGTCACTGGGAGCACACCTGCTGCCCACGTGCCAATGTGGGAACCATGCTGGTCACCTTTTCCACTGGTGTTTTCTCTCTCCATCTGCTGGGCAAACGATGGGGGGGAGGCCTGTGTTGCTCCGCTCACAGCCACACAGGGTGATGGGGGTCTGGGCACCACAGGTATCTCGAGTTTGCAATTCTGACTTACAAGAAACCCCTGTCCGAAGACACTCCTTGGACAGCTGAATTTTCACTTGTTTACATGAGGTGCTGTGCTGAGTTTGGTAAGGTAGTGTGTAAACATCACAACATCAAAACCCAAAGCAACTTACTCCCCTCTAAATACACTATCACCAGCTTCACAAAGATGACTTTTTTCATTCTGGCAGCTGCAGTTATATATGGTAACTCCTCATGGTGTATTTTTTATGGCCTGGTAAATACTCTGCAGTATGTTTTGAAAAATAAGAGAAGGTTAATAAAAGGAGAACCACACTATAGCCCGGGAACAGAGTGCCCTACCTGCCATGCTGGCTCTGCCCCGCGAGTCCTTGGGGTGGGAGGAGGGGGTCCTAGGCACACCTCACCCATCACTTCCCATCCTCGTACTCCCCACGGCAAACGCGGAACACGCAGCTCAGTGCTCAAGTTCCTTTCTTGAATCCAAATACATGCATTTTCCTCAAACAGAGCCATGCTAGCAGTTATGCTGCATAGCTGGTCACTAATGATTTTTATACACCGGTGCAGCCAGGACTCTCTCAGCAGAGCTGGAAATATCGGCACTTTCCTAGGACAGAGAGGTAAGGGGTGGGACAGCAGAAATAGCTATTACCATCGGTTTGCCTGGGGCGTGCATTAGTAACTTGGCAGTTGAAACACCATTACACCCTAACCGGACATCCAGACTTTGGAGCCAGTGAAGGCATTTTTCCAGTGCAAGCCTGATGCCCCATTGTGCTGTGCTCCGGCTTTGGGTGCAGCGGGGATCCGGGAAGGCAGGGCTCACGGGGCCACCCTTCTGTCCCGCAGCACCCCAAGTAGCTGCACTGATAAAGCACGCTGATGCATGCACCGCAATAGTGGCTATTCTGCTGTGCTAATATGTGGAACCCCTTTAATTTTCAATAATCAAGTTGAGCAGGTCCTTAACTAACTGCTAAATCCCATTTTCCGCCATCTTTATAGACAGCCTGAATTCTGAAGGAAGTGAAAACTCTCTCATACACGTGCCTGACCAGCTGCCCTAACACAAGCGGTACCTATGCAGGAGCTGAGGATTTCTTCTCAAACCAGCCAACGCTGTTTCATGGCTGAAGTACGAGGACCAATGATCCATGTAACAGCTTAATTACATTAATGTGACTGGAAGGATATTTCTTACCTAGCAGAATACCTAACCCCTTTTCTCCAAAACATAAAGGTACTTAAAAGGCAGTGGCAGCGTGAAAAGAGTGCAGCAGAAGGGCAGTGAAGTTGTCCCACTAGAAGCTCTTAGTTATTTCGTCCTTTACGATTTTCCTACCACACCCACTGTCTACAACAGACGGTATTGGAAGGTTTACCATATTCACATCTCCATGTATATAAATCTAATTTGTAAATAATTATGACTGAAAGAGGGGCACTGTCCTGTTTTATGCTGCCAGATCAGGTATACCAAAACTAGCTCCTTTATGGTGACAAAATACCTGGACAAAGGAGGACTGTGCAAGAAGAAAGCATGAAAGAGGGACCTTTAGGTACTTACATTGTAGGTCTTGCCCCAGGCACAGAAACAGGTAGGAGTAGCAGTGGGGTGAAAGGCAATACTAGTATTAAGAGGGGGTATACATTCAGCAAAAGTATGAATTGCTGTAGGTAAAGAAATTGCCACGTGCACTGGGAACCAGAGGGAGACACCGAGGCATCGTTTGCCACCTGAGGTGCTACTCTCTGGGCAGCAGTGTTTGAGGTCCCCCTGCCTTCCCAGGCATCTCCAGTGGGTCTATGTCTGCGATAAGCATCTGCTACACAATTGTTTATTGCTGTTATGGCTGCTCTGGTTTATGCACTGGAATGGGATTATCCGGGGTTTTTAGGTGATTGGGCTGGGATGAGGACTAGCTGGCTGAGACTCAAGCCAGCCAAAACAGGGATCACCCGAGAGGTGCAGAAGGCGGGTGGGGGTGGAGACGACAGGAAGGATAAGCCTGTATCAGCCCTTCCACCCCACAGTACAGCCTTTTATACACAAATCAAGTTTGCAGCGCAGAGGTCTTGTTAGAGACAAAGCTGATACTACACTACAGCCACATCAAAGAGCCTTTTTTCTTTGTCTGCATTTGGTAAAGAGCGTGCGACCTCTTATTTCAGATGTGGATTTCTGACATTTACCATATTCTGCTCACCTCTAGAACAGGCTACTGTCGTGGCTTTACTTGCTCTGGTCCTTAAGATCACCCAGAAGCTGAAGTGAAATCCAACACACAACAGCCTTTAAGTGTGACTTTAAGATTACTTATGCATGAAGGTTTGCAGGTTGAATTTAACACAATAGTATGGGTTTTTAACTGTAAACGCTTTCAGTTTCCCCAAGATACACGTCTGGCCTATGCTGCCACAATAGAATTCAATGGCACTGTATGTCTGCATAAGATTATTGATATGCAAGAAGCAGCACGATCTAAATGCTGATCTTCGGTTTCTAATCAATTCACTGGGGAGGGAGACTTCTCTTGAGATGTCTTTTGCTATTTTTGTACTCTTCTCTCAATTCTTCCTGGTTTTGCTTGGTTATTGAGACTGTTGGCTTTATTATTTCTCAGTAGAGATAAATTTTACATTAAATATAACCAGGCAGAAGGAGGACTGCTAGTCTGTGCATCTCTGAAGTAATAATACACACGAACCTCTCATAAACTGTTAGGCACTAAATACTACAATTCAGTATTCTGAATTCGGTTGTTATGCTGTATATACCTATTATACACAAAAGTTACACTGTATGATCATACAACTTTCACAGTTCCCTCTACAGTGAGATGAGATGCAGTAAGATAACCACTTCTCACACAAAATTCATGCCTAGGAATTATGCATATTTAAATATACAAAGCTGTATCCCAGTTCCCAAGACACATCCCACTGTAAAGTGAACTCAACATTTCTCCTCAATATAAAATAATGTAGAAGATACTACCTCTACCACCATAAAATGTTTTTTCTCTTTCCTATCATCATCATTCTAAAATGGAAAGTGCTGAAAAATTTAGTTTTTCTAAGAGAGTTTTCCAAAACACAACAGTTTACAAACTTCTAAAAAATTCAGTAAACCTGTTCGTGGAAACAAAGACCTCTGCAGTGTTTCCAACATAAATGGTGCAGCAAGGTGCTGGTGTATGAGGACCAGAAAGTGAGACAGGAGTTACAATGAACAACTTTAGTGAGACGTTCTCAATTGAGAAACACCTGGGAAATAAACTAAAAGCCTAAGTAACTACGGAAGTAACAAACTTCTTTTTATTCTGAGAAGAAATACACTTTTGTAAAAGATAGGCAGTTTATTATTAATTTTAACTTACTACCAGCTCTGAATGCACGTTAAGTATCTGCTCTTGGCAAGCTGACCAGTGCTGAGTGCAGCAGTATAAACAAGTTTACTTTTTCAAGTCAGGAGACATTCTGCTACATTGCTTCCCTTTATTTTTTCCAAAACTCTGGAAAGTTTGCTTCAGTAACTTCAAGCCACACTGAGATACCAGACGCTCTGCTACTCAGATCCAAGAAAGGGACATAGAACAGGGGGTGGAGGGGAGGAGGAGGAGAATTGTCTCAAAACCAGTTAAGAAGGCAGGAGGGGTTTTTTCTGAACAGTGAAAAAGTTTTGTTTTGGGACGAATGAATAATGTTAAGCAATGTGAAACAAAATATGTCTCATCAAGGGTTCCCAAAGAAAGTCTGCGTATTTTAAAAAATACATGTTTTATTTTGAAAGGGACGCTCTGAGATGCTGCGCTTTGAGAATGATTAAAGAAATTAAAAGCTTAAAAAAGTTTCAGCTGAAAACTCTCCAACTCGTAACCAGAACAACAAATTGAATTCATAACCAACCAAGTTAATTGCTTTGCTTTCCAGAACAGCACATTTTGGCAAACAAAATATTAGTCACGAAAACCTCTTTTACCCTACTCTAGCTAACGAGCACAGGACTGTTTCCCCAAATTTAAGGGATAAAAGAGCTATTGCAACTTGGTTCAGATCACAGTATGCCCCTCTGGTTGCCAAAGGCAGCTGGTGCTCTGCAGAGCTCCAACTACACCTTATTTTCCCTCCGCTCACTTTGGAGATAGGATAGCCAAGAGATAAGGGAGAGACGCGGAAATTCCCCCCCAAGAGGAGGAAGGCTGGAGGGAGGGGAAGCATGCCGGGAATTTCCTTCACACGAGGTGAATTTCCTGGGAGCCGCGCAGGCTGGGGCGTTTGCACAAAAGCTGTATTCAACGGCTGCAGCAGAGCACGGTATCAGCCTTATTTCCAGGAAGGGGAACTGGTAACATCACTGCATCAGTCGAATCTGGTTTGTGATATATACTTCAGCCACAATGTGTGTTATTGAGTTACCTAATTTTCTCACGTCCTTCTCGAGTTACCTTCCCCCCAGCAGCCTTAACATACATAATTTCAAACCACTGGCCAGGTAGCCTCACTGATCACAGCTGCTTCTTGATCTCTCTCTGCCTAAATACACACCAATCCCAATACCAATTTTTTAAAGCTCCACTTAAGTAGGAGCCTCCTCCAGGTTGAGAGCTGAGGACTATTATCACTCACCTCCTATTTTTTTCGCCTGTTTTAATTCATGACAGAACTTTACCACTACACTTGCTTTAGTACCTTTGTGAAAGATTATATCAAAAAAATATCCAAGGGTTTCAATTTTTGTTTTCATACATTTCTCTTCCCCTATTTTTCCTTCAAGGGAATCCAGAATGCCCAGCAGCACAGTGCATCTTACAAAACCCGTGCTACTACTTGGTGTCTATTGCACTTCCTCCTTTTACTTACTAGTTACCATCAGTTAGCGGGAGCAGAGATTCATTATGCTGCTGAATAATTCTTAGGAACATTCTTTATGAATCTTAGGGGAAAAAAGTGTAACTTATATTATATTAAAAGTCTACTGCTCCCCATGTTAATGCTTTACAGGAGAACTGAAGGTGACTATTCTTATACCTACCACAGCCATTTAAGTCACTCCTTGCTTTCTTTAGAAGTCCCCTCAAAAAAAATCCAAACTTGGATATGTGTTTCAATGTACTTTGTAAAGCTTTTTCATTTCATTCTTTGGGGGAAGGAAAAAAGGGAAATTTGTTGCCTTTTTCCAATTCCTCAACTTCATAACTGGCAGTGAGTAACTCCCGGATGGTTATTTCCCTCCATCATCTATTGTGGTGAAGCTGACACAGTAATTCCTAGCATACAGTTGCTAGGAAAACCCCCAGGATGTGTTAATTTTCATTATACAGTGCTAAAAGGATGTGCAACTGCGGCTAAGGAGCTATCACCTAAAGTATATTATAGCTTCAAGAGCATGAACCATCCCACCCATTAAACCAGTACCTCTGACAGAAGTTACGCTGAGGATGCCAGAGGAGGGGGTGCCAGTACTGAAGAGTAACTCCATGTGCTTGAGCTGGATACGTACCCCTCCTGCATCGGCAGCAGCGTGACATTGCTATAGAAAATACTTGCCTTTACCATGTGACTCTCAGTCACAAATGCACCTGCACTTTTAAGCTCAGTTGAACAAATTATAGCAAACCTTTAAACCGTACATTTCCCATTTTGAGGCCAGCCAGAGTTATCAAGAGGATGAATCTGCTGCCACTCAGGCTGAGGACTTCAGAGCTCGCATCAGCACTCCACGATGCAAAGAAAAGTGAGGAAAAAAAAACCTGCACGGATTTCCAGCATATAAAGTTGTTGCAAGAGGTGCCAAAAGAAATAATTTCGAGCCAAACAGTTGGTTTGATGGCTCCGCTAATTACAGGCCAGGGCTGTTCCTGCTGCGCTGAAGAAGGCCAAGGCTTGTTGTCACGCAGACAGATTAGCCACTGTTGCCCATTAAGACCACCGCTTGAGTGTAGACAGAGACGTGGAAGGAAACATAAGAAGGCGGCATGTGCATAACCAAACAGGCTACCTTGCTGAAAAGAAACCCCCTAAAGCCACATTCTGCTTCATTAGCACATGAAAATAAGGTAATTGAATACTTCATTCTCCCATCCAGAGCCAAGATCCATCACTCATGGAAATGGAGTTTTGATAAGGTGGGGTGTTTAAATGAGGCAGAAAGAGTCTTTGAGTGTGTGTTACTTTGTTTATCTGAGAGAAATCCCACTTAAATATAAGTGAAAAAGACATAAAAATCACTTTATCCTCTGAATCACTGGAACACAACAAAGCCCCTCTGAGGATGAAACTTAAATCCATTTTAACATTATTCTGAGGACAGAAGGCATTATGCTTGTTGCTGCATTCATTTTTGTATCAAAATCCACCTTTCTCTCGGGTTTTTTTGTAAGATAAAAATTTCTGATATTTAAAAGGCAAAAACATAAGCAGAAAGTGTTTTTTATCTTCTTTAGCAAGCTAAACAGCAACAAACTCATTTTCTCCCACTGGCTGATCACCTTAAGTATGAAGTACAGTGAGTGGCATTTCCTCCAGAAAAAAATATTTACATAAATACTGCAAATAGACTCCTTGCCTCAGCCAAAAATGCCTGCTATGGCATTGCCAAGTCTTTCGCAGAAAGTAGGAATTAGAGAGGCATAGAGCTGGACAGATTGCACCCTTGTTCCTTGGGTTTAAGTTAAGGTGGTATAATTTCCTAGTTTGGATATTGTTATGCTGATATATTATCTCCAAACATAAAGAAAAATAACATGACAATACAGACCAGCTCTCAGTCACTGGCAACCACAAGGATTTTGATAACATTTAAAACAAACACCCCCCACCCCAGGCCCTTTAACAGTGATGCATAAAATGTCCCTAGCTTTTGTCTTGCTCTCTCATGCCTACAGACGTATGAGAAAACAATGAAAAGACCTTCCCGCTTCGAAATATGTGTAATAACCGCAGTGCTAGGAAAGAGCTGCATTTTTACAACACTTTCAGGGTTACTAGGACCGCGCTACCATTCCCCGTTGTCCAGGCTGTCTGCTCCCACCACACCTTTGCTGCTGGCGGTGGAGCGTGTCCGCTCCTGTGAAAAGCCAGTTCAGGGAGATAACCCTGCAGAAAGCTTCTTGATTTTCTGTGGCTTAGTCTGCAGGTTGAGGGCTGTAAGGTGCTCGTACGGGATCAGGTGTGAGCCAGCTCTAGAGCGAGAGAGAAGGCGGGAACTGGAAGGAAAGAGAGCGCTTAAACTGTTGTGGACCTGCACCTTCTGTAACAACGCCACTTTGGCCAAATGACCAAGATGGACTAGAGGTAAACCTGAAGGGCTGGGGCAGGGTCCAGCAGGTAAACATTTCACCACTCCTGCTCGTAGCCAATGTAACAGTGGGAAAATTAAACAGGTTAGCATCTGAAGGTAAACATCCTTCAGACCGAAGCTCCAGGAAGCTATCTTTAAGGTAACTAGGTCCTACCACATAGCTTTGAAATACATATAGCAGCACCACCTTAAAGTCAAGTCACTATTTCATAGCTTGCCAACCCCAAAAAATAGAGGGCTGACACAGCAAGCATACAGTACCACCGGCTGACAAGCAACCATGCTGCTGCTTTCTGAAGAAGCGGTGGGCAAGCAAAGGAGAAGCTGGGCTGAAGGCTTTACTGTGAGGGAATTACAGTAGTCCAGCCTCGTGACCGTAGCAGCCCTTGCTGCTGTTGCACCACGGCTGCCATAGGCAACAGCAAAGCTGGTAACCCTTTTTTGTGCTGATGGCTGAATAGGCCTTCTAAGCAAAATTAGCAGGCCATGAATTAACACCCCCTTTAGTGCCTGCCAACAGAAAGCAAAAATAAAATAAAACCATGTGGCCGAGGGTTGTGTGAAATGGTGTCACAGGCCTTACTGCATATTTTCCCCACCCTTCGACTGGGAGAACACACTGTGAAAACTGTGCAACTAAAGCAAACATTTGCAAATTATACCCAGCTTGTGATTTTCTGTGGAATAAATCCGGATAAAGGAAAATGAGGACTCGATCTGACATTATCTCAGAAAGAGTATCTTAAATCAAACTGTCCGAACAACAGTCTTTATTGCCTAGTAAGATACTGATTTCCCAGGCCTGAGTACAGTAAGCAAACAATGTGCCCTAGGAATTCATCCAGAGCAAACTAGAGCTGCAGAGCCCACAGGGAAAGAGAAAAATGTGTATTATCAGAGTGCTAATAACTTTCTACAACATGTTGAGAAAAGATTGCAAGAGGTCTTACGCACACTGAGCACGGACAGCAAGCTAAGCTCTTGATGACCACAGTTACCCAACACCCCTGGCTTACTACTTTTTACCAAACATGCCCCAAAATCAGACACACAAGTAGTTTCCCTTAGGCCATGTCTACACTCAGATTTCCATGCAAAATTCTCAGTGTTGCTGCTGGCTTCATTGAGTCAATGGAAAATTCTTCCTGAAATTCCCTGTTGCTGACAAAGCCCCAGCACTGAAGCAACATGATAAATTACATCATAAGCTGCCAAGACGTCTATCATGACCAAAATGTTAATGCAACAGAAGCAGAAAACCACTGAAGACTCTGGTGAGGGTAGTTTTGACTTTCATGTAAAACACCTTTGTTATACAGAAATCAAGTTGGATGTGTCACAGAAGCAAGCAAAAATTTGACGGTAAAAGTCTCTCTACCTTTATAAATAAAAAAAGCTAGTATTTCTGATTTAAGCAAATTCAGTTAAAGAAGATGAGAATTACTGCCAGGTCTAATAGCATACATTATTATGACACAAATATGTACCAGCACAAATCCCACATAACCTACATAAAAAGAAAGCAAGCATAGTTCTACTTATTCTGCATATCTAAAAAATTAAATCTATTTTTTTTCTTTTTTTTCTTAACTGTGCTTAACAATAGAGGAAGATGTAACAGGTGCCATTGTTTCTTCCAGGTGTAATCAACTTTTTCCTTTGCCCATGTGATAAAAGCTATTCAATGAGCAGGCTGAAAGTGATGATTAATTAAACAACTTCCAGGGCCTGGGGGATCAGGCCTCCATTTGGGATACATTTTCTTTAGCTGTAAGCAAGCTGGAAGGCAAGAGAGACTCCTCCCCAGCTTTTTGTTTCAGCTAGCATGTAGTTGTAAAGGGTCGAAGATGCTTAAGCTGGTATGTGTTTGTAAAGACTTGAAGATGTTTCTCAGCTTACTTGTCAGCCCTTCTGGCATCAGTCATCCAGGAGTAACACTCACAGCCTCAAAACACAATGTTGGGTTTTTTTAAGTACTTGTGACAATATCCCAGTGCTGTCCAATGAAAGATTTGGCATCAGTTTTCATATTTAAGCGGCAGCACTTGCTGACGGTATTTCTTCTTTTAATCACTGAGACCTGAATCTGCTGCTTTTTGAACTGAATATCCGTATGCACTAAGTGAATCCCTGAAAGTAAGTCACCTCATCGAAGCAGGCTCATGGCTGATTTTCTAGTGAAAACTTGCAAACAACGAGCAAGACGACAGGTCAGAGTTGGTAAGACATGTGGCCCCTTTCCCTTTTTCTTACTACAACAACACCTAGGGGACCTTTGATCTGAATGTCAGCAGTGAAAATACACAAACAGATACTCTCTTATTATATACTCACAGGTGTACATTCCTAAAACTGTTACATTCCATTACTTTCAGCTGTGCTGGAAAACAATACCTTCAGAAGTTGACCCCTTCTCTCCTCTGATCGCACCGGTATCCAAGTACAAAGCATCACAGCAAGCACGGTATTCTAAACACCAGCAATGATCACGCCAACAAATTCAAGCAGCACATGTAAGGACAGGGCCAAAGTGCTGGCTGGGGTTCGTCTGTATTACTTACACTGTGCACCGCTTTACAACTCGCAGAGAAAGGGTGCTTCTCATGCTCAGCAGGAACGCTTCTCGGCTAGGCAGCTGGAGTTTTGATGCTGAGAAGGCTGGATTTAAGGCTAACTCGACTCGATTTTGCCAGTGCAGCAAGAATTAGAAATCTTGTTGAAATAGATACAGCCCCTGTGGACGTTCAAATCACTCCCCGTAACAGCATGCAGCAAATCATTTGTTTGGGCTAGTGCTATTGAATGCAAAAGCACATCCCATTCTCGTAGAAATAATGTTCCTACTTTTTAAAAAGCAGTCTCCAGCTTTGGCAGCTTAACACAGGAGGCAGTGCTCTTCTTCTGTTAAAAATACGCCAATATACTTCAGTAACTGGAAAGGAGAGAAAAAGTGTGAGGAATTTTTCCATTTTCTCTCTGATCGTTCTACGCGGTGTTCATCAGCAGGCTGGTACTGCATCTCCTTTTGTTAGAAAATTAAAAGTTGAACTGCAAGCATAAAAGCCACCATGAACCATGCAATAACCTTCAGGCATTTTAAGAGCAGCAGAGGTTAGAAGGGCAGCTCCTGACTCTAAACAGCACCTATTGTTTCTCTTTCTTCTTAAATAACAAAAGCAGAGCTGAAAGCTATTTACCTGGTTTTACCTCAGTCAGATCTCATTTCCCCTTTATTTTCAGTAGATGATCTTATCAAATAGTGTCATTTCTAACAATTGCTTTGATCAGATCTATTTTTTGGGGTTTTTTTGTTTTTTTGTTTTTTTTGTTTTTTTTTTAAATTGCATTAGTAAGTTCTATAATAGATAACAGCATACAAAGTCACAGCAGAAGAGCACTTAGAAGACTTTAGGATTCTGTCAATGCACATTTAAATTAAGGGTAACTATTTTTAAGCTTCTAGGTAAATATGCTTTCATTTTGAAATCATGAGGGCCAACTTACAGTACAAGGCTCTGATCTTGCAAACACTTCCAGGCGAACAACTTTCTGTCTCCACTGTCCCATGTGTTCCCCTCCTGCTGCAATCAGATTCATATAACTGGACACTTAACTTGCGCAAACACGACTGCAGAGCAAGGGTGGAAGGATAAAACTCCCGATCTGCCAAACTTTTGGGTGTTCTGCTATTCAATGTAGCGTGTCCAATATATTACTCAAATTGTTTATAATGCAGAAGCAAAAAAAAAGTTTTATTTCAAAACAAAATCCTTACATGAGTAGGCATCATGCAGAGTTTTTGTGACTGGCCGGGAGTGATCTGTAGTTAATATACAAAATCCTCCGAGTTCTAGCCTTAAAAAATCCTTGCTACAGACAAAAGCAATCCACAATATATAATTTCTTCCACTGTTTCGCAATATTTATAAAACTTTGAAAGAAAAAAATCTTTTGGGGGTGTTTTTCTCCTTAGGAACAAATTTCACACAAAAGCAATCATTTCTAGCTTTACCAATCTTCCCTTAAAAAATTATTTTCTTTTTTTACGTTCTCTAAATCACTTCCCAACATCCACCTCTTTTGTACACTTCTGCAATTTCATTAAAAAGGTAAAAAAAAAATTACTTGAAAATATTTAACAAATCATTCTCCAATTCATAAGCTGCCATTACAATCTTAAGGAACTGAACAGAGAAATTATTTTATTTTAGCTATAAATTAAATGCCAGTGAAGTATTTGCAACCCTAAAAACACCATTAGACATAGCAATCTACAATGCAAGTTTATGGCATTTGATTCTTCATCATTAGCTGGAGCCTGTAAATACCATACAGAAGTTTAAGAAAGCCATTAAAAACAGTGAAATAACAGGACTTCCCTCTCCTATGAAAGCATCTTATAAATTTGGTTTTTTTAGGAAATTCTTGGATAAAAATCTAGAAGTTCAATTTTCCTTACCATAACATGCTATCTATGAAATCTGACTTCATTGAACGTTACGTTAGCAGGACCAGGCTCTCAAGTCAGTATTATATCAGATCCTCAGCTGCTATAAACTGTCATAACTCAACTGCAGCTGATGTCCCACTAGGACTAATTTAAGACCTGCAAAGTATTTCTGACAATAAAATAGGTACAAAAAAAGACTGAAAACATGTCTTCTTGCACAAGCTGTTAGTATATTGAAGAGACATACATTTTTTAAAATGGCTAACTCTTACAGCCTTACAGTCAAGTTTAGTTTTGTTAGAATATTTTCACTTTCTGCAAAGACTGTATCACCGATAGAAAATAAAATCAAGACAGGCTCTGAAAAGTGCTTTACTTTTTTGGCATCAACTCTTGCCCTTTTGCAGCCCCATTTCCATCCAAAGTTTTTCCTAACTACAAATGAAAAGGAAATCAACATCTGAGTGCCTGGAAGAACTAAAATGATTGCACATATTACTGGGTTTCTACGTATCTTTTTTGAGTCACTTGAAATGTTGTAATTACATATATTTCCTGCTTTAATAAAATCTTGGTGAAAGGTTTAGTTACTACGGTCCTTTATAGCTCTGGAAGAACTGGCAAGCTGGAAGGTAACTTTCCAGTCAGTTCAAAGGAAATGGAGTATGCTCATTTCCACTTGCAGAATCCACTCTTTATCAGGCTCTACAGACATTTCTATGTGACCTTCTGCAGTGCAGCATCTGGGCACAATATTTTCATCTTATTACTTTTTTTTCACTGAAGATATTATTAGTTTATAAAGCTCAGGAAAAACTGGGCATAGGGTGAGAAGACATTTGAGCAAAAATGTATGATTAGGCAGTTAATCACATTCTCCTCATAGCTGCTCTGTGTGTGTGTGTGTGTTAGGATTTAGGATTTCTCCGTTGCTTCCAAATCTGAACACACACACACACACACACACACGCGCGCGCGCGCTCTCACAAGTATCCCATTTTTCTTCAAAAGCATCAATTTTGGGCAATCATCTAACAAACTTGATTACTTTCCTGCATTACTTAACAAAGCAAGTTTTGTTAAAAATATTTATGCTGAAATTCTAAAAATGGCATTATACTTCAATAGGAAAGAACAAGATTGAGCTAGAACTTTTGAAAATGAGTGCCTCTACTCAAACACAGTTTTCCCACGTCTAACAAGAACTAGTATACTAACACTGCCTTCAAAAATGTTTATTAGAGGCTTGGAAGATAAAGAAAAATCATTTATTTCTCCTCTTTACTGCCCAAATATCATTTGAGTCTTCCCACCACACAAGATGTACACACTCAGCATTTTCAATTACTTCATATGGATGATGCAGTTTAGTAACTAAAACATTAAGACACTTGGCAGACACAATAAAATTATTCTGGGAAATAGATGTGGGGGGCAATGTTTCTAAACTTCTTCACGTGACACAAATTGCTAATAAGAAGGTTACTAACAACAGTATTTAGGAACCTTTAATCACAAATACAGTACAATCAGGAAGCTATTTACAATACACCTGCATCTGGCAAGCTAGACAAGACTAGAGTGTTTCTGAATATAATGACAGTCCTTTTCAGGTGTGATTTTGAGGACAGCTACCTTCACAAGCTTGAAGGGGAGACTAGAGCACATATAACTAATAAAGCATACATCATCACGCAAAAGAAAAGCCACCAAAGGCTTAAAGGAGGAAAAAAGTAAGGAAACGTTATCCCATCTTCATTCCACACTTCTGGAATGTGGGCAGATCATAGTAAAAGTTTAAGTGGCAAGAAGATTAAAGGAAAACTGTTAAAGCCAAAAAGGACACTCACATCATCTGGTGTAAGTCAGCCGTGTCTCTACAGGCTTCAGTGGAGATACACTGATTTACGCCAGTTGATGTTTTGGCCCGACGGCTTCACAGAAGATACTATCGAATAAATGTGTGTTCTATTTCGATTAAAAACTGCTCTCGCCGTCAGAGCACATCTTGCCCCAGCTGGAAGCCACTCTGGCATTTTTCTTTTTGCTAGAAAGTACCCTATAGGCAAATTCCAAAAGAATAATTAAAAAAAAAGTCTACATAAATTGTCAACTACTGTTTGTTATTATTTATCATTTTTTGTCACACACAGACATGCCAGGCGCTTTACAGAAAATACTTCGAAGACAATTCCCTGCCCTGCGGAGCTTAAAAGACAAGGGCTAGTCCGTTCTGCAAACACAGGGCACTGCTTTACCAAAAATTATTCCAATTACTTCAGTGGCATTCCTGACAGTAGTAAGATTGTGCTTATTACATGCTAGCAATTTCAGGTCTTAAGTGATGAACACGGCAAACAAGGGAGGGTAAAAGAGAAAGACATTTCAGAGATAAATGGTTCAGATGCACTACATCTGTAAATCTTTCTGAACTTGAACACTTTTTCTGTGCATTTAACGTGCCCAGTTTTCACCAAAAAACCCCCCGAGTCTTCAAGGCCTTATCTTTCAAAATGTCATTATGCAAGTATATGATGCTTAGCATGCGGTTTCTAATGTGATAGATTGCTAATGAAGAGATCCTTAGCATTGGTTTTAATAAGAAAGAGGAATCAGGAACGGCGGCAACAATTCCTGAAGAGTAACACCCATATGGTTTCAAGCACAGCCACCCAGCCCTGCACCGAGCAGTACAACTGCAAACCCCGACAAGCCTTCCGCCCAGCCTTCAAAGCAAAAAGAAAAGTGGAACATGAGGCCAACTGTGAAACTGAAAGAGCTATCAGGTTTGAGGAGGGCTGCAGGGAAAAAACTCATAAATTACAAGGCTTAACAACGAAGATCGCTTTTAACTTCACATCCTGAGTATCAGAAAGCCACTACCACAATTTCAGAGCATCCAAAAAGGAGTGATCTATCAACTATCAAAAAGCGTTTCTAGAAATACTGTGCCTTCACATCATCGAGTATCTTTCCAAATGTTACTTGGAACCAACAAATACTTAGTTTTAATGAATAGGGCAGATCCATACTGTCAAGGAATGACTGAAATTAACACATCTAACATATAGTGAATATACACATAAAGGCACATTCCCTTCTTTGCCCCATTCCCTAGGCCGTAGGAGTTTCATGATAAGATTTCAGCACTATCTCAGGTTGGGTCTTTCACTTTTACAAAAGCTAATACTTAAATAACTTTCGTTGTGGCTATAATATGATTGGCTACACATAAAAAAAAAAATTGTCAGACTTCTTCATTTGTACAAGGCTTTTAGGAAAGCAATTGACGATTTTTATTATTTATCTATTGTTACTTTTAAGACATAGGTAGAATCCAGTTAGTTTTCACTAGTCTCAAAGGAATAAATTTTGCAAACAAAGCCACAAGAAATCAAACCTGTGACATCAGACAATCTGCATTCGTGTATTAATTTTCAAAAACACAATCTTGTCCATTAAGACAGTATTTCCAAACTTATCAGTTAAGCACACAGCACTGTATTTCAATCACAGCCACAAGACATGAAACACATTACTATTAAGTGCTTTAGCAAGCTTTAACAGCTGCTGAGAACATGATCATTTCTATGGCTTTTGGCAAGATCTAGCAGGTTTGGAAATCAGGAAGATGAGATCTAGCAAAGACATTTTTAGGATCAAATCTCTCAAAAAATAAAAATCATAATCTAAGCAGTCATACATGCAATTTGAAGTTAAACTGTCAATTGTACTAGCCTGCCTCTTCTTCTGTAGTTTCATATTATGTTGTAATCTTTTAACTCTGCAGGGGCAAAAGTCAGTACGAGTACTAGAGGTACTCAAACAACTTTAAAACTGAAACAGCTTACTGTTTGCCAGCGTACATACTTCTGAAATTATATTAACTGCTTTTTAAAGGTTACCTATTTTAAATTGAAATTGATGGAACAATCATTTTCACTTCCATCCAAAATGCTTTACTGGAATTAAGAGTGTTTTAATTTGTTAGACGTATTATACTGGCTTACCTACTTTATGTAAAATTATTTCCTCTTTTGAAGTGTTTGGTAAGTATTCATTTGAAGGGTGCAGTGTCCCACATAAATTTATTACTACAGAAAAACTTAAGAAAATGACACTGCTAGCAGCAGAATCCATGGGAACACTTCAGCATTAGAAATTCTTTCAGATAATCTAATTGGCTCTTATTTGCCTGAAAGAAATCACATATTTAGAGGAGAGAGATATATTTTGCCAATTCTTATAGTTCATCTGGAATTAGCATTTAATATTTATCAATCAGAGCAAAACAGAGTTCATCTGAAAAGGAGAGCTAGGACTCGAGTTAATTTGTCATCCACGATTATCACTTGGAAGTTCACTGAGGTTATTAAAGACAACTACTGTGTGATAAAGACAGTAGAGACACTATTAACCATGTCATTTAAATTGCTTGAGTTGGCATTGTGCCCAAGTCCTTCAGATCAGTATATCAACACACTTGTCGCTGGCAGGGACTCATTTAAAGGGGGGGAAGAACTCCTCCCTCAGAACTAAGTGTGCTGTACAGATTTCTACAGTAATTAATGAGAATAAGCAGTATTACTCAGTCCTTGTATTTTTGATTCCTAGACAAGAGAATGACAAAATAATGACAATCAAGTGAAAGACTCTGTTCTTCCTAAGGAAAAAAAAACGGGAAAGCATTTTTACAATTTCTATTTGAAATTACTTAAATTCGCATTTACTGGAACAGCATCTTTTTCTTGTAACTGCAACGCTGACAAACTAACAAAGACACCCCCCCCAATCACTTGCTCTGCCAAATTTTATGATCCCGTATCTCTCCCACCCTTGCCTCCTCCCCAGGATCTCTCGCTTTCACTTCATTAAGTCTGTAGGAAGGAGAAAAGTTCTGGTGGCTGGACACAGTTTATTTTCAGAAGTAGTAAGAGTCATTTTATTTCACTTCAGACAAGAATCATGCCACAAAGTAATATAACAACACATTTGGGAAAGCTGCAATTAAGAAGGTACAAGGATATTTTTTCCCCAATTCATACCGAAATTAATACTAACATCTTTGCTGGAAACAACCTACATGTTATTAGGCATATTACTTCCACGTGTAGAAAACAGTCAAAACAGAAACTTTTTCATTGTACTCTTCATCTCCTGTTTTCCTAAGCTATGTCCCGATTAAGAAAAGGGTATCCCTTTTTTGGAAGGGAGGAATTAATCAGCTTAACAAGCATCTCGGTGCGTAAAAGCAGCTTATTTGTTTGCTAAAAAATGCTGTGCTTTCCAATATCCACACCGTGGCCAGCAGCAGTTCAGCATTCTCCTATTTATCACCTCCCAGCATGAGTGTGCTGGCACTGCGGGCCGCAGTGGTAGGCAAATACTCAGGTACACACAGTACGTGGTCCTGCAGGATGTAATTGTTGGGGAAAAGGCTCTCTTACCTTCCACAAATCGTCCCCCGGCGTCTTCAAGTGAATGATCTGGAAACACAAAACCAAAACCCCCTAAAGTAACAGCACAACCCGCAGCCAGCCCCGCTGCTTTGCCGTCCCCGCCACACACCCTCCAGACCACTTTCCCACCACTTGCAGTACAAACAGCAACTTTCCCGTGGCATTTATTTTTTACTGGTGAGCCATAAAATCGCCTGCTTGTCCAATTAATGCGAGCATCATCGTTTTCATTTACCTTTCACCATCTCCAGGGACGGAAAGCGGAGGGGGGAAAACAGAACAGCAAATGCATAAAAGAAGCTTCAGAAACACGAGTTTCAGCTCATTTACGATCCCAGATAAAGGTTAATAGTTAAACTCCTTCCTCTCCCTCCCACCCTCGCAATTATTGATGCCCTTCAAGAAATGAAATGTTTTTTGTTCTTGTTTACCAGAGGCTAGACAAACTGTCAACATCTCCACTTTATTTACGGGTTGAGCAAGAGCAGTTCCTCAAACACCAACATTTTTTACGTTAATCCTGGAGAGAATCCACTTCTCTAAAACTACAAAATTTGCCAACTTCTGTAGTATTTATTTTTAACGAACGAGAGCGAGAGCCTTGAGCTATCCTCCCTGCCCTCAGAGGAGGGGAAGGGGGAAAGCACGGCTCCACTCTCCCAACTTTAAAGCCCTTTTCCCCTCCTTCCCACACCACTCAGCCCCTGGTCACTCTCCATCCCACCACCCCCTCCCACTCCCCAAAATCTCTCCCCTCCCGATCCCCCACCTGCTCCACGTCCAGTGGGATTTCAAGGGAGGAAACAAAATCTGCCAAGTGGTTCCTTTCGGGCGATTTCTTCAACCCGTCTGGAGGTTTAAACCTGAAAAACAAACACCTCTATTGAATGCAAACTAAGCTTTGGGGGTTGCCGAGTTAATTCCTCGGCAGACAGCTACTCTCAGTGTCTGGTTACACAAACATACCTACAGACAGGTTGGAGGGGAGTCCCTTAGAAACCAAACGGGGGAGAGAAAAAATAAATCAAAATAGGCACAAAGGTTGGGAGGGGGAACTCGGGAAGGCAGCGGGGTGGGCAGGCTGGAGAGAGGGAAGACACGCAGCAGGAGACAGGTTTAATATTGGGATGGGATAGGAAGAGGTAAAGCAAGGGGCAATCCGGGAAGGGGCAGAGACCCCACAGGTCTCAACGGGGGATGGGGGGAAGGGAGGGGGTGCCCTTTTGGGTGGCGGTGATAACAAGTTTTTATACACAGCCTAAATAAAACAAAGGAAGGAACAAACCCGGCCGGCCGCGGCGGCGCGGGTGAGGAGCGGGCTGCTCCGGGGGCGGGCGGCGGTGGCGGCGGGGCGCGGCGGGGGGGCCCGGCATCGGGTGTCACTGCGCACTGCCGCCCCGCTCCGCGCCCTCCTCCGCCGCGGGCGAGGCTGCCCTCCTCGCCGCCACCTCGCCCGCCCGCACCCGGTGTAAAGAGCGGCTGCCCTGCCTGCCTGCCCCCCGCCCGCCCTTCGCCGCCGCCCCGCTTACCTGCCGCTGCCCCCGGGCGCCGCGGGCCGGCCGCGCCCGCCAGCCGCCGGCCCCTCGCCTCATCGCGCCGGGCACAAAGGGGCGGCTGGGCAGGGCCGCGCCGGGAGCCCCGGGAAGAGCGGTGATAAGAGTAACGGTGAGAGCAGTGACAGCCGCGGCGGCGGCGAGGAGGAGGAAAATTAAAAATAATAATGTAAAGAAAAAAAGAGGGAGACGACCACCCTAATAAGTCGCCGTGACCATGCCGGAGAGGCGAGTCCCTCCTCCCGGGGGCAGCGCTGCGGGGCGCGCTCCTGCCCTGCCCTGCCTGAGGGGGACGCGGCGGAGGGGAGGGGAGAGGAGGGAAGGGGGAGCCGCCCGCCCTGCCCTGCCCTGCCCCGCCGCCCTGCCCGGCCTCCCGGGCCGCCGCCGCCTCCAGGGACGGGCGCTAGTGCGGCCGCGGAGGGAGACGCCGGCGGTCCGGGACCGCGGGAAGGGGAGGGAAAGGAGAGGCGGCGCGGGGTCGCTCGGCGCTCCTGCCGCGGCGGGCGGGCGGAAGGGGGGGGGGGGGGCACCTCATCTGCGAGAAATCATAACACACACACACACACACCCCCCGCCTCCCGTTAATCGCCCTCCGCAGCCCCGTGCGGCCGGGCTGCTTCCCGGCTGTCACATGGCTCCTGCCGCCACCCCCAAAGGGTTTCGGGAGTCGCTTCACTTTCACTTTGGCCCCGCCAAGGAGCTCCCGGGGGGCCGCGGCGCCTGACAGGAGCCCCCGCAGCGAGGGGCTCACCCGCTGCCCCGCTCCTTCCCCCGCTCCAGAGGGGGCTGAGGGGGAGAGCGGAGCCTCCCCACCCCCGTCAGGGCGCGGGGCCGCGCAGGAGCAGCGGCCTCCCCTCAGGCCCGGCGGGGTGCGGGGACGCCCCTGGGCGCGCTGCGGGGGCGGTGGCAGTAACGGCTCTGGTTCGCCCAGCGCTGTCAGCCCTCCTCTCGCTTTTTAAGTAGGAAAAAAGAAGAGTAACAAGATAACCGTGTCTGTGGGAGCTCCTGGCTGGGGAAGGGTGTGTAATGCTGCAGCAGAGGGGTGCGGCGGGGGGGGGGGGGCTGATAGGAGTGGGGCATTGCAGAGCCGCAGGCAGGGACGCTTTCCCCAGCTTCTAGTGGGACTGATCTCGTGTACATCCTGTCCTCCCTCAACCTGCTTGATCCCTTCAGATCTAAAGGAGTTGGTGAAAATCCCGCTGGAGAGCCAGTGCGATGCCTTGCGCAGAGCAGGTCACCTCAGGCAATCTCCAGCATCTGGCACGGGGACATGGCGGTGCCTCCGCAGGTCCTCTCCCCACTTCCCGCCAAAACACTCTGCACCCCACCTACGGGCACGGACTGCTTGGGTCCAGTAGGATAACCCCCCGACAGCAAGTCCAGTGACCCACGTTTACGCCAGGGATGGATCTGGCCCAGCATCGTGGTTTTTTGAGCTCAGAATAAACACTTCCAGGGTGAGAGGTGCACTCAACACAAGTACGTCAAATACCATTGCCTCCCTACTTCGTTTTGAAAGAGTAATTAAATAGGAAAAGGGATTTACAATTTCTGTCTCTCTCCCCTCTGTTACTGTAGGCACCCCACTCTTATGGACATGGCCCTCCCGTATGAAGGAGATTTTCTGTGAGCACCTCTGGTTGGTACCATTCAAACCGGAGGGGAGAGAGCCAGAAAAGAGCAGTAGCCTCCTCCAGAGCGGCTCTCCATGTGCCTCCTGTGAAATGCCTATCACCTGCACGGCGCTCGCGGGCAGGTGGTCATTAACCACGTAACAGAGCTGGTGGCTCCCAACAGTTCCCGGAAGACACGGCAGCACTCACTTCACTAATTATGGCTTCACGTGCTCTGTGCAGAGATGGCGTTGTGCTGAGTGAGTCAACTGGCATTATGTCCTTGTTAATGCTTTTAGGTAAGCTCTTTCACTCTGGCCTTCTCTCAACAGTCATCAAACATGGCACAACACACGTTCGTCGTCTTTAATGAGCCGGCCTGTATCCACCTTCCTCTGAGCCCTCATCACAAGCACAGCAGCAATCCCTTGGGTTTCGTCAAAGCTTGGCTGATGCCAGCGCCAACCATCCGGCTGCACGCGCTGTGAAGCACTAGCACATGCTTGCGCGTGGTTCCTCCGCACCCCAGCCTGCTCTCCCCAAATGTCTGGCGTGTTTTATGCAGCATGAACAAGCAAAATATAATTACAGTGGGTTTTGTTTTGGGGTTTTTATTTTCAAAGTGCAGTTAGATAAAAGATTACCACCCAGAATATACATTCCAGTGACAGCAAACGAGGTCCCAGCACCACACATTTTAGTATTCTGTCCTGAGGTTTCCGTTTCTGAACTACAGTCATTAGCCTTGAAATTCACTGTTAAATGGAACAAAAATTACCATGACATTTGTGTTTTTGTTTCTTCCTTTTTTTAGTGTTTATCATGAGGCAACGAGAAGCACTGATAAATCAGGCTGTGAACAAATGCTCTCTCAACAGCCATCCAGTGCATGGCCTGTTATTCTGAGTATTTGCTAACTTGAAATTTAAATTGCCATTTGAGACTATTCCATATTCCATAATATTCATTATCTTTCTTTAATTTTCACCTCAATTACAAGGCCAGATTTGACCCCTTTTATCCATGTTTTTTCTGCTAGAAACCCTCATGACATCAAGAGCACTAGAGAGCAAGCTGCTACTAACTGGCAAAATAGGGCAGAATCTGGCCCCAATTATATAGTTGCCTCCTTGCGTGCCCTCTCCAGTGACAGCGTGCTCACTACCCAGGAACAATGGCCTGAAGTTAAGAAAGAAAACATTTTTCAATAAGTGAAATACAGGGAAACAATAGCCTAATTTACCAAATAAGAACAGTGAGATGTCATCCCTGAAAAGAGTGGAGAGTAATCCAGATAAAAGAAGAGAGAGTGAAGAGATGATCAGGCAGTCATTCAGGCCTATCTTCTGATGCTGCCCAAAGATTAAATCTGTCCTAACAAAACAGAGCAAGGGCCTGGAATAATGTTATCTTCCCCCCCCCACCCCCCCACCCCCCCCCGCCCCGCTGCATTTTTATCAAGCTCTATTACCTTTGGATGCCCGGAAAACAAAAGGAAAGGGCGGAAAATACAGAAAGTGAGAGGAAGGAACTTTACTTTTTTATTTTAAAAAGAGGCACGAACCTATTTATTTGTTATCACACTTTCATCACAGGGCATTTGAATTTAAATATTTGCAATTAAAAGAGCATCAGTTCTACTTACAAAAGGCTAGAATAGAATTAAAGGAATATCAAGTTAAGTGTCCATCAAGCGTCCATGATGTTTTAAGTAAATTGGGGGGCTTTGTTTGTTTGTTGGCTTTTTTAACATCAGAAAAAGTGGTCTGAAACAAGTGAAACACATTTTTAAATCAGCTGACTAAAAGGCTTTCCATCCTCAAAAGTACAGGGAGGAGTGCTGCCTAACAGAAAAATATTTTAATGATCAATAGCGGGATGATCCGAGGCGACCCAGCCTGCGTTTGCATGTCAAGGTACACGGAGAACGCACGCCAGGGTGCTGAGCAGGAAAGGGAGGAGTGAGCGAACTCAAAGCTGTCCCTTTGTGTAGTTTTCACAATATTCTAGTTTACCAACGTTTATAAGCAAAAAACGAGAAGGAAGGATAAATTAAAATGTATACCTGGCACATATTTTTGTTTCCAAATGCTTGCGCAAACTGTTTGTGATTTAAGTAGTTCTGAGGTTATTTATGATAATGGTATGCATGAGTCTAAATGGCATCCTGTTCTGAAGAAAAGAGCTGACAGAAAAGTGCTTTGGGGCAGTCTACACCCTTTTTTGTCCTTCGGCCACAAAGACAACTGATATGGACAAAACGTGACAAAAGTGTGGTGCTGTGTGAGGTGGGCTGGCTGGATTAAATACAGTGTGGAAAGGTGGTCTTGCTATGGGAATTAGAGAAGAGCTTTCTGCTCCTGAACTAGACAGGCTTCCTAGAACCTCGGGCAGGACATCATTGTGTCTTACTTCTTCTGTACAAGGCAAATAATATTTCTGCGTAAAGCAGTCCACCACGTCTCAGCAACTGTAAGGATCTCACTGCTTTCAGGTTTGTAACCTGCTTCAGCAGTCTCGTGTGGAGGGTGCTTGATCCGAAGTGGCAAGGAGTCTAGTTAAGAAATTTCCTTCCCTCTGAAATGTCAGTTAGCAGAGGTTTTGGTACTGAAGCTCTGTCTGTACTGAGGGAGAAATTACTGTATTAGAGTCCTGGAAATTTGCTGCCTATTTTCTTACTAAGCTTCAAACAGCTTGAATTTACTGAAGGTATTTTCTTTCAGGGTACCACCCTCCTACCCTTTTTCCTTTGCCTAGAATAGACGGGTGTTTGGAAGGGCAAAGCAATAGTGTTTCAGGTCTGTAAGGGTAGTTTATGGGTGACAGTAGTTGTTCTTGGCTTTATTTAATTTGATTTTTTTTTTAATTTGTTAAGTCGCTGTATTTGTCCAGGGTACTTAGAACACCGGATATGCAGGCACTATCTGATAGTCTGCAAACTGCCCAGATGTGTTAAATTAAAGTTATTCTTATTAAAAGTTAAGGAACAAAAATAACGGCGGAACTTTTCTCTTTGTAGTTTTAAAGAAATTTTACGTTGCATGGTTGTACTCTTTTCTAGTTCCACTAAAAACAAATCTAAGTCCCAAAATTAGAACACAAATATAAAGATTTCCTGTAGCAATTACTTGAATTGGAAGGGAAAGTTAAACTGACTCTGCCACATGTGAAGAACCAGACAAACGGTCACGATTCTTATTTTGAATAGGTCGAGGAGGAAACAGTTTATACATTACACATTATTATTTAGGCAGTGGGTAATGTTTTCAAAAGCTCCCAAGTCCCGTCTTCAAGAATCTGGAGACTTAACATTTTTCTGACAGTCAATGAGACATCCTAATTCACGTAAGTGCCATAATAACATGGAGAAAAGGATAGAACAATATTTGATTTGTGCTACTTAATATTTTAGTGTCATATTCGGTACTTCTGTGAATTCAGTTCCAGACTCGGGGCTAGCAAGCAGGGCTAAAAGCTGTCCAGGAAAGAAAGCTGCTCCAGGAGAGATGTAAAAACATGGGAACGGTCATACTAGCTCAGTCCAAGGTGTATCCAATATTCAACCTCAGATTATGGCTGCTAGTGGCTACTTCAGAGGAAGCTGCAAGGACCCCAACAAAAAGCATGTATAGATTAATCACGTTTCTTCCTCTCTCCTGTTAATTAGAGATGAAGATTTGCATTGCTTCTAAACATGATAATACAAAAATATTCTTATCTTAATTAGGAATATAACTCTCATTATCCATATATAATTTTTCCTTTCATTCCATCAAGACCTTGCTTTTCATGGCATCTCATGACAGTGCGTTCCACAAGTTAACTATGCCTTGTACAGAAAATTCCTAAGATCTCTTTTCCATTTCCTCTTGTCTTGTTTCTGTATTACTCATACAAGTCATGAGGGTGGCCAAGAAGTTCCTAATCTACCTTAGAGAAAAGCCATTATATTTTACACATCTGTGTTATTCATCTTACCCTCCGATTGTCCCATGCTCCCCAAAGCAGCCATGGTCTTTTCAGATATTAGCGTTGTCTATATCACTGACAAGTCGTGGTGCTTTTCCCTGAGCCATTTTATTTCTGCTCTTTTCTTTTTGAGATCCTATTCCTGGCAGGGGCTTCCCGCTGATCTACATGATGACAAAGCTTATGTAAATCTTTCTCCCACGCTTGCCTCCCCTTTCCTTTGCTATCCAATATTTAATTAGCTTCCTTTACTGTTGCTGCCCTTTGACCAGAGGTTTTCACTGTTATCCACAGTGATGTCCAGATTTCCATCCTGAGTCACTACAGCAAATTGAGAGGCAAATCAGTGAATGCGTTTTTCAAATCCCGTGTCTGCTGTTTAACATTTGCCAAGCTGTTACCCATTCTCGTGGCTGCCTTGGGCCTCTCTGAAATGCCTCGCAGTCTGTCAAGCATTTGGCCAAAGTAACCGCTTGCGCCATGTAAGATGGATACCACTTAGTTGCACTTATCCGCCTTTCGTCTGCCAGACTGTGGGCAGACTGGGGTTACTCGACTGAGTTTAGGAAAGAAAGTGAAGGAGAGCTGCGAAGCCTGAGCCATCTTTGTGTCAAAGGGCCAAACTTTCATCTTCTGATTACGTTCTTCCTCGTTAAATGGAGGTCCCTTGGGAAACGGTGTCTCCTCTGCTGAATGGGATTGTAGGAGCAGTTGCATTTGCAGCCTTTTGAGCTCTTTGTTTGAGTCCTGCTTATCACCAGCTAGAGCATGGAATTTGGAAACAATTTTTTTTTTCAGCAGAGGGCACACTGAAGTGGAGTCTTTTACTTGTTCCAAAATGGCCTTAAATATCAGAAATACTAGAAGCGATTAAACAACTCTTTTCCTTTTCTCTGTTTGGATATATCTGCTACAGGCACGGGAGAGAGCCCCTTCCCTCTGGATTAGTGTTAAAGTGAGAGACATTGTTAAAAGGCTAATAAAAAACCAAGGAGCCATAAATACTAAGTCATTTTTAAGTAAATATGTTTTTTCCCAAGGAATGCTCAGCTGTTAGTGTTACGTTTGACAGCTTGTAAAAAGGTGAGTTTTCACTGAAGAGCAAGAACAGGTCGAAGAGAGACAAAGGCATGTTCTGAGATAAAGAAACCAAGGCTAGCAGAGGTATCTGCTCCACAGATTGAAGGTGTTGCATTACTCTGCGCAATGTCCAGAGAGGGAGAAGTCTGCACAGCAAAATGGTCATAAAATACATTTTTGCAAAGAAGACAGGAAATGTTTCTGTCCAAAAAAAAAAAAAAAACCAGAAAAAGAAGAAGAAAAAAAAGCAGTCCCTCTGGTGCAGTTTTCCCATCTGGTGAAACAAAGTGAGACAGATATCTCCCCCCTTCCTAAACTAAGTATCGCAAAACCAGCCCTGCGCCTTGTGGCAGCGGTTGCAGACCCAGAGCAAGGCACTGTGCTCTGGGCCCCCCTGCGCTGTGGGTGTGGGAAGCGCTGCCAGCCCTGCACGCGCTGGCACAGCTACGGCACCTTCTCGGGCAACTTATCCAAGACAGGGCAATCAAATAGACCAGCGCTGGGCTTGCTGTAACATCGTGGCTCGTTTAAGTATGTAACTCAAAGGTCACTGCGTTAGCTCTGAGAAAAAACACTTGCTGTCTCATTCTTCCCTCAGGGTTTATTGCCAGCGTGATTATATTTTCAGGAGTGACAGGGAGGCCCTGATCTATAAATCTAAGGGAGATAGAGAGTGAGCTGATTATCAGACACCTCCTTCCCCACTCCAAAGTCAATAACCTCAGCATCTTGCAAGGTTACTTTCTGGAGGAAAACAATCTCTCAGCCAGGCTCTGCCTGCTTGCATCTGCTGAATTGCATTCAGTCTGTCTTCCCGATCGCTGGGAAATCAATAGCTTGCCAACCATTCCAGAGCCCCAACAACCCAATCTTTTCTGTACTAGTGAGAAAGAGGCTCAGGTCCTCGCTGGATTAGGTGAATTGGGTTTGAAGGGAGTGATTTAGGAGAAAAGTAAGTGCTTGCTTGAAGGAAGATCGCCGTTCCCCACTCCCAAAATCCAGCATGTCTGTCTCTCCCCCTGCAAGCACGGGGCCCCTTATCTTTGAACCCCCCAAATAATTCCACGGTGTTTTAATGACCAGGAAGCCACTAGAGACTATGCAAAATGTTACATTTAGGACAATCCAAGGAAGACATCGGCAGCTTCCCGGAATCTCATTTCCACCCCCGGGGTAAGTTTGTTGTGAGAAGGCTACCGTTGCTTTACCCCCAAGGCAAGTGGTAAACTCAGGCAGCCGATAGTAACAGGTCATTTAGCTTCTGAGGAGCTGCTTGCAGATGGGAGTCGGTTTTTATAAACCGTGTATGAAGGGACACGTTTGAAGTAGCCCCGGCGAGTGGCTCCCAGCGCCGCGGAGCCGGTGAGGAGCGGCAGAGCACGGCTGGGCTCGGCTGGGCTCGGTCACCTCCCGCCCCTCCCGCCTCCGGCATCGCGGCGCGGAAGAACGAGTTAGCTCCTCGGGCTGAAGCTAAACCCTTTGCCGAGGGAATTCCTGTTTTATCGTAAAATCGTCCACTCTAAAACGCACTTTAGAGGGATTTTTTTCTTTCACACAGACCTCCGGGAAGAACAAGAAAAAAAAAAAGATGCCCACTCTCCTTCCCGACACCAGCCCGGGTGCGTTTCCTGAGCATCAGGGCTTGCCCCGCCGGTGGCTGATTCACCTTTCAGCACAGGAACCACCGAGAAGTTCCTTGTTTGTGGCGCGCACTTCAGAGCAATCAAAGCATAAGGCTGTGCCGGATGGCCGCACAGTTATTCCACCAGCGGCTGGTGCAAGGGAAAAGAAAAATAGCCCCAGATGGGGCTGGGCGGTGGCAAAACGGCGCCGGCGACCGCTCCGCTTGTTGCAGCTCCCGGCAAGGGCTCCGCGGCAGCCGCGCCGCGCCGACGGCCCCGCGGCCGGGGGGGGGCAGCGGACCTGGCCCGGCCGCGGGTGCCGGGGGACACCGGGGGGGCGGAGGGGCTCCCCGAGGCCCCGCGCCCCACCTGCGAGATGTGCCCCGATGCTGCCGCGCCGCAGCGGCGGAGACAGGGGACGGGCGCGGAGGAGAGGATCAATTAGCGCCGCGTTAGTGATCTCCCTGCCTTTGCACCGCTCTCCTTTAAGCAGTCCTCGCCGCGGCCCCGATCAGCGGGGGACCGCGGGGGACCGGCCCGGACCGGCCCACCTGAGCGGCCTCGGCGGGAGCCGCCGGCGGGGGCTGGAGCCGCTCGCAGCGGGGCAGCGGCGAGCGGGAGCCGGCTCTGCCTCCCCGCCGCGGCGGCCCCCGCGCGGCTGGCTGGCGCGGGGGGCTCCGGCCGCGGGACCTTTCCCCGGGCCGGCGCGGAGCAAACCCGGGCGGGTTTCCACCACCCGCCCCTCGGCAGCACCGAGAAAAGTACATTATTCCGAGCGTTTCTTTTTTTTTTCTTTTTTTTCCTTTTTCCTTTTTCTTTTTTTTTTTTTTTTTTTTTTTTTTTTTTTTACGCGCACCCAAAGCGCTAGGACGAAGAGTGCGATTTAAATGTGAGCTCCGCGGTAGTCCTGGCACTATCAAACCACATTAATTTTCACATCCTTCCCAAAATCCTTTTGCCTCGGTGCTCGTGCTGCAGTTTGCGTAAACAGCTTTACTATGTAACTATCGGGAAACATAAATACACGCAACTAAGTAACAGCGCGGCAACCGGAATGAATAACCCTGGGCGAAGCGGGCAGAGGAGAGCAGAAAGCAGAGGTTATCTGCCAGAATGTGTGGGTTTGTTCCCCCCCCCCCCGGCGAGCAGGGCGAGGTTATTTAATTAAAATATAGGTATTCTTTTCCTTGTTTGATGTGCACTCGCGTAGCAGCAACGTCTTGAAGAATAAGACAAAGCAGACGGATTCGGGCGCCGCTAATTAGAAAGCAACGAATGCCGGCATTTAATAAACGTTTGGGTGGCCGGTGGCGCAGAAGGAGCCACCGGAGGGGCAGCGGTTTCCGAGTGCCGTGGGGCCAGCGGCGAAACGGCTCCGCGCGAGGGGAACTAGCGCGGTTCTCACCGCCGGGCTGCGGAGCCGAGCGCGGAGCCGCGGCGCGGGCAGCGAGCCCTGCCCGCCGCCCGCCTCCCGCCGCCCGCCTGCGCGCACCCTCCGCGGGGCGCCGCGGAAGCCGGCGGGAGAGCCGGGCTGACTTATCCGCGGGGGGAACTTTCCCCTTCCCTGCCCTGCTCCGGGTTTCGCGGGGGTCTGCGCCGCTGCCCGCCCGCCCGTGCACCCTTTCTTCCCACCCGAGGCTCCCGCTCCCGTCCCTGCCGCGAGTGGCCGGCGGCCGCTCCGCGCACCCCCGCGGCTCCCCGCTCCGGGGCGGCGCGCACTAGGCGGGCGCCGCGCAGCTGGTGACAGGCAGAAAGCCCCGACCTCCCAACCCCTCCTCAATCCATCTTCGGGGGATCGCAGGGGACAGCCCGAACAGGTTAAAGAAAAAGGCTTTGTCACTGCTGAAAAGAGGGAGAAGAAGTGGGGAGAGGAGGGGGGTAGGCAAGAGAGGTCTGATGCTGAAGAGTATTGATACAAGGTGGGAGGGGAACCACCTGGAGATCAAGCTGCGAGGGGAGTTAAACACGCAGCCGTCCCTCCGTCTGTCCATCCATCCATCCATCCCACTGCCATCCCCTGGTGCTTCACCCCCGTGCACCCACAGCAGTGCCATGAGGTTGGGACCCACCTGGGGAAGGTGCGGCAAGGCCGCAGGTGTGCAGTGCGGTGCGCGGTGTGGAACAGCGTGGAGCGGTGCAGACCAGGGAGGAGAGCTAAGGGCAGCCGGAGCGGGGGCGAGGGTCCGGACCTGCCCGTACACCCCCAGCACCAGTGGCCTCCATGGACGGAGCGTAGGGGGTTCACCTCCGTGGGCTGGGACCAGGGCGGGTGAACTTTTTCCCAGCAGCAGAGCTCAGGGCGGTGTGAGGAGCTGGCAAGGGAAGGGTTCCCCCCGCTTGAATTACACTGGTTTTGCTTGTCCAACACAAGGGACTGCAGCAAGTGGGGAAATGAGAGCCAGCTGAGCCCTCCTGCCAGCCTCGCTGGGGCTGAACTTGAGGTCAGTGGAGCGCAAAACTCCTCCAGGGAAGGAAGAAACAAATGTTCATGGATCGGGTATCGACAAACTTGAACAAGTGGGAGGGAGAGGAGGAGAAGGGGCAGTCGGAGCTGCCTTCATAAAACTGTAAACAGCGATGTTGGGACAGAGTTGAAAGGAAATTGCCCAGCAGCTGCTTGGAGTTTCCCTGCGAAGTGCTTGTCCTAGCGAGAGCGGAGAAAGCCCTTTATGGGAAACGTGAAGTCCCCCCACCCCCGGTAACTGCAACCTGTGGCAGAAGTTGGCCATCCCCTCGCAGGTTCCCCTCCGAGTTACAGTCAGGCTGGGGGGGGAAGCTGGACTCGACGAAGAAATCTCATCACTGCTGACTAAGGCCTTCGCATGGGGACACAATGCGCTCCAGTGTCCCAGCCCTCGCAGCTCCTCCTGCCAGGCAAAAGGTGACTGCCCCTTCGACAGGCCACCTCTCTGTTCAGGTACTTATTAAATTGGCCCCGGCCGCTGGCAAGGGGAGAACTTCCCATTGATTTTACAAACTGTGAAACCTTAAGCCTGTATCAGGTGATGAGAGAGAGGGGGAGATCAGGGGGTTTCAGCACTTGCAAATCTCTTCATTTCATCACTTTAAAAAGGAATTTTTATCTCCAACCGTATTGAAGATAAATGATCTATTAATAACAATAAAAGAGAGTTCCAAGCAGAGAGACCCAGGTATTCAGTTTTTTTAATGGACTTCTGGTTTAGGATTGATTTTCCGAACAATGCTTCAGCAATGGTTTTTCATAAGATACAATATTTGATTTTTCCACAAGATATCAAGAACAGATGCATCTGAGTAAACAGATACATGTAAGTACAGACGCTCACAGAAGGCAGTGCTCATTTTGTCCATGTGAGCTTGGAGAATGATTTATTTTTGTAGCCCTTAAGCATAATAATAATAATAATAGAACATATGTGTCCATTTTATTGCCATATTTCCAAAGTTCATACAACTCAGCAAGCAACGAGCATTTTTGTTTCAAGCTGGGCCTTAGACCGTATACTTTATTAAAAAAAGAATTCCACAAAACCCAGAACTGGTAAAACTGTGTGCGAAGGGCCAGGGAGCTGCTTTGCTACAACAGTTGTGCCTAACGTATGCGTGAAGGGTCAGAACTGGCTCCGTTCTTACTTACTCACCTTACCAGAAGGCCTATGACATGCCAAACTAAAGCTGTATAATCATTCCATTATAAACCACACAATTTCCCAGTTGTAAATGGTCACGGTAAAAACGTATTTGTGGCTTAAGTTTGGTGTGGAAAGTCTCAGACAGGACATCTTTTTCCACTCTGAAAAATTTTGCAATGAAGCAATTTGGTCAATTATTTGGGTTTGGAAAGAGTAGAAAAGGGTCTTTTAAACTTATTTCCCAGGTTTTAATACTTAGGAGCGGTCTGGTTTTAAAAGTGATCTTCAGTCATTAGAGAAAGAATTTGAATCTACGCACTAAAGGCTAAGGGGAATTTGTGATGAAGTTCAGCAGAAACGGGAGAGAGCTCAAAGTTTTTCCTGACAGTTATATATGGTATGTAGACCGTACACTGGAGGTAAACCATAGCTGAAGTTCCAGAAGTCAGTTTGGACCTCTCTACATCTCAGGGACTTGTGCATCACTTCTGGAAATGACTCTCAGAATGGGGTCAGAGCAAAGACACACAGGTCCAAAGATTTTGCAGCTGGATGTAGTGATCCTGGAAGTGTTTCTGAGTGTGACTGTTTTTCCCCCTCTGAGTTTATGTTTGCCGTATAGACATAGGTATTAGACACATTGCATGGCAGGATACAGTGAAACCCTAGCCAAAAACCCCAAAAATGCAGGTGTGGGAGGAGCGGATGAAGGAAAGGGCAGGGAGGAGAAAATCGCCAGGACCCTACACGGTAGATTGGCTGACTGAATTAAGGATGCAGCTAGTGAAACTTTAGGAAAGGTCTGGTGCCAAAGGCCAGTCAACCAAAGGAAAAAAAAGTCCCAAGACTCATGACATGTCTCCATCTCTATCTGCACCCTATCTGCAACTATCTACGTATCTATGTGACTCGGTCTGCATCTGAAAACTTAAGTTTCTGAGCCCTGGGCTGGCAGCAGGCTGGAATTTCTCCCTTCCTCATGCGCTGGGAAGAGCAACTACTCCCTCACAGAATGAGGGTGAAAGCTGGAGGGGGGCACTGAGAAGGGAGAGGTAGCCATCCTGCTGCAACCTTGGGTGCGTCTAACCCACACAATGCCCTGCAATGTTGCAGAACACTGAACTCGTGCTGGATGAACTGCTGTGTCTGTTCCAGAAATATGCTACTATTTCTCAGCAGAATGGGTATCAGCGTGCCTCACCAACGCCCACAGTTGTCGCTGCCACTTAACTGGGCTGCCTTAAGGCCCTGCCACAGAATGGCTGTATATTGCATATTCATCGAGACTAGATTGCATATTCATCGAGACTAGATTCTTGCACAAGCCATGTGTAATGCAGTTTCACTCTGCATTACACGAGCATGGTCACGCTGCGCATGAGTATCACTTAACACTGCATGTCATTCAGCATACCCACAGCGCAACGCTACGAGACCTTTCCAGCATGTTCGAACTATCCAACATAATGCACACTGAAGACTGCTCTTCAGCTAGGGCCCATGGCCAGACCCCCCGAGCTCATGCTTGGCATTCACTCTCGTTCTTCTGCTCAGGACGTGACCTCTTAGTGGTTACATGTACAGGGTGACTCCTAGTTCTGCCACCATGGTGGTGCTTAGTACCTCTGGTGTTGGTGAGGCCCATGTTGAGGTGAATGCGTCACAGGTTCAGGGAGAAAGGGTGTGTGGACCTGAGGGGGTAACACCTACCTCTCCATCAATGCCACCATGCCATGATACTGCAAAAATAATGTTTAAAAAAAGTTATCTGTAGAAGTGGGAACTAAAAGGCTGAAAGGAGTAAAGGAGACTGAGAGCGAGCGTGAAAGGGAGGCAGTTGCAATTCTTCATTTATCCTTAGGTTGACATTGCCGAGAGCAAGACCAAGGGCCACAGTTCTTGCCAACAACAGGAGACAGGCCTAGCTGGCAAGACAGAGTCAGAGAAAATGTGGCAGGTCCTGTACGCAATTTCTGTCAATGCTCTTGGTTAAACTAGTGACTGTATTTCTTCTTTGTCAGCTGGCCTGGCTGGGGCCACTCAAAAGTCTCAGTTTTTGTTGTCCAGGGGTCTCAGAACAAGCAGATTATGTGCTCAGTCCAGCACAGGGATGCTGTGCTTGGCCTCACGGCCATGATCAACTTGGGCAGCTGAGACACTGCTGCAGGGCACATCATCTGGCCCTATCACATCTCTTTTTCTCTTTCACGTGCTGTTCATGTCACTCTTGCTAGTAAGAACTCCACAATGCCACCTCTTAGCAGTATGAGTGAAGCAGCACTGCCACTTCTGCCCCCCTCCCAGTGTCACGCTTACTGATACTGAAACAAATGGCAGGAGGAAAATCAGGGGCTGTGTTTCAGTGTTGTGTAAAGTACAATGTTGTGAGATCCTGTGGAATGAAATGCGCTGGAAGAAAAAAAAAATTAAACATTATTTAGTTTTCCCTGTGCTTTAGTACTACTCAACATCTGCTAGCGATATTTAATCTAACTTCGAAAGTGTGAGTTTAGGTACTATCAAATGGATGGTTCTGATCCTGGAAACCTCTTAAATGCATAGCCCTGACATACATTACTTGCTTTCATTTAAGTAAGAAAGAAGATTATTCCTTTATCATCAGGTAATTGATTTAAAAGTGTTTCACCGTATGTTTACACTTGACATGAATTAGTGTGCCCAAGGATTTAATCATTTAATAGATTTAGTCATTTAATGAAATCTGATGGTCATTGCATTACACTAACACCTGATGATATTTATACAGTTCTTTCTGAGGAGGAACTGCACATCTCAGTTTGTGTACAGGAAGAACATTTCAGGGATTTTAGCCTGTATTTTTTCATCAAAGGCTTTTAAAGGGATTACCATGCGTGAAAGGTAGGCCACTGGGCTGTGCGTGCACATGCAAGAGCACGTATTCACAATGCACACTTTTTTACTGAATGCATAGTGATATATCGCTGTCTTTGTGGTGTTACCCATATACTGGTTTGCTGTGTTTTATGGATTTTTTTGTGAAGCTATCTGTTCATCATCAGCCTGCCTGGTGGGTTTTGTTGTTATTGTCTGCTTGGTGGATGCTGGTGAAGATAGTCTCAGAGAAAATAACGAACTCACACTTACGCTTTTACACCAGCTGTGGAGCCGAAAGGCTGCCAAGTACCCAAAGCTCCTTTTGAAAACAAAATGCTAAAAAAGCTTTTTACATTTTCATCTTACTGAGGTGACCAGCAGGGTAATGCAATAAAATATACTGCATTTAGCCTTGTTCTTGTAAAACAACTTCTATTGATATGCAAGAATGTTTGAGAAGTCTTTTATTTGGCTTTGCATGTATCTTGGAGTAATTTGCAGGCTGGTAATAAGCAATATTAGAGGCAGTCTTTAGCAGTAGATTTTAAAAGTGACAAAGTAAAAATGCTTTGTAAATATATTAGCACTGGAAACTGCCTTTCTAACCAAAATAGTTTATTGCTCTTTTTACTTTGAGTTCTGTTTTAATTTATGGTTGATGACATTCATACCTTTAAAAACAGTTATGTCAGGTTGTCACTCTCAGATGATAAAATGATTATAGCTAAGGACGTTTGTGCCTGAAATGCCATTGGCCTATATTCAGTTTGGAAATAATTTCGATGGTTTCAGAGAAGCGTTGTTGTTGCTCATGAGTATACACGAGCATGGGGTTCAGTTCTTCACACATTTGCTTAATACAGTGTTATTTCTTCTCTTACTATGTATGTAACTGTGACAATTTTAAGTTTATAGCAGATTTGCTCATGACTATGAATATTTCTCTGTGTGTTCTACATTTATTTCTCCAATGATACTTTGTTGATATATTCCATGTTGATATATACTCAGTTGATATATTCCATGAACTCTTCATTAGGTTCCAAAGCAGCATGTTTCGTACTTCTTACCCTGGAGTTACCTAGTTCTTCAGTGCCTCGTAGCAGCTGAGAGAGTGTTAATACTGAAGGAAGCTTTGAAAGACAGCTTCAATTCAGCAAACTATACACTCTCTCCTACATGGATATAAAGATGCCTTCCCCCTCCCCACCATTGCCATCTTCCATAAAAAAATGATTACAAACAACTCTTATTACTTTGTATAATTCCTAGTTTTAAATCATCCATCTTCTGTTTCACCCCCAAATACCACAAATATGTTACTCAGCCTTTGAGACAATAGCTGTAATTTGGCTATAATTAGAATCTGATCAGAGCAGGGAAAATGGATGAATACAAAAGAAATCATCAGATTCCAGAAATGTGATACCATAGGCCAAATCCTGCTTGCTTTACTAATGAAAGCTGACTTGCATGAGTTAGATGGACATAATTTTAATCAAAAGAAAAAAAAAATCTAATAATATCAGCTGTTACAGAGCCTAAAAAGAAAAAAAAAAAATCTTCAAAGGCATATGAAGTATTTTGATTTAATCCTGCTAACATCTGCCTGTTTTGAACCCAAAAACAGCCTAATGTTTATCTAATAGTCTTAGTACATTTTGTAATTAAACTAATTAAGGAAAACATCTTACAGCTTTTCCCTGGAAAGACCCCCCCTCTTCTCCCTCTCATAACAGAAACTGGAAATAATCTCTTTTGTTTGCAAGGCAGAGAAAATGAATTCCCTCTTTACGTGTGTTTTTCAGCAAAAACCTTTCAATATTGGAGACTCAAGAAGCAATTGAGTCCTATCCAGAGGAGGCAGAAACTGCTTCCCCCGAAACCTTTTTCTACAGAAGGAAAGTTTTTGATCTTAGGAGCTCTGCTTCCCCCCACTCTCGGCTTCCAAAGTCCATAAAAATGCTTCTAAGCAAAATTAGCTTCCAAGTCCATAAAATTGCAATATATCATTTAAATCATGACTTTTATAGCATCCTTTTTTAGTACTGGAAAGGGGAAACCCATGAAATGGTGTGAAGACATTCTAGGCTTTGAAGATGGTTAGAGATATGATGGCATTTTCAGCACACCTTCTTATTGCCGTGAAATGAAAAGTGCTTAGTTGATTAGCAGGCTGATCCAACCGAGTGAACTGCAATTAAAGTCAGTGGCAGTTTTGCCAGAGTAAGAAGTGCATGAACAGCCATCCGGGGACTTCTTAATCACTTTCTCAGAACTGGAACGAAATCTCTATTTTTTTTCTAGTGATCCATCTACTTTTTCTTCCTCTTTACAGCTACTCCTGCTTAGACTCTATGAGTTCTGGTATTAAATAATTTTAATCACCCTTATATATTTAAATAAAACAAAATTTACAAAGAGCATGGGCTTTTTGGCCTAAAGGTTGTCTCCATTTTCATCTTTTGAACAGTGCTGACCCTCGTACATTCTAACTCTGCTTCATGAACAAGAAAGACCAGAATTACTGTGTGAGGATTACAGTATACTGAAAATAGCACATTTTGTGTTAACATCTAGGTAATATTGGTATTAGATGTTACTGATATGAATAGCGTATCTAGCTCCCACTCACATATGTCTGTGAACAACCAGGACAGCGTGAACTGTAAAAACACTTATTTTCTGAGACGTCTGCAGGTGGCACGTTAGACGATGTTAGGGAACTCTGCAAGAATCTGCTCCCACTGGACTCTATGACAAAACTTCTGTTGCCTTCATGGGGTAAATATATATAGCCTATTAAGCGTGGACCCATGCCTGTTCTTGAGAAGCAGGATTCCTTTGCTCCCCTGGGAAGCCCGTAGGCTGCAAGTCAGGAATTGTGTCATGCCTTTGCTCTCTGTCCGATCTGCTCCACTGAATGGTGAAGACATACAGGGTTGGACGAGGTATTCACTCATACTGACTTTGAAGGGATCGGGATGAGACCTCTGATGAATGTCAAGGTCTATTCAATGAATAAATAATTTTGCTCTCTGCAGGAAACAAATAGGTATATCACATTAAAGGATGTAAAGGACAGTATTTTTTGAAAACAAGTGTGAAAAATGTTAATTAATATTTCCAAGATTTTTTCAGTGATAACTCTGGAGTTAAATGCTGTATCCCCACATACAGTCTGTTACCTTCCAAAAACCTATGGTCACATTAAAGGGGGCTTGTAAAAAAGATGGTGGCAAACTTTTTAGCAGGGCCTGTTGCGACAGGACAAGGGGGAATGGCTTTACACTGAAGGGGGGTAGATTGAGACTAGATATAAGGAAGAAATTTTTTACGCTGAGGGTGGTGAAGCACTGGCACAGGTTGCCCAGAGAGGTGGTGGATGCCCCATCCCTGGAAACATTCCAGGTCAGGTTGGACGGGGCTCTGAGCAACCTGATCTAGTTGAAGATGTCCCTGCCCACGGCAGGGGGTTTGGACTAGATGATTTTTAGAGGTCCCTTCCAGCCCAAACTATTCTATGATTCTGTGATTCTATGATCATGATTTCACATCAGAGTGTTTGACATGCAGTTGTTTTGTACATTGTGCAAGTGAATGGAAATGGCCCTGTTAATTTTCTTACACTCTTTTATGATTTCAGTAACTACAAAAGGTGCAAGTGGTGCTGACAATTGCTCCTGTCAACTTCAGCTGATCTCTTCAGTGTCAGGAGAAGTAAATCAGGTCCAAAATGCTTTTGTGTAAGTATAATATAAACCAACAAACAGACCGACAAACCCTTCTTTCTAGCAATAATTTCACCTACCGTTTCAGCCAGAGAGGCCAGCTACAAGGAGGAATTGTATTTCTAGAGGCTGCCAAATGCCTGTGCTCAGCAGACTCATTTTAATTAGTCAAGAGGAACCTTCTCACTTGGCCAAAGAAAAACAGGTATTCAAACCAACTTTAAACAAAGATGGGATGTTGTATCTATCACTGCTCTGGCCATTAGCAGTATTTTGTGCATGCAGCTCTCATCTTTACTAATAATACTATCCATTGGTAATGTTACTGCTTTTTAAGTGAAGCCTATGAACAGTAAGTATCAGCTAGACTGGGAACAGTTTAGAGTGAAGGTGTGATTTTGCTGATCAAGTTCAGTGGATAGTGGCATATAAAAGTTTGATGTTTCTCCTTGTGTTCCTGGAGTCATTTCTGCCTTCCTGACTGTTAACTACATCTCCTGGTTTCCATTCTTCTTTTCTTCTTTCCTTATATTTCTAATGTTGTCAAACTGATTAGCCACTAAATTACATTGCATTCAGGTAACAAGATCTTTGTTATTGATTTGCTCTGAAGGCTTTCTTTGACAGACAGGCTGGCAGAATCCTTCATCCAGGTTAGAGAATAATCTATTTGAAGGTTTCTTCCAGATGTCACTACTATAGCAACAGCTTCTATAGTGTTAATGCTGATATTAAATAGGGTTCAGCCCTGCATTACCATTCAGCCATATGGCCCTGTTTTTTTAAACTTGAAAATGAGTTTGCTGCTTCTTCCACAGGGAGGGCTGCCTGTCTGTATCTTCTCTTTATTTCCACTACCTACTTCTTTAACACTTCCAAAACCAGATTTTAAACCTCTCAGAAGACTATTAAGAACAGAGACAAATTCTTTTTTCATCTGTAGATCTGACAAGTCTTCTTCAGCAAATTATGGAAATCTGTGACATTGTATAATTATCTTCCTGTTAAACTTGGTATTTCAGACATTTGCTGTTTACTTTCAGTTGCTTCCTTTCCTAGGTACGCTGAGTTGCGTCCGCTTCACATCCTCACATCACTTTTCCATCTCTTATTCACAGGAGTCCCAGCCCAATCTCCTTTGTCTTCTGTTTTCCTGAAGTTCCCTAAATCTCCAGGAAATTTGATATTCCTGGAGCCCCAGGTCTCCTCCCCCTGCTGGTAGAAATCTTTTCAGTAGGTCCTCCCCCACCCTGACACAGCCATCTTTAGTCTTTTTTCCTCCTTTTTATTGAAGTATGAGGGATAAGATTTAGCTAGCCTGTGCGTGCTGTGACCCCATTTCATTTGTTTCAAGCAGAACCACTAAATGCACTGCAGGATCTGCCCTAAAGATCTCCAGGGCCTCCTCTCTCCAGCCTCACTAGCCAGACCACAACCAATGAAGTGAGGAAACCCCACCAAACGAGAAGGCAGTGGCAGGGTTGGTTCAGATGCGTGCCTGGAGGGCTGTGAGAGGAGCTGTGGCCAAGGAGCAGGGGAGGGTGGTGTGAGGGAGCAGAGCAGGATGGGCGCCAAGGCACGAGCTGGGTGGGAGGAACCTGCATGAGGGTAGGCAGCAGCCTGATGGGGACAAAGAAATGCAGTTTCTCAGCCAGGCTCTAGGGCTGTGGGTTCGAACCCAATGATGGGAGTCACCCAAGATCATGCTGCAGGATGCACAGAAGGCTTTTTCTCCCCATAAAGCATTGCACAACTGGTGAGGTCCTTTTTGGGCAGAGTTGGAAGGGGCAGGAATGACAGTCTTGTAATTATGGGATTCAGTGGCAAATCAGGAAATCTGGGTTTAATAACCAACTGTGACACAGATTTTCTGTGTGACCTTCTCCAGATCACTTACTCACCCTATGACTCAAGTCCCAGTTTGTAATATGGGGCAACAACACTTCTTTTCTCACACCTTTTGTCTGTCTTGTTGTCCTGGTTTCAGCTGGGATAGAGTTAATTTTCTTCCTAGTAGCTGGTACAGTGCTGTGTTTTTGATTTAGCATGAGAATGATGTGATAACACACCGATGTTTTAGTTGTTGCTAAGTAGTGCTTACACTAGTCAAGGACTTTTCAGCTTCCCATGCTCTGCCAGGTGCACAAGAAGCTGGGAGGGGGCACAGCCAGGACAGCTGACCCAAACTGGCCAAAGGGATATTCCATACCATATGACATCATGCTCAGTATATGCTGGGAGGAGTTGGCTGGGGGGCAGCGATCACTGCCCGGGGACTGGTTGGGCATCGGTCAGCGGGTGGTGAGCGGTTGCATCACTTATTTTTCCTGGGTTTTGTTCCTCTCTTTCTCTCTCTTGTTGTTTTCCTTTTCATTACAATTTTATTATTATTATTAATTTTAATTATTAAACTGTTCTTATCTCAACCCATGAGTTTTCTTAATTTTGCTCTTCCGATTCTCTCCCCCATCCCACTGGGGGTGGGAGGGTGAGCAAGTGGCTGTGTGGTGCTTGGTTGCTGACTGGGGTTAAACAATGACACTTGTCTATTTAGGCAGCTCTTCCATGGGGCAGGTGTTTTCTCCAGCTACACACAGCACCTTGCCCCAGAGAGATCATTTTTCATTTGATTCCCTTCTTATAAGTGATGTTACTTTGACATTACTTCAGTTCATACAAATTGTCATGGGTCCGGCAAGAATAATCTGAGTAGCTGTTTTGACAATGTGCTTCATGGCCATTTAGCTTTGAGGAGCCCCTTTTCATCTGAAATAACTGTATTTCTCTCAGAAGAGGAATTCACGTGCAGTAATAAGAGAGGTGATCCCACTGATATATCACTAAGTAAAATCTGACGTGCAGATATAATGAAAACATGAGGCAGTTTAATAATGAAAAATGTATAGTCCTGAGCTAATGGCTGAAAAATGTTTAGTGAAGGATTACACTGAAGTAAAAAACCACAAGAAAGAAATTCAGATAGATTAAACATTGGGAATTCATTTGTAAGGCCAGACAATCTACAGTCTGTAATGTACTTTTATGGTACGACAGGATGCAAAGAAATCATTTTTCAAAAGACTTATTATCCTTTCTGGTAGGACTTCTGTAGTCTTTGTCAAGCACTATGAATCTGCCTTTGAAACTCCTATCTATCCTCAGAGTCTTTTGGTGCCATATCCACTGAGAGATGGGCAGTGGACCAAGAGTCGAAGGCTGCCTGATGGAGAATGGAAGTGCTGGCTATAGCCAGGGGGAGGACTGAATATTACTGAAAAAAGACTTTGTGAGATCAGGCTGAATTGACTCACAGGTGAATCACTGCACAAAATAGCGCAGTGGGACTGGCCGAGAAGGGCCTGGGCTAGAGTGCTGAAAACGCATTGAATGCGTGCTCCGTGTGGACAACAAACAGTGCCTCCACATCCAGAAAACAGGAGGTTGCATATAGTGAGGGAGTTGGAGAGCACCTCAGATCTGCACTGGTAGCTGAGAAATAGGACTTTCTGGGTAAGAAGTATTGCAGGTGAGCAGAGGTATCCCAAGTATTCAGAGAAGTGCAATGAATAACAGATGTAGATGCTCATAGCAGAGCCAGAGTCTCCTGGATTATGACCCTCCTCCCAGGGTTAAATAGACATAAGAATTAACTGAGTTACCAAAGTGATAATTGATGGCCCAGTATTGCATTAAAAAAAAAATCTAGAAGTTTAGTGTGAAATATTGGTTGTTACGAAGTCCCAAAGTGAAGAAAGTCTCCAGAAATATCTCTCCCAAGTTTTAGATCTTCCAGTATCAAGGCATCTTGGAAATCTTATTATTTCTGTTTTCACCCTAACAGAATTCTGTTGAATTTTCATTTGAGAGAGATGGTCCTGGACTGTGCGTGCCAGTGGAAGAAAACCAAACCAGATCATGGTTCTTTTATGAAAATGCCCTGTCACAGGCCAGGCAGCAGTGGGTGATGCTGTGGTGCCTCGGCTGTTCTTCCTAGGTACCCATCTGTGCTTACCTGGGAAGTCACCTAAATCTTCTGTTGTAGTGGTGTGTCTGAACCAAACATGCCTGGGATTATGTTAGGCATTTTTTTCTTCTGTATGAAGATTTGCACATGATTGACCTTTTTCTGTTGGCATGAAAGCAATCCACTTTTGTCCTGTCTCTAAAAAAGATGCTTCCCTTTTTCCAACAACTCACCAACATGCAAAGGGAGATTTACTTCTTCTATTTGTGGCTCCTCAGTGGTTCAACCACATTATTTTTTTTCAACACCACCCAGCTGCAATCAGTCTCAGCACTTTGCGTTAAAGGACTTTTAGAGATGTACTGCTGCTTTGCTGCAAGAAGAAAAAGGTCTTATCAGCTGCCTGTGAAAGATACCTTTTTTGTTTACTGAAAATGTTGATTCATCCTCTTTTACCTGTCTACAAGCATTGTCTTTTAACTTACTGTGTTTTTGGGACTTTTTAAGATACCTCCAGAGAAAGAGTCCTTCAGCCCTTTTTATCCTCTGAAAACAAACTCTCACCTCATCTCAGGCAGGGAAGGGGAACTCCCAGCCCTCTCTGTGGCTCTTCCAGGCTCCCACATGTCCTGGTTGGGCACTGGTGGGTGGGCTGACTCCAAGGATGCCTCCATCAAGCAGGCAGCAGTCCCATCCGGTCTCGTGGGCTCTAAAGACGCTGAGCATTACACTTCACTGCAGGCTTTCATAGAATGCTTCTCTCAGGATGGTTTGCTTCCTTGTCCTGTTGTATTTCACTGTCTGACCCTGCTCCCGGCCAGTCTCATTTTGCCACCTATCCACAGTGGAGGGATGTATAAATTGTTGTCTCACCTGCAGTGAAGGGTGTCTGCTCGGTGCCATCCGTGAGGACTGCTGTTCTGCCCTGCCCTTGCTCTGTTTAATCTTGCTGCTTCTCTTTTGTCTTCGGTCATATCCTCGAGGGTTTTTTTCCTTTCCCATCACCAATGACTTAATTTTTTTTAACTTTTGCCTGGCAGTATGTAGCGTTGATGGGATTATGAGGAGGGTAGTGCTTTCACAGTTTTAGACAGGGTCCAGTGAAGGGTAGGGGCCAATGGGACCAGCTCTGGAGGGTTACGATCAGCTTGTATGGGCAAGAGAAGAGACCTGAGATGCAGGGCCTGTCAATGAGCCCTTTGTCTCGACCCTTCTTCTTTTGCCTGAGATGGGGTGTGTCAGATCCCAGGGCTGGCACGGCTCCAGATCTCAGGAAGCCAAGCTGGGAGTAGTCTGATGTTCCCCATTTGCCAATTATGGCTTAGAGCCATTTCTCCCCCCCCCCCCCGAACGCTTCTTTGCATGTTAGCATTATGATACTATTAACTGGTAAATTATCTCTAACAAAGTTGCTGCCTGCCACTTAGACACATCTGCTGCATCTTAACCCACCTGAGTGTCCCAGTCAAAGCCTTTCTATCAAGCACACTTGGGACCAGCTCATTCATGATTTTGTTCTCTGGCTTCGTGGTCTGGGATTAACCCTCCTCATGCCTTCACATTTTATAAAAGCGATATTTTTGCAGGAGCCGTGATCTCAAATGCTTTCAAAATGTGCCAACCAACATTTTATTTGAGGAGCACAGCGAGCAGGGAAGATGCTTCATATTACCAAATTACTGGGAGCTTTGTAAACAATTTTCTGCACAATTTTCTGCTCTGTTTTCTACTGCAGTTTTCCACTGTCTCTTTGTGCCTTTGCTTTTTTAAATTTGTAGGGTTTATTTTAAGCAAACAGCTCCCAGAGCATAAAAATCAACATAAAATCTTTTAAGAGCTAGTTTACATTGACCAGCTGTCACAGAAGCAGAGAGAAATGTGTGGGATAGTGGTGGACAATATGCGTACAGAGGAAGGTAGGCATTTTAGAGTTGTTAAATCCTATTGCTAAGCCCAGGGCTTAACAGGCTTCACATTTTTTGCTCCAGGGTATCATGGTACAGTGAAAGCAAGCTGATGGGCTCCATTAGCATGAATGATAGCTTCCTTCTACACACAAGTCAATTTGCAGGTAAAGTTTTTTTCACACTGTCAAGAGATAAAGAAAGCCTTTCTGAAAATGTCCCGGAGCTGATCTTAGGGCAAGGGAGGGTCTCAGTTCAGTCAAAGCAAATGTTTGCTGACATTGTTCAGCTATTTTGGAAACTGTTAACCGTTGTTTTCAGCCTGACAAAATTAATAGGTGGATTCCCTGAAACTGAACATTAATCTCTGTCATCACCAGCTTCACTTCTTTAAACTTCAGAAGTGTTTTTGTTAAATTCTTACTTGAATTTAAATAAAAAAGGCACCACTTCACAAAGCTCTATTCACACAATAAATGCTGCGTGCATTTTTAGAAACTAGTTTTTTAAAAGATGAGAGCAGTTTTATAAGTTCTCCTTGCAGGCTTCCTCTTGCTTCCTTTGCCATTTGGTTCAGTTGGGTCTTTTACCAATGAATGAAGCTGGAGAGGTGGGAGGACTTTTAAAAAAAAACGGACTGTAAAAAGAAAGCAGCCCATGCGTTAGGCTATAGAAATCTAAAGAAGACATTATTAGGGCCAGGCGTAGAATACTTGAGGGATTAGATCCCAAAACAGCACGAGTATTACATGAAGCATGTTCTAGCTATTAGGCAATACTTGATGTCACTGTTTGCACTTTTAAAGAGAAATTTCACCTGCATGCTCTAATGCATCAGAAGAGTTAAAACACACATAAATTACTGCCTAAAAAGGCCACATGTGAAAACTCTTTAAGTGGCAAAGCTGCTGTAAATATTTATGGTGGAGTTAGGCACCTGCATGTAGCGTGCCCACAACTCTTTAACAAGCTGCGATTAGAGTAGATATTATGGAAACAGTAAAAATGTAAATAAGATAAATTGCCGTATGACTGATCCAGAGAGTGAGTGGAAGTGCAGTGGTGAATTTTCAGCACTTTCCAAGATAGAAAAAAAAAAAAAAATGGCCTGGTCAGAACATTTTGTTTGTGGTTGATCTCTGCTTGTTTTCCCTCAAAAACTTTCAAGGTCCCAGTGGTAGCTTTGTGTTGTTCCTTTCATTGCAGCTCTGCATGGAGCAGTTGAGGGTATTGATTTGAGCAAGGAGAGTTAGCAGGGCTCATGATATTATCACTCAGGCTGCCTGCATCCTTCTCTTTCCTGGGGCTTCACCCCCTAGGGCTTAATGTCATTAAAATTGCTGAAAATACTACAAATAACAAGCACAGCAGCACTTTCCAAAGACTGATAAGATTGCCTGCCAGCTTCTACAGATGGGAGTGAAACTCTGGCCCCATGAAGTCACTGTTAACATCCTGCTAACTTCAAGAAGGTAAGAATTTTACTCTTCATATGTATGTCTCTGTTAGAGCATGCCATTGCTGCCCCTTCATGCTCTTTCATTTTCCATTTCATTACTGAGAGGAAACCCAGCCCTGGTTCATAAGGTACCAGGAACTAGAAGCGTACAAGGAAATTGGCAGGAACTGACTTTTTGTTTATGGGCAGACGGTCTGCATTTGTAATGAAGCTTGTTACAAGAACCTCCATGGCTTTATTTCTGTTCTCTCTCCAAGGACATCATGGGCCTCTCTCATTTATGGGCATGGTGCAGCATGCCTTGTTCACCCAGTAACGTTTGCCATAGCCAGACATAACCTTTAATATTCATTTATTTGGGGGAGATAATACAACATGCTCCACTGTGGATTACTAAAGAAGGAGAGTTCTGATGAACAGTGTTTCTTAAAAAAGTGTTTGCTTACATCCCTGACCTGCAAGTTGCTGGAGGCTAGGAGAGTGTCATGGTTGGGAAAGTGTACCAGGAAAGCATTGCTGTTTTTTTCCTTGCTTTGTACTCCTCCAAAGTTATCTGCTTTTGGCCACTGTCCCCATGTTTTTTCCCCTTTAGGTATGGGAGGCAGCCCATCCCTAAGAGAGGCTAAAAACCAAAAAAAACCCCAAACCACAGAGGGAGGAGAGATGAAGAGAAGACACTGGAGAGGAAGAAAACCTAAGTGATCACAAGTGGCAAAAATCATAAAAAGAGATATAGGGGAGAGTCAATGGGTTAAAAATAGGGAACCAGAAGGGGGCACTTGGCAGGGCACCCCAGCTGCACCCACTGCTCCCTTGAGGCACCAGAGTAGCTGCCAGATGCTGACCAGGGGTACCCTGCAAGGAGATGTGTCAGGGCCAGGCATTGGAAACAGGACCTACAGTCCCTGCCTGCCAAATTTCCCAGGGACACAGAATTAGCTCGGAGTGCATGCTGGCCCACTGATGCTCCTTGCCTTCTCCTGGTGGGGAGAGCTCTTAGCACTTTGTGTCCAGGTGGGATGGGTTGATGAGGCAGTGGAGTGAGAGGACAAGAACTCATAAAGGTGTTGTCAAGGTGTGGTGCAAAGGTGGTCTCTCTGGATATCATGTTGTCTTGTAGAGCAGCATGCAAGGGGGCACCTGGCAAGGCTTGTAAACTTAGCCAAGATAAGAGAGGACTGCAGGATTTAAGGGCATCTTGGAAGACTGTGGGATTTAAGCATGCCCTGCAGTCCTGGAGCAGATGGGACAGGGACGGAGCGGGAGGGGCATTCTGTGAGCTAGGCAAGCAGTATGGGATCCACCTGGCATTGCTGACCATGGAGATCTGGTGACTCCAAAGAGCTCCCAGGTTGTGAGGAAATCCTGACAGTTTGGAGAGTTGTATGATAAGGCATCTCAGGTTGATGCTGAAAAGTTGCTAGCTGTGTTGGAGCCATTGGAGGTGGTGGGAGAAGGCACATAGCATCCTGCTCCAAGCTGAACCACCTGTGTTGTAGGTGGGTCGCTGGGATCTGGACATGAGATATCACTCTGTCCTGGTCTTTTCTAGATAGATCATGTTCCTCAGCACAGACTCAGGTTGCAGCAAGACAGTCTTCATTTGTCATCTGTGCTGGAGAGCAACTGTGGGTGCAGGTTGTCCAGGTTTCAGTGGTCCTCCTTCTTTGACCAGAGGCTGTCATGGTCCTCTTGCACAGAAGGGAGGGCACCCTGCTCCCAGTGCACTCACCCCAGATAGCTGTGAGATCTGAGCTAGGTCAGCCTGTGGATACCTGGGGATTTTAGGGGTAGCGTGGCAGAAGGCCTGTGAGGATTCAGCTGCAGAGAGAAGGGAGGTGAATGGCGGCACAGGGGCAGTGGAGCAGTGAGGGCAGGGCTGGAGGGAGCACTCTGCCCTTTTCCCTTCCACCCTGCCACTCCCTCTGTGTAGGAGGTGCAGAGGACAGGAGGAGCAGTGAGTGGGCAAGTTCTCCAGATGATTTGAGCACCAGCCTGCACCTAGGCGAAGCTCTGCATGGTTATGGGGTGCAGCACTGGCCATGTCAGACCTTTGCTCTTGACAGGTGGTGATGGCAGTTTGGGACGTGGTGTCAGCTTTCTCCAGCTCCTGCTCTGCTTCTCCTGAAGGAAGAGGAGGCAGGGCAGGAGCTTCAGGGCTACGAGCTGTTGCAGTCAGCATGTCTAGGCCCTTCTTGTCCTATTTGTCACTGGCAGAGAGAGAATAGTGGGGATGATGGACTTTTGGCCCCATTCCGTTGAACCACACTTCATTAATCTACTTTAATTTTCTGAGCAATTTGAAACCCCTTTCTGGGAATTGTGAGCTTTCTGACATAGAAATGAAACTGGAAAGAGAAAGGGAGAGAAAGAAAAAAAATTTAGAGCAATAGACAATATGTGTGAGGTTTATAATTCAGAAGGGCTTGTCTGCCAGTTCCTAGGAATCGCGATGGAGTCACGTTATGTAGAGCAAGCCAATGGTAGATGGGAATGCTTTGAAAAAGCTGAGGCTGCCAGCAGTGTAGATTGCTCAGGTGCAAGACTCATAACGCTAATCTTCTGCAGCCCTGTCTTTAAAGTAGTTTTGCATCACTCTGAGGCAGGGATAAGGTGTGCATCCATGTTTCTAGTGCCTTTCACAGCACCACTACACATCCCAGGACAGCAGATTAGACCACTCTGTTTCTAAATGTCCAAAATTCTCTGTTTCCAAACTGTTGAGGGCCTAAGGGAAGGCAAAAACAGATGGAGCTGATCCAGGGATGCAATGGCCGTCATGAGTGAAAGATGGACTCAAAGAGAATTCTTCAGGGGCTACAATGGTGCTGGTGCCAGGTTGTGCCCAGTTTGTCATGATCTTCTAGATGATGTCCTAGGAATGCCCTTTGGGACACCTGGAAGTCCTGACTTTTCATTTCACCCATTATAACTTCTCTTTTCATAAATAGAAAATAGTGGTTCGGGAGATTTTGCCAGCCTAAGTATGTATGTTTTTTTCAGTGTTTAATGGAAAGAAATAGTTCATCAGAGAAAGCAATCATGGGAAGAGTGAAACTGAGACAGCATTTAGCAAAAATTTGAGTGGGTTAGACACTAGCTAACATTTCTGATCCATACCACTTGGGCTCTGAGGCACTTACTGTGTTTTGTGCAAGAAACTTATTCTCAGCACCAACTTCCTGGAAAGAAAGAAACACTCTGCAGTAAGAAAGCACACATATCACTTTTGAGCCTGAAGCTGGCATTCATGATATTAGAGGTCTCTTTAATAGAATTTGGACTCAGTAATTTGTGAAATTTACTTACAATTTTTGAAAATAAGGTCATGTCCTTTATGAAAAGAAATGCTGGTTCAGCTGCACGCTTCTGCCTGCCTGCCAAGGTTTAATTATCAGGTTTAGTGGCGCTTCTCTCTAGCCAAGAGTGGGACAAGGATGTAGGCAACCTTCCTTAGATGCAAATTGCTGCAGCTGCTCTGTTTTCTGTTGCAACTCCACGTGGTGGGAGAGGACCCTGCAACCCTCAGGGTGTCAGTCATTGCAAGTGAGGCAGTGGAAGGTCTGCGCTGCCAGAAGGAAAGGCTACTGAAAAGATGGACAGTTATACAGGCAGAAGTCCTCTTCTGAGTGTTTTTCTGAAGCTCCTTACAGGTGTCATAGACCATGAGCTGCTGACTTAATGGCAAGCCACTGCTAGATTGAAAGCTGGGGATGGATCCACCTTCCTCCCTTCTCCACTGCTCCTTCTGTCCCCTGCTGTGTCCCCCTCTCCACTTCCTCAGGCACTGGGTACATCGTTCCTTGCAGCGAGATCGGAGTTAGGTGGGCTTAGCTTCTCCAGCAGGGTTGCTGCTTCAGAAAGATCTCAGAGAACCAGTTTGGGAGGAACTGAACCACAGCCCCCACAGAATGAGGGACATAATTGCTCTCACCACCCACCACACCGGGTTGACTGAGGAGCCTGACATCCTGCAAGAGGAAAATCCCCACACTGAACCATATATAATTTGCTAGCATATCTGTTGCCAGTATAATTTCATGTAGCATTTTCCTTATGGAAACATGACTGAATACCTCACAGCCTGTGTCACAGGTCCCAGGAATTAGCAGAATGCACCTACTATGTCTCTTTTGGGGATTATTCTTGTCCTCCACCTCTTGCACAGGCAGTATACTTGTACCCAGAACCACAGAGGTAGCCAACTCTCCACCCATTTCTCTCTGTCAAGTGGAGATACCTCAGGGGGGTGCACCATCCATTCCCATGCCTAGCACAGGGATGCTCTGAATTACCCAGTATCAACGATCCTACTCATCCTAACCCTAAATCCAAGGCAAGCCAGATTTAGCCTGGTGGGATGACATGAGACCCCTCACTTGGCTGTGGCTGCTCACCTGCATCCTGCTCACCTGCACCAAGTGATACTCATGTTGTTTTTCTTAAGTTATTCAAATGGGATGATTATGGGAGTTTTCCTCTCCCCCACAAAGGTTCTCAGCAATTTAAATTTCAGTTGAAGAGGAAGTTATTAAAATGTGAAGATTAGAAGTGACCTAATTCTTACAAAGAAATTTAAACAAAAGTCTGAAACTTTGCCCGATCTGCACAGTTGAGATTTAATAAATAATCAGATGCTTGTGTGATATGGGGACGTATGTGCCCTTGGTCTGAGAAACAGAACCACATTTGAAATTAAATCTGTCGACTTCTATAAATGTGATTTAAATGATAAAAATTCAGTGTCTTCTCCAAGAAACTTTTGGAAGAAAACAAGACCATGTAAAAATGTTTGTTTAAGGCTCCTCAGACTTACCTTATCCTTTCTCTGAAGTATCTTCTTCTTTGAAATTTATAAATATAACATACGTTATTATTAAGGCTGATCTGCATGTACATTGAATGGAGAATGTACTCCAAATACACCTTTATTAAAAAAGCACTAAAAGTACTGTTTTAAGTTCTCTTCATCTTTCTTCCTCAGCCTCTCAGAAAACATTATGTGAGAAAATGCCATTTACAGACTGCTGTGCCTTTACGAAGATCTTTGCTTGGATCTTTGGCTTCAAATCAACAAGAAGAAAAAACAAGCAAACAAGTAAGCTCAGTCAGTCTGTCTGATTATCTAGGCACCTATCTGGGTTTTATAATCTTGTTAATATCTGAGTACACTCTACATAAAATCAGCAGCAAGAGCGCAGTCTCTGCTGAATTCTCCCTCTTTAGAGTCAAACGCAAAGCAGTTTTCATCTTCCCATGACTTCACTAGTAATTTTCCCTATTTTTTTCTCTGATATTTTGGAGAGTAAAGGTAGATTAATGGAATACGGGAGGGTATCTGTTCCAAGTTACTTTTCTGGTGAGAAGACTTTTCTAAAAAGAGAGATTTTGCTGCGTTTCCTGAAGAGAGACAATCTCTGGACTCACTCAGCTGATATCCTCTGGACACGTGCTGTGCAGTGGGATCCTGGGGCTGGGGCTTGCATCGTCTTCTCTTCCTGCAGTGCTGCCCAGGCTCTACCTGTCTCCTGGCAGCCACAGAGCTCCAGCCGGGCAATGTTGCACGACGAGACCCCAATTAGAAAATTAGGACATTGTCATCTCGTCTCACGTATACTAAAGATATTTCAGAAGTTTAAATGGGTGATTGGAAATAATAGAATCATAGAATCATAGAATCATTAAGGTTGGAAAAGACCTCTAAGATCATCGAGTCCAACCGTCAACCCAACACCACCATGCCCACTAAACCATGTCCCTAAGCGTCTCATTTACCCTTCTTTTAAATACTTCCAGGGATGGTGACCCAACCACTTCCCTGGGCAGCCTCTTCCAATGTTTAACCACTCTTTCAGTAAAGAAATTTTTCCTCATGTCCAATCTAAACCTCCCCTGCCGCAACTTGAGGCCATTTCCTCTCGTCCTATCGCTAGTTACTTGGGAGAAGAGACTGACACCCACCTCGCTACAACCTCCTTTCAGGTAGTTGTAGAGAGCGATGAGGTCTCCCCTCAGCCTCCTTTTCTCCAGGCTAAACAACCCCAGTTCCCTCAGCCGCTCCTCATCAGACTTGTTCTCCAGACCCTTCACCAGCTTCGTTGCCCTTCTCTGGACACGCTCCAGCACCTAATACACCTAATACTAATACAGTATACTTGTAAATTTACAGTTATTTAAATACCTTTCTCCCTCTTAAAAACCTGCTGAAACAATTTAGATCTTAAATTACTAACTTGGACTCTTTATCGAATAATATATGCTTCAGCTCAAATCAAGCCTCCGGTCATTTTTCAATATGCCTATAATCCAACTCTGAGGGAAATAAGCTAAATTCTGTAGAAACAACTACATTAAAAAAAAGCAAACTTCTCTTCTTTGTTCTGGTAAATCAGAGTGATTCATACTTCTTATAAGTAGTCTTGATATGTATTTAAAGTAAGTTTCCATTAACACTTTTTGAAGTATTTAATCAGGGAACAGGGGAACATTAGGATTCTTCTATTCCTGCAGGTATTATCTCCAGCAAGGGAAACTAGTCCCTGTACAGCAGGTTAAAAGTCTCCTTTTCCTTTAATGAAGACTGTTGCTCTTATCCCTTTACCTCTGTGACAATAATTTTATCTTAGCTTGTTTAGGATGGAGTTATGTGATTCTCTTGTGGGTCACTTTCATCACCATCTAGTTATTTCAGATGTACTTAGGCACTGACAGAGGATGGATATCTACATAGTTTGCATTTCTGCTCTCTTGCACACACTGCTGAGCGAAGCATAAACACAAATAACTTTCAAGATCTGATCTCACAGGCCCAATCCAATAAAGAGCACAGTTGCCTACAGGTTAAATGGCACAACACCTGCTGATGTCTGACTTCCCAAACAGAGCCCCAAACCCTGGGTGAGGGCTTTGGGATGCTTGTTGAGTCCTTGAGGAGGATTTGGCATCCTCCACAGGTTCCAAAATGTGCAGTGCAGTGACCCACCTCTTGTTGATACCCTGCGCATAGCTGCCTGGAGTTAGCCAAGGGGACATCTCATGCATCGTGGTTTCTGGTCCTCCAGCATCTGACTTGGAGGTGTCTGGCTTCCCCTGCTCTGGATCTGTCACTGTGCAAGGTGTAAACCATCCTGTGATGGTCCATGCAGCTGACCAAGGATGGCTCTTTTCTTCTGAAACTCTGCAGGAGGGATGAGATGCCCCACTTCAGTGCTGTGGGTAGCTGTAAGGGCCCTCCCCCCAGTGTCTTCCTTATATCCTTCTCCACCAGTGATCATGAATTAGTCCTGAGAGCAGGGTCAAGAACCCGGAGCTCTTCCTTCCTGACCCCGTTGCGTTCCCTTCTACTTGGTAAGTCAACTCGGCTCACTTTGGCTGTGGGGTAGGCACGCGGTTGTTCAGCTTTCGTTGTCAGGACAACCCTGGCATTGCACACAGGCCTGGAGCTAAACACCTCAGAAGCTTTTGACCAGCAAATGCCTTCTGGGGTTTTGATGGCAGCTGAACAGGGGCTTTCAGGGTGGTGGATGTGGGCTATGTCTACAGGAGGCATGGGAGCTGACATAACAGATCAGTGCTGTTGTCGGGGAAGGTCCCACTCTGACCCTCCCCATGCCCACCACTTCCCATCCCCAGCTGTATGCTTCTTCTGCTTATTTTGTGCCGTTCATCAGAGTCTCTGAACCAATGCGGTTTATAGCCTAGCAGAAATTTTACCTTGCAAACACAAAAAAAGCTGGATGGGGCAGGAGCAGGCAGCCTACCAGAGGACAAAGAAGAGAGGAACGAGAGTGCTGTGAGCTCTGGCCCACGTGGGGCTGCTGGCTGACAGCTCAGCTTGCAGCTGGGGAAACGGCAGAACTAGTGACTTCAGTCCCATCCCCGTCCCCCACTGCGCGTTAAAGGCCTTTTTGAATCTGATTCAAGAATAAAAAAAAACCCCTGTTGAAAATGGAAGAGCGGTCCAACCCGCGTAGCGCCTGAGGCATTTTATCTGGAATTATCCTTCCGTCTTGCCCTTCTGGAGACCAGGGCTTGCGGAGGTCTGGTGGAGTCTCCACCAGTGCCTGGGTTTTGAGACTCAAATTCCCATTTGATAGTGATCGACATTGTTCTGCATAGGATGATGAACCTCCCCCATCACAAATGGGCTGTGATGATCTGTGCTAGCTGAGAATCTGCTTTTTATTCCTCTCTCAAGTTACATGGAAAAATAAATTTGGTAATAACATCATAGTTCCTAGCATATAAGAGCGTGTCCCACAGCTGGTAACCTCTACCGTGGAAAGAAGCAGAGCAGGACAGTGTGCAAGTCAGGACTGAAGAGACCTGGCAGGGCTGAGGGGAGCTGGAACAACTCACACGGCATCTGCAGGCACACCACATATGTGGACCAGCACTCAGAAAAAAACAAGGTTGTTAATATGCTATACTGAGAGATAATTTAAAAGCCTCCCCATAAAAAGAAAAGCATTATCCCCAGAGCAGTAAAAGGTATTCCCAGCTCTGTTAGTGTTTGCCCTTCTTGCTCAGACCCCAATCCCACAACATGCCTCAAGCTCAAGCGTTGTGGAAGTAATTATATATGCACGTACCTTTTAGGTCTGCCCTGATTCAGGGCCTCCCCCTCCACCCTGCGTGTCTGAAGCTGTGATTAGCCACCTATTTATGCAGAGGTTAAAATCTGGCCCTTAACCTCTTTCCTTTTTAGTTAAGCTTCCTGTGAAATGGGTTTAACAAATATAACTGGCATGTTATTTAGAGTAATGCTTTTAATGAAGTGATTAATAAGTGTAAACAGGTACCTAGTTATTAGTATAGGTATATCTGTTTAACCCACCTTATGTTTACCCAAGGAGTTTTTCACTTTGGAAATTCAACTGTATTGTCAGGTTGTCAAGTCCTTGCTGTCAAAGATTTCCCTGCTAGTAAGAAGCCTAATGCCATAAAGGGAATTGAGCATTTCAGGTCAGTGTGTCAGGACATGAGAGAATTAATACTACTACAAGGCTCCTTCAACAAGCTCTTTTAACTGCAAGACTTACTTAATTACTTAAAGAGTTTGCACTTGAAAACCAGAGTGTAAGTAACAAGAAATTACAGCAATGATGAGCTGTCTCATTTGCCTTTATGTTCTCGTATGTGTAAGGTTACAGTGATTACAACACTGCAGTATTTTCACTTCCTTCTGTGAGGACTTCTGGCTTCCTGCTTTTCGGCTGTTGGCCCACATACCGCTAGAGATCCTCAGGCTTCTTCTCCGGAGGTCCCTGGGAGATACGAGACAAGCAGCCTGAGACAAGCAGGCTTTACTTTTGCTACACAGGGGTGCACTCTGCCCCTTCTCCACGCTTGTCTTTCTCAGGAAAAAAAGTTAGGGATATGTAAAAGGATGAAACCCTCTGTATTAGGGGCTGCAATTAAGAAACTATGCTCATACTCTGAAGGTGAAACAATAAACATGATACCAGACAACAGGCTATTATTGCTACGTTTCTCTCCAAATGAAAGTAGCTCTGTGGTAATTACGTGACAGCTCTGACGGCTGATTAGTAATAACCCCAAGAAGAACAAGGGTTTCATAGTACTTGCAGTATTTAAGAATCAGGTTGGCAGAAACGTTTGAAACCCTCTTGCTTTGACACATGACCTTGTCCAGAAAGGAATCACTGCCTCATCTCTAACACCGCCGAGTTGAATTATCGGAGATTCAGAAAAGCAGCGAGCTCCACAGGAAATTAGACTGGAAATACCCCACATAAAGCATTGGCCCTGGCTACCAGGGCTAAAATCTTTCAGCGCCTTTGCTTGTTTCCAAGTGCAGGAGAAGTGGCTCAGATGCCTACCCAGCTCCACCTACTCTTTTGGGAAGTTACAGGTGTGTTTTAGCATGGCTCAGCTTTGTTGCTGGTTACCTGCTCTGTGTCTGGAGCATATGGTATTGATAGGACGCTCATATGGATATGAGCATCACGGCTCATATTGCCATGATGCAGGGAAGCATGGAAAGGAAAGCCAGCTAAAGGTCATCTGGGAAAGAAACCAGAGCTGAGTTCACTTTAGAAAGTCATTAGAAAGCAAATGAGGACACTAAACGGATGCAAGGGTGGGGAAAAAAAAGCAGAAGGATGATCGCGAAGAGTAGGCAGTGGAATTAGGACATTCTCCAGATGGACTTTGCAAGGATTAGGCCCTAAGGCCATAGTTAGCTAGACTGGCCTTGGAGGCTAAGCTTTCTCAGTAAGCTACTAGTACTTTTCCCCCTTAGGAAAAGCTATCAGTTCTTTTTTTAGGCGACTGAAGTTATTTAAAGTTTCGGTGTTTGTGATACGTCACATTTTAATTAACTGATTATTTAAGAACAAGCCGCAGTATAAGGTCAGTTTAAAACCCAAGCGCTATATTTGGTCAGACCGACAGGAGAAAAGGAGTATATTCCATTTGGATCTGAAGTTGGTAATCTTTTAATTCTGCCCTTTCTTGGAGTGTGAACAGTGGGAATAACAGGCAAGTGAGGAGATGCGGTCCGGCATAGTGAGAGGCCCTGCTAGAAATGGACATTTAAAACTCCAGAACGTTCTGCACCCAATAATGGTTTCACAAACATAGGATGACACTTGATACTGTTGTCCCCAATTTATAGCTTCAAAGAAATAGTTTATTGGCATTATTAGAGGCTCCAGCTATTGATATGCAAAGACGCTGGTCACGGTGTAATTGAAACAATTCTCCTACAGCCAGTGAGGGGCCATTAGACTCTAATTAGAATTGGGTTCTATTTTCTGTTCTGTCTAAATTTTAAGTTTTACAAAAAGACCACTCAAAAAAAAGCCCTTTCTCCCACGTCCTTAAAGAATATTTTAAGGAGAGGGTTTTGTTTAGCAAAGGCCTACTAGTTCTCATTTTTTAAAAGGAAAATTTTCTGTTGTAGGGTAACCCAAACTTTTGCACACATCTACAGTCATAGGAAATGGCATAGGAAAATGACCATAAATAAATATGTTTTTGACTTGGAGGTTGTGGTGTAGCAGTTATTTTAATATCTGGGGAAAGATTGGGGAAGTATAGAAGATGATATTTTTGCTTGTTTTTTTTCATACTGTTGAGTTCAGAAAATGAGAAGACCTATTCCCACCACATATTTGAAATTATTAGTAAACATTTTGTGTAATTATAATTTGCACCAAAAGAAATAGGCAAACCTACTCTTCCATTTACACGCAACCTTAATTATTCTATATAAAATAAAACGGTGCTCTCATTATTCATACACATTTTTTGATTCAGTAAAAGTTCATAATTCAAAAGAAATTTGAGTTTCTGTACCACTACAGACATACTGTCATTTTTTCCCCAGTAAAACAGGAGTGCTCTTTGACCTCCCTGGTTTTATGTCAGGCCAACTTTGATGTAGCTTGAAATAAAAATTCCCTTTCATTTCAGACTTTTCAAAATGAGAACATCAAAATATTTTGCTTTAAGGAGACACTGAAACAATTCATTTAAATTCATTATATAAAAAAAACCCCTGTTCGTTTTGATCAACGTGAAATTATTTTTTTTCGCAAATAAATTACCCATGCAAGAAGAAAAATATTGTTCCGATTTCTTCTTGCTCCCTTCTTGTTCCTCTTGTAAGTCACTATTGCCATTCCCCTGAAGACGAGGAGACAAACTTGGGAGCTACAGGGCTGTAAAATAACTGTCAAAAACAGTAATCCGATGAAAGGATATTCTCAGTAGTAAAGCATGGTCTGAAGAGGCTTCTTCAAATTTCCCTGAAAAAGTGTGGAATAAAAAAAAATTTCTGTTAGGCCTTTTTTAGTTACCCCTTGACAATCAAATAATAAAAAAAAACCAGTCAAATTGCTGCCCAGCCGTGCAGTGTTATGTGCCCAGCGTTGGGAGCACCTTCCGGCTCATGTTTTACTCCCCTTGCTTCAGACTACATTTTCTGTAGAGGGTCCTACCCCTGCCCTTCCTGGGCCTTGGCTTTGCTAATGAAGTCAAGAAAAACTCATAACAAATCCCGGCCCCGTTGTTCTCTTCAGCTCAGGTTTTCTTAGCATTCGCCTTCCAGGGCTTGGGCGTGGGAAACTCCCCTTTGGGGGAGCGGGGATGCCACTGCAGAGCCCAGTGGGTGGCCAGGAGTTCCCCCGGAGCATTACGGCAAAAGGGGAGGAGACCTGTCCCGGGTATGCAGGGAGGATCAGCTGCCGACCTACAACCAGGTGACAGCAGCATAATTGATGTGCCTCAAAAGCTGTCGCACAAATAACCCTGAAATTCCGGTAAAATACAGGATGAATAAAGGCATCACTTCTGCACATCCTTCACCTGTTTCAAATTCTGGGGTAAATGTTTGTCACAAAAAATTATGGTTTTTAAAAATTCTGTTTTCCAAAGCTGAATCACTTCAAAAAGGCCTTTTTTGGCTCATCAGACATTTTTGGCAAATAAAATGTACAACTTTTTTAGCTGGTCAGCGAATGCTGTCCATTTGCCAACAGGGGTTTAGTTTTGCCTCAAGTCATCAGTTTGTACTGTAATTTCTGGACACAGGAATAATAAAATTGGACACATGTATTGTTAGACTATCGTCTCCAGATAATTAAATTAACATGTATTTCAGATATTTCTTTTTTTAAGTTTATAGTTCTCATGCAATTTTATTAAATTAAGACCTGTTTACTAGAGATAAATGTTCATATTGCTTTAGTCTGTAATATCCTGGACATCCATCAGAACCATGGTCTTTGTTTCAATGCAGGGAACGTGCACAGACTAAGGTTTCTGGTTTCGACACCAAGCAAAAGGAAAGCACGTAGGTCTCCCAATGCACTTGGGGTGTGTGTGGAGCTGACCTGTGCTGCCATGAAGAAGAGGAGTTAGGCAGTGAGAATATCGCACAGGGCAGGATTACAGCATAGGTTCAGGTAATATCTGTGGCTGGATTCATCAAAGAAGAGATTTTATCTTCTCTTTATTAAACAAAAGTAGACTGCATCTACATGAGGTAGTTGTACCAGTGCTTTGGTACCAGAAATAAGGCTTACCCAGCTAAACTTGCTTTTTGTTGTCTTTCCCGTGAAGATTTGTCCGCTGCTTTTGCATGCCTGCACAAAGAAATAGGATGTCTTCAGGACCAGGTACATGTGTTTTGACAGCTGCAGACTGCTGAGCAGGCAGCGAGGTGAACGGAGCCATGCAGACTCACCAGCCCAAAGTCCTCCTACGTCTGGGCAAACTGTGAACTCAGAGGAGGAAAGCAAGGGACAGTTTTGTAAGCATTATATTACCTATAGCAATGAATTATACCAGAGAGGATGAAAAAGTGATGGCGGGGTCAGAAAACTGAAATTAGTACAGACAAGAAAGTCTATTGGTAGCACCAAAGTCTGAAGTTCTATATGGCAAACAAAAAAGGTGTGGGAACTGGAAATTAAAACAAAATTTGTATATTGCATTTCAGTCCTAAATGGTAACTGAAATAATGAAAGTCTGTGTTCCCCTTCCCCCCTCCCTGCTTTTTTTGGCATCTTGAGAAAAGGGAAGCTTTGGGCAGAGCAGACATTTAGGGAATTCCCCAGTAGAAGGCCTCCCTTGCCATGGAGACTTTTCCCTTCATTAGTAAGCCTCAGTCACTGGATGATCCAGCCCAGCCCAGACAGGAGGCCCCTTCACCCATCCCATAGGACCAGACCAAGCTTAAATGTCTGCAACCACACTGCCTGCCGCTTTCTCGTGCCCTTTTCGGTGCTCGTACCCCATGGCCGCCTTCTTGCACTTTCTCCCTCCTTCTCTCCCTGCTCTTTCCCTGCGGAGTCCTCTGTCTCTCTTCCCCCACTTTGCCGTAGTTTAGAGACCTCCTGAGTTACGCAGCATTCACAGTGAAGGAAAGGTGTTTGGTTAGACCCAGATAAAGCAACCGTGGCTCACTTGCAGCCCCAGGGTATCTGACCTGACTGACCAACCGCTTTGCTTCTGGAAACAACAAAACCTGTTTTTTCCCATTTTGCACTATCCCATTTCTCCACCCTCTTGTTTGTTTTCACCAAGAGCAGAACATGCCTACAGCTCTCCACGGGACCAGCTCGAAATTCCCTGAGTGAAATCACATTTTCTCTTTGGCCCCAAATAAAGAGCTTAATTGAATAAGAAATTAGAATTGGATGTCTTCTATCCACCAAAGGGACTTTCCATTAAAACGTCTTGCGATTTCAAATGTTTTGCTGTGTTTTAAAGGGTTTTTTTTTGTCTTGTGCTTCCTACCCAATAAATACTCGGATTTGGACAGAAATATTCTTAGAGCAGGCTACCATTTCTGCAGCCAAAGCCATTTTAACTCTTCAGTGTAGCCAATGCGTTACCAGGCCATCACTTTTGACTTTCTGGACCTAGTTTTCTCTCTTTTCAAATGATCTTTCCGTGAGAAGGAGCGCAATATTTTTCGTGTCCGAAGTGAAAAAAAAAAAGATGATGTTAGCATAGTGGCAGTAACTCCTGAGGACATGATGGAACATGAAGCACAAGGCAAGGAAGATGGAGAGATGGAGGAGGACGTGTGAAGGAGGCACTCTTAGAACACGAATAAGGTGAATTTCAAGTGGAAACACTACCAATGACAGATAGCTTCATACGCATGGAAGGTACTTGCTGATTTTTTCCTGGAGATCTTTTGGTTTAGACTAGTTCATAAAAAAGAGATAAAGGACAAAATATGTGTGTGAACACGTATGTAGAAAGACACTGAACAAAACCAAATAAGCATGGCCTGAATACTCTGGGATGGATACCATGTGTGTTAGATAGGACCAGGGAAGACAGAAGCCAGCGGCTGTCAGACACCCTGTTGTATCATTGGCACCTAACATCAGCAGTCGCTACGGCAGAGCTTGATTTCAGCTGCAACTCAAAAAAATGTTTATCCTAATTATGTGTTTATCACAAACTTTAACTCAATGCTTTTGCAAAGCTGACATAAAGAGTGGACACACGGCATCTTGAAATTAAGTTTTTTAGTTCAGCAAAATGCTTGTAAAGATTTCTGCTTTCACTCTTGCAGCTCTTTCCAGGAGTACCTCTTTTGGCGGAACGGTCCCGAGCGAAGGGCAGTCAGAGGAGAGGAGCAGTGCGGTTAAGGAGGGCCCAAGTGCTGGTACCCCAACAGCAAATTCACATTTTGCTGCCTTATATGCTTGCTATCTAGTGAAGTTTTCAGCTGAAATATGCAGAGGTTGCAGTCTAAATGGACAGAGACACAGCTATCATGTCTGAACCCTTCTGAGTTTCTCTCCTCCACCCAGCCAGGAAAGAAAGTGGCCTTTTCAATGAAATGAAACTTGGCCTGATCAGCAATATTTAGAAAGTGGAAGGAGAAAGTGTTGACATCGGCTGATATATTCTGAGTCTGGGGCCAGGGATTGTGTCACATCATGTGAGAAGGATAAAACCTTCTTGTCAGTGACAAACATCAAACGTTTTGTGGTAAAATCTGCTGCCTAACAATGAGATGATAATTATCAAAGGACATTTTTTCTCACATTTAACCTAGAAGTATGGTATCTCTACAGAGGTGCATACAGGGCCAATTTCCAATCTCGGTTACATTGACATATGTTTAGATTAATTTCATTCCAGCTTTTTGCAAGCTCGCTCCATATTTGTAAACATGGAGAGCTCCTGGGAACTGCCCTGACCTTGGCTTTCTTTCTCTCATAGCTGCTTTGTACATCTTCTTTTTCACACTACAGAGAGAAACCTTTCTGAAACCTTGCCAGTTGGCTGGCATATTAACTGTGGATGCTCGCTAATAGGTCATTGCTTGTGTGTTTTAGAGTACTGGTTTCCACACTAAAATGAAGCAGTCCTCATAGTCTGTTACATTACTGTCAGAACATATATTTAAGGAGGAGGGAGGAAAAAACCCACAAGAGACTCCCTGGAAAAGACTGCAATAAGGCATTAGATGCATAGGCTGCCTTGCATCGTGCACAGGTGGAATTCATAACACACAGCAGGTTAGGTGAGAAAATTACTTAGGTTACCAATAACAAAGTGCTAAAGTTATGCATTGGAAATCTTGTTATTTTTCCTGTGGCATCTACTTCACTTTAAGCTGAACACGTTTTCGTGGGACCATGATGTGAGAATGACCCTGCAAACACCGTTTAGGCACTTAGGTTGAGCAGGTTTAAGTCCCCTTAGAAAGAAGAGGGATTGCAACATGGTGTCCAACCCCCTACTCTACATCTGTGCTCTAACCGTGAGCCTGTGATATTAAAAAAGGTGGGAATGGGCATCACAAATAGCTTCCTTCCCTCCTCCAGCATTTTGTGTAGGTGACAGGAGCATGCCCGGGCATTGGTTCTCATGCTTTGGATCTATGGGTTGCAAAGGACTTCTCTGAGCCACCATGTCTGGTGGCAGCAGGCAAGCCAGACATCAAAATTAGGAAACCAAGGGAGCACACTGCAGACAATGCACCGTACATGTCTTGGGCAATTAGTTGGTACCAAACTTGGGCATCTGACATGCCTAAGTCTCTCTTGTAGCTCTAACCTTATGTGGCTTATGCTCCTTTACAGGAAAGCTTGATGCTGCTGGAAAGCTGGACTACTTCTGAGGGGCATTTCTGGCCATGTATGTGCGAGACTATGGGAGATGCAGTCTGATCAGGGAGAATGAAGTGCTAAAAATACAGATCTTCTGAGGCACAGAAGTTTTTTCAAACTGATATATTTCCATTTTGGCCACATAAAAACACCTCTGAGATCAGCTCTGTTACTAATTTTGCTTGGTTAAGTCAAGACAACCAAGACTTTTGGGGGAGGGGCATGATGGGCTGTCTGAAGGAAACTTGCTCTGTTTTCTATGATGGTTAGTGATTTTGAATGCTCTTTTGAAAGCTTTTTGATACAGTATGATTTTCAAAAATTTCTCTGCACTTGCTGTCTGAAGACTGGGCTTTTCTTAGTGAACAAATAGGCTCTGAAAGTTAGATTGAACATGCTCTTGAATATGGGAAAAGAAAGAAAACCCTGTGTTGCAGAATATATGTGTAGGGATGGGAGAGGGAAAAAACGTGAGACGGTTCTTTCCAGCTAAAATGGTCAGTATTATTGCACCCCGTGACACATTTATAGATATTAATTGCTTCCAGTAAAGCACAGTTACTAATAGGAAGTGGAAACTCCAAGGCCTTAGTTTTTAGTGTCCTTAGCCTCTCTGCAAAGTTTAAATTCAAGAGCCAAGGAGAATGCCAATGTAATGACGTGTTACGCGACAGCAGGTTATTTGACCTCCTTCCTTTGAAGTTAGCTCTTTTAAGATAGCTTCTTTGTCCCACTTCTCTTAGGAAGACTAATTCCTGTTCCCATTGTCATCAGCGCAAGCTTATCAGTGACTTAAATTAGAGAACAATTTGGGTACCGGAGAGTAAATTCTTTTAAATCTGGAAACTATCCAGTTTATGAAATATCGAACCTGTATTTGAGATCCTTTGTTAAAGATATAATTTAAACACGTGGGTTGTAGGAAGCCCATCTTTGAAAAGACAGTTCTGTAAGCTACAAAATTAAGAATGAGACACCAGTAAATGCTCACAGCTTTGATTATCTCCCCCTTCCTCTTTTTCACACATGGACCCAGAAACACGTTTTACATTCAGAATATATCAGCTGTGCTTGGTGGCTTGTGAGTTTGGCCAGAAGGTGAGCTGTCAAGGTAGACTTTAATTTCTGATTCTGAGTAGTTTTGAGAAATGTTGACAAAAGACTAAACATTGTAAATATAAGGAGTTATCAGCTTGTTTTTAAGTGTGCACTTTCCTGTCCCTGCACCATGTTGAATACGCCTCCTTCATTAATGCCCACTGAAAACGAGATTTTTTTCCCCTGGCATTGGGAGGGGTGTACAGGGTCCACTGTGTCCTATTCTTTGTCCCCCACTTGTACGAGCCCATATCATTGGGGGAGCTGCTGCCTGTCATTAGACAACAAATCCTGGTAGGCTTGTCCTTCATTTGGTCACTTGGACAGATCTGGTGGGCTGAGAAGAAGCACCTATGGTCATCACCTCAGTAGGGTTGTTGCCCAGCAGTTTTCCCTGTAAAACAACAGTGGAGGCAGCAAGAATCCATGGGGGGAACCCACAGTACACATTAACACTCCAGGGTGTGTTGCCTGGCGTCTCAGGGTAACCTGCTCTTCTCTTTATCTGCTTGTTTTACCCCAGTTTATACCACTCTTGTATTGTCTTTCTGCCTTCTCCTTTCCTCTGCTGTCATATCAAACTGGTCTCCTCTGTCCTCCTTAAATGACACCCTCCAGTGCCTCCCCTGAGTCCACAGAAGGAATGAGATCTTTGCCAGCCTTCATCCCGTCCTTGGTCTGTATGCTACATTTTCCCCACTTTGCTCTTCTCCAGATAGTAAAATCATTAGGGCCCAAACTGTTTATTTTCTTAGGCAGGGAAAGAGAGGAAATTCAACAAATGGATTTGCACAGGTTGAGCACAATAGATTCCCATACATCTTACTGCTCTTTGAACTTGCCTTAAGGCCGGTTGCATTAATATTATGATCCTTGATATATCTATGGATATTGGTGCCTTCCAGTAGAGCAGAAGTAACTAATGGGAAGCAGGAATTCTACTAATTTATTTTTTAGTATCCATACATTTGCAGAATTTATAGCTTAGATGTGTTTTTCCGTTACATAGGCTTTGAGAAAAGACATATTCTGTCTCTTAATTTGTGACATCTTTTTTTAAGGGGTAGCAAATGCAATTGCTTCTTCAGAAGTACCGTTCACTTTGCTTCTGCTCTTGGAAGAAACAGTGAAAACGGTTTCTTAATTTTCTGTGCAAAACCACGTCAGTAAGACTATTCGTGTGAGCGAGATGAGTGGGATAACCTCAGTTTAGCAGGGGAAATGAAAGTGCAGTATATAAAAGAAATTATATCACTGGCTTTCTGTTCAGACGCTAATGCTATTTTTAGAAAGATCAAATGCATTAGTTTTGCAACCTATGTCCTGCCACAGAGCTGCACATCTACGTAAGGACTGACAAAAACGTTGCTTAAATCTTTAAGCAGCCATATTGCAACAGGATGGGAATACTAAGAGTCAGACAGTATGCAAGCAGACTGGAAAAATGAGGGCAAGGTACAGAAACCACTAGAAATGCAGATAAGTTAAACATGCTGGCAAATTTTCACGGTATATTGCTCATACTGTAGTTATCCAGTTGTGAAGTTAGTTAAGAAATGGATGTAATGCTCCATCTAATTGCAAGCAGCTGCCTATTAGGCCGCTTGGCCAAATGTTTTTAATTCCACCCTATGATGATGAAGGAAATGGGCAACTTTGGTCTGTACTGTGTGTGAAATTTCTGAACACTTCTTTGCAAAGTCACAAAGTGTGATGTGGAGCTGAGAAAAGTCTTTTGAATTGACTGCAGGTTTTAATGATGCAATCTCTTCCTCCTTTTACCAGAATGTGTTTGGAAAGCATGGACCTGCAGAGGAGATCACATTCCAGTTTTTGTCAACTTCACAAAGTTATTTCATATGAGGCTAGTGACTGCCAGCGGTGAAAGTGGTTTGAGCAAAAACTGGATCAGCTCAATTATAACGGAATTCCAGGCTGAACTGGGAGAAGGAAGCTTGGAGGGTAGGCAAAAGGAAAGCTCTTGGGAACACTTTAAATAGCTGACATGGAAAATATTGCAATCTGGTGCATTTTAGAAGTGGTTTCCTGTAAATGTAAAGTCTGTTGTGAATTAAAAAAATAGAGAGTTTTCGGGAAGCCTTCATTTTTTGCAACGTATTAAAGCTATCCAAATTTTTGTACCAGTGTAATTCTTGCCTACCACTCTGATTAGTTTTGCAAAACAGGTGTAGCCACTGAAAAATTTTTAAAGGCAGTCTTTCCATGTGTCTTGATCTGAAGGACAACAGTTGAGCACTAGGAGCAATCAAGGACACTGAAAACGGGACAAAATACAAGTTTTGCATTGGTGTATTATCCCATACACATTTGTCTGTGACATAATATTGACTTTCTAGACAAAAGAACTACAACAGGTATAATCTCTCTGGACTTCGGCAAACCAATGAATCTGGCAGCACGGTTCAGACTGGAGAGATGGGGGATACGTACAAGAACTGTAGGGTGGCTTGTGAAAGGAGAAGGCAACCATACCTGGTGCTGCAGAGAAAATGGTATGTTTAGATGGATGTAGACAAGGGCAGTTCCTGAAGGACTTGGTGCTGAGGCTTGATCTCATGTCAGGCTCTCTCTAGTGACTTGTTGGGGTATTTTAGTACCAAAGAGAACTGAGATGATACAACAATACTAGAATAATTGGGATGACCTTGAGGGCTGGCATAATAGGAATAGAAATTTAATAATATTAAGTACAAAGTCATCACGCTGTTAGGGATTAATGCCAAGAACTTCTCTATATACTGGAACTCATCATTTGGAAATGTGTTAAGAGGAAGATTATGTAGTCATAGTAATGGCTCACAGGGTTACTGTGAGCTACCAGCATGACACAGCCTTAAAGAAGACACCTAGAAGATGCTCTAGCAGGGAGAGGGAAGTATTGTCATCCCATTACAAAATATAGAAAAACTTATGCGGATTACTATGTACTGTTCTGGTCAGCCATAATCAGGAAGGGGGGAATTCAAAGGGAAACGGGTACAAAGAAGGTGCAGAGAGGATTAGGGGAAAAGACTGTCTTCCAGGAGGACGAGACTAGAAAAGCTTATCTCTCTTAGCCTAACAAAATGAAGGCCAAAAAGGCATAGAATTGCTTGCTACAAATAAATCAAAGAAGTAAAAAGTGGAGAGGGAAAAGAGCCATATATGCCAAAGTCCAGTGCTGGCACAGGAACAAATGGGTATAAAGTGGATCTGAAATTGTGCAGGAGAAGAGAAGAAAATTCTTGACCATCAGAGCAGGGAGGGTGTGGAACAACCTTCACATGGGAGGAACAGTAAAAACTGAGTAACTTTCAGCTGAAGCTCCATCGCTTTATGGGGACATTATATAACGCTGTCAGTAAAGTCAGGAGATGATGAACCCAGTGACTCGGGAAGTTCATTCCAGCTCCTAACTAGCCTACTATTTTAGTTTCAGGATGTTGTAATCGCTAGACCTAAACACATCAAGTGAAGCGCACACTAAAGATGAGCCTATTTCTTGCACGTGGGAGCTTTGTGTTTGAGCTGAGTCTCATGACAGCTCTTAAAACAGACCCATTAGAGGCATTTTTCAGTGGGATGCAATACTTCACTAGCCATTTCTATACACTAACATGATGTCTACAGATCAAGGAAATGGCACATTCACATAGCAAATTTAACTTTTATTCAGCAGCCTTATGTCACACGTCAGATGAGGGAAGGGAAAACTGGGACTGTCTGATAACATAACACCTTGCAAAAGCAAAATCTCTGTACTAATTGCTTACAGACTTCTCCAGGCTTCTCAAGTTGTTGCCACTATCATTATTTAATCTCTCTCTGCATTCATAGCTCTTATGAAAGATGCTGTTGATTCAATATTCTCTCCTTCTACAAAGCCCAGCATATTTCTTTAAGCAGATTGCAATGAGAAGTCCATTTCCCAGAGTCATCAAGGATTAAATCTGTACCTGTACTCCCAAAAGTTTTAATAGGAGTCATCATTATGCATCAAAGGAAGGTCCTGACAATCATCACCAACTCATAAGGATACATAAGGGCATCTTGGCTACACTTGGAGTTTAATACTCCTTTCAAAGTGTATGATAACGCGTGTGCAACTGAAAATTCAACTCTGCGTTTCAACTGTTGTTGCATAGCTGGTGGAAGACATTAGCTGACAAAGTCATAGAAAAGGAGAAGACAAATTCACAGCTTTGTTAAGGTCTAGCCAGACCTCCCATAGACCTTTCCATTCTAGTGTTTCCAATATTTTTAAGTCTCAGACAGAAAAGCAAATCTGAATTTAATGAGAAGAAAGAAAACACTGAATACCATTATCCTCATTGTCAAATTCAATACAGAATATTTCAGTGGTACAATTAGCTACATATCTTTCAAATAATAGCGAATCAACAAACCCACTAACGCACATAGCAAATACTTCTTGAACTTGGATGAGCAGGTATCTTTTCATATCTCAGGACCTGAGTATCTGCACTGATTTTTCACAGATCTGGGAAATATCTGCAGTTTCCGCTGGAGCTTTATTTGGATCTAAAGCGACCTGAACACCAGTCCCCTTGATGCTCCCCAATTAGCAAGTGTACTCAGCAGTTCTAATTTTTAAGTCATTATCTAAACCAAAATAGAATAAAGAGGAAGGCAGCTAACAGTGATTCGAAAAAGCAGGAATCACACAATAAGAAAGAAACTGTAAAGAAGAAAAGATCTAAAAAGGTATCTTTTCTTATACAAAGCCTGTCCCAGTTCAGCTCTGTGCCTAATAAATATTTCATGTCTTTACTTCGAGGACTCTTCACAGCTTAATGTCACCATACCTATATGACTGAGGTCTATGGCCTTTTCATGGCCCTCCCTTTAGCTCAAAGACGGTTCTGAATCTTTTTCATGCATGACTCTCCCAAACACCACTGATGCCTTCTCCCAGAATGCTTCCCACAGCACCGAAATGCAAGCAGTTATTGCTATATCTTCCTTCAGCTCTCTTCTCTTGTCATACCTGCAACACCCACTGCAACAGTTGTGGTCCATCAGGTGAAGAGCTGTGAGAACTCATCTATTTCCCTATTTCTACTGCTTTTTCTTTATTAAACACAAACTACAGTACTACTATTTAAGAAACTGCACCAGTTCTTCATCCTATTTGTTTGGATGAGATAGCTAACCCTTCATATGTTTATTATTATTGCTATTTTAAAAACATTTTATTATTATCATGGACTGGAAATCCCTGTAAAAGGGATTATCTTTCTATATTTACCTTCTACAAAGAGGTCCTTTCCTCAGTTTGTCCTTTTCTTTTCCCTAAAGATTAGTATAGAGCTTACTACTACTATTAAAATCTGAAATAGCCATCCTTCCTGACTCACTGCTGAGTTTTCTGTCTTCTCAGACTATAATACATGGTTGACGAAACACGTCTTGCTGGCAGTATGGTCTTTGAGCCTTCTGGTTTCATTAAACAGTTTAGTCTTAGTGTTTCAACAGTTTGTTGTCTGGAGAGGGAAGCGTCTCCTCTGGTGTCAATTTAAGGTGGTCATCACAGTCTGAAACAAACATGTGAGACTTTGCTCATCCAAGCCTTTGTGCGATACCCACCAGAAGGCCCCGTGCCAGGAAGATCCCTTCTTGACTAAGCATTAGATCACAGTCTTGGTTTGCAATGAAGATATACTGAAGAAACAGGGTGTTTAAAAGATGTTCTTCAACAGACAGGACAGTGGTCAGGAAGCAGAGAGTTACTTATTTTCCCAGGTAGAAAGTTATTACTTTCCTAACTAGAAGTCAAAGTAGACAAATTTGATGCCTTTTTTTCCACGTAGTTCTTAAATAGTTATGGGAATACTATGGCTTGTGCAAAATTCCTCAGTTGTGCTATCTATGTTGGTTTATTTTCGAGGATTTTTAGACTCATCATTTCTTCTTTTTCTTGACTAAAAATGGTGTCAAACATAATAAAGTGGAGTAATTTTAAATGTCTTTTTTGTGTGTGTGTCAGTTCCTCTCAGTGGGGAAGGGGTGGGGCATTTTTTTAAGAGAAAACTGTTCTTCTTTATGTTGTTATTATGTATAGATATTGCAGTAATGCTAATAATTCCCACCCAAGCAAGGGAACCATTTTTCTAGTCACTGTACAGTCTTTGGGAAATATATTCCCTGCCCCAGAGAACTAAACCCAAAAATCTTTCAAATAAGTGAAACAACAGGGAAGGGGACAGAAGAAAGGTCATCAATAACAAGAATGCTTCTGCCTATTCTACCTTTATGCACAGTTTGCAGATACAAAATGGGGTTCTGTTTCCTTAATGGAAGAAATAATCAGATATGAATCCCTGAAGGAAAAGGTGGCAGAAACACTTCTGGGCATACATACATATTGCCCATGTGAACCTGGTCTAAGCCAACTCAACAGGAAGAGATTTCTAGTTTTTTCCCTTAAAATATTTGAATCACATCAGAAAGAGAATGAGTGAGTGAGTGAATGTAGTGAGGGCATATATGCATAGGATTGAAAGTGTATAGGTTTGGATTTTTTGGTCTCTTTTCTTCACATCGCACTGTGGTAACATTCTTCCTCTCTTGTGTCAGCACTTTTGGTTTTCACTGTTTGTGAAAGTTCCTCATTTTACAAATGAGTATAGCCTTTTTTCCCTTGTAAAACAATGCCTACGATGAGACCAGTTTTTTTCAGGCATGAAGCAATCTGGTTTTGATTTTGAGAATGAGGGATTTTATTATCTGTTTAAAGAACACTCTCTGGTTGCTTACTTTTTTTCCTGATGCATCAATAATGCTAATAAAAATGAGCTGATAAAGATTTGGCTTGCGCCGGGGGAACAAACAAAAACATCTCACATGGATACTTTGTATTCAGAAATGTTGCTTTTTCTTTTCACTTTACAGAAAGTTTCTTTCCTTTCATAACATATAATGAAATGCTACACCAAAAAATAAATAACAGATTTTTTTGCAGAAAGAACCATACTCTTCAAAGGCATCAAGGAGTAAACACTGTGTGTCTCATACCTCCACGGAAAACTTCAGACTTGCTGAGCTTTATGCGTCTAGGAACATCCATTTAATCTACAAAATATCTGAGAATGGCTATGGGCTGGCATGTGGTGGCTGATGTTTATCATATTAATCTTAATCATTTCCCTGTTAGTTTGTGTTCCTCCTGTTTCTTTTAGGCACCTGCTATTTCATTATGTGCTCACTTTGTAGATGTACTGGGATGGACTGGTTGCTGCTTCACATGTAGACCATGTGTAGCAAAATGGGACCTCGACTGTCAACTGAGGCATCTATTTTCTCTTCACTCAACAATGTGAGTAAAAATAGAGATTGTTGAATGGAGTTTTTCCTCGACATAAGGCCTGTGGGCCTCTTAACAAAACATCTGTGAAATGAATTGTTGATGTGTAGACTAAATGTGTTGATTAAATTTCCAAGATTTTCTCTGGTCAATTAGAAAGCCACCTGTAATGCATTTTTCCCTTAACCCACTGAGACGCTATTGATATTCTTAAGCTACTGATTGTTCAGAGCCAAACTCTGCTTTTATTTAAACAGTTCACAGTCATTCGATTAGCTCTTCTAAAGGTCACACATGCGTTGAGCTTTCTTCCATTAGTCAGGAATGACGGTGAGCCTCATCTAACCAACAGCAGTTTCTTCTTGACGAGTATACGGCTTTATGACAACTTGAAGATCTTTGCATGCATTGCAGATGATCAGAGGAAGTCCCTTCTCATGGCACATGGAACAAGATTTTGCCTTGTGACTTCCACCTGCCCAGGTGCCAGGTCCCTGAGCTCCCGGAGCTCCCTGGACTCAGTTTGCAGGCAGAACTGCTCGCTGACCCTACGGTAGTCCAAAGCCTTTATTAGCTGCCTAGGCTGAAGAAAAGTTGTCGGAGTAACAGCGTATGAGATTTTATGGGGGTGAGAGATCAAAAGCCTGTTTGAAATAACTGGAGTTCCTAACCCCAATTTGACAGCTTCAATGCACTATTTCAAAATGCGGCTGTGCTCGGTGGTTGGTTGTGCTGTTCCTCGGTACAGAGATGGCCATCAGGTAAGTCTGGACTTTGATGGCTGACGGGATGGCAAAAATGGCTGGTGTTTGGCAGCTCAGCTAGTCTGCAAAGATTTTGGAGGAAAAGTGAAGTGGCAGCACACACCATCACCCCTTCTGCTGCGACAGGCAGTTTGTAAAGAGCTGTAATGTATAGACTGCTGCGCATTTTATTGCTAATGGGTCAGAAGCCACTTGACACCGCTGGATGGATGCTGGAGCTCCTAACCTTTTAGTAGCTCCCATTCTTACAGGACAAATTCAACCCATTGCAGAGGGAAAGAGGAACTTTTCCACAGAAGAAACGAGAAATCTGAATTGGAGGCAACTGCTCTGCCTGTCTTGCAGACTGCCAGTGTCCTGGCACACATAACTGGGAAAGATCCAGAAGGAATCAATTTCCACAATCCAGTGGTTGACATGAAGTGGAAAACATTCAAGGAGGGTAGAAAACAAACAAACAAACAAACAAACAAACAAACAAACAAAATCAATAAAAACTCTTCTTGTTTCTTATTGCCCAACAGTTTACTATGGTTATTGTTCCATTTTGGCCACAGACTTGTGACCCCTCTCATTTTGTTTAGTACTGCTTTCAATTCCCTTTTTTAAAACAAAACAAAACAAAACAAAACAAAACAACTCAAAGTGTTGCTAAAGCTGTGTCAAACTTGTTTACTGCTGTTTGAGGCACTTACATGGGCTGATGTTAGTATCAATACCAGAGATGGATGGGACACCTGCTTGCACATGCACAGTGCTGAACCTCCGGTGATGTGCCTTGATCGGGTTTTACATTACTGTATGAAAAGTGAGGGTATGAGTTAAAGGAATAATTATATTTTACAATTATCGGCATAAACAGGCAGGCTTCCAGCCTCACAATAGCACCGTTTGAGGTGCTGCTAATGCAGGATGAAATAGTCTTTTCACAATCTAAATAAATACCCAGTATAAGTATACATATATTCATAACTTAAAATGCATACATACAAATGCTTACACTTATAAACATGCAATATATACAGAAAATTGTGATCAGTGTGAATATCAGGAAAAGTACTGTCTGAACTTGTTTAAATGTGTGTACAACAAAGCCTTCTCCTACATATTACTGTCTCACCACCCTTATCCTAAGAGCACCTAAGCATGGATGTGGCCCAGAGAAAGTACATCACTTTTAGGGTGCAATGCCTGCTTTTGCAGAGGTGCTGTTTACTGCCTACATGCTATTTTAAGGACTCAGGTGAACTAACACTGGCGCCGTTGTTCCATAATTTGCTCTCTCTCTGACGTGAGCAACCTGCCCACCTCTGCACAAGACCCTCACCCTGGCATGCTCAAGACCGGAGGCAGGGCTGAGCCGTCCCTTTCCCAGACTGGCCCCACATCAGGCGTTCAGTTTCGCCTATAAAATGAGAGAAAAGCCCCAGTGGGGTAAATGTGACTTGTGCTGGCAAAGGAGAGAAGCAGCCTGGGGAGATGTAGCTTTGTTCAGAGCACAGATGCCTGTGGACAAAACCCTCCTGGTTCATATTTCCTGGTCTCTGGGAGGATTAACAGTCTGTAGCCAGGGATTCGTCCTGGTGCCTGTGCCTGAGCTTGCCCACACTGCGTGGCTTGGCTTGGGCTTTGAGAGGCCCGCGTCCGCACCCCACTGGAGCCCTGTGGATGCTGGCACTTCCAGGGCTGTGTGGCTGCTGTGTGGAGTTTTTCTGGATGACAGCTTTGGAAGTGGGTGCCTCAAGTCATCTACATCTTGCCTTAAGTCCCAGAGCCCTTTTTTTTTTTTCTGTTCCTGACTCAATGCGTCTCAGAAGACTTCTGGTAACAACTTGCTTTTGGCTGGAGATACCATGAGAAAATAACTCCCCTAGTGCTATTTTTTTCTGGCGCTCTCTCTATGAGTCCTAGACAGAATTAGGAAAGCACAGTCACACCTCCCCTCCTTCAAACTTTGAATTTATTCCCAGTCGGGCCACTTGTCCTTTTATCCGGCGTGCTGCAGACATCTTTGCCTTCTGATCGCTTTGTTCGCTAACTGGCCCTTGTCCAGTGTCCCCCCCCAGACAGACCCCCAGCAAGACAGGCTTTGCTTTTGCCTTAGACATCGGCCGGCCAGCAGTGCAACCCTGCCAGCAGGAGCAGCCAGAAGCAATCCAGGGAAGGAGGCATCCCAGGTGCCAAAATGTATTGCTAAAGCTCTGCCAACAAATGTGAGGGTGAACTAATGGTATTCGGAAGAGTATTTGCAATTTTGCTGGTGGCATCAGAATCTGATCTCAATTACGATGAAGTAACCAGGCTAGATTTGGATCTGGATTAGACTGACCACATTTAAGTCCCTTTTAAAAGTTTGCTTCTGCCACGCTACTCTAATGAGTCAAGTTGTCTTGCACATAAAGGCATATTATTGTCCTGCTTCCTTAGCATCTTTCTATTTGTTTGTTTATTCGTGGGTTTATGCATGAAATTTTCACCAGTTAAAAATAAAAGAGGCTTTTAAATTAATTTAATTAAAAAGATACAATCGTCTGTGAAGACTCTTAAATTGAATTAAACCCATTTTGTTACGGACAGAGCATCAGCATTGCTAAGTTTGTCTAGTTTGTCTAGTACTGCCCTGTATAAGGTTTTTTTTTTGAACAGTTACTTCTGATTGTGCCAGATGTTTGCAATTCTGGATTAATTTTCTGACATTTCTGGCTGAGAACTTCCTAGGTGTGTATCTCACTTAGATGCTTTTGCAGAAGCTCGCAACATGTATCCAGCTGTTTTTAAGGATGACATTAAGGAAAAATACATTGGCAAAAAAATTGATTTTAGCGTGCTTTTGTTCCTTTGCTTTTAAGAAGGGCTAGTGCTTCCATGCACTGGCACTAGGATTTGAAACTTATCAGGGGAGGATCATTTTTATGTCAGGAATGTGGTTTTTCCATTTCCCGTGAAAAGAAAATTGAATTTTGCATACATGCCATAGCTGGTTGTTAGAGTTTGGTGAGGGCATCGTCTAAGGATTATGGTCAACTGTGGCCTAATCTGCCCCTTCACAATTCCTCCTGTGATTAGACTCAGTTAAAGCTATCATACGTCCGGGTTTTCCTGGACATATCCTCCTTTTTTTTCAGTCCGGAAACTTTGTCAATGCCAATTTTGAGGAATTCATATACATGCCCTGCCCAGATGGTCTGTGCATGTGCTGTAAGTCTGGTGCGCTCCAGAAGTCCTCGATTTACTGCATGAAGTAATTGTCCATGGTGTGAGGAGCACGGTCATGATACTTGCTCAATGGGTGCTGTAAAATACAGGGGCATGTTGCTCTACTTAGGGAATCCTTAGCAAAATGCAGAGGCTTGGGAGCACCTGACTTGCTTAGGCAGACCAAGTGAAGAGGCTTATTTCTTACATCATAATTTTAATGTAAATTAAGCACAAACTTTTAATGCCACTTATGTCTTTCTTACGAACATAAGCACACATTGTATCTTTTTCTTGGATTAGTGTTGAAAATTACTGTTCCTGGATTGTCCAGTTGAAAGATGCATGGTTCCTCATAATGAGGAATCTTGCATCTGATGAGTATTTAAGATAATCACAGTAATGGTTTTAACCTAACACTAATACAAATTAAAGCATTAACCACAATAAATGAATAGTTGGTGACTGAAATGTGATTTCCTGAGAGTAAGCCTGCTATTTGTCGGTAGTAGCAAAGCTCTGAGCAAAGAAAATATGTCAAGTCCAAAAGAAAGCAGATGAAAGCATTATCTAAGATCCCAAGTCAGGATGTTCGTGCCTAGGATGGCCTAAAAAATGAACAGAACAAAGCAAACAAAAACTTAAAGCACACAAACAAAAGTTATTTGATACCAATGACCCTGAACAGCAACATTTAAAATTATTACTGCACATGTCATTTCCCCCAGTTTTGGTTTGTGATCTCTGTGCGTGCTAATGTGCCAGAAGTGTTTATCTTTTGGGAAAAGTTGTGGCCTACATCATGCAGTAAGTTAGTTACCAGGACAGCAGGTCCCAGGCTCGTACATTTGTGGACTTATTTGTGGCTGCAATTCTCCCTGTATTGTGTCCTAATACCACACGGTCATTAAAAACAAAGGATGTATTGAATTTGCGTATAGTGCATTCCTTCAAAGTTAATGATTCTGTCCTGGGAGAGATGTCAGCATGATTAGCGACCTTGTAGCCCGCCTGAACACCATCTCTCCTGCAAGTCCCGGTACCAAAAGCCGGCCGGGGGGGGCTGCATGGGGCACCAGGCACATCCGCTCATTGCTGGAGGGTCAACTGCTCGTCGTGTCGGGCCCAAGGCTGCTCTGACCTTGCAGGCTAAGCAATGAAACTGGGAAATGTAACTGGCTTTGCCAAGAGTAAAGCAGGCTTCTAGTTACCGGGGCTGCTCTGAGGGCTAGCCACCGTCCCGGAGCATGGCTTCCCCTCCTCTCTGTCATGCCATACTGGTTGCCCTGCAGGCTAGGTCCGTGCCAAAATGGGTACACCTCCATCAGTTTGCCCGTCTTCAGGATCACTGCTCTGCCTCACAGCTACATTTGGTCCATCATTTAGGGGCATTTTAGAGAGGGATTTTATTTTTGTTTGCGCTTTTGCTGTTTTCTGTGCAAACGCTGTTTTACTTCCATAGACGTGGTTCTCATCTCCAAGATAAATTGGGACCTAATCCTCTACACTTTGTGCAGATACAGGTAAAGTTGAACTGGTCAGTTTTGGCTTTTCCATCTCACTGGTCATTGTTCATTTTTCTTCCAAATCAAATCAAGCATTTCCAGAAGTACCCTTGAAGCAGGATTTCAGGAAGAGCTCCTTTTAAGACATTTTTTAATGACAGAATTTTCATACATCATATTATAGATTTAACATTTTGCTTTGAATAGTATTTCAGCTGTGTATCATTTTTAGAATAATATAAAATTTCACAGTATATGAGTACATTAAATGTCAATTTTTCCCACGAGCTGCACGTTGAGCTGGAAGAAGGAATGAGATGTATCAGTTCATATTAAGCAGGGCTGTCATACATAAAATAAAAGGAATGGAATATATCAGTTATGATCATGTTATGATGACATGTCCTCAATAATAGTATTAGAATTGTACAATATGTCAGAGAGCTGCTGCTATGTCATGAAAAAATGATGCATCATGAAAAAGGCAACAGCATAAATCTGTTTAGAAATAATAAAAATGAAAACTATTGGAGACGTCTTTTTGGGAAGAGAACTATTTATCTTTCAAAATATATTAATGGAGAAATTTTCCTTGCAATTTATAGAATATCAGAATAACTGGTTGACTCTATCGGCCTTTTCTAGCAAACTTATATTGCAAGAAAGTTTTCCAACCTGCTCTCATGTCAAGTGAATGGAAATGAAAGCAGATTTGGGCCCTGTGCCTATATGGTTCATATTAGAGATGGGCTCAAACCAAACCCAGTAGATCAGAACATTCCCAGACTTTGAGGAAGTTTGGCTCTGATTTCAGTTTTAAAATTCAGTGCTGGCTCCTTTCAACAAGGAACTAAATCATCTGAGCACTGCTTTGGGAAATTTGGATCCAGATCAGTACTTTGCAGCTGCAGCTGCAGCCCTCATTGAAATCTAGAGCTCCTCGAGCCTGGTCCAGGGGGGCCAGGAGAGCAAGAAGCTCCCCCAGCGGCTTGCCCATGCGGACAGCCCAAGTCACGGGAATAGTCACACTCGGGCTCTGCCAAGAAGGAGATCTGGAAGTAAGAGGTGCATGGAGGGCACACACACAGTGTAGGATATCAGTCCTCACAGGAGGGCTACGTATCCCAAATCAGCCAACACTTGGGTTTATTGTACTGTAGTTTGTGGACTTGGCGTGAAATGGCCTGATCTTTCGCTGTTGAAGGGCTTGGGTCGTACCCTTGAAAAGCAACTCTCTTCTAACAGTTTCATTTGACACATTTTTCACTGTTGTGTGGTTCCAGTCCTTGCTGTGTAATTGAGGGCTGGTGTGGTGAGGGAGCTGCTGGTCAGATTTGCTAGCAAAATCATTAACGGAAGCTTCTGAAGTGCTTGATTCTGGTGATCCTGGAGTTGTGAGTCCTGAAGAACTGCTGCTGATGCCGGTGATAGGGGAAACAGACCTGAAGTTGGTGCTGCTTTTATACACAGTAAAGCCATTTTTATTACTTTTTTCCTTGAAGTCAGTCAAAATAGGCTAAAATGTTTCTCCCAAGCTGCCTGTGTGACCACATGAAAGCCACTGAAATGCTGAGCCTCTGCAGCAAGGACAGTAGGTACTTCAGGGAAAGGAATAAAAACTCTTCCTAGCCGTGGCCTTGTTCTTTCTGCCGCAGCAACATGGCAGAGCTGCAGCCACGCAGGTGAGACCCTGCAGTGATGGAGACACGAGGAACAGCACAGCGATTTCCTCCAGACTCAGCATCTGTGCACAAGGAGATGAGAGAGGAACTCGTGGAGACTCCAGCCGGTGGAATGGACCTGTATCCTAGGTCCATTTTCAGGATGGCTTACTTACCAGTTGTTCACTAGACTTCTTCACTCCTTCTGTGATATAAAGGGAGCAAAATGGGTTTTACTCCTTTGTCTCCCGAGATCTGACTTGACCGTCACAGTCCAAGCTGGTGTTGAGCTAATTCAGCAAGTGCATTCACACTGTTGTAAACAACCCCCGTAGTTTGTCACAATGCTTTGTAAGTCTCGTATCATAAGAAACAAATGCCTTGCAACATTTCCATGAACACCATCATCTTGTTTGTCCCCGAGGATTCCTGGAAACTGAGCGTGACACAGGAACAAGACAGAAGACACCCTTGGGTATGGGGGCAGTACGGTCTGTGTTTCCCCATCTTTCTCAAAACCCATTATTATTTTTACATGGTTCTGTTGCACTCACTCTGTGTCCATTTTAGCTGTCTAGATTCAAGCTGTTCAGTACAGTGACTATCTTCCACTTTCTCTTTGTATGGCATCTAGAACAACAGGGAGCCCATTTCCAGTTAATTCTTGGTGATACTATATTAAACATGCTTACTTTTAACACTGTTTATCGAAATGTCTTAACACCATTCAGTTTTAAATATTGACTGAGCCAACAGTCACTTAAATAAGTAACTCACTGCAGTGTCATTTTTCAAAAAGGAGGATTTTGGCCATCTCCAGTTCTTGTTTCAGACAGTCTCTTATTCTTTATGTTAAACAATCACTTTAATTGAGCCTATAGACCTCCAATATAATTGCAATCCATCAACCTTTATGAGTGTCTAGAGTTTTATGTTTAAATTAATCGGCAGCTAGTGAACCAGTATGGGAGAAATTGTCAGATTCTTTGAGGCGGTTAGAAGGAAACCTATTCCCCCAAATAATAATAATAAGACACCATGTGCCATCACTCGTTAAGCTCCTAACACCTAATCTGGTATGGAGCAAAGCTTTCAACAAGTTCTTCAAAGAGGTTATGGTTTGGTTGGTCACAAAGTATTTTTATATAATCTCTTGTGGAAGTGTAACGTTTCCCTAGGCATGTGGAGGTGATAACTGCTGTTACTGACTTACAGAAAGCTGTGTTGGTGCATGGCTTTGCTGAAGGTTGATGGAAGGGCTCCCTGTGAGACAGCTATGATGAATATTTCCCATGGACCATAAAGTGCTCCTTGCTGAAGTCGGAGCTGCATCCACAAACATGCAGTGGGTTGGACGTTTATTTTTCTGCAACTGTTAAAAGGTCATTGAAGTAGAACATGTAGTATTTCACTTTCTAAATGCCTTAAAAAATGTTGAAGCTGCTTTTCACTGTGCATTTTGAGTTTCAAACAGGGTTAGTTATGACTAAGAATCACATAATACTTTTTCTGGGACTCTAATTAGCTTGGCTGACCTCATGTCCTAACGAACTTTGGCAAAAGCCCTTTTCACTCCTTTTCCCAGCAGGAGAAACTGCATTTACTGAGCTGTTTTTTTGCCATGTTAAAAAAGTTAAAAGGCCTGATACCTTTTACACTTTTATGATTCCCTCATGAATGGAAATTACATTAAGATTTGGGGTGGGGGATTATCCTTACATTGTAGTTTACGGTAATTTTACAAGGGAAATCAGAGGCACGTATTAGTCTGATCTCATTTGTGCCAGGCTAACTGTGAAGTAAGTAAGTCTTGGAAATGTGTATGCAAAAAGCTCACATAGTTAAGACCAGAATCTGCCAAAACCCTTTTTTGCCCCTAGGCTACTAGTCCTACTGTCTGGAATTCCCTCCCTTTTTACTGCCCTGGAATTCTGTTACTTTTACACTGTTTGAGATTTCTAACTGTAATGCTATTATAGGTTTACTAGGGAACAGTCTCCTGGGTAAGATCAGAGTTCAGGATTTGGCTGACGTGCTCCATGACTGGCAGAGTTACTGAAATACAGCCTAATCTTCTATTTATGTCAACTCTGCAGTTGTCTTTCCATCTCTTTTTGGTCTTACCTGGATATATCTTTTTTTTTTTTTCTCCATTGACTTACCTTCTCTCTCTTTCTACTAATATTATTATTCTTTGGCATCTTTTACAGTTTTGAGGTTGTCTGGAAGAAAACAAAGCCCTAGAATGACGAAGATTTACGGACGTGGATAAGCATTAGACATTTCATTGGTCTGCTGGATTGTATGCAATTGATAAAAATTAGCTCAGCAAGGATGACTCAGCTGTGCAAAATGACTCATTTGCATAAGGTTTTACAGCCATACTGCAACATGCAGTATATGTCATTCAAAATCAGTATCAGTCTGAGTTAAGCACTCTCCTTACCCCTGTGTATTTTGATTTGTCTCAGGGGTCTTGAGCAGAAATACATTTTTAACAGCTTCAGAAAATTAAATAAAAATTTGGGAACAAAGGCAGTCTCAAGAAATCTGTCAGCAATGATTATGCTTTTTTTGTTGTAGGCAGTTTCAGTTAAAAAGGAGTTCTGTTTTTAAGAGAGCTCGTTGAAGACTCTGTACATCTGCAAGTCAAATCCTCAAGCATAAAAATGCATTCCATTGGGTTATCTATCTAATGAAAACTCAGCCAAGCGGAAGTGTTTCCTATCAGGTAGAATTTAACACAACCTTTTTCTTCCCATTGGTGTACAGCTACTTCAGGTGGACAGCACGGATTACAACCATTTTGTGCTTTGGAGCACATAATGTCGTCCAAGCCGTCAGTGCTGAGAACCAGGGTACGAAAATGCTCCGTGCCTCACAAAGTGCTGACCTGCTGGCCCTAATCCCACAAGGAGCTAAAGCATGTGCTCCCATGCAGAGATAGTCCCAAAGACCTGAAGGTACGTTAATGCTTCTGATCTCTCTCGGATCAAAGGAAGAATGCTCAGCACCTTGCAGGATCACAGAAATGTAGCTTGTCTGCATGGGACCAGCCCGCTTAAATGAAGCCTGTTAAAAGACTAAGAAAATACACGACGAGCAGGGGCTAGAATAAACAATTAGAGGTGGCTGAGAAGAAAAAGGGGTTCATTTTCATTAATTTGGTTGTCTAACTCTTTTGACTTGAAAACTTCTGCACTGATATCAAAGTAAACTCAGAATATTTGTGCTGGCACTATTACAGTTGCATCAGGTTTATTTGTTTCTATTGTTAAGCTAAGAATCGAGCTTGCAGCCACACAAACCTGTACCTGTTCTGAAAATTAAGGAATATTAATAAGGATGTATATATTTTGTTAACTGAAAAAAGTAATTGTTCTTGTATTTTCCTAGAATTTCCTGCTCTTGGGATTACACCATTGAAATTTTGAAATTTGAGAGAAGGAGGAGACTGAGAGCATGGAATACCCATGAGACTGGAAGTCATGGCATTCCCAGGAGATGAGGGAGACTGTGATTTTCAAATTTCCTGTCCTGCATGGGGCGTGTTAGACATGTTAAATTGTGCTTTCCAGATTGCGTCAAAATTCACAGATCCCAGGCTCTTCGCTAGTTTCATTTTCCCTCTGGTCCTAAAAGAAGTGCCTGCTGCTGGGGAACCCACTCTCCCACTAGGAAACCAGCAGGCACCAGCCAGGGCAGAGCTCTCGGAGACTTGATATGGTCCCTGTGTGGCTTGGGTGGCTCGCAATACAACTGAATGAGATGGGGACATGAGAAGAGAGACAGGAAGGCAGAGAGGTGATGGACTTTGCTGTGGATCAAGCAACGGGCCAGTGGTACAGCTGGAAAGAGCCTGCAGGCTGCCTAGCCTGGCTCCAGTCCACAAGGCAAGGCAGCCTCTGCCTCTTGTTGCTTGTTGCACCTCCTCTGTCTCCACTGCATCTTCTGGACCAGCTTCACTCATGCTTCAGCTCCATTTGTTGTCACATTTGTCATCTGTGAGTACGAAAAAACAAACTGGCAGCCGACTGCCATGGCTTGCCTGGGAAAAAAACAGCTTTGTAATCAAGAAAGAGGTGGGAGTTTTGAGAAGGCAGGAAACTCTTTGGTATCTTGCCAAATGTCCTCCTCGATTTCAGCTGTGGGTGCATGGCTAGCTTAACCCTAGGGCATTCAGGGCCTCTGTGCAACGGATGATGGGTATGTGATTAAGGAGACCATTGGAAATGTAACAGTAAATGGCATCAGCTATCTGGAAAACTTCTTAGCAGTGTTGTTTGAAAGGCATTTTTTTCTGAGTTTTCTGGACTTGATTCTGATCTCATGCTAATGTGACAGGGATGCGCTGGTTTTATTTCAGAGCCAGCCACACTAGACATCTTTTTTTTCTCAGGACGTTTCTCTGATTGTCTGGTTGGAGGAGAGTATTTACATTTGCTCTTTTTTTCCTAATTCAAAACCCACTCCATTTAATCTCCATGGTTTGTACGTCATAACCTTGCAGGTGCCGAACGTAAGACCTGGTGCTGTTTTACGTGTACATAACTCTACTGTTTTTCAGAGCTGCTCCTGACTTACATGAGGAACTCCTGACTGTGAAGACTTTTCCTGCTACTTTTTCCAGACTGTGTATTCTAGATCTCTCCACATTATGGCACATGAGTCACATAGTGAGCATCTGACAGGTCATTTGTGTTATGTCTACAGCAGAAAAAAGACCTCACTGTTTCACATGAGAAAGTTGAATCCTAAATGTGTCTGGAAAAAAAGTAAAGAAAAGGGATAAAAAAAGAGATGCCACCAGATAAACATAATGTGCATATTCTTTTCCTCCAAAAGATTTACTTATGCAAATAAACCACAGCCATTTTCAAAGACACTTCTTGGGGATTTTTCATATTTTAAATGGATCACCTTGAACAAAAGCCATATTATGAAGGGAAAAGAAAGCAGAAAACAAGTCTGACCTTGAGCAAATTTGGTGTGGTGGTGATTCATCCTAGTGTCATCTTAGTCAGATAGTCAGCATCAGCTAATCATAAACCCATGACTGTTGCATATATGTGTGAGTGTATTTATATAAATATACATACTTATGTATGACCACTCAGAATTAGAGAAGAATGCAGCATCTCTCACTCACGACACAAATTAGTCTGTAAGACCCCGTTCAGGGGAGATCTTTAAAATGCACGTAGTAATTCTGGACTTAACTGCTTAAGTCTAACAGCACTTACATGCTTTTCTGAACTGAGTTGCAAGAATTTATTTCTACCCATATTGAAATCTGTTGAAAGACCAGCTCAGCACTGCTGTCTCAGCCTCACTCAAGAGCTTCACCTCTGTCTACATATAGTGAAGCCCAAGGTTTTCTTTAAACACTTGAAACAGAAATACTGTATTCAATACGGAAACATAAGCAGAGTTTGGCATCTATATCTAGAGAAGTTGTCAGTAGAAGGTGATTGGCAGCTGTAGCCAACGGGTATCACTTATTCAGAAGGGGTTTATGAAACATTTGTTCATTAAGGCTACTTGTGAGAAGTCCCACTTTCTAGACCATGAAAGCAAACCAGGCTCTTCTGCTGCTTTGGTCGGACTGGTGAAAGGTGAGAGCTGCTGGGGAGCCAGTGGGGCTGCCCCGTCCGTCACCGCACATCTGTAATGAGGGCAAAAGCAGGGATTTATGAAAGCCCAAGGGAGAGAGGGAAATAAAACCTTTTGTCCCTGTGTGAAATTAGAAAGGAGCAAAAGATACTTGTGCTGGGTGTGTTTTCACATGTCACTTTATGGGCTTTAAGCAATCTAAATAATTACTGGGTTACAAACATGATGGCCCTAGCTGTCCACATTTTATCTTACCTTATTGTTTTTCAAAGAGGTTCAAAACCAGACAGAACATACTATTCCTCCGCACTCAGTAATGTTTATGTTTGGAAATGAGATTAGAAATCTTCAAGTGAAAGAGAGTCTTATTTCAGGGAGATAAAATTGCTTATTAAACCTGCCCTTAAGTCCAATTGACTGACCAAACTCTAAGTGTTGCAAAGTGCAAACATTTCTATGAGCTAGAGTTTTCTGCTACTTTCACTGCTGTAACAGCCAAGCTATTGTTAGGCAATAGGTGTAAGTGTATGAGTATATGGGTGGCTGTGTTTGTAAAGTATGGATAATACCCTTTATGCAAATCTTCTTTTAATTTTTAGCACTAAATACAACACGTTGTCTCATGTGTTTGTTCTTTGGTCAAACTTTGTCTTTGACTCACACTACTTTCCAGAAATGCTGCTGTTTTTTTTAAGAGTCCTGAAGCTATCTATCAAAATGAATAGGTTTCTTTAAGAAAATTCCCTTTAGAAAGAAGGAAGTAGAAGCGAACAAAGGCAAACAGCCTGTGACAATGACTCATTATGTTCCTTATAAATTATAGCTGTGAAGTCAATGCAAATTGTTTCTCACAGTTTCAAAACCCACTATAAGACAATAACTTAGGGCTATAGAAAGAGAAGCACCTAGAGAAATAATGGCTTTTTTTCTGTAAACATAGAGAAGTGTGCAACAAACAGTAGAGTTATTTGGAAAGCACTTGAAGATGTGCTAGTAGATTAATTTCATGTTGTAGCACGCAAAACTAAAACAGAATCAAACTCTTGAACTTGTAGCTCTTGTGGTATTTATTAAGCCTGAAATTTCTGTAATTTGTTTGGCAGGCTACCATTACATGGGGCATTACTAATAGGGAAAAGGTCTGAAACCTTCAGGAAAAGTGGCAGATATTTGAACTCTAGAGCTCAGTCTACCTGGACAAGCAGCAGTATCCTCCTTCTCCACATAAGGAGTGAACTCTGTGGCATGCTTGGGCTGCAGGAGAGCAGAGCACTTCAGCACACACTGAACGCTTAGCACACCACTTTCTTGGAGGGGAATAGAAAGGCTCATGGGCTCTTGGTCTCTGTGCTGGCTCAGGGTTCATGTGCTCTGTTATTATTTCTATCAGGAATGGGAGAGTCTCCAGAGCCCAGTGTGCACACTTGCTTTGCTGTGAAGCTTGCCTATTTGCTCTGCTTCCAAAACTTTGCTGGCGGAGCCCACGCTGTGATAGAGGCTCACGGGTACAGTTTCTGTCTGAACCAGGTTGGATAACAGAGCTATTGAAGAGTGTGGCATGAGTCTCCAGGTGTGTTTGTGGTTGCTGCAAGTCCTGTGTTCTTACTCAGGAAGACGAAGCCTTACTGCCATATCTTCACAACTACCTTCCCCTAGCTACTGTGCTGGTATAGCATCTCAGACAGCACTTGAAACCAAACCAAAGATCTGCACAGCTAAAAGCACAAACCTTTATAGCCCTGTCCAAAAGACGCATACCCTGTGGCTACGGTCTGCAATGAACCCATGCCCTCTGTAGAGCAAATACCATGAAGGGATACCTGACGTACAGTGACTAGCAGATGGTGGCCTCACTTGATCTGCTCTGCAGTCACCGGTGGCTGTCTCTCAGAGGAGAAAGGTCTATTAAGAATTGCAGGCAAAGAGCTTTAGCCTAGGGTCCCTCGGCGTTCAAGTCTGTTACTCCTAAACACGTCTCTTAATTGTGCAATGCAGCCACATCATTGGTGTACTGGAAATCTCTTTGTTTACAAAATCATTTTTTATGTCTTAGCTCTCTTTGAGAGTGAGAAAACAGATTTGGAAATTTTCCTAATGCACCTTAAAGAAATGTCTTAACTATCAACATGAGCTAGCTGAGTCATCACCAAAGTCACCATGTCTCTAGGTATACACTACAGCTGCATTTTACAGAAGAAGCATTTTAAAAGCAATTGTGTGGGTGCATGTAGAAATATGTGCGTACAGTCCTCATTATAGTTTCAGACAATGTGCTTTAAGGATGTATAAGGATGAACTCATTCAGATCTGGCTTTTACAAATTCTTCAGTAGTGTGACTGAATTCCAACTCATTCTTTGCTTAGATGGATAGATCTGGCAGTGTATCATAAGGGATATTTTCCTGTTATTTTAAGAAAGCAAGGTCCTTTTACTTTATCTTTCCATGAAATTACAAAGAGTTTCCTTGAAGCCATACATTATCATGCATCCTGGCCAGCACGGAAGCACCCACTCCTGATCATTACCCATTAAAAGGTCCTTTGAGGAAATGGTTTGAACCTTTGATCCTGAGAAAAATGTTTGATACTACATATTTTATATCCTACGTGTATTCCTCTAGTGTAGCATTATTAATAGTTCTGCTTCTTCCACCAACTTCTTCAGCTGCTCATCTTTTAGATAACAACTCTCTTTCCGTCATTTGCCAAGTATTTCTTGTTAAGAGCAAGCATAACATCTTTCCAGTGCTTTCAGAGATATAACTCAATTGACAGTGGACTGGATTAAAGGAATATGATTTGAAGTCATCTTTTCTACAGGTAGTAATGGGAGTGTCATGTCTCTACTAGCTCCCCAAGCTCTGGGCCAGATTGTCACCCCACCTATTCCATCTCATAGCCCTCTGTCACGCCCCACACCTTGTATCCGTGTGAGCCTGCCTGGGGGCTAGGTGGACAGAGTCGCACTCCAGTTTTACCTTGCCTTCCTGGGTAGTGAAATAATGGTGACATAAATTAGATAATGCCCAATGGGAGGTGGGGAATTCATGTGCCCTGAGAAATCAAGCCTTCAGCACGTCAATAGATACATGAGCTTAGGAAGGAAAGAGGAAGACAGTTTTCAGGAGGGAAATAAAAAGGCAGAAGGCTGGAGGGGAACACCACCATGAAATACAGACAGAGCACATGGTAAAACATCTCCTTTTAATGACGATACTGAGCTGCCATCCTTCAGTGTCTGCTGAGGGTTTCTATACACTCCAGCCTAGCCATGGAGCAAAGCGGCTTTGACCAAGAAAGCTGTATGTTCTTACATCTGGGTGGTAGTGAAGAGATACTGGTGCAGGAAGAGTGGATGAGTGACTGCGTCTGCACCATTTCCTTCTTTTGTTAGCGTACTCTTTGGTTGGTTCTCATTCCACACAGTTCCTGACCATCCCTTTGTACTTGACAATAAGTGGAAGAGAAGTCAGAATGCAAGCTATTGTAAATGGCTGCATTAATGCTCCCTGCTGATGTAATATTCCCTCCTACAGTGTTTTGATAGTAATTCAGTAATTGTTTTCTGAGTGGGTTACTCTTTCTTCTGAGGGAAAAAAAAAGCTGTAGATACCCCTTACATTGTAGTGCCTATCCTCAAAATGCATCGCTGAAACTAATTTCTCTGATGACCTAACTGAAGCTGACTTCAATCAGGTTTCAACAACCGGCAGGCAGGACTACCTCAGTAAGGCTGTATCAGTCCAGGGTTTCAACCATCTTCCTGCCATTCCAGGAGTCGGCAGGGCAGCAGTAATTGGGACATACTCTCTTCTTGCTTTTGCTGAATTTTTGCTGCTAAACCCAACGTGTTTATTGGGTTTAATATTCATTAAAAAAAAATATTCATTGTTATTCTTGCACTACACTCTATTGCGTTGTGTTGCTGCAATTAGACAGTTCTGCTCTGGGTTCAGTTCTAGCATAGCCTCCATATTCTCTCAGGAATGCCATGTTTATAATGCTGCTAATAATTGGAGTAAGATGAGATGAGGGAGTTTGCAAGGTTGGCTTTGACGATTCTTTTAAAAAAACTTTAATGACACTACCAGCAGCAGCTTCAGTTCCTAATGAGTGCGTTATCATGTCCAGACTCCCATCTGCCATGATCTCATGGTCAGTAAGCTGTGCCAAGCACAAGGGAAAGAGGCACAGCTCTGGTTACGATATGCAGAACATGTGACAATATCTCTTGGCACAGAATTGCAGAGTGTGCTCAATGGCTATTGCTTTACCTCTTTAATATGCCCTGGCTACAATGACATATGTATGCCCAGTATAACATGAACTCAAATGGTTGTAAAATTTGTTGAGTGAGTAAGTAAAAGACAAGGGAACACATGGATCCTTCCGTAGTGTCTGATCCTGCACACCACGTGTCTGAGACTCAGCGGGAGTAGTTCACCCGCTCCAAATTTCATTCCAAGAAACACTTTTTTGTACCCTTATTCCACCAGCTAAGTGAGAACTATAGGGCAATGTTTGACAATATAAGGGATCCAAGAGGTGTGTTTTCCTCTCAGGTTTGGGACTTAGAGCTTCCCCCAGGCCTATACTTTTATCTCTCTGGAAGCATGAACAATTCTAAGAAATATATTAATTTATCTTTTTTATATGTACAAAGCAGAGTAGTCAGTGGTAATGAAACAGAGCAGGAAGAATTTTGTAAAGAAATAGATGTCATAATAATACCCAGACAGTTTAAAGAGGTGCTATTATAACTCTGCTTACTGACTTGGATTTCTTTTCATCTGCTTTATATGTTTAATTTCACACATGTTGATAAGAGGCAAAAATCAACGTCTTCCCAAAGAACATTGTGCAATTAATGAAGCTTATTCTGAAGGTGAACCTGGATCTCAGCACCTTTAGAAAGGTGTGAGTAGTACTTGAAAGGAACCGAGAGTCCTTTTCTTTCTTTTCATTTGGGAATGAAACGAAGAGGAAAAGGTACTCGAGGCCCCTCCTCCCACAACCTCCCGACAGACAAAAAAAAGAAAGAAATAACAGTGGAGGTGAGGAGTAGAGGGAAAACAGGATCTGTGAATGGTAAGGTGGGGACCGTACAATGCAGCATACAGAAGAAAGGAGTGAGTGGGTGTTTGTGTTTTAAATGTTCCCCAGTGCAATAACAGCTCTTCTCAATGGCCTCTCGTACCAACAGCACCCCGAAGACCGGTCCTGCCTATCTATTTCGTCATACACCTGCCAGACAGTGACAATGCTAGTCTCGAGAAAGGGCAGCGTGCGTGCATTTGGCATATGCATTTTTCTTTTTTTTTACCTCATTAGAAATATAAGCTCTAATGTATGTTTCCACATCTCTTAGTTGCCAAGTTCAGGGCTGCAGTTCAGCAAAACGTTTAACAGACTACAGTGCAGCAGAAGACATGCTTAAATTATTTCAGAAATGAGATCAAATTTCCTTCCACTTCCATCTCTATTCTTGGTCTTTGCTTTTTTCTCACTTAGATGATTAAATCTATTAATTTTCTCTTCCATATATATGTAGCCTTTGAATGCCTATTTTTATGCACTTGGAGGCAGATTAAAGAAAGAACTGCTTTGTTTAGGGCTGTTGATTTGAAATAACTTATAAGAAAACTAGAACTGAACAAAATTTTTTCTTGTAAGTGATTTATTTTTCCAAAATATAGAATGTCAGAAGATCTGGAACAGGATTTGGCACGATTTTATGGATAGTTTTGTTTTAGTTTTGCATCATTTCCTCTTAATATTTTCTGAAATCAGTTTTCTGATTTTTTCTTTTGAGACAGTAGTTAATTTCAAAGTTTGTCTGCATTTAATGCTTTTTTTAAAGGAATAAGAAAATCCAAGGAACAGCTAAAAATCACCAAGCTGAAAACAAAACATCCCATTCTGAGTAGAATGAAAAGTTTCAGTCAATACTAAACATTTTTGTTGTCCTGTTATGGTTGTATTGCCTAGTAAAAAATGTAGTTTCAGACTAAACCAAAATAAATGAAAATTATTTTTTTCTTGAAAGAACTGAAAACTGAACTTTTGAAAGCTGTGATTGAAACCACACAAGTAAGTTGGAAAGGGAAAGATATATTCTGATGCAGATAATCTACCCACCACCGATCCAATAGTCGTGGTCAGTCATTGGATGAAAATGAATGGGATTTATCTAATTTAATTTGAGCACCTAAGGTTCTGCTGTCTAAACCTGAACTAGTCCCTGTAAGTTTCTTTTATAGCCAACAACATGAAGGAAACAGTTCTCGGAACATGCATCACATCGGCTCTCTCCAGTATCTTTTTAGGATGGGATGGCTCAGAAGTTCCTATTTCATTCCTTTGGCCATAAAAAGACACCAGTGGCACCGCTTAGATTTGCACAACTCATGCTAAGCCAAATGGGGTGAATTGCATCAATTAAGTCTTTTCAAGGAAATGGAGGTCAGGCCCAATGCAGCTGAATTATATTATATTATACAGAATGATTCTGGCATTCATCAGGTATCTTGTCTTTTTGCACGGATGATCAGGAAATCCAGATCCCAAAACAACAAGCTTCCTAATCACACAGGAATACAGAAGAAAAAGTCCCCTTTGCAAGATTAGAGCCAGTTCTACCAGACATTTTAATGCTAAGTCAGATCAGTCAGGTAATAATTAACTTTAAATGGCACACCCACAAACTGTAACATTTATCCAGTGCAGATGAGTGATTTAAAAATAATGGGCACTCTTATCTTTAAATGAAGAGAGCAAAGAAAATAAACTTTAAGCAATATTTCTAATATTATCATTGCTATTTTACCTCTGATCTGTATGACTAAGACCAGACAGAAGAGTCCCGGCAGGAACTGGTGTTGCATATTAATTTCTGGTCCTTGCAGTCTAACTAACTACAAGCATCGCTTATCTCTAAAATGACTCTCACTATGTGTTATCACACCAGGTGTCAAGGGCTGATACAGCTCTTGAGGGAACTGGACTTTGGGGAGCCAACTAGTTCTTACCCGGCTCTCAAGCATATGGTGAGCAACTCGTTTCCCCACGCTCAAGTGGAGCAACCTGGACTGTATTTTTACTGGTCTCCTGCTCTTCCCTGTGCTTCAAAAAGGACGATGCATCTGTTTACAAGGAATTCATATCTGAGCTAGACTTGAACCGCACAGCTCAGTGACATATGCTCAAGAAGCAGTTTTAAATACTGCATTTAGAACCAAACCCAAGTATGAGATAGGCAACCACTGAATGAATACCTTTGCAGAAGAAGAATAATTTCATTACAGTTATGAATGAAGCGTGATGTGTCTTCACAAGGATCTCCAGTGGCAGCAATTTACCACTGGATGTAAAAGGATGGGACATAAAACACACTGATAAAAACAAGAAGAAAAATATACACTGGCTGAAGGAAAGAAGGGGGGAAAAAGCAAAAGAAATAAAGCAAACAGAGGAAAGAAAAAAGAAGATGTAAGAATAAATCAAAGTGCCTGGAATGGTTGTGTTGCTATATGTTGTATGGAACTGGGCAGCAAAATAAAAAAAAAGTGTATTTAGAAGAAAGCAAGTGGTATATGTGCTGGGTGGACTGGGAAGGATACACTGGTTAATGGTATAGACAATCTGCTTTAATGGGGACAGATGATTTGTTGCTGGCTTTTAGGTAAGCTTCCTCTAGCCGTGCAGGGTTCCAAAACATTTTCCTATCAGTGTTGCAACATGCTTTGCAGGAAGTATCTGAATGCCATTAAGATTTGACTATCATACTGCATTTTTTTTATTTTGGACAGAATACACTCAGCAGTGCAAGATTATTTAAGTAAATAAAATAAATTGTTGGGTAGGAATATTTGGACATACTTTTAAAGCCTCTAAAATGCAGAAAATTGTTATTATACTAAATTTCTTTTTCCCCCATGAAAGAACCTCTTACATTTTGTTTTCTCAGCCTTCCCCTCTCTCTTCATCTCTCACTCTGCTTCTAATAGCTTCTGGGTATCTCTAAGGCTGCAATGAAGGGAAGCAGATGAGTGAGAAGTGAGTGGGCAATACTGCAGAAGACAGAGCTGTGGTCAGAAAGAAGAGCTTGGAGGAACCAGGGAAAGTGAATTGTGTTACTGAAGACATGGCTGAATGAGTAACTGTTCTGTATTGATTCAGGTTAGAAATCGAAGAAGAGAAAGGGTCTGATGGGGTGTTATTATGCAAACTTTGTTCACAGACTCCTGGTGCAGAGTATGATGAGAAGACAAAAAGGGAGGGTCTGCCAGTGCCAGAGAAGAAATCTGATCCAAAACCTTCCCATTCATTGCCACTTCTTTTATTATTCTGCCTTTTTCAGTCGTCATTAGAAATAACTCACACACAAACTGTGAAGAAAACAGAAAAAAAAAAGAAGTTTTCTTTCTCTCGAGATTAGAAATTAATCTTTTCATAACAGTCTTTGAGATGGAAAATGAACAATGACACGTTTTGGCAAGAGCTGACAGGACAACTACAGCAAAGAAGTACTTTCCACTGTGGAAAAACAAAAACATTAAACTTCTGTGATCAGGGTTTTGCATAACGAACTGACAAAGAGAACTCAGTAGTATAAAAAGAGACAAAAATATCCTGCATGCTACTAGAGCAATGAATGGTATATTTTATCTACCTCTTTCAAGGCAAAGTAACCTTATCAGAAAGATTCACTTCTTACATGAAAATTTATAGTGTTTCTTTTAAATTCAGGGATCCAATCTGTGTTTCCCAGCACAAGGAAATCAGGAGTTTTGTCTGGTCTTGAACATAGGCCAGTCTACGCATTTTCTTCAGAAAGCAAATGGACAGGAAAACACTGATTTAAATAATATCCTTTATGTCTGTTGGCATAACACAAAACACACTATGCTCCAGACTTTACTGCTTTGTTTGAAGTTGACTAGCGATATACAACTTTCAAAAGTTTGCTGTGCAGATCTTCCTTTAGACTTCTGGGGAGATTTCTTCAAATTGACATGTTTTAGCCTGTGCTTTGCTTAGATTTGTACATTCTTGGCATGTGTGTACACCCTTGTACTACACAGGGACATACAGTGGTTGATTATGAATGCTCATCAGGAGACCTGCTTAAGATAGGCATGTGCACAAGTAAACACGTATTCTAGAGGCAGCAGAGACCAGGGCTTGAGTATTTGCCCAGATGTCAGGTGCTGCTGAATTTTAATCCTGGGTCTGGCATGGATTTGCTGTGTAGCCTGTGGCAAATCACATAATCTCCCTGCCTCAGAGTCCCCACCTGTGAAGTGGGGATAATAACACTTACCATTTCCTACCTCACAGGCTGTTTTGAGGATTAATGGATGTCTGAGAAGTGCTTTGTATACTGGAAGTCCTGGCTTATGGGGAGGTATTTTGACTGTGTCTGAGTGAAAATTTGGATCATTGTTTTGGACTTTTCAGGAAGAATAAAAGAATAATTTATAGAAAATAACAGCACCATCCTAACAACTCTTCAGGTGCAAAAGCCATTGCTCTGTCAGTGTCTAAGTCTCCTTATGCATGAAGTTCTTGTACACAAGCTCTACTGTTGGCATCAGCAAGTGGCCTCGCCTGGGGAAGCATTTGGAGGATTAACTCTTTCCTTGCAAATTCTCATATTGGACCCCTAGAGTCTGTATAAGGACTTGAGAAACTGTTGGATCGTCTAGTTTAGTTTTCTACATATTAAATTTTTCCTTTCTTGCTGCAGTTGCCCCTGTATCGAGCCTTGGTGTTACCTAGGCCCATGATTATTGAGAAAGGGCATGACCTTTGAGAAGGTACGCTTCCTATCAGAAGTAAAAGGAGCAAGAGTGCCAGATGATCCACCAGTCGGATAGGAATGCAAAAGGGAAACAGAGCCCATTCTTTAACAGCATTTCATTGCCATGGTGGGAGAAGGCAGGACTGTGCACAGGGAGACCCCGAGGACTCTGAGCTGCCCATGGTTCAGGTAGGGATGAAATGCTTTCAGCTGCTGTGGCAGGCTACCAGGCACCAGGGCTGGCGCTGTAGGAACGAGCTCCTGCCTGCCTCGGCATGCCCGCTCTCACCCCCAGAGTGCACGCCGCCTCCTTTGTGAACCACTGAAGAGAAAAACAACCTTCAGAAATAGGGGGTTATTTTTAAACCCAGCTGAGCTTGCTAACGTAGGGGCAGTGTGCTGATACCTGGAAAGATGCGGTTGAAGGCGGGGGTGGCAAATATGAACCCCTTACACCGGTGTTTCTGCTGAAGTTCCCGTATTGTAAAACTAGGACTTCAGCCTGAGTAGGAGTGGTAGAATCTAGTCCCTTACGTGGAAAAACAGAGACCATGATTCTCCATTACCTGCAACCATGCATAGTCACTATCGTCGCTGCAGAGTGGGAGTAAAATACTATCGGTCTGATTGGTACACCCACTTTTAACTGACTTTGCACAGTCTAAAATGACTACGAAGCAGCGTGTAAAAGGCTGGAATTATTGATAGTAAAATCACAAAACGCCCATGTCATTTTTTCTCATTGTAGCTGTGGACTGAAAAACCAAACAAAACCCCCCTAGCACATGAAGTCTGATCTCACGAAGGCTCGCATTACTGCATACTTCCTAAAGTTGCATATAACTGATTGCGATCTCATCTTCCCTGGTAAGCACTTCTGAATGCAATGGTTAGTTAAAAATGACTGAGCAAAGACAGAAATATGCGACCTATTACTTTGAAGTGTACTCTGCACTAAGAGAAAAGTTTTTTGGTAACATAGTGGCTAACAAGATTTTAATCAACCCTGACTGTTGACTAGAAATTGCCAGGGAAAAACATGTTAGCTGGCAGTGACCAAACCTGGGAAGACTTTTGAGTTCACAGTAACCAACTGAAACCTTTTTGGAGATGTCAAACTACTTCTAGATGCATTCATTTTAAAACATTGGAATCTTCTTTGCTCATGTGACACTTAAAAATACAGGAATCAATACGTGTTATGTAATACATTTGCTAAGCATATTTCATTTTCCCAAGTCAGACAAGACTGGTAAGAAATGCCTCCACAGAGAAGCTGGCTCGCACAGTTATTGTGGGTTAAGCTGTTTTGTGGCGTCTCCAGATCAGATCCCTCTGTGGTCACTCAGTTCTGAAGTAAAAAAAATTTATTCTGGCATGATTACTTTGCTTACAGTGTAGATTAATTTTTCAATAATAAAACTAATCTTTCTACATCCCCCATCCCAAACCTGGGAGGTATTCTCAAATAAATAATAAATTCAGTTAGGATATTTGTCAAAGTCTTTTTGTTTCCTCCAAACTTGAAGAATAAATGCCTATTTTAGACTAAGAAAGTTGGTGAGGGTGGAATATGTTTATCCAAGTTTGTGGTCAGTGAGTATTTCCTTTGTAACAAGCTGCATCAACAATACCTCTGGGCACAGATGGACTCTGCAGAAATGGAAAGGTAGCTAAAAGATAGGGGAAATAAAATCCTACTCATTCCACCACTACACATCACAACATTTCATGGTGTTTTTCCTTGATATGTTGTACATGTTTTACCTAGCCCTTTTAGCATATCTTTCAACTTAATGAAAAATAATTGCTGAGATCCTTTTAGGGTTTTCAATTGAAAAAATAACGCTGCTTTTATACAGGTCTTGGGGGGTAAGTGGGACTGGGAAACACAAGTGTCCTGCAGAATCAACCCAAGGAACACTAACATATCAGGAAGTTTGTGAAGAAATAGGAAAACTCAATGGGCTCAAGACTGCAGAAGCCATGAGAAAGAAGCCCATGCTCAGAGACCAGGCTTTCCCTCATTGCCTCTTTCTTGCGGGAGAGGACATGAGTCAGCAGACAGGCAGAAAAACTTGAACCCAGTCAGTCCTCAGAGCACAAGAACCTCTAGAAATCAAGGGCACAACTGCAGAGAAGGTCTTTCCTTGCTCCTTCCCCCCCCTTACAGACATTGACTCCCACTTTTACAGGACAGTTTTTCAGCTGAACTTGAGCTTTTGCGTAGGGGAAGAAAAATCTTAAAAATAAGGAAAAAGAAAAACAATAAAAGCCCTATCAGAAGCAGATCAGCATGAAACATTTAAATCTCCAAATAATTTGCCACTTCAAACATCTGGTGCTTGGCAACATTTGGATGACCTGCTGAGAGGACAAGAGGAGAGATGTGTTCCTGTCTGAAAATCAGTCCTGAACTCAGAAGGCAGCCTCAAAAGCACAAAACCGACCTTCCTTCCTTCCTTCCTTCCTTCCTTCCTTCCTTCCTTCCTTCCTTCCTTCCATTCTGCCCACTTGTTTGCCTCTCTTTCTTTCTTAGGAAAGTCAGATGGTGATGACTTGGAGCTGGATGTAAATGCCCTATTAAAACTAATGGACGATAGCATATCTCCAGGGTTTTAAGTTTTGTCTTTGCCTCAGCTGTAACTCCCAGCTAGACAATGTCTCATTCCTGCTGTCCTGTCCTGCTTGATCTTCTCCTAGCTTCAAGAGCAGTAACTCAGGTTTGGAGACAGGAAAGAAAAGTAAGGGTCAGAATAAAAGGCGAAGGCAGTGAAAGGTGAGTGCTGCAACCCTTCTGCTCCAGGCCTCTGACCTGCAGAGTGGAAACACAGAGGACCGAGTGGCTAAAGCCCTTCTTTTGTCTGTGTAGACCACTGGGGTACAACTCCACAGCCATTTTGCTCAGCAGCAAGGCTGGCTTCTGCTGTTCCCACATGCTGCACTCAGCCCATTTCCTCCAGCTTCTTTCCCTCCTTGTGCCCCAGTTCACCGCAGGGCATTTCAGCAACCTGGCTGAGTGGGGTGGCTTCGTAAGCAGTTGTGTCGGCACAACTGAGGGGGTGGCAAGCTGCAACTTGGAGGGTGGAAATAAAGTGTGGGGGAAAGCAGGACTCTTGCAAGCCTGTTTTGCTGCCAAAAAAAATAGATGGAGGACCACACCCCAAGGCACTGCAGCATCCCTGGGCACCGCGGCAGGATGATGCAAATATCCTGCGTGCTGAGCAGGAAGCCACCAAGAGCTGGCCAACAGGCAGTGATGGTGGCGGGGGGGGGGTACTGGAGGTGCCCTCACTGCAGAGTAGAGGTGCATGAGTCAGGCCTGCCAGGGATGCACCCTGTCCACCCGCAGTCTGGCCGGCCTCCTGTGAAATGGCCGGACAAGGCACAGTCTTCAAAACACAGCCTTGAGGAGAAAATGACTGCAGCTCTGGCACCCACCTTTCAAGTGTCTTAGTGGTTAGGGTATCAGCCTGGCAAGAGGGAGGCATAGTACTGTGCCCTTCTCAGCCTTGAGGAGGGACGGAGACTGCACAAGAGTGTGTCTGTGGGGCTATCAGACCATTGCTGGAGCAGAGGCAGGGATGTGCCCTCAGTCTTGGTGAAGGCGCACAGCTGCATAACGTGGCTTGTGCAGTTCTTCGTTGGAAAGAAAACGTTCAGGGAGCATCATGCAACCACGTATGGTTCCAGCTGTGGAGTCCCATGTTCCAGTCTTTTCATGAGCTGTGTCTGAACCATTCTCAGATACGAGCCACTCCCAGCTCTTTGACTAGGCTGATTTTGCTGGACCATATTGCAAACCTGACATTAAGCTAAAGTGCAGTTCCCTAAATTCCTTTTGACATGTTTCCTTTCCATTCATACATGCAAGGAAATGTTGCAGGAGAGTTTGGCAGGGTCATAACCAAGTTTCACAAAAAGTTTCAGCACAACTATTCTTCTCATGTACACAGTGTTTGGCTCATTGTTTTGCTGTGATTATTAGTGGTATCACTCCAGTGATTTCAATGAAAGGACTCCTGGGATGAATCTGGCCCACTGGATTAACTTTAATGAGGCACAGAGGAAACTACCAGCTTAAGGGGGAGTCATTAGTCTTGTTATGAAAGAGTTAACACCCTTTGAAGGATGTCAGGAACACACCCTTTCATTGTCTGTTTGTTTTCTACTCTGTAAAGCCTCCTTGCTTAGTTATTCCCTTTCTCCCCCGTTCTGTGTTTCCCACTGCAGCCCAGCTACACCCAGAAAGGGCAACGGTTTGGCTTGTGGTGGCAGTATCCCAAATGCAGACTTCTCACTTCCCTCTTACAAGCTGCCAATTTTGTTGGCAAACATTTTTCTTAAGCTGCTTGTCTGACGTGACAGAAATGAACATTAGTGAGAAAACAAGGGGGACTTATTTTCCTTTTCTCTCAGGACTGTCAGAATGGCTTCAGGAGGGTGCAGAAGCAATGGGGTGCACTTGGTTTCTCCCCCTCTCATGGGGACTTAACCAAGAGTGCATGAAAGCCGATAAGGAAAACTCCTTTTACTTTGTTTCACTTACCAGCTACCATCACATCTCTTACTGCAGTCACTGCACTTGGTCAGGTTAAGGGGGAAAGAAAGAGGAAGGTGTATCTAAAGGGTCTCCCCAGATCCTGAGAGGAAGAAACCTCTCTAGCACATTATAGAGCAGTTCGTGAGCTGTCAGAGCTGTGGCTTTTCCCAGATTACAGGGCGCACCATGCAGTTTTAATGTTGCTTTTGAGTTCCTACCCTGCTCCATACACTGGCGGAGCAAGGCTAGGAAGACTCGGCGTAGGCAAATCTAGTCACTTTGCAGGTGGAATTGTACTGTGGGTCCAAAGTGGGTTAACACCAGTACAATCATGGATCTGCCTCAGCCAGGACAACTGCTGCAAAGAATAGCCAAGCAATAACTGCAGGAAGACTGGGCATAGCTGAAAGATTCAGGAAAGATTTGTATTTACAAGGAGCCTCATACTCAAGAAATGCGTCTTCCTTCTTTCTTCCAACATATACGACAAAGCGTTTGTTCATTCTTATTATGCCAGGCGGGCTTTGAAGCAGAGAAGTGCCTGAGGACTTTGTTCCAGGGAGGAGTGTTTAGATGCAATCTGAAAGAGCCGTGGAGAGCAGCCCAAGCTCTATCATCGAGGTGGAACTCGTCCAGAGCCCCTTTGGAGCTGGCTACACCCTATCATGCTGCAGTGACTGCTGGGTACATATCTAGCCCTGTGCGGTATGGCTCCTGATACTATTATTAGTAATAGCACCCCAGTAGCTTCAGTCTGAAAAGCTCCAGCTAGAGGTGGGGGCCCCGATAATGTGAGTCACTAGGCAAACACTTATTAAAAGGACAGGCCCTGCTTTCAATCTGGTTTAGGCTATGCTAATTCTAGACCGCTCAGAGACACCACCTGTTCCCAGTGATAGCCCTACTAGCTGGTTTAGCTGGCTTTGCTGTTCTTCTGGCCCAAATATTTAAGTACACTTAGACACCTAACTGCCCTTGACATTAGATAGGTTCCTAAATAATTTAAGTCATCTGCCCGTTTGTTCCTGTTAGTTTGCAAAAATATTTTACTCAGAATGTGGAGTCAAAAAAACCATTCAAAAAGTCTCCATCAGGCAAAACAGTGGTCTGTTGCAGTAACCATAAATCAACTGACTACACCAGCCAGCCACCCTTTCTTATTAATCGCTGCAGGATTTTTTTAAACCCTGTAAGCAAAGCAATGAAGCACTTTCCTTCAGATATCTTATGCTTGATATATAGGATATATAAGATATCCTTCAGATATCTTATGCTTATGCTTATGCAACATCTTAGAAATAAAGTCTCTATGAGAAAGGTGTATGCACGTCTTGTGCTCTGTGATATACTACATGAGAACTAAACACAAATGAGTAACTAGTAGAAGTAAAAAGTGGGCTTCTGGAGCTTTACATGTCATAGATAGACCAGAAATTGCAAAGGCTCAAACAGCACACCTTTGCTGCCGCTAAAGACATCTCTCCACAAAAGCGAGGACTGCAGCATCTTTCACATGATGAAAGGCTGAGAGAGCTGGGACTGTTCAGCCTGGAGAAGAGAAGGCTCAGGGGGATCTTATCAATGTATACAAACATCTGAAGGGAGGGTGCAAAGAAGATGGGGCCAGACTCTTTTCAGTGGTGACCAGTGACAGGACCAGAGGCAATGGGCAAAAAGTGAAGCACAGGAGGCTCCGTCTGAACAGCAGGAAACACTTTGTTACTGTGAGGGTAACTGAGACCTGGACCAGGTTGCCCAGAGAGGTTGTGGAGTCTCCCTCCTTGGAGATATTAAAAAGCCATCTGGACATGGTTCTGGGCAACCTGCTTTAGGTGGCCTTGCTTGAGCAAGGAGTTGGACCAGATGGTCTCCAGAGGTCCCTTCCAACCTCAACTGTTCTGGGATTCTGTGAAAAGCCTGTAGCCATTATTGGATTTTGAAGCATTTGGAATATCTCATACACCTATTGGATAAGGAAGTGGGAAAAAAGAGTCCGTTTTATGTACTTCCATGTATGCTGTAATTGTCTACATTTCTTAACGAGATACACAAAAGCCTCTGATGGCCACAAGGACCATTGAATCCAATGGCTGCTTGGGCCAGTGGTACTTGTCCAGAAGGAGACCATCTACGCTGACCTTCTGCAGTCTTTAGTAGACAAGGTACATGAAGAAACAAGAACCCTGGAATCATTTCAGTTCTGCTTCCCAGTGGAAAATATTCCTCTTGGCACACACATTACCCCAGTTTTGCAGCACAGCTCTTTTGCAGCTAGTGGTTGAATGGGTGTCACTCTCAGGGGCAGGAGCCAAATAAACTATGATTCTGCATCTGTGTTTATAATTTTTGGAAGAGCCATATGTGGAATGTATGTGAAAATGATGTAATCTGGCATGGTAAATCCACTTTTCTGGGAAAAAAAAAAGAAAAGGAAAGAAAAAATAGTTGCTGGATGTTGACATATGTTGGCCTGTGCCATTCCTACCAATGACATTAAAAGAGACTAGGATCTTTTAATCAAAACTAATTGCCTTTCTCTTTATTCCATTACTGTCGTGTCCATTATTTAATTATTGAAGGTCTGCACACACACAAATCCCAAATCCCATGACAGTGAAAAAAGAAAGCTTTAAAGTCACTTTTGCTAAGGCAGAAAGAATCACATGTCAAGTAGAGGACTATCAGCCTATTCATTAAGTAATCATAACTCACTCTGTTTCTTGCTACAGTGTGGTATATCTTCTTCAAACGTTATTACGTGCCTACCATTCACTGCTCCCTGTGATGCAAATGTGCTTTGCATGTATCCACACACTTGATCATAATGAAAGTGAGTCCCAGATTTTTATGAGCATCTTGAGAGCCTGGCTGTGATGGACCATGCAGTCTAACAATGGTACTTGTTTCCAACACAGCTCTAGTGCTGGATCTTTGCCTGGAAGACACATGCAAGCAGCTTCTTTTTTTTTTTTTTTTTTTTAAACTGAGTACAGTAAATTTAAGAAAACTGATGTTAATTTAATGTTGGGGAAAATAGGAAATGGAAAAGTTACAGTTCCTGAAGCAGTCTTCTTTTGGCCATGTTGTGCACTGAAAGCCGATCCTAGTCCCATCTCTCTTGTTCATTGTGTTTGTTTGTTTTTTAAAGAATGCCATAAAAAAGGCAGGATACAATGTGATGCTTTAAAGACCCCAGGCTTTAAATTGCCTCTTTTTAGAAGTTACAATGTGCCCCCACTCTCAAGCGGGATTAGTTATTACGGGCTCAGTGCAGAGGAGGATTTGTGTCAGTTTTCTGCTCATGAATTTCTATGTCAACCCATAAAGCGCACCAGCCTCACCCCAGGCTGCGCACCCTCAAACTGGTCCCATGCCCTTTTTTGCAGCTCCCTTTGGCAGCTCTCCAGGAAAAGAGTCAACAGGACTTAATGCTGTCCTTCCCCTGCCTCAGAGTAATACAGCAAGCAACACTGCTACCGATGCTGCCTTGCTTGGACCAGTGGAAGAAAAAAGGGTGCTCAAATGGCTCACGTCTGCCGCAGTGCTGGGTGCCTGACCACACAGGTTAGGCACAAATTGTACCACGTACCTATTTTGGCTGATCATAGCCCAGAGGTTTGTGTTTAACAGTCTTGGTTATTTGTAGAGAAGAGGCAGAGGAAGAGGAGAATGATCTTGCTCAGACACAGAGATGATAACTAAATAATTTAGTAATTTCTGTAGCTTACATCTTATTAGAAGAAGCAAGACAGTGAAAGATTGCTTTTCTCCCTACATATAGCAAGAATCTAAGAGGATGAAGCACAAAACCTCTTTGAACCTGAAACATTTGAGACCTACTTAGGTTGGGAGGAATTGCCCTCTGGAAGTGTCCCTGTGAGAAATTTTGGGAGCCGAGATGCCTGGTCTGCACTATGTGCTTAGCTTTTACACAGCTGAAATTAGCTGAAGGTATTCTCCAAATGTTTTTTTTTCCATAACAGATGATTTACATGGTAAGCAAAGTGTAAGGGCAGTATTTTCACATTCTTCCTCTTTCAGGCCATAGTAAGATGCATTTCATTAAATCAGCCAAATCTTTACACATCATTTGTGGGCTTTATAAAAGAAGACAGTCTACCACAGGTTGATTTCTCCCCTCTCCTCTGCTCCCCATGGCACCCAACTCTGCATTATCTACATAAAACACTGAGGTCTGACAATGGGGGTGCTTGGGCTACAGGGAAAGGAGGAGATTCACCTCACTAAAATTTGAATGTCTCCAAGGGGATAAACACTGGTCCCACTGATATGGAAAGAAAAACTTTCCATGGAGATTCAGAAATTCAGCTTACACTGATTTGACCAAATAGGGATATGTACAGTGTAGGGAATTACATTACTCTCTCAGCTCTAGCTCTCAGCTTTAGCTGAGAGAGATGGAGAGAAATGGGCACTTTTAGGGCATAATTCACCTGTTGATTTTAGATGGCTACTTTAAAATTAGGTGAGGAGGGGATAGGTATATAGCAATACTTTCCTTGTGTACTTTCCTAGCTGACACTAGTCTACAGCTCAGGTCTTCTGAGCTGTGAGGTCTCTTGTGAGATCCTTCGGTCCCAGAGATAGAGAGCCTCCCTATGAGGTTGGTTTCTCAAGAAGGTTTGTTTGAGAGTGATATGCTACACTCAGTCTGCTCTTCAGTTACTCCTGATTTACCATGTCATAAATGACAGTAGAGTCAGAGCCTTTTAATTTTTGGTCTACAAAAGGACAAATAGTCTTCCTGCACAGGGAAGACAAGCATGGCTGCTATGTTCATATGCAATCCTACTTTCAAATGCTGAAACAACTTCAGTTTCTCATGAAGGACAACTGTCAGTCTCTGCACGTATGTTCTTGTGGCACATTTCCAGCAGGAAGGCAATACATCAAAACATCATTTTTCTAACATGCTCTGACTTCTTCTAGACCTTCTTCAAGTTTAGACTATTTTGTACTCAGAGTGAGTTTTTAATCATAGGGCACCCAAAGTTCTTCCTGGAAAATCTCATGGAGAAATAAGGGTTTGGGTACTATATAACATATGCATACAAGTCTGACACAGCTGGGAAGCACTGTATCAGCTGCACATGTACCACACAGATGGCTGACACGTGCTTAGCAAGTTCGTCATGTCTCCCGTGTATCAGGTGATCCACTGTGAGTGCATGTGCTGTAGATCTGATGCCTCTGAGGAGGGTCAGGCTCCTTGTGCATTGACCGGTCCATGAGCAGGGGACATTTGTCTGAGCCTTCCAGGCAACAAGAGGGCAGCAGGGGTTGCTTGGCTGCTCTGGCACTCCTGCAGAAAAGGTGAAATTTCTTCTTCCTCTCAGTCAAAACTTCCAGGTGGGAAAGAGGATATGCCCAACCTCTGCACAGGACACCCAAGCTTCGCCCAGTCAGCCTGCAAGGAGGGAGCCTGGGCCTCCTTGTCCTATTTATCCGTTGCCTGCCCTGGGACAGTGTATGAGAGTCCGGGGTGCTGGTGCATGCCTAGCTGCATCCCGTTTGTGTCCTGCCCTCCTAGAATGGGAATGAGGCCAGTGCTGTGTGTCCACCAACACCTGTGGTCCCTGCTGGGATGTGGGGTGGGCACCAGTTACTGAGTTCTCGCCTCCCATGAGACCGGACCAGTCTGGCTGCGGAGGCAGGAGGAGGTCTTCCAGGCAGAACCTGTCCTGATCTCATCTGGCCTCAACAGACACTTAGTCTTTCTGGGTTAGCCTGCTGTACAAGAGCAAAAAAGAAAAAAAAAGACAAAAGTAAGAAAATTAAGCATAACACCTAGAAGGAGAATTTGTGGCTGGCAGGAAGCCCAAGTAAACACAATTGCCTCTGAAACTTAGCTCTTCCTTATGCCTGGCACTTCACTGGTGCAGAGTATGGGAGTTACTCTCCTTACTGGAGTAGGACTGGAGCAGTTTTCTGTGTTTGCAGCCATGTCCCATGACAGTGGTAGAGACAAAATCATAAAAGCAAATCAAGATGTGAGATCAGGGACTTCTAAAAAAGCTACTTTGTCCACCGTGTCTGGTTTTGTGTGATACAGCAAACTGGTCTGGATCCTGGGTCAGAGTTACATGTGATGAAAATGCACATAGCTCTTTTTGATGCTTTAGTGGGAAGACATTGTTTTAACCTAGATAACTGTCTGGGTCACCATGTACTTTGAATTTACCACCATTTATTTTTAAATCAGGGAAAGCTGCTTGACTTATGAGAAAAGGACTCTGTTTGCAGCATCTTTGGAGTTACCCAGCCACCTCTGTGGAGCATGGGGCCCTCACACTGGATATACAAAAGGAAAAAGGGATTTGAGATGAATCTCTTTATTAGAAGAGAGCATCAGGCTTTATAGTTTGATAGTCTCCAACAGGAATCTGTTTGGATTGTCAAGGTCAGTGTTTGGTTTGGAGTAATCCCAGTAATTGTTAAGAGGTTTTCTGTTATGAACTCACAACAGGACATATTGTATGAGGTTTTTTTGTAAAGCTCACAATTAGGTGAGTAATGATGCTGGAAGGTTAAGTAGATAATAAGACTGTGAAAACATATTAAAACCTTTTTCCCCTCTATTATGACCATGAAATATAACCCTCAAAAGCTGCAATTGTGCAACTTCATGGAAGGGCCCACAAGTAGGTATCACATCAAATAAAAACAAAACCAAAATCCTGATTGATAAATGAAGCCTGTGTTTCTCATTCAGTTGCCTATAATTGTAAACATCTGTAATGCTGGATGTTTTTGCTGTTTGGAGGCTTTGCTGAGAAAACATGGCTTTGAAAATCAAAACAGAGAGCAGAGCTATGCCATCAAGTTAGGTCATTTTATGGCTCTTGACAGTATGGTGCAATTTTTAAATTTTGATTTTAATTTATTTTATTTTTGCAATTAGAAAGGATATAAGCATATTGAAAGTATTACACAATGAATTTACCAAGAGCATTAGTACTTCAGGAGGGGCAATTCTTTTCTTCTTGTTCAGAGAAAAGTTGGGATATGATGCCTTCTGCTATGAATAAGAGTTACCTAACAAAAACTGACCTTAAGCTTAAATGCCAAGGGGAAAGAGGCTGACAACACATCCCATCTGCTGCTCCTCTTTTAGGGTGGATTATGTGCATCCTCCATTCATGAAACTCAGAAAGGTGTAGCTGAACTTTCCTCTGAATCACAGTAGATAGAGCTTCAGGGTGGTTTTCAGTGTTCTACATTTGATATTCTGGTCTCTCCATTGAATGGAGATGATTGGGACGTTAATCATTTCTATCACGAAATCTATCTTTCACTTGTCAGCGTTTTGTTATATTCAGTAGAACTCTGCCTTTTTGGCCTAAACAGCAAATAGTGTAGAACTGGAAGAAACGTTTGAGCGATTCATATGCCGTAAGCCACATCCCTGGGTACCACCCAGGGACCACAGTGCCTCCTTCTGCACAGCCTCTGCCCCCTGTGGTTAACCCCAACCCATTGCCTGGAGGGGCGGAGCCCAGTGGAGGTTTCAGGTCTGCCTCCACACAGCAAAGCTAGCAAAAGTCAGCTGCTCGCCGAGCCCACCACAGGAATGCCACCTATGTATACCACTGCCCCCTCCAAGGATCACGAAGTATTTAGCAGCGGAGGAAGATGAGAAATAGCTTTCCTGCCCACAAAGAGTTTTTGAAATTTCAACATTTCTTCCTTGCCTAACCCATGACGAAAAGATGTCCTCTTGGAAGGAAACTCAGGAGGATAATCAGGAAAATATGGATCAAGGCAAGACATTTCATCAAGCAAGATAGGCATTTCATTAAAGTGAATTTGAAAAGATGACCAGATTTTTCTACTTTGAACGTTAGTGTAAAATTCTACATTGAGAGCAATTTCTAAGTGGAAAACAAATGCCTAATTATACAAATGTTAAAATGGAAGTCTTTTGTCAACTTTGGAAAAAGAAGTCTCCTTGTTCAACAGGCCAATTCTTCTATGCAAAGAGTTTAAAAATAAACATGTTTCTGATCAAAAAGTATCCAAAACCATTTAAAGGGAAATTGTCCGATCAGTGTTATCTGTGTACAAATTAAGGAGATGAAATCTTGCAAGTAATTGTGAACAACCTTGGTATGACTCTAAGAGTTGTTTAGGTGGATACATGAAGCAAAAAGATTCCAATGGCCTGGTTTTGTGGTGAGCCAAATGTCTGGGAGGCAAGTGTAAAACCGTCTCATGGCATAAATTTGGAAATGAGTTATTCTAAATTCACAATATCAGCAAAATATTTTAGATTTGAAAAATGAGATGGAAAAATCATATGGAAGGTCAAAATGTTTTTGCTGAATTCTAAATTTTCAGACCTTCAGTGCTATTGTGCTACTTCTGTAATGGTTATTTTAAGAAAACTTCAGTCTCAGTTGAAAGAAGTGCTGGGTACATCCCAGTGCCACAGCAACCGTAGCTAATCAGGCCTTGTCCAAGGACAAAATACATCATCCCACTACTAGAATTGAAATCACAGACTTGCAGCTTTGGTTTCACAGTTTGCTGCCCAAAGTATTACACAGCACCATTTTATATAAATTTCAAAAGGTGCATTTTGAAAAACAAACATATCAGCAAAGTCTTATACAACTAATAGAAAATGTCATTGAGGGCTTTTGAAATACTTACACTCGACAGATGAGAGTAACAGCAATGATACAGTAGGATTTGGGGAGTGAACATTCACAGACCAAACACAGGTGAGGTCTCACTGTGAGCCTGATTCTCTCCTGAACAAGCTTGTCTGCCATGCTAAAACTTGCAGAGCCCAAGTCCTGCTCCAAGCTCTGTCCTCTACCACTGTTTCTCCAGCTGGAAGATAAGGCTTGACTTTCCTAAAACCTTAGCCTAAAACAGCTATGACTTTGAGAGTTACACCTGTTAGCCTGGACTTCACTTTAGACCATGTTTTCTATTTAATTTTGTTTCTCATTAGTGCAGTGGAAAAGACAAGGCCAGCACTGGCAGGAGTATCACATTGGACAAGTAGACGTCAGTGAAGTGCACAGAGTGCTTTGAAAAATAGCATATTTTGAAGTCCAGATAAATGTATGTAAAACAGCTTGATGTACATTGACTGACTCAGTCTCTGAATTATTTGCTGCCATGTGCACATAAGCTATGTGTTGCTCTTACAGAGTTAAAACATACAGAGTGGTAATTATCAGAGTCTAATTAAGTATGTGAAAATGAGCAGCTATCATTTTCTTCTCTATACTTTCTCCAATATGCAGTGCTTACTAATTTGCATGTGCCAAAATTAAGGCCTAGTAGATGTAAGCAACCAACTTTTCATAGTTCTCCCTTTGTTTTAATAAGCCTGTCCTAAGACGTGATGTATATATGGCCCCCGAGTCCCAAATGCCCCCTCACACGAGGAAAAGGTTGCCGCAGACATTGGCAACAGCCTTTGGGTTGCCACAGTGCAACGGGACGGCCCCGGCAGACAGCCTGACTTCCGCTGGCTAGCAACGAGCCCCCAGGGAAAGAGGGCAAGAATATTTTGGCAGAACCGCCATTAGACGCGCAAGGGCCCCAGGCAGAGGCTAAGGCACGAGCCTCTCCTTCCTCCCTTGAGCGTACGGGCAACCTTGCCTGCTGCCTGTCAGCCTCCTGCCTGCCCCCCTGCCCCTGCCCCTGCCGCGGGAAGCAGGGCTGGCGGCCCAGGGTGCGGTGCCCTGGCTCTGCGCTCAGGCGGAGCCCCTGCGGCCTCTGCGCATGGGGAAGAGTCTGCCCCATGACGTGAACTGCGATTTGGGTAATCAGTTGTAATTATAGTTAATGATAGCAGTGTCTGGGCACCCCTGCCAGAGTCAGGACCCCATTGTGCTCGGCATTGTGCAAACACTTAGCACGTAAATTAGACATTGCACTCAAAGCACCTTAAAATGCCTGGCAATCTGACAGCAGCACCTTAAAAGAGTGTGGAGATAAGGCTACCTGGCCTGCTTCAGCAATCTGAAAGAAACTCAGAAGGATGGAGGTGCACACGAGTGGCTGTTCTGGCTGTGAATGGTCCTGCAGAGCTGGTGAATTTTTTCTGGTGAAGACTCAATGCGTTGGGCAATTTTTTGTCAGCGTGAAACTATTTGTGGGTTGAGGTTGACTGCCATGATTAGCATCAGGAGTAGAGTGCTGGGGTCACAGAGCTGATGGAGGAAGAGTGCCCCATTTAACCAACAGTTCACAGGAAGAAATGCAGCCTGTGGGAGACGGTGGCCTGGGCTGGGGGAGCTGATCCTCCACCCCCTCCTTCTCTTAGCCTGCTGCCTCTCAGTTAATCCAGGAGACAGGCGCTGAGGGCCAGGTCTCTCATTCCTGTTTACACTGTCCTCTTTGTGTAAATAATTAAACAATAATTGGAGCAGGGTTGAGTGTCCTGCATGTCACACCTTCCAGGAGAATGTTTTAACTAGCATGTCAGGAGTCATTCTTCACACTCTTCTCGCATGACTATCTGGATGTTTTATAAGAAATGGGATAGCTCCAAGAGGAGGAGACTGAGCAGCCTCTGCTGTAAAATACCTACAAAACACCTCCCGGGTTAAAGTCCTCACATCCAAACCTCTGCCTTGAACCAGTGGAGACTTTAGACCTGCACTAACATATTCCACCTCTCAAGTCACTGTTAGCCATGAGGTTATAAATACATTGAGGTGTGTCTCTCCTGTAGGAGCTGCTCTGTTTATATTACTTACACAGTCATTTAGCAAGAGAACGAAATGGCTTCAGAGTCATGCCGATGTGGCCAGCCTGCTGGGAAATGGACTGGATGGTCTTCAGTGTTGCTCCAGTGAAGGCCAAATTGTCTGTGCGAAGTAACAGAAGTGACTGCAGCATCCGCATCTCAGGATATACTCATAGCCTGCTTGGTTATTCACCCCTGAGAGAGAGGTGGGCATAAAAACCTGCCTCCCAGCTTTTGTCTTGGTGTTTTAAGTGAGAAGGATACCAACACCCCCCACACCTAAGGTATTTATGAATCTGAACATAAGGAAATACTTTTTTCCTGTGAGGGTGACTGAGACCTGGACCAGGTTGCCCAGAGAGGTTGTAGAGTCTCCATCCTTGGAGATATTCAAAAGCTGCCTGGACATGGTCCTGGGCAACTGGCTGTAGGTGGCCCTGCTTGAGCAGGGCGGGTGGACCAGATGATCTCCAGAGGTCCATTCCAGCCTCAACCAGTATGGGATTTTGTGATCTGGCCTCTTCAGTGCCTTTGGATCTTTCAAAATTTCCCAAAGTGAAACATTACATTTTCAGTCAAATGCAACGTTTCCTGTTGAATGAAATGACATTTTACAGGTTTTCATTTCAGTGAAACCAATTAGATACTTTTAATTCCTTTTCTATCTGAACTGAGATGCTTCTACCCCACAATTTTTCAGCCCAGCAGCTCAACTGATAAAGCTCATTATTTGCACAGCCCTAGGGCTACATGTTTAAATGTATGCAAACACTTCTATTGCTCTGCTGAAGTGGGATTTTCAAAAGGACTTTTTGAGGCTCTGACTTTACAGTGTAAGGACCAGACGCCTGTTCAGTGCGGTAGTGTGGTATGTTGACCGGTAGCCTTACCTTGATCATTAAAACAACAGCCCAGGCATGCACGACGTTTTTGAGAGCAAGCCATACACCAGGACCCTGCCCTCAGGAGTTTTCAATCTTATGCAGTCATTATAGCAAAGAAGGCAGTAAAGGATGGGCAGTGTGTGTGTGCACGCGTGCATATAAATGCCAAAGATTTTTGCAACAGGAGAAGATGAGAGAAAATGTTCCTGCTACAGGCATATCTTGGTTGCTTACATTTTTCTTTTTTGTTGCACAGTGTAACGTTTTCATTTCAGTGGCCCACGTGAGCTTGACTGGGAACAGTGTGAAGGGAATAAAGGAGACAAAGAGCACAGCATGGGACCAGGCAGGTATTCCTGCTACGGGGCAAGGACAGATGCCAGGTTATCTGTGAGTGGGGAGTGCCAAACTGCTGAAAAGTAAGGTACAGAACAGGGGACAGGAAGCTTTGGCAGGAAGAAGGCATGGTAGATTTTTTTTAGGAATTGTTTAATAGTTGTGGCAATTAAGAAAAAATTGATGGTCTATGTTTCTTTACAGAGTGGTAGTTGAGTACTACTTTGCAGCCAAATTCACAGCACACTGCACTCGACAAGAATTGACTTCAGTGGGTTTTGGATCAGGCCTTTGGAACACAGGCCTGGAGCAGAGTCTGTCAGCCCATTAAAAGAGAAAAAAAGAAAAGGATCATGAATCAATCCTCCCCGTATCTGCTCCAGATTCTGAATCAAAACCATCCCTTGGTTCATCTGATTGCCAGAGAAAAGGGAAAAAAGAAGAAAAAGAAAAAAACGTCCTTCTGTGTCAGTGGAAAGACTTTCTCATCTGCAATACCTCAAACTTCTTGGGAACTACCTGGCTTGTGCCTTGAAGAAGTGCATTTCTTTGCTAAGATTTACAGTAAGCACCACTTATGTCTGCCAGTTTCCAACACTATGCCTACACTATGCTCAGAGCTGCAACTGCAGCATGTGAGACATACTGAAACCAGCTTTCATCTAGCACTAACAATAGCCAGGAAGATACGGTGGTTTAAGCTTCATGGCTCCCATTCCCTCCTTACAAAACACATATGGAGCTCCTTCCACAGCCTGTGCAGCTGCAGATTCCCTGCCGTACTCTTGAAGCTAGCTAGAACATGACTGCGCTGCCGTCACACCTCCGATTACTGAACCGTCTATAATGCCCTGGCAGTGTTATGGATGAAGCCTATTTACCTAAGACAGATTCTTGGCCTGCCATTGCGTTTCCACCATTACTGCTCCACATCTTGGTGGAGTCACTCCTGGGTTACATAAATATAATTAAAATCAGAATCAGACCTGCTGATCCTCATTATTTTGTTGTTTTTCATACCAAGATGGCTGTCTCCAATCATCTACGGGGCACACAGGACCTGAACTACCAGGTTTCCCTGGCTTTATTCCTTATGGATAGTATTTACTGCTGTATAGAAGCCCGTCACAGGTCTGTGCATGTCTAACTGATGCACATACATGATGCAGATCCTGGCACAGTTTCATCCACAGTCAATTAAGACTCATTCAAGTTTTGTTGATTGTAACTGATCAGAGACCCTTTGCAGTCTTGCTTAATGGCCCCATACCTGTTGTAACCGAAGCTTTATTACCACATCACACAAAAGATGGTCCCATCCCCAGTCAAGAAAATAGCATACAGCTTACAAAGAATAATGTGAAACTACAATCTAGAAAAGCAGGGTGTGCCAAATGCAGGTCGCTATCTTTCTGTCACTCATCTCTTCCTCTTTCACATCCTGCATTTAAGCATCTCCTTAGGTATCCTTTGCCCTCCACATTTATCACTTCTAAAGGCTGGTGGAGGATGAATGAATAACAGGTCCCAGAGCAGGTGTGGGTGCATTTTTAGGTGCAAAGGACTACAGTCAAGTGTGACAGAAACAGTAATGCTTCTTTCTCTGCTTGGCAACAAGCAGGGCTGGGACATTTAGAAAGTTGTGATGATGAAAGTGTTTGGAATGGTGTTTTTCTAAGCCATTGTGTTCAGCTCAACTGCAACAAATTATAGAGAAATATAATGAACTAACTAAATAAACAGCGTCGGCAAGGTAGATGTTGGATGAGATGCTATGATGTTGGATAAATAACAGGAGATGAAAACTTAATTATAGGCCAGATTGCTTCCTTCCACCGAGAGCAGCTCTTGAGTTCCCCCTGCAGAATTTTCATATGTTTCTTCTGTTGAGTGGGTGGGATTTGCAGGACTTGCCACAACCTGTTGATACACTCAGGAATTTCCAGACATCTGCTTATTTATAAGAAATCTTTTCCCCTTCTTTCAGTTCTCTAGCCCCTTCAGCTTTGTGGCCATGTGATTTCAGCAGAGTCCTTCTGCTGGGGCATTTACCTGTATCTCCTCTTTCTGAACCCCTTCTCTCTTCTGGGTTACCACACTGTGGACTGTGGAAAAGTTAGAGCTGCCTGTAGACATTTAGCTGAGTTTCTTACGGGACCACAGGCAGGTGGGGTGGATGAAAGCCCTCTTGCACCCATAAACTTGCTCTACAATTTCTACCCTTTCTTTCTGTACAGATCCCGCAACCTCAAGAGCTCTGGGCCATCCTAGGGAAACCCTGATAATGTTGTGAGATGGCTGCCTCATTGAGGTGAGTCAACAGCCTTAGAAGTAAGCAGACACGCACAATGTATGTGGTCTTCTGGGCTAGAAGACACATTGTTTCATTGACAACAGATTTCACAGTAACAAACCAAATTCCTATGCAGAAGGAGCTGACATGACCATTTAATTTTGGCTGCACAATCCTTTGCTTTCACAATTTTGTGAAACAGAGCATGGGGATTTGTCAAGGGATTCTAAAACAAGTGTCTGATTGCCTCCCCAAGGCTTGTATGAAGAATCATTTTGAGAGGTAGTTTCAAACTTGCTTACTCAGCTCATTCCCCATAAAATTTACCCACCCCATGATCTACGCCCACACCTACATGGTGTTCCATCCCCATTAAGACGAAACAAAACAAATCAAAAGAAAATTACACATAATGAGTGGGAAGGCTCACTTTCTCCTGTTCAACTTAAACTGCTTGCAGACATCTTGCAGGAAGAGGTAATACTTCTGATATGCATTCTAAGGATGAGCAAAAGGGGAAATATAATGACTTTACAAAGCAAAATCTTCTATGCACAGAGCTCCAAGACTTGTGTATGCTATGTGCATATGGGACCAATCATTCATTGCTGTCTCAGAGGTGGAATGAAGCAAAGTCTCGTGCCAGCAACACTCTGAAACAAACCTGTTGAATGGCTGTTTCTTTCCAAAGTGATTATATAATAGGTCATAGAGATCTGAGTACTTGAAACAGGTGGTTGCAAAATTAAAAATTAAATTTTAAAATTATGGCTGAAATGTCAGTACAGGAAAAAAAAAATTTCTCCACCTCTGTACTTGACGGGCCTTTTTCACTCTTGAGTGATCTCTGCTAGGCACAAAAATGAACATCTTATTTTTTACTCCCATCAGATTCCTTTGGCCCACATAAGCACAGATGATTGGTATGAAAGATCATCTGGCTTCTACAGCATTGGAATAGCTCTACCTGATCTAGGCCTAACTTTCAAATCCAGGTCCCAAACCTATCACAGTTACAATAAACTGTCTGAGACAAAATTTTGGCTATGCCTTAAATGCAAAATATCTGGGTAGCTGTAACCAAAAGCAGAATGGGAAAATAATTGTTGACTACTTTGTAGAGCTTGAAGACTGGGGGGATACGTTTCTACGCCCTGACGGAAACATAGGAATGTTGTGATTTTCTTTGCATAGGCAGGTAAAAAATTGTGAGAGGATATGCATGATGTGAGCGGGGCAATCTAAGAGGGATATTTATTGATGCTGTTACATTTCCAGGAGATACCACTGAATTGACATGGAAGAAGGAAATCTGAGGTGGGCTTGGTAGAAGAAGATTAAGTCAAGGGTAATATTCAGCTAAGCAATGGCATATTCTGAAAACAAGTACAAAGAATTTGAACTTGCCACAAAGTCTGCACAGAATCTGCCCATGGAGACTTTGTTGGTGGCAATAACTCTCCAGCTGGGAATAACACGGCTTTGACTTTCAGAGCAGTATGTTTTTGCAGCATTGAGGCCTAAACCCCCCCAACTTTGTAAATATAAACTGACCGTGGCTATTCTCAGGGATCAAAGAGATGCAGAAAGCACAACAACATTTTTCTGACTGTGTCAATTTGTGCTACATTTTAGATCTGCACATGAAAAAGAAAAGAAAGCTATTTCTTTATATTTTTAAAAATGACAAGTTACAGTCTGAGAAAGGGATCCCCTCGTCACTTTGGACAGTTAATCAGAAAAGCATAGCCTAGCGAACCACTTGCTATTTGACTATTTTATCTACGGTTGTATTGAATTTACTACTCCAACGGCACAGAACAGTTTCCATCTCTGATATTCTACACATGTCTATTTTAAAGAGCCCACCTACTCTAAAAGTCTGCTCTTTTATATGCTATCTGGGTGACTGTTGTGATAAAGCCTTGGCCAGCTTCTCTCCCTCTCATATCTGTGATAGTGGCCTCATCCTCTCCTGGTCCTGCCAGCCTCATGGCCCATTCAGTGCTTGATTATTTCTGCCCATGGAGGCAGTGGAGAGGGAGATAGGAATGCTTAGATCTCTTGCACATACGACCCAAATGCTTCCCTTCTCCCTCCGCTATTCCTGAGTACGGTTGATTTGTATAATATCCTTCAGATGTCAAAGCCCTTTAGCAATTGGCAGTAAGTCAGAGATGGTGAACCTGTGAAGAAGCAAAGAGCTAAATCCCTTCCTCTTTTACAGTTTGCAAACACCTCTCTCTTTCTCTCTCTCTCTCATCTTGAGTCCTGAGGTTTTCTTTGCTGTGGTTTGAACTACAGTTTAAAATGTTTCAATTGTCATCTTGCATTGTGATGCATCACATGGTGCCGCAGCCACAAAAAGGCCTAGTAATTTGGTTTCATCCTGTCACTGATTTTGATGTGTCTGGTGCAGCTGGATGTGGTCATGTCACGGGTTCCAACATTATCTTTAACAGGAAAACAAATGTCAAGAGAGAAATACTATTGTCTTACAATTAGTTTTAAACAAATCAGACTTTGGAGAACAGTACGATTCTCAGGTCTGTACGACTGTACAAGGAAGTTTAAGATAAAGTTAACATTTAACATGCACAGCCATTCCTTAGGGGAAAGAAAAGCAACCCTGAGACTTCACAAGAAAGAACAGAAGATATGATAATGCAGTTCTCAGGTAAAACCTTTTTGTAAAATTGCTATGTGTACAGCAAGGTAGACTATATCTTCCACCACCCGTTTTCCAGAGCAGATATTTATTATTTGCTGTAATTGGTAAAAGCCACTTTGCACTCCCAGCCTGCTTTGACTGGAGTTGAGGATGGCCTGCTCTGGTTCGGGATGTCTTTCTTCCTGAATAAATAGGAACGAAGGGGATGCAGCAAAGCAGACCTACTGCCAGGTGAGATATTTTAGGGTGGGCGGAGTTTTTTACCTCTAGCAATGAAAGAGGTTAACAGGTTTACTTGCCTTGGTTAGAGGAAACAAAATTGAAAATCTAGTTGTGAATCCTCCCTTCTGCCTGTCCCCAATACCTTCATTGCCTGCATAGCCCTCCCACTCCCACAGGTGTGGGACTATTCCCAGGTATACTGCTAGAGGAACAATGGCGAATTCTCTTGCTCAAAAGAGAAAAAAAGGGATTTTTCTAAGAAAGGTGAGGAAGAAAGGACATTACCGCTCTGACATTTTTTTAAAAGAGAGGGACAATAGGAAATGTGTAGAGAACAACTAGCCTAAACGTATTGAAACTCTCCAAGGGTTTAACACACAGAACTGGTCTTCAGTTGTCTGGTATTATGCCTTGATTTGTATAATACAGGATTATGCTGAGGATCTGGCTTCAACCTTTGGAAGCAGACGTTGCTTGTCTTCAGGCCTCTAGTAACCATGTTGTAGCGCAAAGGCTCAGTTTGGGAAGAAGCAGCAAAGTGGCACACATCCCATGAGTGGTTTTACTGCATGCTAAAATTGATGTTTACATATTATTTACATAAAATGGGTTAGAGCTGTCATTTGGATTTTGGTTTCATCTCAGTGAAAAGTAATTTCTGTAGATTTGCTCTTCTGGCAAATGAGACAAACATATGAAGAAACTCACATGCCAATGACATTTCATTAGAATCAAGTCAGTGGATATGTCCTGTTTTCAGAAGAGTCCTGGACTCCTTTTCTCCAACCAGGAGATCTCAGCTCCTCAAAAGAGAGTGTCACTAATAATATAAGCTTTTCTAAAGGCTGAAATCCTTGCATGTTTCTTGGCTAGAGGTAATCAGGATCAGTGCTAACATTTTCCATGACCAGACAAATGGAAAATAGAGCCTTGCATTCCTGTTTTGGTTGGTGCATTGTGAAACATTTTTTCTTCATCTAGAAGAACCTTAATCAATGCCTTGGAGCCAAAGTAAACTTCAACCTTGGGAAAAATTAGATTTGAATTGAGATTCAAAAGTGGGCATTTGGGCCTATCCCTCCTGCTATCCTATTTTCAAAAAGAAGCATGAAATTTCCACATTTCTAAATTAGAGCTGAATGAAAAGAATCATAAAATAATTTCCTATATATTTATTTGAATGTCTGCATGGATTTAATTCAGCAATGTTGAGCTTCTATTGTATTGAATCAGTGGGAAGCACTTACATTCTGAGGCTGGGATTTACACAGGCATGTAGAGCACCCACTTAATAGAATTTATTAAATCAGTGTAAGGACCTTTTGTAGATATTCCCTTTGGAAGCTACCCCATTTCACTTTGTAGAGGTGGGGCTTTTGATTATTTGCATTTTTGTTTCTACTAACTTTTTCTCAGCCGAGACACCCTTTTAATCTCCAGTAAAAATGCTCATGTAAGTTTTGCAGAGATTTACATCAGTTTCCAAAAGGTTTTTTTAGTCAGTCTGATACCTACGCTGAGACAATTGACTGCAGGGATTGATGTCTGCCAAAAGTTACCTGTAAGGATAATCTTAAAATCAAACTACTACCTTTACACATTTCTACACAACAAAGATCATGCTGGAAGTATGTGTGTTCTTCTCCTATCAGACAACAGAAAAAATTCCAAGTGACCATTATGAATTGGCCATTCATAATAACACCAACCCTGACTCATACATATCAAGTATTCAGGCTAGGCTTTTTTTCATCCTCAAGTTTAAAACATGTGCAGTGAGAGAGCTATTGAACGAGCACTTCTGAATTATTACCATCAGTGTTTGGTTTTAGATATTCTGAGAGCAGAAGAGAAATAAAATCCACCAGGTTGCAATGTCATGATGAAAAATTTGAATCTGCGTACTAAATAATCTTATTACCTCCTAAAATTAGAAAGAAAAGTCAGTTCAAAGCCACTGCCCTCCTGCTTTTCTAATCATGTTAGATGGTTTGGAACTGATTTGCTGAGGAGCAATGGTGAAAAGAATGGAAGAATGTGATTCTTCCCTGTCAGGGAGGCGCTGCAGAAAAGTGAGATCGGGAAGACTATAAGATGTCGCATTTCTTGGCCTCACCTTATTGTGACAGGAGACAAAGGTGGCAAGAGGACCAAACTAAGCTTTTTTTCCAGACTATTTTTAGAATTCGTACTACTAATTCATCTTTGTTAAAAAATAGGCAAATGGTTATATACAGTTTTATTGGCAGTAAAACTTATGTCTGAAGCCAATTTTCCCTTTTATTTTACAGACTACAAATACTTCCACATTCTTATTACTAAAGACGTAAAAGCATAGATAGAAACATTTGAAAGCTATTAGGGTCATTTACAGAATTAATGTGGCTGTGCTTTGAACCCTATTAAAAAGTATTAGATCCTATCAACTGTAGTTGGAGTGAAGGGCAGAAAAAAATGGCAAAACAGGAAGGGTTGCTGCTGAGGAAGTGGCAGAGCTGGCAAGAACAGGAGAAGCAGGATGACTGAAAAGGCATACAGACCTCTTTTGGCTCTCTTTCTGGGCATTTTGCAGCTTCATTCAGACTGACACTTTAGAGCTGATTATGACTATGAAATAATTTCTCAGTCCCAAGGTAACTGTTCTCAGTTTTTCTTCACTTCATTGCATTGCTCACGAATGCTGCAGGATACACTAATGTCCTGCAGATGTAAAAGCCTCCTTTAGAAACAGGCAACTAATAGCAGTGGGAAAATGAATGAGGTTTTGAGGGCACAGTTGGAGTTTTGTGTAGTTTGGGTTCCGCTGTGCAATACAAATGCTAAAAAGAATGTAATTTAGGAACTGGAACCCAAACTTTTCACTCTTCCTTCAACTTGGATATCAAATAATAGAGACTCCTTCCCAAGTTCATCTTCCCATAATCTGTTCCCAAAATGGTGGGCTAAACAGGTACCACTGACCAGTGCCCACTTGCCCATGCTCGCTCTCAGTGCGATTAACCCCTTCTGCTGGTGCCTAGGTCCAGCAGTGTATAACACGGGGCAGTCTGAGGCTGCCTGGCCAAGGTGTACGTACAGCGGAAGGGTTCCAGTCCAGTAGGTGGGAATGCCGCATGTCCCATCAAGCTTGAATTAACATAGCTCAGGTTTATTGTGTCATAGGTGTTGCCAGCGTGTCTGATACATCTGAATGTGGACGTGTCACAGCACAAGTTCACGCAGTATGACGAGGCAATGCAATAAGCTGTAATATTACAAGGGTTATGCAATGTTCTCAGAACCGAGGAGAATAAATCTTGTATTGAAAAACACTGCAGGAGGTTTTGTTTAATTGTATACTCTGTATATTAGGATTTTTCCACTTACAGATGAAAGTGCTTGTTACGGCAATGTTCTGAAACAATCAGGACAAAAAGTGCTGTTTTTTTTTTCCTTAATGAAAATCCTGAGTCCCCTTCCAGCAAAGGAAGACCTGTTTGTCAGAACCAATTCACACGCCCCTCTTTTAAATCCATGGCCTGTTTTTACTTGTGCTGTTCAGGGTTCTTCAGTCTTTATTTAACAAGGTTACGTAAGGAGAGGTAGGGGAGGAGGTAGTATATTGTATTGGCAAGAAATCAACAGGCTATTTACATGTCATATATTTAGCAACAGAGCAGTTTGGGTAACCTGGCTTCACTTGTCTTAGAATAATGAACACATCTGATTTAGGGCTCCAGTTGAGGGGTTGCAAAGGTTTGTCATTCTCCGAGTGGTTCCAGCAGGTGCTTCTTTCAGGCCTCCAGACCATCCTTCATGTGCTTTTGTTGGCAATAGAACTCCTTGGCACCACTATGACCATTTGCTTGGTTTTTTTCAAAGGTGTAGCCACAAAGCTCTTATTGTCAATATTCTGCATTCTGCAGCATTCTGCATTCTGCAGCATTCTGCATTCTGCATTCTGCAGCATTCTGCAAAGATAGCAAAGGGGCTTTTCCCTAAGGGAAAAGGAGCACAAGGAGAGGGACAAAGCCAAGCAGAGGCAAATTATGAATGATTATCAGGCATATTTCTTAATAATGATTTCTATTGTGCTGTAGATTAGACTCCAAAGGGCAGGGTCAGAACTTTCTGTTTTTCAAGCATGAAAATTCAACTGGACAAAGCATTTAAGTTCCTGTACGGCAGCTAATAATTGGCAGGAACATGATCAAAATGGCCAGCTACTGGAAGTCTTATTCTAATTTCTAGGGTTCTATTAGATATCAATTTTTCAGATTAAAAATCCAGAAGGCAATAAAAGCTCAGTCAGCTTTGGATGCAAATGGGAAGTCTACTAGGGAGTGAACCAAGAGCTCGCCAGAGTTAGCAAGTCCACACTCGCTGTGGGGGGGACAGTTTTACTCTGCCTGAAGAGTGCCTTTTTGTGGTTTAACTCAGCCATGTGTCCCTAGGGGTACTATTATAAAATAGCAATGGTGGAATGCTGTGTGTGGAATAGTTATTGCAGAATAACTATTTCAGGCTGTTCTTCCATGTAGACAAGCCTTACTACTACAATTTTACAAGAAGATGCACCTAAGCTAATCTTTTTTACTTGATGTCTAAAGCACAAGAGTTTTTAGATTGGCCTATGTAGAGTAAGGCTCTCCTGAGAAGTTAGTGCTTGCAAATATTTACCAAAGCATACTGCAATGTCAGAAAAAAAAGAGAAGCAGGGGCTCCACATTCATGTAAATGCATTTGTTTCACACAGTATGCACCAGGGCTACTTACTTCCAACCCTAAGTTTAGACCCTGAACTGACGTACCAGAGTTGGGGGGGGGCATACACTCTAGGTGTCTCTATAGCAGGACTACTCAATATATTTTTTCTAAGCTTGTCTGGGTAATTTTACCATGGTTTAATAACACGCTACAAAGTCCTGCTCAGCAGGAATCAGGATGCTGGCCCCATGTTTACAACTCTCTCAGAGACAAGGAGAGCTCCTAAGAGCTCCTGCATGAATATAATGTGTATCATGATTTGGAGATCTTGGGGAGGCCTGGGCAAGATTTAAAACCTGCTCTGTAGTTAATATAGCAAGGGAACACTCTTGGAGATCTGATCTCAGGTGAGCTGGATGACCCTCTGGGATCACCTATCCATTGAGGCAACTCATGGTTGCTAGAGGCAGTATACAGGGGAGGTGTAAAGTTGGGCAAGACTTAAACAGAGCCCTTTGGCAGCTGGGTGCCTCCATGAAGTGTCTAAACTGAGGAGGGGTAAGTCTGGGGCTCATATACCAGAGGTGTTAGGATATGCAATGCACTGAGGGAGCTCTTCGATATTAATGACTGAATATTTATTTTTGATAATATGTGTCAAAGAAATGATCCTGACATACCTTGATTTAGTAAGTATTTGATGATGATATATAAGTGTCTTATCTGAAGTGGAAGGGGTGCTTTATGAAAGTAACTTGTTACTGTTTTGGTTGAAATTAACTCCCCCCCCCCCCCAATGGAGAAATGCTGCCATTTAAATATTACATATCCTAACTAGCCTCATAGGAAAGCAGAAATCTTTATTTAAGGGAGGATTTATGCAATCTCTGGTTCTGTCAACCCTTAAAAAAAGAAATAGTATTTGTGAGAGCTAGGGAACTAAAAGCTACAACATATTTTTGCAACACTTTCAAAAATTCAGTTCTTCGTGAGCTTTAGAGTGGACAACTCTATCAAATAGCAAGGGGTCATGTTTGCAACATCGCATGCAACAAATTTCTGACTCTTTTCCCAATTCCCTCCCACTTACACTAGAAGTTTGTGTGTGTATATCCAGCAAGAGGAAGGGAGATATTTTTTATACATCTTCTCCAGGAAATCAGGGAGACTTAGAGACTGAAACTGGAAAACATCAATGGGTGGGACCAGGAAAGTCAACTGAATGCTGCATTATGCCAAGACACTTTCATCCTGCCCTTCTGTCAACTAAGGCAGGATGAGAGGCAATGAGTTGGCATAAAGTCTCAGGTCAAAAGTTGAAAGTTGCCCATTCCTAGAATTTTTGGTACTTAAACCTATTGGCTCACCTTACAAATGTTTTAGGAAAATGGCGATAAGTTGTGAAGTTGGTTACTTCCAGGAGTAAAACACTTCCCTTTCAGCGTTTCGGTATCTGAACATATAATGGAAAGGGATTTTTGGCTTGAACTGGCAACTGCCATCCTCACAGGAAGACAAATCCCAGAAGAGCATGGTCTGAGGAGGCTTTGCGGGGAGCAGGGTGGAGGGGAAGGAGCTATCAGCAGCACAAATAACAAAGCCTGGCTTGGCAACTGCTTTGGCTGCTGGGTCCAAACTATGGGGTCTTCTTGGCAGATCTCTATTGCATGACAGAAAGTGCAACTGCCAGAGTCAAAGAGGAGCACCTGCCAGAGTGGCCCTTAGGTTTGTCCTCTGTATTGAAATGTTGTTATTGCTAATGCTAGTGGGATTTCCTCCCTGGTACGGCAAGTGAGATGTAGCTACCCACAATTGTCTCCTGAGTGGAACGGCAGTGCTATGGACTTTGGTTGGGCCTGAGATTAGTTTCTGCACCCCAAACAAATGTTCTTTCTCTGACTGGAGTATGTATTTAATCATTGCAAGAAAGGTTAGTCCTAAATGCTAAGATCATATGTGTTTCAATAAGGCAGTGGTGAGAACATCCCATTAAATCTGGCCCACTTTAAACATACTTGAGGGCAGGCCAGGTATCATTTTAATTTGCAAAGTTGTTTGCTCTGTTTACCAAAGAGCAAATCTGTCCTTTAATGATTGGAAGCTGAACATTAATGTAAGCAGAACTGGAGTGTCAGATGATGTTGAAAGCTGATTATATAACGTGTACTTTTAGTTTCATAATTAAAATTTTATAGGGTGAAAATGCCTATTCACCCTATCTACTGTAAATGCAATAAGTGAATGTAGGTGGACTGGATCTTTATTAACCACTGAATGATGGGTTGCATTCACACTTGTATCTGAGCCAGACCTTAGCTCCTTTGCACTGAACACTGACAGAAGATGTGATTGCTCTCCATTATTATAGCTGTGGGCAAATACAGGGGAAGGAGGAGCTTTTAAAATTAAAATGCAGAGGAAAGTGCCCAACAATTGGGTATAAACTAGATTCTGGATGAAGTCCATCAGGGGACTGAGGTTTTGAAACAAGTTTTCAGCCAGAGGTGTAGGTGCAAAACTGCACCTCAATTTAAACCGGACCTTAATGCCCTCACAGATATGATTATATTGGTTTCTGATGACAGTAGGGTGCTGTACACAGGGACCCGGGCAGCTCCAGTGATGTGGCTCTGTTCTTCAGTTTCTGTGTATCATCTCTTACATGCAAAGCCACTAGCATCTCTCTGGATATACTCGATGATGATTACTACAAGTAGCTGTTTAATCTCTTTCTCTGAGAAATGTATGCCAGGTTTTATGGACATGGCACAGAAGGACAGCTTAGAAAGATTAGTGTTTGGGAAACTTCAGTAAAAAAGCTTTAAAAATGCAGTCCTGTTTTCTTAAGCTTGATGGAGCCAGGGATATTTTTTTAAGTGTCTTGGGCATTCAGTGTGTCAGTGAATGAAGAGGGCTACAAAAAGAGCCAGAGCCAGTTGGTCAGCATGCAAATGAATTTTATCTGATAAGTGGTGCTGTTTGGCTGCTTATATATGAGTCTCTACTGTAAAATAACAGGTTAGTGAGAAAAATAATTCAGTAATGTAAATTCATAATTTCCCAATTATTTACATGATATCAACTCCACCCACACAACAATTCCACCTCTTCCTTTCTCCTTTTTTTGACCTAGGTAATAGTGCTAGGTTTGTTTCAGTAGTGCTTGGCAAAGCACACACTGCCAGGACGCGTTTGCCAGAGCTGTCATGGCCCTGGGGCCTGCCAGAGCCCGGGAGTGATATCCCAGCCCTGCTCCAGCTGCTGCCAACCGTCCACAACGTCCAGGTCAATCTGCCAGCCCGGGATTGTTGCAGACTGTAGAGATGGTTCAGCCACGCTCACTCCACACGCCTCCCCCCTGCTACTGCACCAGGGCCTGGGAGCAGATGTTTGCAGCAAAATTTAAACGCAGCAGGGGCCAGGAGCTGGGCCAGCAAGTGCAGCAGCTTGCCTTCCCCAGCATTTCTTCCCTTTCCTTAAATAAATAACAATAATAAAAAAGACCAGTATATCTGGTCTATATAATATGGACTACAGTGGTTTCCAATTTCAGTGGTACACCACTCTCTTTAGCAAACCGCAGTTTGTGATTTCTAGTGCTGGTATATGAGTCTGGGAGTGAAACTGTTCTAAGCAATGTCCTGTGAAATATCTGTGTACTAGGCACAGAATGGATAAAATAGATCCAAACAGGTAAAACAGAAGTGTTTTGTTAACTTTCCTCTCAGACACAAAGAGAACCTTAAGGGACTAGGTCTTGTGTGGGGAAAAAAGGGCTATGTCCTAATCTCAGTAAGTCATTGTAGGTGTAGTTTATGCATTGTGGGGATGGATAGCTGAGGTCATAGTAGAAAAAGCAACAATGAATGATCTGACAGAGCGGGAGGAGCCTTTCTTCTGCCTCTCCTTGGATGTTTTTCTTCCTGTGACCTTGCTTTCAAACCATTCAGATTTATTTGAGTATAGTTTGCTACCAGTTGCCCCACCTCTGAAAACAGCCCTCAGACTGGCTGCCAGTGCCTCTTTGCACAGTCCGTACTGCAATGCCCAGTTAATGAATGGGTACGTGACCTTCTTTCTTTTCAGTGCTAGAGCTGTTTCACAACCCCCTAAGCAAAGCAGCTCCCTGCCAGGTTGCCTGTCGTTTTTGGAGAAAGTATTCCTGGGAACAGTGAGGCAGGACAGGTACAGTGTTCCTCACCTCACCTTGCGGCTTCTTCCAAGCAGGGAAGTTGGCAGCTGCAAACGTGTTTCCAGAGAATTGCACCAGGCTGGCTCCTGTCCTCCAGCAAAGTGCCAGCTTGTCTGTGCTGCAAGTGTCACAGGTTTGCCAGCTGCTTGAGTAACTCGCTGCCACCTCTGCACCTCTGGATGGAAATCTTGGCTGAGGTCTGTTGGCAAAGCCGTGTAGGAGATTTCCCGGTCACATGGGGAGTCTCCTGGGTCGAGGGCGGGCTGAGCGCACATGTCACGGAGAGCCCACCTGAGGAGACGCAACTGGGGGATGTGGACCCCAACTCCGGTCATCCTCCCCTCGCAAAGGCAAAATGTGACTGAAAGTGATAATGAATTTGAACAAGCAAAAAACTTAGGATTTCTGCCTCCTCCCTCCCCCTGTTCCCAACACTACATTTCATCACTTATTTTTAAGTAGGAAGTTAATCTGTCCCCCTTTACATTCAACAGGCTCTTCACCCTGTAGGAAATGCTCAGGATAACAGTGTAAGTGAAACTATGTGATTGCTAATAAGCAGCTCCACCAGCGCTTGCCCGAAGGTACCAGAGTAGTCAGTGTTACTAATAAAGTTAATTACTCCCACTACAAGAGAAATTAGTCAGGGGGAAAAATCAACGTGTATGAACAAGATGATTAGCTGCTGGTTTCACTTTTGCAAATACATTTAATCTACTGTAGTACTTTTATGCTGGTTAACCAGAGTCACAAGGTATTAATGTGCTCCCTCCTTATGAGAGAGCAGAGAAAGAATTACAAAACAGTCACTTCCGTTTCCGGCCCTGTCTGATGAACTGTGAATGTATCCAAAACCCTCTGCATTTTTCTCTCTTTTAATAATTAGTGCCATTTCTCTCCTGGCCATCAAACTGCGGTCTGGAGGTAAAGTATTTCATAATTAAAAGCATCTCTAGTGCTGAGTTTTTCCAACAAAAAATCTTCTCTCGTCCACCAGGACATCCCATTTCACTTTGTGGTGTCTCTAATCTTTATGCATGTGAAAGAGCAAGAACCCCCCCACCTCTCCATCAGGCATGAGTTTTCATTGACTTCTGTGACTGTAACTGATTAATCTAGGAACAATACAACAGCTGGATTCAGATTTACTCAGCTCTATTTTCTGATCTGGGAAGTGAATGAGATAACACAGAAGAGGAGCCATCACAGAACTGTTTGATTTCTAGGTGATCTTTTAGTGAAGATCTCAAGGATTGGTTGTTTTTTTTTTTTCAATACAGAGAGTAGGGAGAATGTGTTCTGCAAATAATAACATCCTCCTTCCCTGGGGGTTATATAACTGAGAAACATCAAAGACTTTGCTCTGAGACATTGTGTTCCACGCAGGATCTGCATATGTTATAAGAGGTACCAATTATTTCCAGTTCTTGTGGTATTTTTTGTAATATGGATACCATCCAACCCAAGTCAAAGAGGGCATCATGCAAGCATCGGATGACGAATCCTCTACTCATACTTATCATTAAGGATAGGAGAAGGGAGGGAAAATGTTTAGTGGCTTCCCATTTCATTCAGTCATTGGTTTACCTCTCCAAATGGTTGTTTTTCATTTGGTTTATGGCATTTCTGTGTGACACTTCCTGCAGCTAACTTGTTCACCTCACCATCAGGAAGGAAAATCCACACGGAGTGGCCAGGTAACCCGGCACAGAAATCCAACATGAAAGTGCTCAAGCCTGACTGCTCAGAGAAACACTTGCCTGTAGGCAGTTCAGAAAGAGCTCAGGAACCCTCAGATGTTGGAACGAGAATACGATCTGCATGTGGCTAATTTGCAGAAAGAGAAAAAGAGACCACTTACTGTATTTTTTTAATTATCTCTTGAGGCTCAATTTTGAACTGGTGGTAAGATGAACCACTATACAACCTATGATTAAACTTCTGAAGTGTTCACGAATTATTATTACTAGCGTACTAATTACTATTTCCATTACTGGAATCTTTTTAAAAGGCTACTTTTTACATGTAAATCTATTAGTCAAATGAAAGTGAGGATACATTTTTGAGAGGGACCTTCATCCTTGAGCCACCAGTCCTTTAGAAACAGTAGACTAAATTTACATTTACAGTAAGACATATTTTCCCTCTTTTCAGAGTAATATGCAGTAATGTGCTTTGAAGTGGGTGTACCTATCATCTGCCTCTTCTTTGCACGGCCAGTGTGCTTTGAGGGTGTTCTGGTAGGAATGAGAATCTGCTCCTATTTATTTTATATACTTCTGTGCTCCTTCATGTTGAGTTTTTTCCTAATTTAGTTTTTATTCTCTCCTTCTCCCTTCTCTTTCACACATTCTTCTACCTTTTATAAAATCCCATCTTTTCACTGTCATTACCTTTCTCCTTTTGATTGAGTATTGAATATATAATTATGAGGCAACAGACTGTCACCATCCACAGCTACCACCCCTTTCCATAGTATCATAGATTCACAGAACAATGCAGGATGGAAGGCATCTCTGGAGGGCATCTGATCTGCTCCAGTCCCTGTTCGGGGCAGGGCCAACTTTGAAGTTAGGTCAGGTTGTTGAGTGTCATGTCCTGCTAAGTATGTCTAAGGAGACACAACCCGTCTGGGAAACCTGTCCCAGTCTTTGACTCCTGCACTGTGAAAATTTTTTCCTCATATCTAATCGGATATCTAATCAAATTTTCCTTGTTGCAGTTTGTGTCTGTTGCCTCTTGTCCTTTCCCTGTGCACCTCCAGAAAGAAGTCTAGCCTCCTCTACCTTTCTGTAAGGTAGTTGAACACAGCTGTAAGATCTCGCCTCTGCTTTCTCTTCTGAAGCCTGACCAACCCCCTTCGGCATCTCCTCGTACATCAGGCCTACGACTACTTAGATCACTGCAGAGATCTGGAACTAGCTATGGCACCTGTAAGCAAGAGAGCATATCCACCAGTTAGCATCATTCGGGCTCTTCTATGAAGAGTCACTTAAAAAGATTCAGAGTTCTCTGGTACTATCAAGCTATCATGAAATGGAGGAATCAAAAAATTAACCATAAATTAGTTGTAACCTCAACAGAGTAAAAAGTCCCAGAATTAACCATTGTTAATGAATGGTTTTTCAGCTGCTTCATGATTCTCCAAATGATCTACATTATAAAAAACGTTTCTGATGCTGTTTGATCACACTAAACACTTGAATGCACAAAAGAGCTTGTGGCTAGGACAATGGGAGTGTCATTTATGATCTATACAAAATCCTATTGTATGAGACACTGTTTTTGTTTTGAAAAACAGTTTTATTTATGCACTGTGAGCTTGGTGGGGGTGAATTCTTACCTAAAGGAAGTGCTTTGATGGTTGGGTTAGGCTAGTTTTGCAAGAATTACTCCAGCCATTCTATCTTTGGAGCTCCATTTTTTTCCTCCCATCCCAGCAAACCATGGAAGAGGATGAAGATGAGCTCAGATGCCAGGAAGTTTTTCAGGATTTTTGTCATTCCTTAATCACTCGCAGAACTGATGCAGCCAGAGCCCAGGATTGCAGGAAGGGTTCCTGAGCAGTAGAAACCTTGATGTTAAACAGGAATCAGCCATGACACACCTTGATGATAGGGTGGAGATAATTTGTTTTGTTATTAATATTTGACATTCAAGTTCATCATGCGGAGAAGGCAACCGCACTGCCTGGAAGAGAGGCTGCAGGCAGCACAGAATCTTACTCACCCCATTGCATAAGGGGCACATTTGCATCCAGATCCTCGCCTGGTGATTAAAAGGTGCGTTACACAACCCAGTGAAAGAGTGAGTGCTGTTGGATGACACTCGATCTGCTTCTTCCTGAGCTCCGCCATGAACTCTCCTTCCCAGCTCTGCATGCATGGGTCGAGGATGCCGTGGTGCCTCCTGAGGCAAGGAGGTGGTTTGTCAGCGGGGGGAGAGGGAGCCCTCTGCCCCGGCCCCGCCACCCTCCCTACCACCCTGCCTGTGGCCGGGACCCTCATGACAGACACCATGGCCTTGGAGGGAGATCCGCAGGGCCCCGATGGCACGTCGGGAGTGGGGAAGGGCGGCTCCACCCCAAGCGGGAGCGGGGTGTCATTAAGAGTGCCCACGCCCACTCGTCAACAGCCCCTGGCCACCAACCGTGTCACCGGCAGCTGAATGAAAGTAGTTTTGTTGTTGTTTTGTCCTTTCCAGCCTCTGAAGAGTGCACCCCGCCAGGAGGGCTGGTGGCTGGGCCCAGGCTGCCATGCTGGGCTGTGTCAGGCCAGGCCGGCTCCTGCGCTGTAACCTGACCTCATGGGTGAGGGCTTTCCTTCGGGTCAGGAACTCACTATCCATTTGGGTAACGACGATACCTCATGTACACCGTGCTGCGAATCACCAAATGGTGGAAATCAGAAGTAGTCTGGACCTTCCCCTTTGCTTTCATCCCAGTGCGACTCCTTTTAGAGTTGCCGTGAGTCCTCGGGTGGTTTTCCCAGCCAGTTTCAGAAAGTCAGGTGTCAGAGTCGCACCGCTGGTGGCTGCAATAACAGCACGGACGCCATGTCTGCAGGAGCGCGTTCCTGGGCATGGCGGTCGGCTGGCACAGGGCTGGCTGCAGGTGTGCCGACAGACCCTCTCAGCCTCCAAAACGGGGCAGGACTTAGTATCGGGTGGAGAGAACATGTTTTCTTCTTTTGCGGTCACAGCTCAGTGAGACCGTGGAAGGCAGGCTTTGTTTGATCTATAGTCCCTCAGTTTCCCTGATGGTTCTGGTGTTAAGGGGTGTTAAAGAAGATTTTCACCCATTTTGTTCTTCCCAGCACGCTGAATATTAAAAAGGAAGAGAAATACCTCTCAGTCCTAATACTCAAATCACAGGAAAGCACCTGCCCCATTCCTCATTTCATGACCTGCTTCATACTATAAACAATGTTCATTACAAGTTGTACCTTGCTTGTCCTCTGTATTTTTCCCCATCCTCTTAGACCATAATTGCCATTCCCTCCCCCTAATTACTCCACCCTGGCTTAAGGTGCAAAGAATGGCCTTTGTTTGGCAAATAAAGGGTAGGCAGAGCTTTGAAGGAACACATTGCTGTTAGGAGATTCACCCAACATTATGTGGTTGACTCTTCTAGTTTCTGTTAAAGCCAAGGCTTCAGTTGTTTCCACCGGGGACAATCAGAAGAGGACTGTCCTACAGACCAGAATGTCTGACCTTCTACTGTATAAAGGGAAAAAAGCTACATAAATATTTCATTTTCAAGCTCACAATGTGCTGTAAATGATACCAAATAAAAGTGAGTACATACAATATAAAAATAGCCTTTATGGTATCTTTAAAAAAGTTTTAGGCATATCAGCTGTAACCTGTGAACAGGCTACATTGCCAGTTAATCTTCTTTCTGTATACAAATTTGTATATAGACATTTTTAGACTTTTTGAATGAAAGAATTTGTAACAATAAAAATCCACATATTCCAGCTGCACATTTTAATGTTCTTGAGGCTTGGTTTAAATTGTTTTTCAGTTGTACACATAGCTTTGGCATTTTAAAATTTAAGGATACATGAATAATTGTGTGTATAATTTTACGTAAACAAATGTGCCTGGTGACTGAAAATAGAGCTTTCATTCCTGTTATTTGCATCTAACAAGAATAATTCTGGACATTGAATAATCATTTTTATATAGGGCTTTAAGTGCAAGAAGTTCATGAAAGTGCAAGATAGCTGGATTGCTATACTGAACGTTTTACATAGCTGAACTTCAGGAGACTCTTACAATTGAGATTTAAAAATTACACCGTTGCACACCTGTGGTCTAAGTTATTTCAGATCTTCTGTGGAGTTCTTGGACATGTAAAAGGAGATTTGCCCATTGAAAGTGTCACTGAATCAAGAGCTTGGAATAGGAAGAAGCAGGTGTGATTGGAAATAAGGTTAGTCTGTCCGACTTCAAAGAAATAGTCACATATTTTTGAAAAGACTATATGTACAATAATGCTACTTCTGTACCGACACCAAGCTATTGGCGGATAGCTGAAGTCAGATGTGAAAAAAAGGGAAAACCAATTTAGATCAGGGGTTTCCCAACTTAGTATGCACCAAAGTATGCAGTGACAGAAACTAGTCTTGCTTCTGGCAATGGTAATGGGTGCATGTGGGACTGCTTTGGATGTCTTTCTGTTTCACTCTGTGAAGACAAAAAGGTTGAGAGTGTGGTGCAAAGATGCACCCCCTTCAGGAACTATCATGGGTCCAGCTTGTCTACCTAGGCTGGTATGGAAACTGTGGTAGGAGTACCTCCAAACACTGGGACAAGGGCTGTCAGAGGAAGGCCTCAGTGATATTTTGCCCTGACAAGGACTTGAGAATGGAAGGAAACAGTGGCTCTTGGAGGAGTATGGAGAAGGAGAAAGCAGATAACAAATATGAGCTATAATAGCAAGAGATGGCAATGGTTGTTCTGTGTTTCCCTACAGAGCATGGTTCAGGAATGCCATTATCTGTAGAAGCCATCCAGGTCCCACTATATAGTTTCTTCTGATGGATCAAAGATGACTGTCTTTGGCTAATTCCAGGCATTGAATTATTTGGCAAGTAGGGAACTGCCAGCTCTCAACTCTCTGTACTTCTACCCTATTTCTTTTTCCCACATGAAGGCAGCAATAAAAATAGCTCCCAGATCTGTGTAGATCCCCTTTCTCTTTCATATAGAGTTGCATCCATGACACTAAACAACCTAGATTCTATTCTGAAGTGATTTACGTACTAAAGTTTGGCAACGTTCAATCTAAATCACATCCATTCTTTCTCTTTCTTTAGAAAAACATGACAGACTCTTTGGCCTTGGAGGATACAACCCTGTGTAGCTTGTCTCCAGACTGTGTTCACCCGAGCAACATGGCCAATCTCTTTCCCAATTGCTTACCAAGCCAATGTTTAGGCCTGCTCACATCCAAAACAGCCAGTTAGCATAGTCACTCTCTCTCCACTCTCCCCCCCTTCCCATATGATTACTTATGGCTTCTAGTATTTGTTATGACACAGATTTAAGTCTTTGTTACAAAAGCAAACCATTAACTATTCCTAGGAGTTTTGTGAATGTGTAGACAAGACACTGACTAGCACAGCAGGAGTGGTTCAGGATATTGTATTTTAGCTTTGTATCTCAAGGGTGGTGTAAGTTCAGGAAGAAAAGAATTGTGGCATATGACAAAAGTTTCCCAACATGGGGCATTATAGCATGATCCTACACCAGTGTCCACCTGGCGGGTAGGAATAACATAACTGTGCATTTTGCTTTTATGTTAAAATTTGTCCAAAATGTCATATAAACACAGATGAAAGTGGATACACCTTGGCTGAGGTGTTATTTGACTGCGGAGGAAACCTTTGGAAAGTGTAGATTTGCTCATTGTCTTGAGAACTCCCAAATTCGGGCCAGTAGTTCTAAAGGAAGCCTAAGAAATCTTCTAAGCATGCCCTGTTTTGTCATGTAAAAGGTAAGGCTTGAAAACATGAAATTAGAAACAGAAACTTCAAGCATGTGGATCCATTAAAACAGGGACCAGTCACCCCAGGAGAACAGGATTAAGAAAGCTTGATAAGACTCGGATTTATGACAGTATCACTTTAGGCCCATTCTGTCTGATCCAGGCATTGAATTATTTGTATTCTGCTACTAAAGGACACTTGAGTTATGTGAACAAATCTTCTAGTTATGAAATAATTTACTTACACAGTGAATTCAGCTATGTTGTTAGTTAAATTATACTGAGAAATACCCAGGCAAACAATATTTGCTTTATATATGTGGGTATCATTTTCCAGATAAACTTTTGTATGTAGAGTACTATTTGCAGACTCTGTCTGTAGGTGGTGGTTGATGTGAAAGAACTCTATGCACATATATATACGTACATACACATATACATATAATATACATATATACAAATATATATGAGAGAGAGAGAGAGAGAGAAAGTGAATGTTGCACTGTTTTGGGCCTGCCATTCTCAAACACTGAACCGTATGTATACAGGTAAGACATCCTGGTTGCCCTTGTGCTACCCAGTGCCAGGAGGCAGCTCAGAGCACTGTTATTGCTCTGACTTATACTTCATCCATTGCTCATGCCAGACATCCACACATGTACAACATACAGCAGCCCTACACATTACTACAGATGCTTACCTCAGCTCCACAGTCAACATCTGCAGGGGCAAGACCACAGAAAGAGGTTGTAAGGTCCTCATTATCAATGAACACAACACAAATGGTGAAAGTAACCTTTTATTTGCGTGTGATATAGAGACATACACACTGCAAACACATGCCACACATCATAAAAGGACAGGATACTTGGGAGATCGCAGCAGAGAAACATTAGCATCTGCTTCTAATAACCAGCATAAATAGTACATGCTCTGAGTTTCTCATGGTGTTTCTGAACAGAATTCCAGAAGAGCTGCACACATGGCACAGCCGGGCTCATTAACACCACCCGCCATCCGCACACCACCGCCAACGGGAACCCGGCCCTGCCTGGCCCTGCTCATGGGGCAGAGTCGGTGGGGACGGCTTCACCCCCCACTTCAGCTTGCTCATTGCTGCCCTGCCTGTCTCTGCTTCAAGGAGAGTGGTGTGCCGGTGGCCAGACTCACTCAGGCTTGTGAGAAAGCCTGTGCCAAAAGAGGTGGAGGGGTGCTCTGGAGGAGACATGGAGCTTTCTGGCTCCAGGGGTCCCACGGGTGCGACGTGGGTCCTGTGAGCCACTGCTGCTCGCAGTCTGCAACGCAGCACAACCTGGCACAGAAATGCCAGATTCCTGGAATTACTATGCTAAGCACAACATGAAAATGCTCAGAGCATTGCTGTCCAGGCAACACTCACAAGCTAAATCTTCTGTAGATTAGGACGCGTTCTGGAGAAATGAGAAAGAATGCAGCCAGCTAACTAAAGACAGGTGTGCAGCTCTGCTGCCTGGCATGTAAGAACAGAAATGATTGCAGGATGAGATGAAAGCCTCGCTGTGAGCACAGGTTGGCCTGTGGCAGCACTGTTGTGACTGTATGTACACAGTGCCATACAGCAAAACACGGACCAAACTTGCCCAGCACACACGCCACGGGCAGTTATCGAACTAGCTGGAAATTCATGTATCTACACCAGTTCCCTTGCAGTCACCTCTGGCCACTCCATCATAAGGCAATTATTTTAACTCTCTTAAACATCTCATTTCTCTTTGTTAAATATTCTAGGGTTGTTTCAGTCATTTGCTCGGTTTCTGGGTAAAAAAACCCTGAAACCTTAGTCCTGTACAGCTTGTGACCAAAATCATCACACCTAGGACTAGTATATTTGCCAGAATAGTGGAACCCATTTTCAGCACATCAAGACTTCCTCTGAGCTACATCTGTTAGTGATATGGCAAGTTTTTCTTGCCCCTGTCACATCCAAGAAGCCTGTAAGGAAGGAAGAATGCTATATGCTATGTGCTTGCTGGGCCATGGTTTTCCACTAGTGGCAATATTTACAGCATGTCCTGGACTGGACTGCCCACCAGCAATGTTCACAAGTGGCAACCCACGAACTATTAAGTGCTCTGAATCTTTTTGCCATGCAGCCTGTTTTTAATGGGTGGGATAGCTTTTACTGATGTGTTTACTTCATGAAACATTCAATTAGCCAGATTCATCATCAGCATATTTGCTTATACTGCCTTTGTGTTGGGTGCTTCATCAAGCTTTTCCTCATGTGCAGTTTGCCATCTGCTTGTAGGTTGTTCAGAGACTGTGTGAAGATTCTCTCTCTCTGAGAAAATGTGTGCTGGTCCATTGAAGTATTTGCTAGTGATGCAATGGCAGCTGTTATCATCACGTCATATGTGTGCGGGTGGTTGCAATACATGGTATATAGGTTGTCAAAATTTGCCAGGAAGATGTGTTTTTGATTGTGGTATTGTGTGCATGTGTGGTACTGCTGGAGCAGCACGCATAGGACTTGGAATATTACATGAGTACTATGCGTGAGTGCTATATAAACCACATACCAGAGTGGTTACATGCTGTATTGGGTGACAGTAACACCATATTCACACAGCTTTTTCACATATCTCTTTATCAGCTGCCCATTTTCAAGTATTCCTCGGGGCCCTGGCTGTTTCCATCTGTGTGCTGGGCAGTGGTCTTCACCAAAAGTGCTCTCACATTTGGAAATCAACTTTTCCTTGCCAGTGCTTTCCTGGCTCTGGGTGCCAACAGTTCAGGCTCTGTGGGACAACGGTTCATTTCCAATGTCTGTCAGGATGTTTATACTATTTATGTGTAGGCCTTTTGTCACCTGGTATTAATTGGATTGTGCCCTCTCTGCCTTTGAAGGCACAGAAGGCTTCAAACTCCTTTTTATTACACATGGTGGCCTGTAATACTAATCAACTACATTTGGATACACCATGTTGTAAGTATGGGATATGCAGCACCCCACTGCATCTTTGGAGATCAAATGGTCTCATGGTGGCTGAGGCCTTGCCCGCACTTGTGACTTTCTTCTTTTGCTCAGAAACCTGTCTGCTACACTTTTGTGTTGAGATACCGTTAGCTAAACCTGAGCAAGCCTGTAAACACCACAAATTTCATCTGGTTTCTTCCCCTCCTGATTACGCAGAAGTGTTGGTTGCTCTGCTGTCCTGGATCGCTGCTTTGCAAGCAGATAACTGTTTGACATGGCACACGCTGTTTATGTTGTATTCCCTGCTCTATTTCTTCTCATCTGTAAAGGCAAATATTTACCTCTAGTGGGTATTGAAAATGAGGTTTATAATCCTGCTACCACTTAACGAGGCCAGACGCTGTAGTGCATGGTCCATACTAGTACAGATCTCTTTGGCAAAGGTACCTGACACAGTGAGAAGGGTCCTGACTGCACTAATTAATAGATTACACTTTATCTCTACTCTGGTGTTTTGCCAGGTGATGACTGCGCTGATAAAGGAATTCTGCACATTGTTGCAGTGCCTGGCCTCCTCTTGTCTTGTCTGATAGATGCATTGGCCATCACATACTATAGCATGATCAGCAACATGTCTTTTGATTGCTCATGGAGATTGCTCCGCATTTTTGTCCTTTCCTCTCTTCTGGGTTGAGCAGCCCCAAGTCACAGCAACCCGTGAACGCTGTGCTGGCGGGCACTGGCACTCGGAGTGACGTCACTGCTGCCTGTTGGGGCACAGAAGCTTGGGGCTGATTAAGTTTTAACTTTTGAGTCTGGAGCTATCTGTGTGGGCTCACAGCTGGGGACTACAAAGTGCTATATGGAATTGGCACAAAGAAGAAACACACAGATCGCCTGCTGTCAGGACATCTGTGTCTTTTTATTTTGGGTACATTTAGCACTTACAGTGTTTCACATCTGTCACATATGCAGTATGGCACTGACAGTGGTTACCGTTATATTTACATTTTGCCTCGATCACATTTGTTGTTGTTGTTTACTCTGTCTGCAAAGCCACCTCCTTGGCCGCACACATTTCATTCGTTAGCATCAGGGATGCCTGGCACTGAACGTTACCAGCAGTGGACTTGGTGACACACACATGGCATTAACAACATGGCATTCAGCTAGTGTATCAGCCCTCCACCATTTGTATTCTCTTTACAAATGCCACCTCCCCAGTTCTGCCTGGACCTACATCATCTTGTCCTGCAGAGCACTTGCATGGCACAGGATAATTGAAGAACAGGCCTGTAAGAGACCCCAAGTGGTCTGAAGACCACATTAGTGGCTTAGTTTGTCCCCTGCTCACAACACACCCACAACATAAGCTAGTCTGGACAGACATTTGTCTAATCTAGCCTTTAAAAAGTCTAAGCTACTCTTAAAAGCTCTCAGTGACAGCAAATCCAAAATCCCCCGGGCAATATTTTTCATTCTGTACATGAGAATGTTTTCTGTAAACTTTGGCTGGAAATGTAACTTGTCCTTTGAGACGTAGCACGTGACTTCAGAGTCAGCTGCTGATAAGTCTGACAGAAATGGAAATAAAACGATCCATCTCTCTCCCTCCTTCCCAAATGAATTCCTCACTTATTTGCTAACTTCCCTGTCATTTTAAGCTCCAATCTGGAGTTTTGCTTAGGCATCACCAAAGGCCATCATCCTGCGTTCCAGGGTTTAGAGACATGAAGTTTAACTGATATAGTCATGTTCACCTTGTGGTCATTTGTGCCTTTGTTCCAGAATATGGCCAGGATTTTTCTTCTGCTTGCAAATTTACAGCCTTTATCCCTCCCTTTATACATCTTATACTCTCAGGTTTGTCCTTTCATTGGTCATGGCATATGTTCCCTGATTCTGATCACATTGCACACAGATTGAGAACAAAGTATTGCCTTTTTATACCATATTGCCGCTACTGCTGCTCCCCTGGTAGGCTTTTATCTGCGCTTTGGCTGCCTCTGATTGCAAGCACTATGGAGCTTCCTGATGGGACCAGAAGGAGCAAGTGAGCTCACTGGGAGAGCCATTGGATCACCTCCTAAATTGCCAGCGCTGAGGCTGAATGGGCTAGAAGGCAAAGATTGAAAGCTGCAGTGTTTGCTCTGAGGAGAGCAATGAATCTCTAATGGGAGTGGAAATTTGCCGTTGCTTTTGGTAGAGCTGTTGAGAAAATGAGGGGAGCAAGAGGATGAGATTCCTGGAGCCAAATCTGTCCTTGGAATATATCACAACACAAGCTTTTCTTGTGACAGAATTCTTTCATTATTATTTTTTAATTAAACCATCCTTAAAAATAATCCTTGCTTTTAAATCACAAGTCAAAAATGCAAATGTGAGCCCTGGGAACTCAAAAATCTCAGGCTACACAAATTTCTCTCATCCCTGCTATGGAAACAACAAAAGATGAATACACAAGGAATGTCTGTTAAGGATAAGTTTTAATGATCATCTGCAACTTGTTATTCCATAATACATGCCATTAATAAACTGAATTACCCCCAAAAGTCTGTCCTGTAAGAAGTGCTATATTTCCTGCATCTGCTGCATCTGTTTTATCACATCTCTGCATCCTTCTGAAAGCACTGTGTAACGTGTTAAAAAAGGTTCCAGCACAAAGCAATCACAACTCAGGTATATAATATCTGAGTCTTTCCTCTCCTTCCTTCATGGCCCTTTTATTTCACTTTTTACTGCTTCTGTGTGTGAGGAATAGCTTCCAACTGAGAAAAGCTCAGTCTACCTCCTTTCCTCTCTCTGACTGAAAATCTTTGTCTCAGTTGTGGGTTCAAAACATTAAACCTCACCCTAGTAAATGGTAGAGTCACCGACAGATTCAAGCTGTCTCGTGGACTGCTTTGCTCCAAGAGTTCTGCTCCAAGGCCACTGAAGTTAATTAATAAGATACTTTTCATTGCCTTCAGTGAAAACTGGCCTGGGCCTATAGTCATGCATAATTAGTGAGTGGGAGATGAAAGGGCCATGTTACCTCCCATTCCCACATTTTTAGTGGACTGTTTTCCTTACCCATGTGGCTGCAAGATTCTCATTCCAAGCTGCTCTTATCTTGGTTTGGGGGAAAACTGGTTCTCATAATGGTTTCATTGTGCTAAGGTATATATCCCTCTTCACAGAATTAAATTAACCTCTGTCCTGTTCAGATATACTATTATCATCATTACTATTAAATTAGTTGTTTCTGAAGCAACTGCAGACAAGACACCACGCCAGCCCCCCTGGCCGCATTCCACAGGGTGAGCTGCAGCGCACAGTTCCGGCAAATGTATTGGGAAATGCACTGCTGTAGCTTGTAAAGCTCAGGCACACCTCTCCTCTCTGATTCCTTGCAGCTGCCCTCCATACCGGTAAGCTGCTTTCTCAGGAAGGTGCTAGAGAGGAGGTCTGAAGAGGTATAGCCTTATGATTACATGTGAGAGGATCTGGAGGTCTCAGTTCCCTCCTGTGTCCCTGGTTGCGAGCTGATTCTTCTGTTCCTCGTGTGCAGAACGGCTATAATGTCATCTGCCTCCTTCCCTTTTTAATTTCTCCAGTATGCTAACAGACATTGCAACTCCACCTTCAATGCAAGCATAGCTTTCAGTATCACTTACCTTTTCCAATTGTTCTTTATTACATTGATAATTCTATGATATACTTAATAAATAATATTTGTATGGTTTTCCTCCATGGAATTTTTGTATATCGTATGTCACTAAATTACATAATCATGAACGGTTTGATATAGGTAATGTTCCTTTCATTTAGAAAAAGTGTATCCCTTGTCATTAATGTTTTTATATTGCCATAACTTGTACTTTTTGTCTTAGGCAAGTATTAGTTTGGGCTTTCTTGGACCAAGAGCAGTCAAACTCCCATTCTTTGTGTTTTAAGACTTTGTCTTAGACAACTGGCATTCTTACCAGCGAAAATCTGGGCAGAGACTGAACTTTTATTGTAAAAGAAGCATGATGGAAAGAAATATGCTTTATAAGTGCAAAAAGCCATGATAGAATCCTGGATGTGCAAGAATTAAATAAGGCTAAGAAATAAGTAAATATATATGTATGACAAATATATATGTATATATGTGTACGTAAAGCCAATCTCTTTTTCAAGGACAGGTAATGATTTCATGATGTGAACAGTTGACTTCATTACAATAAGACATATGGTTTCATAAATTCAATACTTACTGTGGGGTATTTGTTCAAATTTTAATGCCACACAGTGTTCTAAACTTATTATCATGAGAAATACCAGCTGATGATGAGAAGCAGAGCTAGGAGCGCTAGATCATACCAAGCTTTGCAAGGATCCGGATAGGTGAAGCTGTCAAACAGTCACCAGTACATTCCAGCAGACACCGTAGTGTGGAAGCTTCTCGGCTGCCCTTCAGCTCTGGTGGTTTGGTACCAATTTAACATGGTGGAGCAGCCATTGGATATGAAACCCCTATGTCTTTGCCTTACTGGTAAAACTAAAAAATGTTATTAAAATCTAGGCATGCGGAAAGTACACGGAATGAAACCCTGTACCTGCTGTGATCAATGTGAATTTTGCTAGTGGCTTCAAAAGGCCAGGGTTTCACACAGAATGTTTTAGTCTCCTTATTTTGAAATAAAAGACACATTTTTAAACTTAGTTTATAAAGGAGCCAACTTTAAACCCTGTTTATATATATAGTAGCGTTACTAATCAGCTTTTCAAGATGCAAACCTTTATAAATTAATAATTTCTTTTGTTATTCAGAGAGTAATAATGTAGTAGGTGATTGCACTTTTGAACAAAAGAAAAGAAAAATGGATTTGAGTTTCAAGTATTTTCTCAGGTTTTGATTTGAATTCTTGCTTATTGTTGACATTTGTCTGAGCTCTATGCTGGCATCAGTGTGATAATATAAAACACCTACAAAGGCTCTAACCAGAGCAGAGCTGCTGATACTTGTATACATACAAAGTAAAATGTACAGTTTTAATGAGCAAAGGAGCTCACCTGAGGCATGTCGTTCTAATGTATTACTTTTGAGCTACAAATGCCTATTTTTAGAGGCTTTTAATTAAGTAACCAAGGCATGTATAAAACTCAGTGCATTGGTTCACAATAAATATAGTTTTTTCAAACTTAGTCTCTATTTCTTCTTGGGGAAAAAAATAATTAAAACAGTGTAAATTTTGAACTGTACTGTGAATGCGTAGTTTCCACTGGACTATATTTTTATCAGGAAACTATTGCTGAAACCCTGGCTTGGGAAGAGGGCGCCAGATAGGGTGGAGAGGCTGCAAGAGGCAGCCACGGGCTGGAAAAATGTATGTGAGTGCTTAGGCAGGGCTTTGGTCTGTGTGAGAGTTCATGATATCAGGCTCCAATATTGACTACATTTTATATAATATTTATTTAGTGAATATGTTAGATGAGTCATAAGGTTTTTAAGTAGACTTCACTAGAACTTTCATTTTACAAACAATTGACTGTGACCCTGAAAACACTGATTCACATGCTTTTCTTTGTGTGTGACAGTGAACGGGAGCACCCACAGTATGAGAAATGAAGCATGTGTACAAGTCTGCGCAGGATCAGGGCCACAGAGGTGGGTGATACTGATTTCATACTTTTGACCCTAGCCAAAACATTCCTTTTTTTTAATAGCTTGCCTTTCTTAATCTGTAAAGCAGTCTTTGGCTGGTGACAGCTGTGAGAATTCTGAAATCCATCATGTACCATGGGGACCTTTTCTGATTTCTGTTGCCTTGTAATACACTTAGAGCAGCACATGGAAAGTGAATAGCCAGAATTTTCTGTTGGTGAAAAGAAACAGAGTCATCCAGAGGAAGGAGACCCAAGAGACCCAACCTCAGAGTCAGAGGAGAGGTCTCATTTTGCTCCAGCAGTTCCTTCACGATTCTGTGAGAATTTTCCCCCATACAGTCGTAGTTTTACCAGCTTCACATTGTTCCCCTGCAAACCTAGCAGGTCGTGTGGCCTGTATTCCATCCCCAGCATTTGGGAAGCCCTGTGATAAAGCTACAAAACTCTCCTGTTCTTAAAGGGATTGAGATATTGTGGAGTGCCCAAAGATGTTTCTCATACACATGTCTGTGGTTCCAATTTGTTTTTCATCACATAAGCATGAGTAACAAAGTTAGTTATATTAGGTGTATTTGATGTAAAATAGTCAACCCTTTTAGCTGGTAGGGGGAAGGGAGAGACTTCACTGAGGTTTGTAACTTACTAGAAATGTGTATTAGAAAGTGAAAACCAGACCCCACGTTGATGAAATGATTTAAAATAATTTCATTGAAAAAGTATGCTCTACAAAATTAACACTGTCTGCCTCCTAGTCACAGATACATTCACATTTGAAGCAGATAGAGGATTATCCTTTTGGACATGTTAGGATTCCCTTTATGGCAAGGAAAATATTATTGGAATAATAGATGTATCAGAGTAGCTGGGCTGATATCAGTATCAGGCTTTCTACTGAAACTGCTGGAGAAGGGTTTCCCAGATCAGTGGACGAAACCTGGGAGATAATAATTGCTCACCAGACTCCTGTGCCTGTTTTCTGGGACAATAGCTTATACATTTCTTTAGCAGCACAATGCCCTTGCTCCACCTCTGACCTGTTTCTCACCTTGCAAACTATCTTTGTACAATCACAGCCTTGAGAGACCCCCTGTTTGCTGCGTTGTTGAGAGAGGCTTGGACATGCTTTCTTATGCTATCTCTCCAGACTCTGTGTCTTTACTGTAGATGGAGCCCTCCACAGTGGTTGAAGGTGAGAATATGATTTACCCTAAAAGCCCTGTATCAGACATGCCTCCATCTAAGTTCAAGAGACAAATAATATGCAGGCCTCTTCAGCCTGGCCAACAGAGAAAAGTAGTCACAGAGTCAATCCTTCCACCTGGAGGATCAGTCATTCCAGCTATCTCCTAGATATCTGCTTAGGTTGGGAGTCACCTGTCCAACTTTAGACATCTCTAGCTGTCTAAATCAGAGGGTGCCTTTATAGTCCCACCTTAAGATCAATATCTAAAATAATTGGGGTGAATTGCCCCCTGGAGGCTCCTCTCTCTTCCTGTTGACTATTACATGATCAGTGTTAGAGTAAGAAACTCATTCTTAGGTATTTAAACTGAGGTGAGATAAATAATACACCTTCGGTAAGCGGTTTGAATACAACCCTGTCTTATTTCTATGGACTGTGTTACATGCCTCTAGAGTAGTAGACTCGACTTTACTCTAGGAATGCCTCATTACTTTCTTGAATTTAAAAGCCGTATTGCTCCATTTTATTCAACATGATAAGTGCTCTGAGAACAAGTCTGCTTGTCTAGAAAAGACAAAAGCCACTGTGTAATGGAATAGTATGTACAGTATTGCACTTTAGTCAGCAACGATATTTTCATTCCCTGACACAAAAACATCAGCAATGCAGAGAACAGTGCAAGTTCGAATAATGTGTGCAAAATCAGCGAGAGCATTGAAGTGGGACCCTGGACAGACATTTCTCATCGGTCTTGTTTGGTGACCAGAATGGGAAATCACCTCTGTAATTCAGCAGCATAGATTTACTTTTGCAAATGGTAGGAGAATTGAAAGCTTTGAAAGCTCCGCAAGAGCCTGAATACCGCCAGGGTTCTTAACATGTCTGAGAGGGAGGATCATCTGCAGCCTTGAACACACTAAGTATAGACAAGAGGTACATAAGCAGTCAAAGATAACACCACTTCATATCAAGAGCTGCTATCCAGCCCTGCAAAGGAATTTGAACAACTGCTAAGGATTTCTAAAGTCTGCACTTGATTACTGCAGGACTTCAGATACCCCCTTCAAATATTTATGATCCTTCACTACAAATCAGTGGTTTAAAGGCACCTAAAAATAATGCTGTAAAAACTTCTCCAAGTATCTTAGATATAGAATTATTATTAGATTTGTTTCTGGTTTACAGATACATTCTTTGGCCCAAGCTATGTGTTTCAACACTCTCTCCTTACATCAAGGGCTCTTCAGGGCTTTTTCTGTATGTGCTGAAAGACATTTCTTTACCTGAGGCTACTCTGCTAACTTCTTTGAGCACAAAGTATCTCTGGATAATTTAACCACGTGAGGCACACTCAGAAGATTTGGCAGATTGTCTCAGGCATTTGGAGTTAACCAATAATAATGTCCCTGCTCCTAATCCTCCAGATTTCTTCTAAGTTCTGCTTCTATTTGTTCTTAGTGAAAAGCATGACATTATCTTATTACAGCAATTTGATTTTCATTATCTAAGTAGGCTGCTGTGTCAGCAAAAAGCAGCAATTTGGAAAGGATGGAAAAGACTGCGAGTCATGGATGAATGAGTGATAGGTGGAGAAATAAAAGAAGATAGAAGAGGGTATGTTGAGTGATTGGGAGAGCTTGGGAAAATAAGGTGAGCTCTGTGGTAATTAGTTAAGAAATATGGTTCTCTGTTTACATGGTTAAATGGGGGAAACCTGCCTTTTTCCTGTCACATATAACGTGCTTAGATGGCCTAAGTTCAGCCAGAAGCATGGTGTAAAATAGTTTGTTTAGAAGAGGCTAGAGTACTGAGGTGACTACAAGATCATGTCTAAGTCATTTGACAAGAAAAACTACCTGGCAAGAAATAGTCTACCACCAAGTTCCATTTCAAAATCTGCTTTTGAGATGCATTTCCTCTTATACAAGAAGAGGCCTGGAAGGTGGCAAAAATCGATCTGTTACTTATCAACCTTCATTTAATTATGCTTACAATGCTGCAGGCATTCCTCTGGAGATACAAGGTTTCAAGAGATGATATATAAATTGGTATGGGCATGGAGCACAGCATGCTCTTGTTGGTATCTAATTAACTCCAATTTAAACAATTTTCTGGGCTGAGTGTCTTTAACATTTAAAATCTATTGTATATCTTTTTCTGTGTATAATCCAATGCTTACTGAAAGCAATGGGGCTAAATCTACTGTAGTAAATAAAATAAACCAAGGACTGTTCTCTGGCTCTGATGCCAAGCGGTGTGGCACAGCTTATGTCCGTATTTCTCAGCTTTCTTCTTCTTCCAGAAGAACAGGGAAGCCACAACCAAATTGCCATTGCGAATGAAATGGGTCTGACCCCTGAATACTGCCTGGACAGTGTCAGGGAGAGCCAGAACCAGACTGTGGAGCATGCTAAAAATATGTGGGATAGTCCTGTGCCAGTCCACCTCCTTCGTTTATTAATACAGATATATCCTGAGAGTCTTTTGGTTGGCATCAGTGGACTACAAGTGGGTGAAAATGAGCCATCTACTGTGATGGCTCTGTAATCCCTTGAGATTCCCAGAGCATATTGCTTACCAGTAAAAGGGACCTCCATCTTAAAAGAGAAAAAGGAATTTAAAAGCTGCTTCGGGCATTTTGCCAGCTGCATAGCAACATCTGGTTGGCATTCAGAGGCTTCAGGGGCAGCTAATCCTGCTCTGAGCAGGATTAACATCCCTGTTTAAAATGTACTCCTGGTATGTCTGATGGAGCCAGGATTTTGGCTGTCCAGAGCAGAGGGAAAGAGTGCAAGAAGGCGGCCTGTGTGACTGTCACATAGCGTTTCCATCCTCACTTTGTTTTCTGTGGCTTCAGTGCTTCACCTGATGAAACAAAGAAGCACCATAGCTTTAGCAGCCCTGCCAAATACTCATTAAATACTGTAGGGATGACTGCCTATCTCCTCTTTACTACATATTCTGCAAGTGAGAGCACTTATCAGCAAGGGATGAAGTTATTTACAGAAATATTGCTCTGCTTTCTCTAGCATAGGTGAGCAAGATGATATTCAGCACAGGTACATGTAAATCCCCATTGCGTTGTTTGGGAAACTGTTTTCATGAAGGAAATACAAGATTTGTTTGGAGCAGGATTGTAGCAGAACTCATGGATGAGCTCCTACACAAAATTTTCTCATGCTTTCCATAGTTATGGGCACAGAAGTTAAATGCCTTTGACTCAAAGTACCTCTGCTGACAGTGACTGGCTGATTTCCTAAAGACCAATTCTGCTGCTGAACTCAACTGTTTGAAATGATGCGACAACACAGAAGTTTGACTCTGCCTTACAAGTTCTGGAAAACCTTGTGCTTTAAGTAGATCCTCTTTGGAACTGGAGTACTGTGGACTTGTAAGAAGCATGGCAAGCCATAGATCATCCTGTCCAGAGTGCAAGGAGAATGGTTTCCTGTGGCTCCAGAGCAAGGGGCAGCATGAAGACACAGGGAATTGCACACACACTTTACAGCTTGCCCCTGGGCATCTTTGAGGAACACATACAATTAAGTGCTTATTAATTAACAGTATGTTCTGAACATGGGAAGCACTCATATTTACAAACACAGTTTCTTCTACATCCTTTCCTTTAAATTTGTACAGAAGAGGAATTACTTCTGCATGTCACTGTCAGGGGCTGCTACACAACTGCTGGTGGAAATTAGTTTGGCTCTGCTGAGGAGGCGGTTCAAATTATAGCTCTGCTGAGTGTTTGGCCTGGTATGCTCAGATTTATAGATACCACCAAGACTATCATATCCAGGTGCAATATTTGCATACTTGCATGCAGCATTTACATATTCAAGTACAGTATTTACATGTTCTTTATTTTGCATGTCGAGACTTTTGACAAATAAAGGAAACACTTCAAACTGTGTCTTTATTTTTGTTTCCTATGTCTCAGATTTTCCAGAAAAATAAGTTGCTACATCCCCCTCTTTCATCCCTGAGAAGGAGCAGGAAAACGAGCGGCTTTCCTGCAGCAGCTACTGCACCTGCTGTTTACAGTGAAGTTGGACCACAGCAAGGCTCCTTTTCTGGTCCACAACATTTCCTCTAGCAGTCAAAGCGGACACATCAAAGTGAAAGCTCCGAAGGAGAAAAACAATGTGACCTATTGTTCCAAGAAAACAAAGTAAATCATTTGTAGGAAGGGAGTAAAAGCTCCTAACTGGATTTTTAAAACATTAATATTGGGAATAAGACTGCAAAGCAAAACATAAAGTAATGTGTGGTTGTGACAATGCTAGACACAGTACAATTTCTAGAATGTCACTGTACTGTCACTTGATATGTTCTAATGATAGAAGCAATGCATACAATGCATGCCATGATTCTTTGTAGATACACATCGCAGCTCTAGATAAAAGGCAGTGTTGGACCCTCTCATTTGCTTCTGTTTCCAGTTTTGAAAAGTCCTGAATTCTGAAATCCTTCAGACTGATGAGGTTTGGACCTATTCTTGTATTTGTGGTGTTTCTTCTTTTGTTCTTCTTCCTTTCTGTTGTTTGTTATTCTTACGATAGAAATACCTTGAGGTTCCCACTGAGGGCCCCATTGTGCTAGACAATTACACTGCTCAAAGAGGTTATGATGTAAATAGAGAAACCAGTGTGTGGTAGAGGAAACAGAGAGACAGAGAGTGGAGAATCAGCTTGCCTGTAATCTCCTGAAAGGTCAGAGGCAGAGGTGGTCAAAACCCAGACTTGTGTTGCCCGGCTTGTAGATCCTTTTTAGTAATGGAAGAAGCCAAATGAAGATGCTATGTTGTTTCACCTGGATGAGAAGGATTACATTTTTTCAAAAGCTTAAAATACAACTTGCTTTGCTCTAAGGAGGAGGTGTAGAAACATATACCTGAATGCCAACCAGGATTTCTTAAGAAACTAAATGCAATCTGGAAGGTTGCCTGCCATCATGAAATCATATTATCCAGAGGCACTTGGGTTACCTTTCCTCTCAGCATAATCAAATTAGTTTTGACCTTGTGACCTCGATGCAGGTAATAAAACCTTCAACTTTCTTCCAACAGTACTGCTGCAGCCATGAAGCTGTGGAATGGTGCACCTTATTTCCTGTGATCCCAGTTCGGGGTTCTGATCAGAAAACCGAAGGCACAGAAATCAAAGGCTAGTCCCTACTTTCTGGATGCTGTTTAGGGAGCCCTACCATCAGAGAAAAAGAGACAGAGCAGAAAAGTCTGTCTAAAACCAGAGCTTCTTTGTGGGTTTACTTGAAAAAGTCTGCAGTAGTAGATGCAGATATACTTCATTACCAAGTAACCAACTAAAATAAAAGCAAACACAGTTGTTTCATAAGAAGTGGAAATCCAGAACTTGACTCAGTTTCTTCCCATTCTAACGAATGTCCAGAGGAAGTTAATGAAACCTACTACAAATTTCATTAAGAAAATGGAACAATCCCACTGCCTTGGTTTAATGACTTCTACACAAAACCGTCAACGGGTTGGTACGTTCTGCATGCTGGGTTCACAGCAGCTAGGCCAGGTCTTCATAATATTCACAGGCTGAAAAGCTGTCTCATGTTCTAATTTTAATGCACTGAACTGAAACATTTGCAAAACAAATACTGAAAATAAAGGACTTTGGATTGGTCAAGGGGTAAAAGCACAATTTATAGAGCTCGGTGTAGAGATAACTAGTGAACTTTGATGGCCATTAAGAGGCAGGGGATCAGAGGGCTTCTGATTGCCTTCTCTCCACAGCCTTTACACTGATGAAACCATGAGCCAGGTCAAAGCCAACAATTCTTAAAGGTCAAGTATATACAATCCTACAGTGCACTGGCTTGATAAAAAACTCCAGTAGAGAGGCCCCTATTTCTGTTACTGTGCTGTATTTGATCACCTTGTGATTTAGGAACATCTTTCTCAGACTATGCCTTACTCTCAACAAAGCTAGAAATTTCACTATACTTTCCCCCATTACTGTGAAGAATCATTACCAAATGTTTTAGAAGTACTTAAACAGCTAGATCATGTCTCTTGCCATAAAAAAAAAGTGCCATCTTTATTAAACGAATGTAGAAATTCCTTCATAATGCAACATGTATTTGTGTAATTAGAACACAATCTCTTGCAACTGATGGCATAAAACTACAACTAAATCCTATCTGACCCTAACATGATTAGATATATTTTACCATCTAAGAGCTGCAAAAGGCTTTGAGGGTCCACACATAGTCTTTTTGCTGTATGTGTACAGTGTTAGTAGAGACAGGTGGGTGCTATCTGTGGCTAAGGCTCTACAGAAACATACCTAGTAAAGCTGTAGTACAGAAATGATTTCTAAGGCACACAGTCACAGATGGGTGCACAACTCCCTTTGGTTTTCACTGAGGCTTAGGTACTGTTGTACACTTTCTTCTAGTTTCCCTCTCCCTTCCATCCAAACTAAGATGTAAGGATTATGGGCCTTATCGTGCCTTCGCAGACCAGCCAAAAATACCGGGAATAGCCTATTCCAACACCTGAAACAATCATCTTTACCTGGGGATGCCTTAAAAGAAACCTAAACTAAGACAGATGAATTCTGGTGAATCCGGCTGAAGTGCTTTAAGGTATTACTGCCCTGCTGTCGTCTGTCGCTCTTGCAGCAGCTGCCCATGTCTTCAGAGAGTCAGCAAAAGGGGATGAGGACCTACGCCCTGGCTGGTCCATCACAGAGATGAGACCATTAACTGAGGGCATCTTCGTGGCAAAATGGATTTACCTCTTTTTGCTCTGCTGCCCCACTGCCAGGCAGCAATGCCACCAGACAGGCAGCCACAAGCAGCTGGGGTACCAACATCGCTAGCTGTGGATCAGTCATAATTCTTCCTCCCTTCCTCCCTCCCTCCCTCCCTCCCTCCCTCCCTTCCTTCCTTCCTTCCTTCCTTCCTTCCTTCCTTCCTTCCTTCCTTCCTTCCTTCCTTCCTTCCTTCCTTCCTTCCTTCCTTCCTTCCTTCTTCCCTCCCTCCCTCCCTCCCTCCCTCCCTTCCTCCCTTCCTGTCCTTTTTCTCTTTTTTCCTTCCCTTCCTTTATCTTTATCTCTCTCTTTCCCTTTCTCACTATCTTTCTCTCTTTCTCCCTTTCTCTCTTACTTTTCTGTCTCTCTCACCTTTCTGTCTTTCTCTTTCTCTCTTTCTTCACTGCAATACAAGAGTTAGGTGTCAATAGGAAATCCACCTCCATACTCCCACCAGCACCCTCCCAGACAATTAAGAATTTGCTCCCTCTCCCCCTCCCCCAAAATCTCTTTTTTGTTTTGTTTTGTTATTGTCAGCTGGTCTCTTGGATTAGGGTTTGCAGCTCTCTCTGGACTCAGGAAGGCTTGGTAGCTTGGCAGGATTTCTTGCCAGATCACTGATCCTAATGTAAGTGCCAGAATCCTGCAGTTTGCATAATGCTAATTTGCTTCTCAGCCCAACTTGCCAACTCACATGCTGCTTAGCATACCAAGTAGCAGAAGGAATGTCATGTGCTCTACCCGAGCGAGGAGGAGAGTAATTGGATAGATACCCACTACCTGAAATTGAAACTAATCTAACCAACCTTGCATATAAACCTTAATGCACTGTTGAGCTTCTGGTAAGAGGTTATTAGACTGAAACTGTTTCAAGCCAATTAGTTCCTTATTCTCAAAGCTCTGATTGTGGAGTTTTCACTGGTTACAAATACTGCCTCATTATGGCAATATTCATTCACTTAGACCTAGATCCCACCATCCTTACTCATTGTGAGTAAGGGTAGCAGAACTGGACCTTAATGCTTGTGTTAATGAAATGCTAGACATGTCAGGGTGGGGCGATACTGAGAGATATCACCACACCTAAGGGATGTTGCCAGTCATTGGGCGAAATGCCAAGTACTTTCAGTCGACTAGGTGTGGGGCTATCTCATTGTATTACCACACATTGAAGTGTCTTATTGCAATACTGGTTCTTTCAAAGCAAAACAAAACTAGACTGCCTAGAAAAAACCACCACCTCTGTTTTCATTCTAAGCTGCACCCACACTGATGCTAATATAACTGCAGCGTGAGTCCAAGAAGGTGGGACTCTTCTCTGAGTTTACCTAGGTGTGTAGATACATAATCTAAACAGGTTGTCCAGGCTCCCTCTCCAATAAATGGAGGGAAATGAGTACCTCTGAAGAAAGATTGATCCTTTCTGCATGAGACATCTGTCTTAGGCAGGGTGAGATGGACCGCACTCTGAAGGTGCCGGAATCTCTCCCTCAGCTGAAGGGCAGCCTGGGCAAGAGGCTCTGAACTGGATCTTTTCAGTCAGCTGAAGTTCATGGAAGTGTACTTCAAACTTAGTGACAAAAACAGAGACTGGTTTGCTTTCCGACTGATCATTTGGTCACAGACAGGGACTGTGGTCACAACTCTTGTGCCAATTAGCTGATGCAACACTCCCAACCCCTCAGGACAGGGACCACGTCTATGAGACGCACCTCTTGACAGCTCCCAAGCAGCAATGAATAATAAGGGTGCTGTGAGAAGTGGCTTTGATTTTCTTTGTTTGGTCAGCAGGAAAGCAAGTGCCCTGGCCCAACAGGCCATGCAGACACCCTCCTGGGAACGCAACTTGCTGGTTTGTGCAATGGGCTCACTCACAGGTACTTGGTGAGCAGCTTGCTGCTGACATTGTCCCAACGCCCAGTGATCCGCACCTCAGCATGTGGGAAGGACTTCAGAGGAGTGCTGAGCACACAGTCTCTAATCTAGGAGGTGTGGAGATTATAGGGAAATTGGGTAAGGAATTTACAATGAAGACTATGAAATAAATTGGCCGAGTAAGATGTAAGTGAGAATTAATGCCCAAATAATATTGCTTTAATTTCTTGATCTTCTGTGCTTGGATGTGGTTTTGTTTGGAAAGTGTAGAGGCGAAATTCTCCCAAATTTGTCTCTCTACTTTGTCCTGTGTGATACCTTCCCCTGTGATCCTCTCCATTTTAATAAAGCTCCAAATGTGTGGAAGGGTTAGGGCTGGAGGGATTCATTATCCCTCCATCAAAGCAATGGCTGTGTATTGAGAAACTGCAAAACATTTCCCATAAAGCACTCTCTCTAGAAAAAGGCTCACTCTCTAGGAAAGGATCCTTTGGCAAGAGCAGTATCAAAAGATTGGATATGTCCTCTGGGCAGACCCTTATTGCTTCAGGCTGGTTTGGCCTGATCACTTGGGTTTGGAGGACCACAGGAAGATTAAAGTTGTAATATCTGATGGACCGATGAAAGGGGAGTATTGTGAAGAGATCTCCACCCACTTTCTTAGGACTTTTGAGGCCTGAGAAAAATGTCAAAATCTAGCCATTTCCTTCTGCATTAGCGATATGCACTTGCTGTCTCACGGGACAGGGCTGTTGAACTCAAGTCAAAGACACGAGTTACTACCACTGTTGAGGACTTCAGTGGATGAACACTGCAATGGGAAACCATCCTTTCATAGGAATGGGAAACCATCCTTTCATAGGAATCACTCTACAAGTCACTGCCCACTTTTGCCTATTTAAGGCATGTGGTAGATGTATGCGAAAAATATATTAGATTTTCAGCATGATATAGTTTTAAATAATTCCAGAAGATGAGGCCCCAAAATTGCTGGCTTTCAAGCAATTGGCTTCATTGGGATGCCTGGATTTACTAGGCCTCCTCAGGTAGTACAGTAATGCATGTGCTTATGGGATTACATCATAGGGGTGTTAGATCGCACAAAAAAGCCTGCCCAGCAGCTGGATCCCGGGGATCAAGTCTTGCAGAAAGTGTTCTAGTGTAGGAAAGTATGGGATCAATGATAACCTTTTAGAAACCTCTGTGGTTAGTTATGTTTCTGGTAAGTGTGAAGTTAAGAGAGAAGGAAACCCCATTATGAACAGAAAATGATTTCTCAGGAATTGCTCTCAAAAGAAACAGTCACAGTAAAGCTGCATTTCCTTTCTCTAAGCATGCATACATTTCTTCTCTTTAGAATCTCTGATTGTTCAGCTGAAGAGGGTGGTAATTGCCCACCCCAGTGACTCAGCATTCTGGGAATTTCCCAAAAGTGGTTTGAGTTGAGCCATGGTTTCTGCCAGCCTTTTCCAGCCTTAAAAAAGTCCTTTTCTCCCTAAAATGGGCAAAATTCTTTGCTTTCTTAATTCAAAGATAGAAAGGGCATTTGATTAACACTGATGACAGACTATGACTGTCTGATGTACGTAAATACGATTTTATCAGAGAGCTAAAAATGCTACATTTATTCCCTGTAGAAAATACTGCTTTCCTACTATATTTCACATACTTGTGGTAAATATATAGGGTATAGTACTAGGTTACGAGGTATTGTATTGTAGCTTAACAGCCAGGAAAACTAATCAGTTTAACAGAGCCAGAATATAAACACAGGAAAGAAAGTAACTCAAGAGTGGAAACCAATGAAAAAGAGAGGGTCAGTACAGTCAAAGATTGTGTGAGTGAATTGTGAGTAACTAAATCAGTCAGACAAAGCACTATGGTGTTGACCGTTCTCTGTTGCCATCTTCTTAAATACTTTCTCACCTCTTTCTTTCTTTCTAGTATCCCCAAGCTACCTACTACTGTAATATTTAAATAATGATTATTTATTTTCCTTTTCTGTTTAGCTATTAAAACCTTTCCTTCTCTGTGCTGTGTGTGTATGTGTGTATGTTAAAACTCAAGCTAGATATCGGAAGCTAAAAGAGGTTGTAAAACCTTTTTTCCTTGATTTTTAGGCTTGCTGGATCTCGTGTGTGTACATGTGTATGCATGTGTGTATGGCTAGCCTCTGGTACAAATTAAAGTAGCCACACAGAAGGACACAAAAGGCACTTAGCCAGGATGTAGGATCTGTCCCCATTGTTTCCTCTGCGTGTTGGATCCAACATCCTTTGACTCATAATATATTTAATTAAAAAAAAAATAATCCTAGCAACCCGGAATTAAAACTATTGTTGCTGCTAGAAATTGAATGCGCAAGGAACGAGAGAATGGGTGTCTAATGTGTTACTATTACTTTTCAGGATATTATAAGCTTTGCTCCCACTGAACCCAACGGGAAAATTCCCAGTGATGTCAGTGATGCACAAATGGGTTCATAGCCCTTACTCAGGGTAGGTTCCCGTTGCAATCGGTAGGTGTGAATAAGCAGAGAAATCCTGTTGGAATGAAACAAAAAATTACTTTTCAAAGAAAGATTATCGTCAGTGTGAGCAATCTCAGTAAAGTCCTAATGACTGTTGTTAACAAACTGTGTTTTATTAAGTTTCCTGTAAAACAATGTGCTTTGAGGGGGAGGGGAAAGAAGCCGGGGGGGGGGGGGGGGGGGGGGAGGTAATTGTCATTCCAGTGAATCAGCTACTCTGGGAATTTCCAAAAGGTGCGGTTAGCTCAGAAGGCTGTGGTGTTTGCCACATTTTTCCTTCCTAAGGCTAATCTTTGTAATTCAAATTAATTTGCAACAATTTAGTTTTGAATTTAGAGTTAATATAGTTGATTAAGCCCTATTATTTGTAAATCACCAAAGGCACAGACAATGGCAACAACTATAGAAAAAGACTAGGTATTAAGTGGAAACCATTTATTACAAATTCTGAGATTTGCCAGACAGTTCAACACTCCAGATTTATCCAGCAAGTAAATGAGACTATCCAGATCACGGGTAGAAGATGAAGCCAGCACATCTGCAACGTGAGGGTGCCACCAGGCAGCAGGGAGAACGCAGAAAAGGGACTGACCAGATGAGTCCCTGCAGCAAACACCACTCAGGAAAGGAAAATTTAAGGGAACTAGTCGCATGGAAGACATGCAAAGAGCAACCCCAAATAGCCAGAAATTGCAGCGGTTTGTTCACCTCCCAAGCGGGAAAGATTCATACAGAAAATGGCAGTATTTTTCCTTCTACTGTGAATGTCTAACTTTAAGGAAAGGAATTATCTTCAGAAGTGTAGCAGGAGCAACATTTTAACTGTTACCCATATATATTCGACTAAGAAACTACTATTGTTAGCATCCAAGAAACATGGCAAATTCTTCCCAGCTGTATTATTGTATTATAATAATTTTCCATTACAGAGGTGACTGTTGCTCCAAGCCAGAGTATGTAAAGTAGCCAAGATTTGACTCTCCAGGCTCTGCCATGCGCAACGCTAAGCACCTCATGCATGATGCTGACGTCTCCCCATACTTATAGACTTCCCTGGGAGCTGAAGGCACTCAGTACTGCCTGGGAGGAAGAGATCTGTATGTGGCAGAAAATGTTAGCCTATTAGGAAAGTAAATGGAGATGATTTAATGATGAGACTACTGCTTCTCATGCTGACCAGCATTGTTTCATTGTTTCCTTGTGTTCCCTCATCAGTCGGCATCTATCTTGTGCCTCATGGTGAGTGTGGACTGCAAGCTCTCTGGGGCAAGCACCGGCCTTCAGTGTGATGGTTGTACAGAGTGATAGCCAGGTGCCTCAATCACAGCAACCACAAGCTCCTGCAATCACACAACGGCTGCTTCCTTCCTTCGTGTGATTGCTCAGCCTGTTTACATCTGTCAAGCCTTTTATAAAAGCTGTGCTGCTAGCAAGGGCTGTTTTGGGGCTGTTGGGTTTTTTTGGGTTGTTGTTTTTTTTTTTTAAATTGTTTTGAAGGCTCTTTTTAGTTAAAAAGTGTTTGCCACCACAGTGAAGACATGGACTGGATTAAAGTTCAAACCAGCTCACGTCAGCAAGTGGATGGAAATTGTTACCATCTGACAGCTGGTGGCCTGGAAGGAAAATGTAAAAGTCACCGCATGAAGGATTCGTTCAGGGCAGTGCCACAAGAAGTGACATGGCTTTGTTTTATATCCTGGGAGCGCAGCTCTCTGTTCTGCCTGACTTGTGCTCAGAGGAAGCGGACATGGAGACTAGTGAAACTCGCTGCACCTCTCTGGCTGCAGTGGCCGGGCCTTTCAACATATTAAACATGTGCAAGAGAAGCTCTAGTTTGTGCCACTGGTGATATGTGGCAAGACAGTAGGGTGGCAGGCCTGGTTCAGGTCACTAAGACTTCTCTGCTGCCTTTCAACTCCCTAAGTCCTCTTCCCAGCCCTTGTCTCACCAACTTCGACCAGCAAACAACTGAATTAAAGAGGAAAAATTCTTTTCTTTTCACCTCTGGCTGCTTTAATAATGGGCCAGTTTTATTATTTGATATAAGAATACCCTAGAAATGCTAACAGCCAGAATGTCTCATACTAACTAGTGAGCATTTAAATACCTGTTAGACTCCATTACAGAGTGCATAGTACAGATAAGACAGACCAGACAAAGCCTGCAGAATTAACTGACTCACCTGAGGTCACCCAGGGAATAAATGACAACACTAAGAATGGCACTGGGATTGCACATTGCACATTGCAGATGCATGTCTTCTAGCTCCAGCAATGCCAGCTAAAGAAATGACTGCCTTGAACCTCTGACGTGCCAGAGGGTCGTGCTACCATCCAGAGGGATTCCAACAGGCTGGAGAAATGGGCTGACAGGAACCTCATGAAGTTCAATGAGGGGAAGTGCGAAGTCCTGCACCTGGGAAGGAATAATCCAGGTTATTCCGGTGCACCAGTATATGCTGGGAGCTTACCAGCTGGAAAACAGCTTTGCAGAGCAGGACCTGGAGGTCCTGGTGGACACCAAGTTGAACACAAGCCAGCAACATCACATTGCAGAAAAGAAGGCAAACTCTGTCCTGAGCTGCATTAGGAGAAGTGTTGCCAGCAGGTCAAGGGAGGTGATCCTTCCCCTCCATTCAGCACTGCTGAGGCTACACCCAGAGTACTGTCTCCAATTCTGGGATGCTCAGTACAAGAGAGAGATGGACATACTAGAGAGAGGCCAGCAAAGGGCCACTAAGATGATTAAGGGTCTGGAGCAAGAAATGGCAAACGCTCAAACAGCACACCTTTGCCGCTGCTAAAGACATCTCTAATCAAAAGCAGGGACCAGAGCAGCTCTCCTGTAAGGAAAGGTTGAGAGAGCTGGGACTGTTCATCCTGGAGAAGAGAAGGCTCAGGGGGGATCTCATCAATGTATGTAAATATCTGAAGGGAGGGTGCAAAAAGGATGGGGCCAGGCTCTTTTCAGGGACAGGACCAGAGGCAACGGGCACAAACTGAAACACAGGAGGTTCTGTCTGAACATCAGGAAACACTTTTTTATTGTTAGGGTGACTGAGCACTGGCCCAGGTTGCCCAGAGAGGTTGTGGAGTCTCCCTCCTTGGCAATATTCAAAAGCCATCTGGACATGGTCCTGGGCAACCCTGCTCTAGGTGACCCTGCTTGAACAAGGGGTTGGACCAGAGGACCTCCAGAGGTGCCTTCCAACCTCAGCCACACTGTGATTCTGTGTTTCTGTGAACCCACATCTAGAAGCTATGCAGCACCTTTCACCCTGCCAGCACACACTACTGCCTTCCCAAAATGCACAAGTCAGCTGCAGATGTGAAGACCTCCCAACTAATATCAATCATAGTGAGCTGTGTTATCTTAAACAGCAATTTTTTGTTGATCCAGCTTATTTTCACTAAAACAGTTTAAGGAGTGAGCATAAGAGCATTTGAAGAGGCTGACATAACAAGAGGTGACTTCTGGAGGGAGGATGGTGGCCAGTGGCCAGGGCTAGGCTGGGTCCAGTTACCTGTTACCTCTGTAACCAGTGCAGTTGCATTAGAAAGGTATATATAGGCTCAGTGCCCTCACCTCTGAGCTGCTGTGTTAAACAAGTACTAGGAAATGGAAGCCAGAAGAACAAGAAAGCCAACAAACTACTGCAAAACTCAAGAACTTTCCAAATGAGCTAAGGAGAACAAACTTCAAGACAATAAACTATAGTGATAGCATTTACTCCTGAATTAAAACATTTGGGGTTGGAAGGGGTCAAATAAATCATTGCCTGTGACTTCCTTACTGCAAAGGATGTGTTGAAATGTTCAAGAGTGAAGGTACAGGCAGCCTGCTCACGTAATCAGGCAGATTACATGAAGTTAGAAAGCAAATCCACGTATTTCAGGAGGAAATAATTTTTTTTAGAGGAAAAGAGATGAACAGGATAACTGAGAAAAACACTTCATCCCAGATGAACCCCAAAATAAAGTTCTTTGGAATCCAGATCACCTTTTAATGATGAAATAAGAAATACCATAGTCTATTGAATCTGGTAACTGGCACATAGGGTCACTATTTTATTGTTGCTGTCCATGTTCTGCCCACAAGTGTCTACAGTTACACGTTTACAGAAGTTGTATTTGCATTGAGAAAAGTAATCCCTGATTTTTGTGTGTGATCCACTCTTACAGAGGTTTTCATTCTGCATTGTTTACATATTTTGGGATACCCGGTATTTTAAAAGGCAGACCTCAGAATCTTAATCGTAAAGCAGACATAGCTTGTGAGGTTTTTCTAATGAGATGGACAAAAGTATCTGGCATCTCTCCCTTTGGATTTTAAATAATAAATTCATAATAAATACATGTTAATTTACTCTCCTTGTGGTACCTCACCTTCTGCAAAACCTAATATGTTGTTTCCAGATTTGTGTCAGTGTCAATCAATAATGCTAGATAGGAAAGGCAGGTTTGTTGTGCAAAAAAAACCCAAAAGAAGACAAGACAGGACTCGTAACAGAAACCAAAACCCAAAGCACACAATTTCTTCTCTGTGTATTATTTACTTGGTGGTGACTGAAGGTCATTGCTACCTGTAGGCTGCCTGCTGTTTTCATTCAATTTCCTAGTGGGAAAAAAAGTCTTAGAAAAGTCAATGTTAAACTTAATCTTATAATAATCACTTGTGTCTCCAGAAAGGCTGGAAAATGGGCTGAAAAATTGTGGGTTTTTTTCTCTTGGACAGATATAAAACATCCCGGACAGGGAAAAGGGGTCTTTCCCTCTGCTGTGCCTTCTTGGTAGGTAAAGCAGGAGTCAGCACCTTTGAACACTCATAAATGCACCAAGAATGATACTTAAAAATCAGGAAACAGTTGAACGTGACCCGCTAGGTATGTTTCTAGTCCAGAGGTGTAGTGAACATAGAATGCACAAATCCATTGCTTTGTCTTGTTATTCTTATATGGTAGAGCCCAGGGGTATTGATGCCTTGGCAGCGGGTGCAGAGCAGTGCCCGTGCGTATGTAACAATTACCCTTCACGACATTCTAAAATAGTACTGCAGGGTTCTAAGGCTCTGAGGTGAGGTCTACTGCATGAGGTCTACTAAGGCTCTGAGCTGAGCTAGAGTGCAAGGTCACAATCAGTTCTCCTTTTGAAAACATGGCCTCAGTAAAGGGAGAAAAAAATTATGTTGCCATCCCTCCTCTTTTACCCAGTAGCTCATTGTTGAGGACAGTCTCTCGGGAAGAACGATTTAGGTGGTGAAGGGTGATGGAGAAGTCTGCCATTTCATTTTATGGAAGCTGTTCCTTGAAGTAAGTGTTCATTGAGCAAGGAGTGACTAAAGCACAACTCCATTGCCCAGTGCACTCACATGCAAAATGAGAACCCTTAGCTTTATTCTTTGTTCCGTTGATGTCTTACTATTGTATATGGCATGATGAGCAGAACAGGCATAGAGGCCACCTTCCCATACCAAATGTCCCACCTCCAGGCTAGGGAGTCATACTCACATGTTTGTTCTCTCTCCTTTTCTCCCCCTTTTATAGAATCAAAGTTTGGGAAAGGTTGAGGACCTTTGTTAAAGATAACGAAGCTCAGAGGCATCAACAGCTGGGAACAGTCCTGGGAGGGCACCTACTTGAATTTCCTTAGAAGATTGACTCTAACCGTCTCTTACACCATTGCTCACCCATGACTTGATATAGTGGGAAGGCATAACCCTTCTTCTTTTGGCCACATTTTGGGTGGTGGGTGATATTTTAGATATTTTCTAAAAGGCTGCTGGGGTGAGGATCTCAGAAGATACTCTTTGCCTATCAGGAAGCATAACATAGATAAGATCAGGGCTGTTACCGCTAAGTACATGGGCATCTGGAGGAATTAATTGCTGAAAACCTAGGGATTTGGAAGGCCTTCATGATTAGGTGGTGGCTTACCAAGGGTGTTGGAGGTTGGCAATTTTAGACTCAGGTGTTTAAAGCCAAAGTTGAATACAGAAATGACCCTTCTCTTGCAGATTTAGCCTTCAGCTCCTCAGATTGGTTTAAAAGCCTCACCCAATGCATTCATGTTGCTGAGACTTACTTTCTTATTTATTTGTATTTTTAAAAAGGGGATGTGAAATGTACATACAGGATGATAATATTAACTTTCTTTTGGATTTTAAAAAAGTGACTAAGACAACTTCACAAATGATGAAGATAAAATAATAGAGTGTCACTAATGTTATTAATTACAGTGAATGCCACAGGAGGAACCCCCGTGCAGAGTTCATTTTCTTTTGTTGTTAAATGAGTCTCAGTGCTAGTTATTGTTAAACTGTGGGAATCGACATGAACTGCTGGCAAAACAGGCAGCCTGCACTTTCTGCATAGTAGTGTTGCCCCTTTTTATAAGCCCTTGACCTCACCTAATTCTGCTCTGTTCCGCCATTTGAAAACTGCAGAAGACGTTAACTCACTATTTAAAGAGCTTTTGATATATGCAACTGTAAGGGGCTGTAGAAGTGCAAACAAGGATGTTGCTATTGTTGTCACAGAGGTGGTAAATGTTAACCACAGTCCAAATTAATATTTTAATTTTCCTTTGGAAGCAATTCGCCTTAGTCTTTCAAAGAAAACATAATCTTTTCTAAGTATTTCTATTATTCCTGGTCAGGCTGGAAATTCTTCAACAGGGAACACTGTGTTCACTTTATAAAGCCAAAAGACCAGTCACTTTAAGGAGCATTTTCTAATGCCCTTGATTATACAGTGGAGACAAGAGATACCCTTCAGCAAAGCCACAATTCCTCTCCCTACATGTCTGTCTTTACTAGTCACTTCCGCCGTCAGTGCTCTCAGAGGAAGGGGGGTGTACAAGCAGGGTCTGAAGCGCTCACGTCAAGCACCAGCACTGGAACCTCCGTGCAAACACAAGCACTACCTGGGCACCCGTACACAGTCCCAGAAACAAACAGGCACTGAAAATGTCAGTGCATCAGTAATACAGTACTGCACATTTGCTGGAGCTCTGTTAAGACCTGCTACTAGCGCAAGGCTGTTGTTCCACCCTTTACTTCCTCCCTAAGTACTTGTATTGCCTAATAACTTTTGTGGGGCTTTCTCTTTGAAGGCAATTATGGATAGACTAAGTAGGAATTTATCCACTGTAATGTTCCTAATATTGATTTAACTTAATAGTTTCATTGCAAATACTGAAACCTGTTATTTGGGCTCTCCACTTGAGCATGACTTCATGTGTCAGCAGGCAGCTTTTCCGCCTCCTCCTCCTTTTTTCTGCGCTGAACACAGTCCTTGTGCTATAGCTTTATTTTTGCTACTCTTCTCTGAATCCTTTCCAATTAGCCTGCATATATGTTGTTCAAATGTGGTGCCCAGAACAAAATCCAATGCCCTATGTGAAGCTAGCCTACTGTATGATCTAGATACTGCTAAATGTTGGACTTCATGTTGAGTTTTGCTCTTGCAACACATCACAGGAAAGACTCAGAAATGTAGTAAGAAGATAAGAACAAGGGTAGAATTAGAGCACTCTCCACCTCCCACTTCTTTGTAACTGGCTAAGCAAGATAGGAAAAATCAAGACATCTCAGATTCATTTAATTTCCATGCCAAGTCAAGGGCATTAGTGCTGCTGTCCTGTGCTGCACAGGAATCCATTAATTGCTAAATTGATCAGACCCTCAGTTCATCTCTCTGCCCTCATGAGCCAGAGAGGGATGAAAATTAACTGGGATAGTCCCAACATCTGATTCTACATTGATAGTGATGCTCAAATCACAGACTTCTGAGTTTACAGGGTCAGAGTCAGGATGAAAACATTTTCCTCAGTGTAAAGGTTGTCTAGGTGTATTTGGGAGGAGAAGAGGGAAGAGAAGTCTAGTCTTCACTGCAGCATCAATGACTGGCCGCTGGCAGTAACTAGGGTAGCAGGTGGCCATGGTTGGCTGTTTCTCACTGTTTGGAGGTAGGGAGGGATTTCTTCTCCCTTATCAGAGGGGCAAGGGTTGCAAGGTTTTTCACCTTCCTTGTTAGCATGTGGCATAGGCTGTTTGCTAGGATCATGAGGATCTTTGGACATTGGTGACACCTCAGTCTTTCTTGTCCTCTGCTTGAGGCATGCAGCACTTCAGAGATGACAGTGCTTCAAGAAATCATTTTGCTCAGTACTGACCTACATCTATTATAGAGATATATACTGTATACTACTATAGAGACTGAAGAGAGGATTTCACCAGTTTTCTGGGCTCTAGTGAAAAACAAAAGTGTGGTACAGTGTAATGTTACGCATGCTACGCTGTCTTACTCCCATCTAGACCTCTTTAAAGAAGGCCTCCTGAGTTGTCACAGGAGTATGTGGTAAAAGTAAGAAATTATTAAAATGTAGGTATGCTGAGGGAGGGTACTAAAAATGAGTTGGAAATACAGTATTTTGTTTAGTGTATTTTCATAAACAAAAAGAGGACCTGTACTTTTAACCTTTGGACCTAGCTTAATTAGTATTGTACTGTACATTTAAAATAGACTTCCAACAGAGAAAGACCAATTCCATCAGCCAATATTTGTTATAACCAGCACAGAACTGACACAATTGTGTGCTCGCAGTATAAAACCCAACTCATGGCTTTAGCATTAGACAACTGACCAAATGAGAGAAGAGGGTACCATTACTAAGCTTCCAAGTTATAGTAATGTCTGAGTTTCATTCATGTCCTTACTGTTGCCTTGATCATCTCCTTTAATAGAAAGAACTGCAGGAGGAGGAAATATACTCCAAAAGTACTGTGAGTAGCTGTTTGTGGTTATCTCACGTCATCATCCCCAACTCGAAAAGTCACTCAGACAGAGGATCCAAAGGAAACTTAATTTTAAAGCACATGGACCCTTGACCACACAACTGGAGCAGCTGACTCTCACGTAACCTGAGAGCAACCCCACCCCGCTCACCAGCGGGTCTCTGTCCTCTCCTGCTGCCAATGGCATTCCCATCCCAGCTGAGAGGACAATATCAGACACAGAGATTCATTGCTAATGTAGAGAAGTTCATCTGGTTGGGACCAGGTTTCGACTACAGAGCAACCTGTCCCTGCCTTTAGGGTGCATGCCGGGTTATAATGGTTATATCCCCACAGCCAAGCTGTGAAACCACAGCCTTCATACGCTCCAAAGAATCAAGTGTAGGAGGAATATGAAAACACAAACTCTGTGTCTTGATGTTGCTTTTGCTCCTGTCTTCTCAGGCAGTGAAATGAGTATCCAAGGATCCATGAAAAGATGGATCCAACGATCTACCCAAAACAAACGGTGCTACTGGCAGTGTAAGCATTTTATGACTGTACCATGAGTACCAACCGTAAAGTCATTTCCACTCTTGTCCATATCAAGTTGGCCACATATGCTCTGTGTGCTGTGAGGAAATCTCTTGCTTTCCCTCTAGTCCTGCAGCAACCGCAGCGTGTAGGAGTGGTGAGAGAATTATGACTTTGGTGCTGCTGCAACATTCTTCCTTAGGGCAGGTGTATATTGTACACTAAGAAAAAAGGCTGTACCTACGACAGCCAGAGTCTGCAACTTCCAGAGTTGCTCTGGAGGTGAGGCTGGTAAGAGTTTTCCAGAGGCTGGTAGGATGAGAGAGGCAGAATAGTGGCAGGATATGCTGGTGCCTCCATCCAGCCGGTGCACAGTAGGTGGCATGGCTATGGCATCCCGAGGCTTTTGCAGCCTATCAACGGCCATAAGGACATCCTTGCCTTCTCCCTCGCTGTGGCCCCAGGCCCACAATCACACTGTTAGTGCCCCACACCAAGCCCATCTTCCCCTCCTGAGCTGGCCAGCACCTCCCTGTGCCCTGGCAGCTAGTCTTGTGGTAATGTTGCTGCCCAGGGGCTGCCCAGCCCACTGCTCCCTGAGACTCATCCAAGGCTTGGCCCCAGTCAGCTCTTTTGATTTATTTTCCCTTCAGTCAAATACTTCTGCCATGAGCATTAGCGTAACGTTAACAAAATTTCTATTTCCATTCAGTTCTGTGTTGTTGTGAACTGCATTTCTCTGGTAGGTATTTGTTTTTGCAATCATAGTGATGAAACACATTTACTGGTTGTAGCAGTTACAGGAATTCTAAATAAATATCTGTCTTTGTTTAATTTCAGTAAATCGGGACATTTCACTAGCATCATAATAATAGGGATTTGGGGAATACTATGTGTCTGTGAAATAATTCTTGAAGCAATTTATTCTTGCATCAGCACAAAACCCCCTTCAATTTGGGCTATTCCCGGAAGATAAGGGACTAGTTTTCTAAACTAGAGGATTTTATTTTTATTTTTACTTTTTTTCAGATTTTGCTCTGGGTTTTGTATCTGTTTTGTTTTTGCAACTTTGGTGTGTGAAAATATGTAATTGCAGTTTTCCACTGGATGTAAGTGGTACTATTTATAGCAGTTAGCCTCCCTAACCACCAGGTTAGCTTCCATCTCTGAAAGGTACCAATACTACTGGTGTGATCAATATCACCTTATCACTCCCTAGAAAAACATACAGATATTTTATACCATGTAAGTGAGCCTGGTTTTGGTAATATTGTTATCCTGGCTTCCCTTTTGAATTTACTTTTTATGTATTTCCAGATAGTAGGCTGACGCTTTCCAGATTTATACCCTGTTAACCCTTCCCAGCTGAATGGGAATGAACACATGTAACCGAGAGGGGAATTTAGGAGGATATGAAGGGGACTGTAAAGTGGTGAAAACATAAGTAGTGTTTGCTCAGTGTTTTCTCTTTAAAAAACATTATCCTCTTTGTTTGTGCTTCTTGCTGCAGTGGTACAAAGGATGTTGATTTTATTCCATCATTTGGCCCGGTCTTTTTTAAATTTTTTTTTAAATTTTATATTATTTTAAAAGTAATTTCAAACTACATTGCAAATGTAGAAAAGCTATGCAGTTGTGAAATATTGTTTGGCAATGCTCACCATTTTCATAGATAGAGGCATTTCATTGATTTCATACCTCTGAAATATAGGGATTAGTTTCTGAGCAACTATTTCCCCACCGCTCGCACTTTGATGGAAGGGATCTACTGTTTTTGGGGCATGTCTGAACACATGGGATGCCTGTTTCTGGGAGAACTCTATCATTCAAATGAGATGATATAAAAGGCGAAGTGTGTTAGCTACAGCTGTGGAGAAGCAGATTGTAGCTAATGGATCCAGATTTTGCCAGGACTCATCTGGATAACTTGACTTGGCGTTGAGCTGCTGCAAACAACAACAAACAACAACAAACACCTTTCCATGTACCCTTGATTTGGAGCGTTTCTCAAATCTGCCTATGGAAATTTGTCCCCCAAACTCTTCTGAAAAGCAGCTAAATGAATTATGTAATTTTTTTCAGGACAATTATCATTCATAACGGTACAGAATATGGGCTTTATTATGTTGCTTTTATGTATGGGTATCTACCAGTGAAATCTATGAAGATTGTTCTGTAAGGAAAGTCCTCAGGACCCTGCCTAAAAAGTTGCATGTTTTAGGGTTGCAAATGGTGTATATTAATAGGAAAATTCAATTTGTTTTTCTCTTCATCCTTCAATAACATGTGAAGAAAACAACATGGTCTAAACCTAAGTACAGTATTCATGCTGGCCAACAACCCGCTATTGCGCCACACACAAAATTCCCATTGAGGTCAATGGAAGTGCCCTGAGCAGAGTGTCTCTTGGACTGAGCCCGTTTTTGTGTGCGTGTATATGTGCGTGCGTGTGTGTGTGTGTGTGTGTTGAGTAATAATTTTCCACACCAGGAAAAAAAAAAATAAAACTTTGTTGTCATGCTATCTTACAAGGAAGCTCGTTTCACCCACACAGAGTTGAAAGCACATACCACTCTGTTACAGCACATAAACACTGTTATCACGCTAGTTGCAGAAAGAGCACTGTCACTGGGACATTTTATAGGCATGGGCTTTTATACTATTCAGCAAGCTATTGAAAATTAAAATGTAATTAGTGTAGCAAAACAATAGTTTGCATCTTTTAATTACTGCTCCATTTTTTTGACAGAATGTTTTAATTATTGTTTTTTCTTCTGTTCTGTTTTTATTGATTTGGTGCCAGTTCAATTGTGTTACCAAGACCTCCCAGTACTCAATGAATTTACCTCAGGGGATTCTGCCTTCTTCATTGTTTTAAAATAAACCAGATCTCCAACTACCTACAAAACAAAATTAGAAGTGGAGGAGGAAAGAAAGAAAGGCAGAAAGAATGGCAGAAAGAGAGAAAGAGGGAAAGGGGGGCAGGAAGGGAAGGACAGAAGGAAGGAGGAAGAGAGAGAGAGCGCGAAAGAAAGAGCAAAAGAGTGAAAGAGTGAAAGAAAGAAAGAGAAAGAGGAAGAGGAAAAGAAGGAAGGAAGCAAGGAAGGAAGGAAAGGAGAAAGAGAAAGAAGGAGGAAAAGCAAGAAGGAGCAAGAGGAAGGAAACGAGAGAAAGGAATGAAAGGGAGGAAAAGAGAGAGGGAAAGAAAGGGAACAAAAGAGAAAAAAAATCTGCTGTTATTACATGCCTGATTTTTTACTCATATGTGTGTTAGTATAAAACTGTTATTTAGCTATAGTATCAGATTTGTTTTCAATTATTTTAGTTAAAAATGTTGTTCTCATTTTTTGAAAAGTAGTAGGAAAACTCAACTCACAAAGAAATTATATTGATCAAAATTTTAACATTATAATCATAGTAGAAAACACCAAAGAAACCCCCACTTTGATAATTTTTCAGTATAGTCCCTCGGGGAAGAAAATACACGTCCTGAGCGGCTAGGTTATGGTAGTACTGTCATCCTCTGTGGGTGTGCATGCACTCAATTTGTTGCAGCCTTTCAGCTGTCAGAAAAGTGCAAAGTAAGTGGGAAATGACACAGAGCACTGATTTAGAACACTTTCATCTCTATATGGTCTGTTTTCGTTAGTGATCAAGAGAGAGGAAAGTAGTGGTTAGGCACTATCTGTACTACAAAGCAAACGCTGCAGAGGCTATACAGCACATGGTCTTTTGAATGACTGTATACCTCTAACTAGAAACAAACAAACACACAAAGCACTGTATTTATTTGAGAGACTTTAATAGCTCCTTTGCAGCCATTTTGTACATAACAGGAAGCAAACCATTCCAATTTCCAGTGTGCTTTATCCTGAAGTATTTTCACCCAAGGGGCTAGTCACCATGTATTTTATCTTACTTTTTACTTATTACATATTTGTAAAACGTAACAAGTCTTACTTCTTGAATATTTGAGCCTTTATGAGGCAAGACATTTATTTACTATGCTGTTATTTGATTACTTAATAAACAGCTCACAGAGGCAAACAACAAGAAACCCAAACCCAAGAAGACCAACACTGCATTTTCAATAGCAAGATCCCTTGGGAGCCAGGCTCTGGGATTTTCATAGCAGAAAAATGTGGTCATACCACTCAGAGGCATTGGCGGTGGCTGGGAGGGACTGGGAGGTGGTAGACATAAGCCCAAACAAGGAGGAACTAGTGGAGAACCTGATGAAGTCAGGAGGATTAACACCATATCTCTCCTGGGGATTCATAGTTTTGAGTTCCCTTCCTTTCATGAAACATCTGGTTGCCTTTCTTCAGGGAGGATGGCCTCCAGTTGCCTCTCTCCAAGTAAGCAAAGAAGGTCCACTTTGCAACTTCTACTCTTTCAGGGAAAGAAAGACACGAGTCTTGCAGTTCACTGCTACTCCTCAGCACTGTCAGCCACTCCTGGATGCAGGGTTTGGTACTGGACATGCCTTTAATTCTAAAGGCGTGAAATATTACCTTCAGTCAATTTGACAAGCATTTTTCTTCCAGAATTTAGCCTTCAAACCCACAAATACTGGCAGCAAGTACCACACAAATCTTTAAAATTGGGCAGTGGGTAGGACCTGCTGCTTTTAATTCTTTTTTAACCTTTGCTAAGCTGCTGTTCTTTAAATTACTGCTTAATTTCCCCCTTCAGCATTATCAATTGTTGATGTTTTGTTTGTTTGTTTGTTTGTTTTTTCTCACTGGAATGGAGTAATAGCCATGTCACAGTGATGCACCAGCCCTGGTGATGTCACGGTCACGTCACACCAGGCAGCCACCAGCTCCTGGCATTAGCCCTGGTGATGTTGAGGCTGTGTCACAGCAGGTAGAATGTTGGTGGCTGTACCCGGCCAGCCCTGGATGGGTATAAAAAGGGCTGCGTGAGTCCAGGCTGGCAGACAAGTAGCCGGGTGAGTGAGGGCAGGGAGGAGAGGGCAGGGAGGCAGGGGCTGCCCATGGCGATGGAAGATGTCTGCTCCTCCTTTGTTGCTTCTCCTGTGTCTTATAGCTGGATGCTCGGACAGGGATGTTACCAGATCATGGCACGCTCCTGTGCTCTACCTCCTCTGCCACTCAGCTGGAGAATTGTCAACGTTCTAGAGGACAGATAAGATAGCCCCAGACTGTTCCCCATCACATTTTTGCAGGGAGCTGGAAGCTCCCCACAGCTGTGAGCAAAGGGAGCTCCCCACCCTTTTCTGTGGGTAGCCGGGAGCTGGGCCCCACATGAGGTACTGGCACCGGCCCTAGTGAGGCAGAACGCTGGTGGTGGCACATGTCACGTTGGGGTTGGTGGCATGGTTGGCTGAGGATAGGTGTCTCCTGGCTGTAAGGGAGATGTGGGATGGACACCCATGGTGTGAGGCTGGAGGAGCCCTGGGCAGGGAGGCAGAGGCTGCCCCATGGCAACAGAGGGGCTGCTCCCATTGTTGGTTCTCCTGTCTTTGACAGCCACAGCCCTGGAGAAGGACACAACCAGGTCATAAGGCACTCCTCTGCTTCTGCTGCCACTCAGCTGGAAACTGTAGCAGCTTTCTGCAAGGACGTTGACCTAAGGACAAGGGAACACAAGCAGCCCCAGTCTGTACTCTGTCATGATCCTACAGGCAGCTGGAAGGTCCCCACAGCTGTGGACAAAAGGGAGCTCCACACCACCCACCTTCTCTGTGTGAAACTTCTCTGTGTGCAACCTCCTTACAAAAATGTGAGGGAAAACTGGAATTTAATTTGCCAAGAAGACAAATCCTAAACTTCATCAGCATTGTTTGTAATAAATAAATATATAAATAAATAAACTTAATCAGCATTAAACATATGTATTGAAAGTCCCTATGAACTGCATACTAGCACTAAAATTTTAGCCTTAGCTGTTTCCTGCTGATTTTCTAGATGTTGGTTCTCCCAGAGAGTGCAATCAAAATTTATCAATATCCATTGTTCAACCCTGAGGACATATTTACACTTTCCATCTTTCCTATGCATAAAATATTGAAGTATAAACTTAGAGGCTGCTTCTGCACATATGTCTGGAGTGAATATCTTTCTGAAGAACTCCTTACACCTCACTCTAGACATTCGTAATATAGAGGTCTACATCTGAGGCCAGGCTCCCTTTATAGTCAGTGGAAAGAAATACTCACAGGAGATGATTCATCTGACCTATTTTAGATACCTACATGAGGACAAGATTAACCATGCCCTAGAAGTATCTATTTCCACTTCATTGTCTGTGGAGAACTTGCTGCACTGCAAACATCTCAAGTTGGATGCAGTGAATCCTCCTCTTAATGCAAAGATCAATTATCCTGAGAAATCCCATGCTACTATCTGCCTTTGCTCCCTACCAACACCACAAGCTTATAACCACTGTGAAGCTCAAAAGTTGTAGATGAACATCTAAATAGCAACATCCCTGGATTTCTATTCATGCATGAGGCCTGGCCCCCATCTCCCCAAAGGGCTTGAGATACAAATGCTGTGGGTGTGGAGCTCCATATAGGAGAGCTTTTACAGTGCAGGAAGATGGAGCAGCTCCTCCGCTGCTGGCATAGCTTTAGAGCTCAGCCACATGTGTGTGTACAACTTTTGGATCTATGTTATCACCCCTCCACAGGCCCTAACGTCCTACTGATAAGCTTGTCTCCTTTCTCCCTTCAATTCACAGCTCCAGGGATCATAGCTTTAAGCATTGGCATGCTGCTTATGCCACCCTTCTATGCAGAGTCCTTGCATTTTACATCCCTTGCCTCAGTCCGCTGGGACCACGAACTCCCTCAGGAGCCAGAACATACATTGTTGTCACGAGGTACTTCTGAAAAGTATGAAGTTTGTACACATACAGTCCCTGCACCAAATGGTTTATGTGCTAAGAAGTCAGAGAAGGTGGAGTAAAAGAAATCACAACATGCCAACATTTTGATATTAATTTGCAGGTGTGAAAAGGATAAAACTGGAGGGAAGGAGGGGAAATAAGAAAGAAATATGATTAGAAATAATCCATTAGATATCATTTTTTCATACGAGACCCACCCATGCTCAGCAGAGTAAAAGCAAGTGTTCACCGATATTAAACCTCACAATACTATGTTTGTTTTCATATCATTGACAAGACAGCTTAAGTGGCTCCCTCCAACAAAGCGTGGTGTTTCTGGCTGGAGGTTTGCTCAGCCAGCTCAGATCAACTCTGATGTTTATTTACGTGCACACTGTTGTGAAATTGTTACGCTGTAAACAGAGGTGCTGGAGAAACTGTGGGGCATTAATCTGCCCAATACTATTGTCATAAGTAAGCCCCGACCCTGTGGTCTGCTCAAGATGGGCAGACCCCTGTTCTGGGGCAAAACATGATGCAGGCTGGAGGTCTTACAGAAGTGGCAGAGCAAGGATGAGCTTACATTTCTGATTATGATTTCACAAATATTTGTTTGTTGCTCTCTTTCCCAGAGAGCTGTGTTTGGCAATCCATGGACCAGCACACCAGGACTCCAACAAGATGGTGTGATAGTGGCCAGGTTTTTTTTTGAGAAATGGAAGCTGTGATGTAGGATACTCCTCCTTCCCCAGAAGCTTCAGCATAGTTGTCTTTCCTTTCAAGAATGTTAGTCTGGCAGCACCCCTTGCCTTACCAGCAGCAGATAAGGCTCTACTTGCTTAGGAAGGACGGCCATTGTAGTGTCTTTCTTCCTCCGTCCTGCACAGTGTTCCCGGGGTAGGTTGTGTCAGCAGCATCTCAGGACAGTAAAACTTGGAGTAAATACCTCTGGGAGATGGAGGAAAAGAGCTGCAGCTCTGGAATGATTGTTTTCGTCTATCTGCTGACTCAAGAAAGCATATCTACATCTATATCACAGGCTGTTCACATCTCCAAAGTGTTTTATTGAGCAGTGAAAGGTAGAAAAGCATTCAGAAACAAGCCTGAGCCTGATATAATTGGATGGTTCCAAAGCTGGAGCCCTGAACAAGAGTGGCTTGCTTAAATTTAGCCCCAGTTTCCCCTTCACATGAAATCAATCATATCCTTGCTATATTACAATAAAACTTACGTGTCTTCATGTATGTATGTCTGAAGCCTCCTGCATCTTTCCCCCTACCTCCACCTATTCCTATGCCTCTGGTCCTTCATATTTTCTACAGAGGGAGTCCCTGATATTTGGGATATACTGAAAGAAACTAAAATGGGGTTTGTATAATGCTTATTCTTGTCATGTGTGTTTTTTTCTTCTCCAAGTTTATGAAGGCCAGACCAGGATTAAAAGACTTAGCTTCACATTCCTAAAAGCAGTACAAAACTTTCCACCCAAATTAGCTGGCAAATCCTCTTTGGATATCATGAACATAAAAATATGTTTTAAAAGATGACTCATCTCTGGACAGCTCAGGTGAGGAGTAACAACTTGGTAGCAGCACAGATAGCTCACAAGCTCATTTAATTTATTGGAAACACAAGAGAGAAACTCTCACCAGGCAGAGGTGCCTATTTTTGGACAAACAAGTGGTCTGTCTTTTTCGCATTCTCCTTATATTTGTTATTTGGACTCTCTCATGGCATTCAAATAGATATCAAATCTTGGGGTCAACAGGAAGGACACAAAAAGCAATTATGTGCAAGTACTATCTAACTTCTCCTAACTTCTCCTAGAACCAAACAGCGAAGTGGAATGAAATATGCAATTCTGGGCTGTGCAGTCATTTAAAATGAGTGAACACATTATTACATTGTATTAGTACGTTAACAAGAGTCCTGGATGCACAAGTGGCATTTCCTCTGCTCACTACCAAGCTATCTCACAGTTATTCCACAGATGCCTTACTCTAAGGACAGTATTACTGTCCCTTGTGTTTTCCCGACTCCCACTGCTGCAGGCTGTAAGGAACCTACCCATGAGGAACTGGGACACACAAGGCTGGAGTCAAGAGGCTACTTGAGGTGAGATTCAGACACTCAGGCACCCAACATGAGACAGACAGGGGTGCATTACGGTGAGTTTGAAACCCACCTGCACACCAAACAGGGAGCACCTGAGAGCTGCCCCGTAGGAAACACTTGGGCACTGGCTGAGTCTATAACTCTACCTCGGCACCATCCTGCAGAAGACGGGCCCCAAGCTGCCACAGAAACTTGCAAAATCTGCTTTAAAGCATAAGACCTGAGCTCCTAAAGTTCTTAAAAGTGTGGTCCCCAGTGTCTGTCTTCAGGGCAGACGGGATGGTCCGAGCCACAACAAGAAATTGGCCCGAACGGCTGAAGAGCCTTCCCGTGCCTGGCAGCACCCCCATGCTGCTGGGTGCTCGAGGGGTCCCGGGAGGATGGAGCCTGCCATGGAGCTCAGCTTTTTTTTCCACGTATTTGCATGTGGCAGTCATTTAAATCTTTGATTGAAACAATCAGCTTGTCCAGGACGGAGCTGTGATCCTCTGCCTCCACAAACAGCCCTGGTACTTCAAAGGGATGGCTGACATGAGTCAATTGCTTGTGGGCCCAAAATCTTAAAGAGCTGGTTGCTCCTTTTTTTTTTTTTTTTTTTTTTTTTTCCCCTTCTCTCACGTGGAAAAGGCAGAAACCGAGGAGCAAACCCAGCGCTGGAGGCAGGGAGGGGAGGCCCGGCGTTACAAGCCAGGTGACCCATTGGCCGTCTCCCGTCAGTGCCAGCGGGAGCCCAGCCCACGCACCTCACGAACCGCCCACTGCCGCCTCCCTCTCCCGAAAGGTGCTCGGCACAGAGCGGCTCTTTATAGCGACCCAAGCCCAGAGGGGTGGGGAGGCCATAGACCCTGCTTCCCCTGAGGTCCTCCATGTGGCGTCCCAGAGGGCCCATGGCCCTCCGACAGCTAAAACGCCAGCTGCCCCAGGGGGTGTTTCACCATTGCTAATCCTTATGAAGTGCCCAAACCTGAGCCTCATCCCATGCGGGTGCATCTCCGCATTTCCATCAAATTAGCCTAAGCGCATGATAGCGCATTTATGCCATTTTATGCTGGCTTTCTCCTGGCTGTGAGAGCACAGATAATGCCAAGTCTGGAGCAAGGCCTGCTGACAAAAAGTCCAGCTGTCAAAAAATGTTACCACATTTAGGCTGGAGCCCTAAGGCTGTATTTACTGTACGGCTGAACTGCAGCCTCAGCCTAACCTTGTCACCCCAAGCTGCCTTCTCATTTGGCAGAGAGAAATACGCATTTCTGGAAAGCTGTTCTCATCCTAAAAGACGTTTCTGAGAAATGGGAGCCAAACCACCTCCTGAAGGTGCTGCTATTTATGAAGAAGCCCCAGGTGATTAGCTCAGCCTGGGACAACCAACTTTCAGACAGATGAAGCCAGCTGAGGTGGGGTCCCCTGGAATGCTAAACAAATGCGTTATACTGCAGAGCAGTCTTTATACCTGGCTTGATGGGTTTGCTTTTCATTATTACCAGATTCTTGGATGACTGTTGAAGACAATATCAAAACTGAATACATGAGCATGCACTGCTGATTTCTGATACAGAAAGTGTTTTCTGTTCACTTTAAGTGATCTATTTGGATTCATTTTTAGTCTTCCATTACCAGTGGGATTTGTAAAGATTGTTTCTGAAACAAGTAACGAGGAAAACAGTCTTTGCCAGTATCCCTTGTGGGAGCAGTTGGCATAAATTATTCTGTTCATGAGCAAATTAAGTAGCCATCGTTCCTCTGTGTTCTGAACATCTTCTGCATTCAGCATCATGAACGAAATGTATGAGTACAGGTTGTACTTCTCATCTCCAATATAAATGCTTTTTTTTTTTCCTTCTGGTGAGCACACGGCAGAAATTGATTGTAATTACAGAGAGAGAAATTGGCAGCAGCCTCAGCTCTTGCTTGGATCCATTTTCAATAACTCAAAGCTTGTCAGGATCTGTTTTCAACTCACAGGATGATCGGAGAGTGCTTGAAATGCCTCCTTTGCCATCTATTCTGTGGGTTTCAGTACTTGCTTTTTTTTCATTTGACTGCAGTAGGGTGCCAGTATCAAGACAGCTTGTCTCCTTTTGCTGAGTTGTGGGGCAGGAATTTGAGTGGGTGAGGTCTGAAGAGACATTGTTTAGCCTTGCAGTTTTGAAACACTGTCTTCCTTAGATCTTTACTTTTCCCTTCATGTGTTTCCATTCACACCTGAATCATTCATTATACTGGCAAGCTGGGAAGATCCCTCTCTTCTTCAAGGTAACCACACATTTCTGAAGTAAATTATAGGTGTGGAGATTATAGAAATTTGTCGTCTAGGCACACACCCTGGCTCCTTTCCTTTTCCAAAGCATGTAATAATCATTTGTTTTTCTTCTTTTCCCCATAGCTAATGTATGCCTAATGTGGGAACAGTTGTTTTCTTTGTTTTGATGGAACATTAAAGCAGGCTGTGTAACAAGGGAGGAAGTCTAAGAAGTAGCATTTTACTTTTAAACACGGCTTTGAAAATAAGTGGCAAGTCAGTGATCGTGCTGCATTGGTGTAATCGCCTTTGTGATTTTCTGCTGGACTGTCAGCTTAGACATAGATTAAGCATGGGACAAAAGCCCAGAAGTCCCTTTTGAATTTTGGGCTTGAATGTTCAAGGTCACCTCTCCTTTCCCACCTTGTGATGTTTTCAGTCCAAGTTCTGAGTCCACTCTAAGAAAGGACAAATTAGCCATTGCCATGTTATTTTGACCCAAAGCAATAGCAAAAATAGCTAACTAGCTGCTTTTATGATGCTGAAGGCATGAAATGTGTTCTACCACTCAAACGCGCTACGGAAGGATTCTAGTAGGATTGGAGGATGAAAACATGATGCCTCATTGGGAAATATTCATATTCACAATTATCATCCTCTTATACTTCCCAGAATTTAGTGTCCCATGCATAAAGAAATGGAAAAGATCCAACCCACTAATTTAAGTACAATACAAAGCACAGAAGGCAAAGCACCTGTTGGAGATGTTTCCACAGAAGTAGATGAGCTGTAGAACTGCCAGATAATGAGAAACTGGGGTGTAGTGACAGGAGTACTTAGATCTTGAGAAAATATTCAGTGTTTGCAACGAAGTCTTGCTCATAGTCACTTGCAAGCAACAGCAGAAAGAATTAGTCTGCCAGCTCTCTCTCATCCCTGTCTGTCAGACCTGACCTCAGCAGATAAGAGTATTACATAAAGCATGAGGGCCAGGGCAACGAGAGAGGGAAACGAAACATGGGACTGAGGATAACCCTTGGCACAGAAAGTTTCAGAGGAAAAGTTTTGTCTCATTTTGTTCTCCACAGAAGGAAAAAAAAAAAAAAACAAAAAATGGGGAAAAGGGAAATAGAAAAGTGAAAGGAAGCATCCAAGTCAGACAGAGTAAAAAGCAGTTCTCTTTTACAATTTTTTTCTGATCAAATTTACTGAGTGAATAAAAACGCTTATGTGCAGTTTTATTTGGGAAAGTACGTTGTCTCTGGGAAAAAAAATATTTTCCTAAAGAACAAATTTAAAGATAATCACATGTTTTATTGGAAGAATGTGGTGGAAAATTGTGAATGCACTGAGATTAAAAGAGGCAGCTGAAACAGGCAGAAACAAAATAAGTCTGTTACCAGGACATTCAAGAAGAAAGGCACTGCTACGCCATGAGGCTGGTGCTGAAAACCATGTATATGAGCCACATCTTCTGCAGCTACGTTTCTGGAAACCCCAAACTCTGATACCTGGGAACAGGCAAACTCTGAACAGCCAGCAGCAAAAGCTTTGCTAGCAAATTAGTCCCAAACCTTTGTTACAGCAAAATTAAATGGGATATTTGAAGCCTAGAGGTAAAAGGGCATACAGCATATGGCACACTTCAGTTCTTTACTTCAGCAAATAATTATTTCAAATCCTTTATTCCAGAAAATGGACCTTTCAAATCCTTCCTTTTGAGCATCTGTGATGACCTAGATGCATTTGCTAATTGCTATGTAATGGACTAAATGTGTTTATTAGGTTAAGTTCGTTTAACAGGGTGGAAATAAAGGTTATTAAAGTTTGTTGTAGCCAGGAGTGAAAATTGCAGTTCTTTTTTCCCCCTGCTCTCTCTACAGTGATAAATTCCAGAAAATACATCTTGGTTCCCTCCAGTCTGAGCCATCTACAGATGCATGTTTTCTTTCTATAACCAGCTGTAGCTAATTGCATCAGTGCCGCCTCTACTGCTGCACATGAAAAAGAAACCTGTAATTTATTGCAACAGACCATACTATTTCTGCTGTACATCTTGCCCATTCTGTCATTCCAGTGAACGGATTTCTCATGGTAAATTGGCAGTTCAGAAGTGGAAAACAACCTTGCTCAGAAGAAAGCTTTCAAAAACTCCTCCATATGTTCTATCCAGATATTGATAAAAGAACAAACAGAAAACATATTGTTTATCTGTAGGACCATGATTTCCCCATCAGCCAAAGAAATACTGAGTCAAATTCATGCCTCATGTACCTTTGTTGTAGCCAACACAAGTACGGCGCTCACTATAATGACCCATTCATTTTATTATTGCTTGAATGGCAACATGGTGCCTTGAAAAACATACACAGGTGAGGTGGTGCAAATTAGTGTCAAAATCAGTGGAGCTGTGCCAGTCTATACCAGCAACAGATCTGGCTCCAGTCTCTGCCTCGGGGAATTTATGAATCATAATGTAACTCTAAGTAGATCTAGTGGCTGTAAAATTCAATCCTGCCTTTAATAGCAGTGAGGCAGGAGAAGGCGAAAGGTGAGCCCTAACCTACTTTTGAAAGGGTCATGTCAAGGGCATGGAAAAAAGCCTTTTAATTGTTCTTACGACTCTGGGGAATGAGACTGTAATGAAAGGCAGTAAAATCTTAATCACAACTGCACTGCTGGAGTTAGGAATTAAATATAATTTTGCCTAAACCTGTGGTTTAACAATATGAAGGCTTCAGGGACTACACTGGTGCAAAGACCTCCCTTCCCCTTCCTCTGTTATCAACACCATCAACATATGGGTGCTAACGCTCATGTAACTATGTGTGGGGCTATGTTGTGAGCTGGATCAAGGAACTGCTCCAGGTTAAAAATAACCCAGAAAAAGTAAACTAATTAATAAGCTCACGGTATGCACACTTAATAGCAGAGGATAGCATTTGCAAAATGCTGGGAGAGCCTTGTATGACTGGCATTATATAAGTGTAAAGCACTTAGTAATTCCCAGCTATTATTATGTAGTGTTGCTATTTATTACTGAGGGTTCAGCCTCTTGTTTGCATCTAGGTGTACATCAAAAAGACTTCACGCACAGGCTGTGCAGCCAGGTGGTTGGCTCACAGCTCCGCCTCCTTCACTCACTGAGGTTGGCTCAGCTCAGACTTCCCAGTGGCCCAGCCGCAACTGCTCACTCCAGTTTAGCAGCTGTAGAGGCTGAAGCCTCAAGTGTTAATTGCTCTATTACATTAATGTGGAACTAGAGGGATGGAGTGGAAAATCACAGCCATTGTCTTTTCATTTACCCTAATTGACCAAGCGACAGTAAAAGAGTGGCCTGGAGAAAGCCTCTTGTTATAATACATTGGCACTAATTAGGAATTTTAACAGAGGGATTTTTAAAATTCTTTACATCCCCTTAGTAGTGTAGCTTCAAAGCTATCGCTGAGAGAAGGTTTTGTACCATTTAGGTAGTTAGCAGCAGAAGGCAGAGATCGCAGCTGTACAGCTCAACGTAGGCAGCAGGTCTGCAGCTGACCCTTGAGAAGACCCAGCGCTGTTGGTGGCCACAGCCGTGCCCAAACCATGAGGGCATTCTCCCTTCCTATGCTGTATCTGGATCAAAGAGCAGAGGGAAAACAGACTTCCTATGGGATGGAGCAAAGTTTGTGGCTTGTTTGTGGCTACGTGTTACCGTAGCCCAGAGAGTTACGCTGCTCTGTGACACATCCAAGGACTGCCCTTCAGACCAGAGGTATGTTCTTCAGTTGAACATGGGTTACCAGAGAATAGTTTTGCATTTAAAGAAAGAATCACAAAAAATGTCATATGCGGCTTCATTATTGTTTTTCTTCTTCTGTGTATATATATTCTTTTCCCCATATTACCTTAGGATTAAACCCTGTAAGTTTACTGAGGCAAGACCCCATTAGCTTCAGTGGGAAGGGTTTTCTTTTCTTTCTTTTCTTCCAAATAAAGACTGAGGGCTTCTATTTTGGTTCCTGCAGCAAGGAGTAACTGGGCACAGTGCACTCCATCACTTTGCCGTGATCCATTACTGTCCCCGTTCTCCAGCCACACAGCTTGGTGAAGGAAAAGCGGGGAGAAAGAGACTTCACTTTCTCTGATGCTAAACATTGCAGCTGTGCAGGCCTAGAGGAAAAATAAGCTCTGTGTAAAGCTGACAGCTACTTGTCTCATGGAGCAATGGGAAGGCAGCACCAGTGGCCTGGGGCTTTGGGCTGGCAAGGACATTTGCAGACGATGTGCTGTTGAGCTTGCAGCCCCTAGTTTCAAGGTGGCCTTAGACACACAAAATTATTCCCTTCTAAAGTGTTACACCTCAGCAAATACTAATGTGACTCATCGACTAGAGTATCAAAGCAGCATATAAGCAAAGAGACTGTATACGAGTAGAAACTAAATTAGATGGTGTTCCAACTGTGTATTTTCTGCTGTTGCTAATGTATTTTATGCCCTGGTACATGTCCATGTCTTGTGCGTGCCACAATTAAATAAGCAGTTCTGCCATGCAACTTTTGCTCTCCTAAGAAAATGTGAAGAGGATAATATAAGGGCTATGTTTACAGCCTATAGCACAGCAGGCTGTCTACTTACTGCATGCTAGGCTTTTCAAATTACCCCTAGGGACAGGCTGCAATTACAGCTCTTCCTTTGCAGTAACATACTGCACATTTTGTTGCTTAACAGATTTCTTTCTTTTAAGGAGGTTTGTAACAGGGAAGGTTGAATTCAAAGCTGCTGATTTAACCAAGACAGAATGGGCCATAGTAGATTCTCAGGTTATGTCAGCTAAAAGCAAATCTCAGCTGGTCTCAAGTCAAGGCCTACTAAACATTCTTGACTATTTTCAGGGTGTAGTTACACAAATATTTTCTTCAGCATTCTGTCCAGCACAGGAAGATCCCACACTCTGCTCCTACCCCACCTGTTTGTCCCTGTCCCTGTGCTGCTCTTGGATGTCTCAGTGCCAACTGGCAATGAAAGTGCCGATGCAACTTTCTGGGGACCGATGCTGTAGAGGGAATACTAACAATGACCCTGATTAAAAAATGAAATCCTCCATGCACCGTGTTCTCAGGAGTGTGTGCAGGCCAAACTAAAATACCTCTGGATACAAAGAGCCTGAATGAGATGTAATTCTAGCAGAGGTTCATGTTCTTACTGATAGCATCAAGATGGATGAGAGAGAAGCATGACCAATGGCACATTTAGAGATGCTGAATTTGGTTCTACATAACCACAAAGCTAATGCTTTTCATTTGACCTCATCCTGGCATTAAACCAATTAATGTGATGTGCTGGTTTTGGCTGAGGTAGAGTTAATTTTCTTCATAGTAGCTAGTATGGGGCTACGTTTTCATAAAATCATAGAATACTCTGGGTTGGAAGGGACCTTTAAAGGTCATCTAGTCCAATGCCAGCGTTGATAACACAGGGATGTTTTCGTTACTGCTGAGCAGCGCTTACACAGAGTCAAGGCCTTCTCTGCTTCTCACCCCACCCCACCAGCGAGTAGGCTGGGGGTGCACAAGGAGTTGGGAGGGGACACGGCCGGGACAGCTGACCCCAACTGACCAAAGGGATATTCCACACCATATGACGTCATGCTCGGCATACAAAGCTGGGGGAAGAAGAAGGAAGCGGGGGACATTCGGAGTGATGGCCTTTGTCTTCTCAAGTAACCGTTAGGTGTGATGGAGCCCTGCTTTCCTGGAGATGGCTGAACACCTGCCTGCCGATGGGAAGCAGTGAATGAATTCCTTGTTTTGCTTTGCTTGTGTGCGCGGCTTTTGCTTTACCTATTAAACTGTCTTTATCTCAACCCACGAGTTTTCTCATTTTTACTCTTCAGATTCTCTCCCCCGTCCCACTGGGGCAGTGGGAAAGTGAGTGGCTGTGTGGTGCTTAGTTGCTGGCTGGCATTATAACCACGACAGTCCTTTTTGGCACCCAACGTGGGGCTCAAAGTGTTTGAGATAACAACAGGTTTGATTGGAATGTGCCAGATCGAATTTATAGCTGTTATTGCTGTTTAGCTCTTAATTGGCAGGCTCCTGTGCTTGCCATGGGGCTTGCTTGCCTTACTGTATATTAGAGTCTCATGCTCGTTAGTGGCTGCTTTTTGCTTTCGCTGCATGCTGTACTGCTGTACTGCTGATCACCTTACTCTGCTGTGCCTGGGGACATTTTGACAACAGCAATGGCGATGCGCCGGGGCTGGCAGATGGCCAGGGCACCGCTACTGTTTTTGTGCTGCTGTACTGGACAGGCTGGAACTCTCATGTGAACTCGAGTTAAAGGGACTGTGACCTGTGGATGAGTCCACGTGGGAGCAGGACACCCTGAAGCATCTGTGGCCGTGGATAAGCCCATGCCAGAGCAGGTACATCTTGAAGCATCTGTGGCTGTGGTTAGTTCTGTGCCACAGCAGGTATACCTCTGAAGGGATTATGGCCCAAGGATAAGTCCATGCTGGAAAAGGTACACATTGAAACATCAGTGGCTATGCATGAGGTCATGCTGGAGCACCTCAAAGCGTGTGGCCATTGATAAGCCCACAACAGAGCAGGTACAGCCCTGGAGGGACTGCAGCCATTGGTAAGGCCACGTTAGAGCAGGTATATCTTTGAAAGCATTGTGGCCAATGGAGAAGGTCATGCTGGAACAGGTGCACCTCAAAGCGATTGTGGTTGTGGATAAGTCTACGCTGCAGCAGGTATACCTTTGGAAAGACTGTAGCTCATAGATAAGGCTCCACTTGGAGCAGTTACACCCCTAATGGACTGTAGTCTGTGGGTAAATCCAAGCCAGAGCAGGGGCAAGGGGAGGAGTTCATTGCAATGTTAAACCCTATGGTCTGGTCCAAAGGGACCAGGGGAGGAGATTGTAATGGAGATACCTTTAAATTGTTGTAACCCATGATTTCAGTTGCATGTTATGGAAATTGCTATAGCAGGAACCCTTTGTTGCTAGCCAAGCTAGGAGCAAGGGGAGGAGTTCATTGCAATGTTAAACCCTATAACCTGGTTCAAAGGCACCAGGGGTGGAGATTGTAATGGAGTTACCTTTAAATTGTTGTAACCCGGGATTTGAGTTGCACGTTATAGGAATTACTATAGCAGGAACCACCTGAACCAATGGAGGACGAGCCTTACAAGAAGCAGTGCAAGTGCGGCAGGGACCCGACCTGAGCTGGCTCTGGTGCCCGGTAACTCCACGCAACACACCACCTCTTGTGTCCTGAGTGACCACCCTAACAGGTGGAGCCCAAAGTCACAAAGCACTAAAAGAACTCAATGGACATGTGTGAACATTTACGGGCATTTTACAGACATTTCACAGAGGTGGTCCATAGGCTAAGGGAACGCTATCTGTGTATTGTATCAAAGGATGGGCAGGGGGGTGGTAGTTAATGAGGATGTATTGGATAGTGTGGGACCTGAGCATGACGTAAATGGTATGGAACAAGGGGTGCGGAATGTGCTGGTTTTGGCTGGGATAGAGCTAATTTTCTTCACAGTAGCTAGTATGGGGCTATGATGTTTGGGGTTTGTGCTGAAAACACTGTTGATAACACAGGGATGTTTTCGTTACTGCTGAGCAGTGCTTACACAGAGTCAAGGCCTTCTCTGCTTCTCACCCCACCCCACCAGCGAGTAGGCTGGGGGTGCACAAGGAGCTGGGAGGGGACACGGCCGGGACAGCTGACCCCAACTGACCAAAGGGATATTCCACACCATATGACGTCATGCTTGGCATATAAAGCTGGGGGAAGAAGAAGGAAGCGGGGGACATTCGGAGTGATGGCCTTTGTCTTCTCAAGTAACCGTTAGGCATGATGGAGCCCTGCTTTCCTGGAGATGGCTGAGCACCTGCCTGCCGATGGGAAGCAGTGAATGAATTCCTTGTTTTGCTTTGCTTGTGTGCGCGGCTTTTGCTTTACCTATTAAACTGTCTTTATCTCAACCCACGAGTTTTCTTACTTTTCCCCTTCCGATTCTCTCCCCCATCCCACTGGGGGGGAGTGAGCAAGCGGCTGTGTGGTGCTTAGTTGCCTGCTGGGGTTAAACCACGACAATCCTTTTTGGCACCCAACGTGGGGCTCGAAGGGTTTGAGATAATGACAGGTTTGATTGGAATGTGCCAGATTGAATTTATAGCTGTTATTGCCATTTAGCTATTAACTGACAGGCTCCAGTGTTAGGTGGCTAAAAAGTTGATGTGACCCAGGATAAATATGGTGATGATTATGCACGGAATATAAATAACCTATATAAGGGTGCCAATACATAAAATGCATATTTTTCTTTAAAGAGAGATGAAGAAAATATTTACTACCTTATTAAATCAAAAGAAATATGTAATTAAAAAGCAATCACTAGCTTCAGAGCTGCAATAAGCCTTTTTATTAGGTATTAATAATTTTACTAGGTACTGGATTGCTGGAGGGCTAGGACCATATGAGTTGGTAATAAACCATCTTGATACATCATGTTCTTTCAGTCTTGCCAATATGACATTTGCTGAGCAGGCACTAGGAATGTTATACATCTGAACTAAAGCAAGTGAAAAGACCCTACCAATCCTGAAACCCTCTTACTGGTCCGGGCAAATTAATATTGAGGTCACTGACTTAAGAAGAAAAGATTCATTTTGATGTGTATTCATATGAGAAAAATGTAGCACACAGTAAAATTGACTCCTGGTCAAGAACTGGAGAGGTATGCCTAAAACCTTCTAAAGGCAAGAGGGGTTATGGAGGCCTGTTTTCTCTATTGGTCAGCATAGCCACTCTTGCTGGGACAATACTTATCTGGTGATATCAGTGTCATATGCCATATGAAAACTGTTGAGATTTTATATTAAGCTCTAATTCTGCCCAAAAAAATGAGTCACACACTAAAACCAGTCTGATGCTAGATCCAAACATGTTCTGTGTAGTTTATTATTGCTGACGAATCCTGGGAAGAAAAATGACCATTAAGAACCGATCCCACACAACCCATTCCCCCCCGCTCCCTCCAACCATGAAAACAGATCTGGACATGTGGGCCTTCCCCATTCTGGAAAAAACAGCTCTTGGCTTTCAGTGGGATTACGGCCCATGTATCCAAATCTGTTAGCAAGATGACATCAATGAATTTGAAATGTTGTTCTTATGTTAATGCTTCTCTAATTAGCAATGTTTGAAGTAGCTCTGGTAAACTAATAACATATCCTAACCCCAAGCCAAAACTCAATCCAACTCCTCTTTTGAAAAAATCCAGTTACCATTATTTTCTTCATCAACATTGTCTTCCAGAGCACAACCCACAACTCCCAAGAAAGAAGACAAATCGTCTATAAGCACCTTCTGCTTTAACATAACATAATCATGTATAAACTAGGCCCTCAAAACATTTCTGCAAGCATTTTCACCTATGACTCAATAGTTTCAAGAACATTTTCAGCTTCTACAACTGACTTACCAATACCTCAATGCAATAAAAAGTACTAAAAAGCAAAGGAGTTCAACAACTCCTGTACCTCCAAATCATTTTTTATCTGTGGGAGGACTGTAACAGAAACAGCAGCAGTGACATAAAAGAACCAAAAAACCTGCAGTTCAGAGTTTCCATTATGGCAGCAGTTGTGGAGGTGGGGCACTCTAGAAGTGTCCTCTCTTGGGCTTGTTCATACAGACATGTTTACTTTCAAGCTGATGTATTTCAGTATCTATTCTATTAATACATCTTTCCAGGAGTATAGTCATAATCTGTTTAAGGTTAGCAATAAAAACTCACTCAGAAAGGTAGAGATGCAGAATAGACATAGTGGCTGAGGTTTTATAGCAGCGGATCAAGCAGAAACCTACACATATATGCAAAAATTACAAAGCTAAGCAAATCTGCCTGATAGAAGGGTAAGAAAGTGACAATCTGCCTGCTGTGCTGTCATGGAAAGCTGCCTTTTGATGGGAGCAGCTAAGCGTAATATGAATTATAGACAGGTTGATGTATACTTTTTCTCCCCTTTGCGGTGGCATGCTAACCATTGTTCTAGTAGTTCAACTTTGATAGAAACGTTATGCATCTTAGAATCATTTTGTCACGTAGACCTCATTTGCTTTCTTGTATATTTTAAGAACTGTATGTTTATTCTCTTTGCATCTATTGTTTTTACAGAGAGTGTCTTTTTTTTTTCTTCAGAAATTTGACATGGATGTGGCAGTCTTGATTAGAGATAAAAATAAAGCAATGAAGTGTGTTCAAGAGAAAGTGACCCACCATCCATTATGTGAGATTTGCCTAATAGGAAGATTTTTATCTTAAAACATGGGTTGCCAGTAATCTTGAATCAGCTACATTCCATGTCATTCTACAAAGGGCATCAGCTCCTGGTAAGCCCACCTTACTATTACTAATACTTTCTTGACCTAGATAGGGTTTTGATTGTATTCTAAGTGAATATTCAAATCAGGTATACATGGAGATGAACATCTTAGGCAATTAGTCACTTAGCCAGGTTACAAAGCCATGTATGAATGCATATGAAGATGTGCTCTGCAAGTAACCAAACCACTTGTCTAATTATATGACAACCATTGTGGCAAACCATACACAATTGTTCAAACCACTGCATATGTTTTTTCCATAAGAAGAAATACAAAGGCAAATATATTTTATGCCACCGCCTTTCACAATATTATGTTATGCTGCATAAGCACTCATTTGATGGCTAAGTCATAACTTAACAACTCTCCTCATCTTTGGTTAGTTTTAGCCATTATTCATTTTAATCCTTAAGACTCACAACATATTACTAATATTAAAAGATACTAAACAGCTAGGCTAGAGGCAGGGTTATTTTCCAAAATCATAGGAAGTAATTTCCTTTTACTTTCTGAATTCTGGAGTTCATTACAATCCTTTCTTTTTGTCCAGAGACTCTCACAGAATTGCAGTAGCTCTTCACTGTAGCCCAGTTTTGAAAAATGCATGTCTTAAAATTTGTCTGTTAGGTAACAGGCAGATGAGTTACTACTTCTGCTATCGCCTGCAATCCTAGTGATTATACACTTGCCTCAGCTGGATGATTCAGAGAGCTTCCCTAAGCTTGTCAGGCCCCTGTATCTTCCGAGAAGAGAAGGGCCTTCAGATTTGCCTCCAAAGGGCAAACCTAGAGAGTCTGAAAAAGTACCTTCACTCTCAGATGAGCACTCTTCATCTGAGCTGTTTTAGCTACTTACTTCAGGATGAGAGGAGATGCACTGTATGCCTGCCTCTCCCTTGACTGATAAGGATGCCTGGACAAGTAGTTCACATGTAGAAGACTGTTCTGCAGACATCTGCACATGGTCAAAGCTCTCTCTGAATTAGAGATTCACAGACATTATGGTAAGATGCATATACGTTCTTGAGACTGAAGCCACACACAGTTGGATCACCTTGTCTGGGATACAAGAAAAGATACAGCTGGGCTTTTGCGTTCTCTGCTATGTAACCCAGGGAACGAGGAAAGAAACTGAAGAGATTCTGATATTTTATCACAATCATGCTCTCTTTCTGGCATTATTATGACTGTATTGGCACAGCTTAGTTCCTTACTGGGGCAACTACATAACAATTATTTGCTGATAATTACACAAAACTGTAAATCTTATTGGAGCTTTCATATTTCCTGATACTAAGTGTGTGCAACTAATTTGACTCATGGCACTGTGCAGATGTGGAGACAGTTATTCAAGTGATACCTGTCTTCTTCACATTCTAATAAGTATACTTATGACTAAACCCATGTAGCAATAAAATTTACTGGTCGATTCAGTCACACCACAAACTATCACTTAGTCTCAAATAAACTGTAGAATTTGACACAATAATTCCTGCTGTGGAGGGAATTAATCTTTTCTTGTTTACCAGAAATTACTTTTTTTCCTATTTATTATTTGGCTGATCATACCACATGTTAGAAAGAACAAGAGAAAAGTTACATAGTTCTTTTCCTACGTGTTGACAAGTGAAGAGTTTCAGAGGTTCTCCCCAGTCATGGTTCACATTTACGCATCCACAGAAATTCTTTCCTGGGGATCAGAGACATGTCCGTGATAAACAGGAACAAATAAACAAACTGAGTCACATGTAATTGGAAACAAAGGTTATGAACCTCAATTAAAGCTGATTAAAGTTTGTAAACCCTAATTCTGTACCCTTACCCTGCTTTCTGCAGTTTTTTTTTTTCCTTCTGAGTCCTCATATCAATTTTTTTTTTAAAAAAACAGTGCTGTTAAGCAGAGTGAAATGTTCATTCATTGTTTAGACAGCATATGTAAATCCCTTTCTCCTGGGTAATGATTGGAACCATTGCAGGCCAATCACCTGCCTGCTGATGGGAAGTAGCAAATGGATTCCGTATTTTGCTTTGCTTGTGTGTGCGGCTTTTGCTTTCCCTATTAAACTGTCTTTATCTCAACCCACGAGTTTTCTCACTTTTACCCTTCCGATTCTCTCCCCCATCGTGCTGGGGGTAGGGGGGCAGTGGTGAGCAAGTGGCTGTGTGGTGCTCAGCTGCCTACTAGGATTAAACCACAACAGATAGGCATGGTCATGGGCAAATAAAATGTGAGCATATAGCGAGACATAGCTAGCCTGGGATGGTTCTGATGAAGACACAGGAACAAACAGTTTCCAGAAGCTTGCCCTTGGAAATATCATTAAATGGATTCCAGTGGTATTTTGATGGAGACCCTTCTTCAGTGTGGGCTGATCAGAAACAATCAACTCATACTGCATGAGACCAAAGACTTGCTTACAAGCATGCACTTGCTGCTGGAAGTGGGAACACCCTTAGAGTAGGTTTTTCCTTTTACCTTTTTCCTTTTTCAATGTGTAATGGGCAAGAGACAATTATGGTAAGTAGTAACCAAAGTAACTGAGGTCAGGAAAGATGTCAGTAAACATTAGCTCACCAGGGGACAACAATTCTGCTACATGAGTACTTTGAGGTTTAAGAATTTGTTTTTGTTCCATGTTGAAATGAAACCAGAAATGTTCTATTGATTGTGTGTACTGGTGGGATGAATGTGTCACTTTAATAGCTGGGTGGTGAAGGGACAAGGCAGGCATGTGGAAGACCCGGGCGCAGCTTCCTGCTCTACCTGATTCAGGACAGGGATTTTCCATTCTACCTCAGGGATTTGAACATGCTTCTCCCACATACTCACTCAGCACCATAGTCAACCAGCTCTGGAGTCTTTCCTTTGCATCTTCTCTCGCTCACTATGAAACCGGATAGTTCAGTGCCAACGTTTTGAGATGTGAGGAAGCTTTTTGTATAATATTTTGGGTTCCTCTGCCTTTACAGCCTGCAAGATAAATGATGTTCTCATGATTATTGCAAATCGGGAAAATGCTGAGAATGGCAAAAGCATCTTATCATCCTAAGAGCACTGCTCTATAGCTAGCAGTTGCAGAGTGTGTTTTCTGTAGACGGCACATCTGGACAAAATTGTGGGCATGTTGCAGAAGTTCCTGCAAATTCAGGACATGGCTGCTGATAAACTGGAGAAGGAACAACAGAAGTTTACCAAGAGAGTTAGGAGCATGTGACCTGCAAGGGGAAACTGAGGGAGCTGGACTGGTTTACCCTAGGGAAGAGGAAGCTAAGGGGCAATCCGGTAGTAGCCTAAACCTGCCTAGAGGGGAGTTGCAATGGAGCCAAACTCATCTTGACGGCCTCAGACACAAACAAGAGGCAGCAGACCCAAGCTGCAGCTTGGGAAATTTAGGCCAGACATTAGAAAAAAAAGTTTTATTTTTCATTAGGAAGGCGGTGCAGCACTTGAGCAGGTCGCCAGAGAAGCTGCATCCTTCCACAGAGTGTTCAAGACTCAAAGAGACAAAACCATGGGTGACCTGATCCTGAGTGGGAGGCAGTCTTGCAGTGAGTGGGAGGCTGGACCACACTGTCTTTAGAAGTCCCTTCTAACGAACAGTTCTATGTTCTGCTAATATGGCAGTGGAAAGGCTCATCATGGTAAAGACTAGAGAAAACTCTGTTGTAGAGAGAATGAAAAGAAGCAGCTGGACACCATCTAAACATAGCTAAACTGCCCTGAATCACCATCCTGAACTTGCCCAGTGCCAAAATAAAGGAGGTGAGGCCTCTTGGTACAGAAAAGCTGGTTTAATTGTCCTCTTGGGATGCTGTATACTATGTATATTGGGATCCTCCAGTGTCACAGTTGTAGTTAAAAACCTCCAGGTAATCCTCTACAGGGGCACAGCTTGGAGGACCGGAATAAGCCTTGTGCTTCTCTCTCTGAGACCTCCCATGACCTAAACAGTTCGTCCAGCAACATGAATGATCTCTGTTATTCACAGTACTGAATGTTGTGAGATTCACAAGGTGTCAGCTGAGATGGATAAGCAACGTAAGTGGTTAACCAGGAGAGAATAGGACTACTAACACCATTTATTAGATTAAAGGAATAGAAGATGTGTGATGAGAAACTCTAAGTTGGTTTGGATAGTCTGATGTGCAGCCAAGCCTTCACAACGTCTCTATTATTTCACAAAGGAATGTTTGGTCTCTCCTGAGTCTGAGTGCTGCTGGCATCCCCTCTTCATAGTGGGATGAGACCAGTGTAGTACATCTTTTCCCTGCACCTGAGTCTCACACAACATATGCTTAAATTCCTGGAATTTAAAATAAAAAAAAGTCATCTGCACAATGAAGTGAGCAGAGATGGACTGGGCACTTAGCTACCTTATGTGAGGACACTGGTCTGTAAGAGACTGGGACACTTTAAGAGACATATATGATTATAAGATGTGCCTCCAGTGCATGCCGTGCTGGACCTGGGAAGCACAGTGATGGGTCTTAACCCAGCAGCAACACAGTCATGTCAGCAGAGCTATAACTGATCATGCCACTGACTCATAAGAAGTGCCAAGCTCATAAGGGATCTCCCCATTCTCTGTTTTCTCACAGAATGACATTTCCAACCACCAGATGACATATAATTCCTTGTTTGGATTTTCTATCACAGGGTTAAGACTGAACCATCCCATCTTCAAGCCTAGGCGTCTAGATAAGCCTAGGTGTCAGGAAGGTGTCTAGATGGTAGGGGGAACTTTTAACAGCCTATGAAATTACATCAGGGTTATTGCTTCAGACCATTCAAGATCACTCCAAAATGTAATTTCTCCAGCAGAGCTGGAGAACACAGAGCATCCAGGCAGCATGGGTGATCCTGGCTATCTTTTTCTCTGACTTGAACGGTATTTCCTCCTGCTCATGAAACTACGTATGTGTTGATACCTATCATCCTGTACAATTGCACCTACATCTAATACCCATTTATTCTATCAGCATTGATAGTTATTTATTTACCATTTATTTGCTGTCACTGAGACGGCTGCTGTGTCGTGGGTTGGTCTCTAGGGGGTTAGGTGAATTACTGTCTGAGGATTTTATCTGAGTTTCTGTATGTTGAGGATAAACGTCATGAGAAATAAAGCCACAAGATTATCCTTCCTTCGTGTTATTGTAGTTTAACATGGGTTGTGACTGTGACAAGTGTCTGTGACTTTCTGTAAGAATGAACCACATCTGGTAAAGATGACAATCACTATGGTGTTAGAAAGTTAACTGAAAAGTAGGATGATCAGCATTAGTCATGCTGTCAGGGGAAACAGTTCTACCCATTTATTTTGTTTTGTTATTTGGTGCATCAGCTTCTCAAAAGATATTCCAAGATAGTATACAACTTGAAAGATGATTAAGTGCATTCTGTATGCTGCTGAGTGCTCTTCAGCTCCCAGTGATGGCAGTCATTGTTGAGGAAGCGCAGTACTTTCCCAAATTTGGCTATAAATCCATGGCGGCAAGCTGACAGAGGGGCTCTTCCCCTTTGATACAACAGCAGGAAATACAGCACAGAAACTGCCTTTTCCTTCTCTTAGCTGCCAGTAGGACTAACCCCTTTAGGAACTTCTTGTCTGTGTTTTTGTTGCTGACCCTTTAAATCAGACAAGAAACTTTACACCTGGGTGGCCATTTTGCAAACAGCAGCCACTTGCTCCATGTTTTTCCATTGGAAATCAACTGATCCCAGTTTTCTTTTACTTCTGTCCAGGGATATGGCCTGCATACTTGCTACCTTCTTGTACAGATGGAAGGCAAAATTAATAGCACGTGTTTTTCTCAAGGCAAGCAAGCAAGCAAGCAAAGGAGGAAAACCTACTAATCTTGCTTAATTTGCAACTGGATTCCATCCTGTATTTTAAGGTCAGGATCCCATGGTCTTCAGAGAAGCTACAATGATGTATGTCACTGATGTATGACAATTTAGTCCACTATAATTATTGCTGTCTCTTCTAATTTGCTAGAACTTTCCATGTTTTATTTAAGCTTTTTCCTGCCTTTACTTTGCAGCAAGCTCTAGACCTTGCTAAACCTAGGTGTCTGTGCAAAGCTATAATGGATTTGGGGGGAGGTTATGGATGCCTCACCCTAGAGTTTGTAGCTATTAGTGCAATCTCTTTTGGAGCACATTATAAAGGAGCAAACCAAGCTGAACCAGAAGAAGAATGGTGTTTGCAGCAGATCTTTTAATCTCCACTTGTAACACATTTTATTTCCTTGAAAATTTATAAGGCAGGAAAATTAGTTTCAACTAAGACTTCTGAACTTCTGAAAACAGTTGCCTTTTTATCATTATTATTATAATTATTATTTTTTCCTGAAGTGTGATGGAATCTCATAAAATTAGACTGGAATATTTATTCTTCATCAATTAAAATAATGTATTTTCAGAAAGAAAAAAAGGTGCTGGCCGCATTCTAATGGGCCAATGCAAGTGGTATGCTTGCACAGGGCAGCTTTCATATACCATATCAACTTCATTTCCTCTCTGAACTAACTGAGTTTTACTCCAAACTGGGTCAGTAAAATATGTGTAAATTCGACTCCATTTGGACTCAGTGAACTGCAGAGATTAGTCAAAGACAGAGTTAGTTATTATCTGTCTGAAGGAGTGGCAGCCAGGTTGGATGATCTTTCACACTAAAAATTCCCACAGGTCCATGTTGGGATTTGTGTAGTCCAGACGGTGCAAGACTGTCGTGGTTTAACCCCAGCAGGCAACTAAGCACCACGACGGTTGGACTCGATGATCTTAGACGTCTTTTCCAACCTTAATGATTCTATGATTCTACCACACAGCCGCTCGGTCACCCCCCCGGTGGGACGGGGGAGAGAATCCGAAGAGTAAAAATGAGAAAACTCGTGGGTTGAGATAAAGACAGTTTAATAGGTAAAGCAAAAGCCGCGCACACAAGCAAAGCAAAACAAGGAATTCATTCACTGCTTCCCATCGACAGGCAGGTGCTCAGCCATCTCCAGGAAAGCAGGGCTCCATCACGCCTAACGGTTACTTGAGAAGACAAAGGCCATCACTCCGAATGTCCCCCGCTTCCTTCTTCTTCCCCCAGCTTTATATGCCAAGCATGATGTCATATGGTGTGGAATATCCCTTTGGTCAGTTGGGGTCAGCTGTCCCAGCCGTGTCCCCTCCCAACTCCTTGTGCACCCCCAGCCTACTCGCTGGTGGGGTGGGGTGAGAAGCAGAGAAGGCCTTGACTCTGTGTAAGCGCTGCTCAGCAGTAACGAAAACATCCCTGTGTTATCAACAGTGTTTTCAGCACAAACCCCAAACATCATAGCCCCATACTAGCTACTGTGAAGAAAATTAGCTCTATCCCAGCCAAAACCAGCACATTCTGCACCCCTTGTTCCATACCATTTACGTCATGCTCAGGTCCCACACTATCCAATACATCCTCATTAACTACCACCCCCCTGCCCATCCTTTGATACAATACACAGATAGCGTTCCCTTAGCCTATGGACCACCTCTGTGAAATGTCTGTAAAATGCCCGTAAATGTTCACACATGTCCATTGAGTTCTTTTAGTGCTTTGTGACTTTGGGCTCCACCTGTTAGGGTGGTCACTCAGGACACAAGAGGTGGTGTGTTGCGTGGAGTTACCGGGCACCAAAGCCAGCTCAGGTTGGGTCCCTGCCGCACTTGCACTGCTTCTTGTAAGGCTCGTCCTCCATTGGTTCAGGTGGTTCCTGCTATAGTAATTCCTATAACGTGCAACTCAAATCCCGGGTTACAACAATTTAAAGGTAACTCCATTACAATCTCCACCCCTGGTCCCTTTGGACCAGAACATAGGGACTTGGACTTATCCACAGACTACAGTCCTTTAGGGGTGTACCTGCTCCAAGTGGAGCCTTATCTATGAGCCACAGTCTCTCCAAGGGTATACCTGCTGTGGCATAGACTTATCCACAGCCACAGAAGCTTTGGGGTGTCCTGCTCCGACGTGGACTCATCCACAGGTCACAGTCCCTTTGACTCAAGTTCACACGGGAGTTCCAGCCTGTCCAGTACAGCAGCACAAAAACAGTAGCGGTGCCCTGGCCATCTGCCAGCCCCGGCGCATCGCCATTGCTGTTGTCAAAATGTCCCCAGGCACAGCAGAGTAAGGTGATCAGCAGTACAGCAGTACGGCAAGCAGCGAAAGCAAAAAGCAGCCACTAACGAGCATGAGACTCTAATATACAGTAAGGCAAGCAAGCCCCATGGCAAGCACAGGAGCCTGCCAATTAAGAGCTAAACAGCAATAACAGCTATAAATTCGATCTGGCACATTCCAATCAAACCTGTTGTTATCTCAAACTCTTTGAGCCCCACATTGGGTGCCAAAAAGGACTGTCGCGTGTAACTCCAGCCAGCAACTAAGCACCACACAGCACCATACATGTGATATTAAAAGAACCCTTTGGGGTAAACATGCCAGGGTTATCTTATCTTATATGATAAGAACTCATACAGGTGACATGTCCTGTTTTGTTAACCAGGCTGATTAGCACTCAGTAGTAAGTAGACAAGCAGACAAAATACAGTAACATAATATTACTGATTCTGTAAGAAAAAATTCAATGGCTGCATAAGATATGTGACCTGAATAATCAACAGCCAAGGAGTGTTTGTTTGGAATACCTCATAAATCCATGCCATAGTACTTGTAGTTTTACTGCTTTCAGAACTAATTTCTAGAACTGGATGTTAAATCACTGTGGAACAATTGTTTTCTTCTTCATCATGTAAAAATAGATCTTACTGGTCTATGCAGCAAAGGGGACTGCATCTGTAGAAACTGCTTGCATAAGGAAGTACTGATGTCTCCCACATAAACTTAAAATATAACTGGGCATGGAGGACAGTCACCTTATGGGCTAGGTTCTGCAGTCCCTTTCAGGGACCAGCTCTGAAATGGGTAGAGTCTATGTACAGCTCATACATAAAAATTCAAGTAGAAATGTTTGACATGGGAGGTTGTAAGAGATAATGACATTTCTCATTTTTCAGTCTGACAAAGCCATAAGCTTTGTTCACTGAAGTGAGTAGGTAGCTCATTTTTAGAAAGATTACCAAATATTTGGCTGCTAAGATTCCTTTTATCTGCACCAGCCTAGGATAGATTTTGCTCTGAAGAATAAAAGAGTAAATCCACCTTCGTTTGGAAACATCAGAGTATTGGTGAGGTCTGAATCTAGCTTGTAACAGAGCCAGTAAGCATGTTTGCATATCTCACTCCTACTTTGCTGTTAGTATTCATTCAATGCCAACACTGTTTTACAAAAGATGTCAAAAGGGCTACATACTGTCCCAAATAACTCACTGTTTTTAAAAAGTAGGCATGGGACAGTTATGTCCACATCAGTCTTAAAATACTGGCATAGGGTTACTCTGTGGCTGGCAATCTTCCAGAGACAAAAGGCGTGCAGGAGCAAAATCGTGAAAAGGAGACTTACAATTTTTCTTCCCTGTAATAAAGAAGATCTAAACTGAGATGAACCTGCCCCTGGTACAGAAAATAAGCCCTCTTGCTGGCAGAAGCTCTAGATAGAAAAGACTTCAGACAGTGTAGGATCCCAGCTGACATGCTGCAGAGGCAAGCCAGCTCTGTCCTGCGCACTCTGGAAAATGTTGTACAATGAACAGGAGTAAGGATTCAGAAGGGGACCTCATTGTTCCTTTTCCTTTGCACCAGGACCCAGGCGAAGTAAACGCATGATACGCAATGAAAGAAGAATGCCCTCTATATTCTGTCCTCTTAAAAACCTTGCAAGAAAGCCCAAAAGATTGCATGACATGTTGGCATGTCTATTTCTGTAAAAGTTGTTTTGTTTTCTCAACCCCAACTTTGCCAATGGGAAATTATGATTCCCCAAGGGAAAGTTAGCGTGCATTGGGACGTGCCAGAAGATGGGTGAGTAAAACCTCTGCGCTTGTCCACTACGTATGTGTGTAAGTCATTGCTTTTCTGGAGCTCCAGATAGCTTGCACAACCTCCTCTTTGGTGGTTTTATTTTCTTAATAAAAACTTATTTGGAACAAGCACAACATTTTAATTGGGGACTGGATCACATTAGAAACGGAATGCAGAGATGGGAAAGTAGCAGTCAACCTTGCCCTCTGAGCACCTCCTTCCCGGCCTGCCTCCCTCCCCTTCATCTTGGATACCTCAGCTACCTACAAATTATCTCAAAAACAGAAAGCCACTCTATTATGATATCTTTTCAGATAATGTATTATTAATACTGTCTTGGGGGGAGGCAGCATCCTCATGCCTAGAGTTAGTTGTTAAACCTTTCAAATGCTTTTTGGGCCACATTTTTGGGTCAAAACCTTGTATCCAATGCCGAGTGTACAGCGATTTATAACAAAGCATTCAATCCAGTCAAACCAAACAGAAATGGAACAGTTCCATGAAAAAATCTCTGCATATCTTCCTGTTCTTTTCCTTTTTTCTCTCTCTCAGAAGTGCTGGCTATTGAATGCTCATACTGTATCCACCAGTTTTGTCCTATCCATCTCCTAGGTAAACACGGTAGTGTCTATGGACGAAGATCAGCACTTGTAACACTGCCTGGAAATACTTCTCCATTTCAGCACATTTCATGTAATACAGAAAGTGTGATCTTTGTTCGTGCTAGAAAGTGTTATGAGTAGAGACCTACAGTAGATCTGAAAAAGTAATGCTGGCTGCTTTAACAAGAGTTATTGCCAACAAATCCTGATTATGCCAATAGGCTGTGTTGAGACAGGACTTTCTCAATGCCTTAGTCCAAGTTTGTGGAATCATCTCTTGCAGAATTTCAGCTCCCCAAGGTGCTCTTACCTCTGCTTTTAGAGCAAGTGAACTTCTTTGACCCAGCTTTTAATAATAAAATCACCCAGTAAAGAAGATATAAATACATATTTTAAAACCCCACAATTTTCCCCTGGGAGGAGAAAGAACTTAACATGACAAATATCAGTTATCTTGCTCACATATCTTTTAGAAGGTGGTCTGATATCACAGTGATGGGTACCATATAAAAACAGAATATGAAATCTGAAAACTTTCAAAACATATTTAGACTTTTTCTAACCTACCTTTTGTCTTACTTCTCATCTTTCTCTCTCTATTGATAGAGGCAGGATTATTTTTTTCTACAAGTCTCAACACCATGGTATTTGAACACCTCACAGGAATGGGAGAGTGGGGAGAATCCTGTAGCAACCTGTTAACAGGAGTACTTCTTCATCCCTGATTGACAGACGGAGAACCAGAAACACAGAGAGGTTATCTGGCCCTCACAAATTCACAAAGTACATCTGTGGCAGGCCTGGGAGTAAACTCAGTGCTTGATTTCTTGCCCAGTGAGAAACCATAACAGCTTAACCATAACCATCACAACATCCATTCTCGCCCTCTGTTAAATCTCTGTATTCCTCCTTCCATCACTCAGCATTTTCTCATTTAACTGACAGTACCATTTCTTCCTCTGCTCCCAAGCACCCTCCCAAATATCTTAACGGCTGTTCTTTACCAAAGCCCATTTCACGCAAGTTCTTTCCCTGCTAAGTTGTTCTCCTGTATGTGAAAGGAGGAGTAGATCATCAAAGGGTGTTCACACCTATCACAGCCCCTGCAGGGCTCTGTTCTCATTAGCCCTTGTGGTTCAGGTTTTCCACAAGTTTAATTGATTCTTAATGGATCACTTTATAATGTTTTGCCCCTTCATTTTCTACTATTACCACTCAGCAAATTGCTAGTAGAAAATAGTAGAATACTGCCGTGCAGTATCAGTACTCTCTTGAATTGATTATCGAAATAAACTAGCCTTTTGAAAAATGTTATAGATTCAGTCTGCATCACATGGAAGTCAGAAGTTAAGTTAATGTAACTTTCATTAGTAAGTATCCTAAATAGTTGCACGGGAAAGAGAAAAGATTAAAGAGGAGCTGCCCAGTAAATGTGGCTATTCTTAAACATTGTCTAGTGGGGAAGATGCTCCAAGCTTCCATGAGGAAAGCTTCGTCTAAGGTCAGAGATACAGTTGCAGAATTGAACTGATGCAGAAGAACCAGCTGTGAGGTTCAGCTGTTCCTCATGTGAGCTGTTTCTATACAGTGCATGGGCCACAGGAAACACCTAACAACTTGTCAGCTGTCTTAAGGAAGTGGATGGTCTTGACTGCTTTTTGTTTGAGGGTTTTATATCTAGTTTGACCAGAAGTGATGACTTTGTGGAATTCATCATTTGTATCAACTTTGTCTTTTTCTTTTTCCTTTTTTAAAGATTTTCCACTAGGTTTTCTTGGACTGCAGGGTTAAAAATTGCACTGTTCAATATTGATATTTGAAGTTTTACCTGGCTTGGCTGTAACTAGCTATATAAATCACAAGGATTCCTTTCTGTTCCTACATTGTTTTAGCACTAATGTTGTAGTAAAAACCCAAAAATCTTATAATCAGGCCTAAGGAAATCTCTGGTTATTTAAATAACTGAGAAACACTTATATTTTCAGGGGAAAGAATGAACTTCATTTTTTCACTTTTTTTCCATCTTGACTTTTTTTCACCATACAGATTAGAAATTAGAAAAAAAATGTGGTTTTGGAAGAAATACTGCCTGAGTACATAATTCATAGCTCTGATTTTGTTGTTACTTTAGTGCAGGGAATGGCCTTGATGATCACTTAAAATACCTAGCAGCCCTTCTCCTCTCTGAGACTATGAATCTATAATTTCCACTGATGATACTCCAGGGTATAAGCTTACCATTGATTTTCTGTGAAGATACGTACAAATAAAACTTGACCACTCAAATGTTTGAAGGGAAGTGAAGACAAGACATAAAAATACAGGTGAAGGGAGTGGATTTTTCTATACAGCTATACAGGATACACTGCTAGTTTATTGTGAATCCAGATCCTGGAAGCAATTTGTTGTATGGGACTCTTGGTCTGTGTTTTTAATGATCAATTTACATTTCTAGCCTTCATTGGTGCAGAGGAAAGCCAGAAAGTGTGGAGGGAGTGCACCCTAATGGCTCAGAAATCAGAAAGCAAATAAAAGAACGTAAGGTTTTCTTAAAGCCATTCCCTAGATTTCCCCGACTCTTTTTTTTTCAACATTTGGGAGTGACTGTAATGTCAGCTCATCAAACTGTTTTGCTCCTAACAATGTGTAAGTCAGAATTTTAGGAGACTGTAAAGAAATGAACTACATCCAAAAAATCCAGACAGTTGTGCAACTGCAAACCAGTGACCTGTTCGAATCTGTCTTATCTTAAATATATCATTTGGAATGTTGACTCTCTGAGGTATTCTCCATCCTTTAATAGTTTCATTGACAGTAATCTCTCTGCCCGTTCATGAGTACAAGGAAAAATAGGAATTAGTGAATCACTGGCACATGATTTTTACATGGGAAAAAAACAAGTTGTTGCCCAGCGCACTCTTTTTTTCCCATAAAGAAAAAAACATTGGGAAATGTGAACATGTGGGTGCTGCCCACAAAAATGCAGTGAATTATCCCTTATTCTCCACTGTTTTTTGTCTGAACACTTTAAAAGGTAATAAAAAGCTCTCCCACTTAAATCTTGCAGTGTATCACATTATACATTTTAGTAATAAAATCTAAGTACACTTAAATATATATACATCTTTTTAACTAATGCATTTTATTGTTACACTTAGCTTTGCAGCTGTTAACTGCTTTAAGTAGGAGCTTTTCATATTATTTCTGGCATCTGTGGCTTTTTTCCATCAAATGTTACTTCTCTAAGTGACTTTATTAACATCAAAGGCAGGTGAATTATTTAAGGATTAGAATGAAACACCTTTTAGTAACAATAGTTAATTGACTTCAGATTAGTGCTTTGGCACTACTTAGTGTAGCTGCTGTAATATAACTTGACAGTGGATGCTAGCCGGTAATATACTATGGATCTGTAAACCTACGATGGTCAAAACCAGATTCTCCATGCAATTGAAAAGTCTCACATGACATCTTCCTCTTTTCCTGAAATGAGGAGAAGAGGAAGGAAGATGATAGACAATTTTTAGTGGAATAGAATCACAAGTCAGTGATTCATTAAATCCTGTTCTATCTTGTGCTCATAAAGGGATAGCGAGATGATTCTCTGTGAAATGGTGAGTATCTCCGTAAGTTTCCTTTTCAAGTGATAATTCAAGTTAATATAAAGTCCAAGAGGTTCCCATTTGTCAAAATTTCTGAGGAACAGTTCATTCCAGTGTGAAAAATGTCAAAATTTGCAATCAAAACAGAACACTTTTTTTAAGTGGCAGTATCACAAGTTGGGCATCTTCAACATTGCACAATCTCAACTTGCACTAGCATGTAGTTTTATGTTTGTCCTTTGAAAGCACTGAAATTTTCATCAAAAGTGACATTTCAGCAACATGTTTTAGAATTTCAAACTTTTTCAGGAAATCTTTTCCCTCAAATATGTTGCCTGCTGCATTTTCAAATATGGCCACGACACAATTAAACCAGCCTCACAGAAGATGCTGGTATCTAAATCAAGCTGGTGGCAGTAGTAGCTATGGAGGGTCACAATTTGCGTGCCACTTTAGTTGAAGCCAGTTGTGTGATCTTTTTGTATTGCTTTACGGTGAAATTCATCCCATGGCTTGAACTGGTACAAAAACTCTACGTCACCTAAATCCCACTTTACTTCAATGAGATATGTATGGCACACAGGCAGCATAAAACTCTGCTGAGAGCTCTTTGGAGTGTTTAATGAGGACATTATTAGAGCTGCCTCCTGTGTCAGAGGAGTGCAAGGTGGAGTTTTTGAGGCTAGATGACCAGTCACTTGTTGCAACCCTGCGGGAAGCTTGAGCTCATAACTGTAAAATGTACTAGCTGGCTTTGTAGCATGATTTACCAGGTAAGGCTGTGCAAAACCCACCAACTGCAATTTGCATAGGTTTTGGAAAATGGAGCTGGCATGCTCACTTTGCAGTGCTTTGGGACATCCCCTCCACTATTTGTACTTTGAGTTTCAGTATTGTGTGAACCTGAAAACTCAGAATGAAACAGGCCGTAGCCATGCAGACCTCATCGCTCTGTTGCGAGCGATGAATCTGTTACTGCCGGTACAGACTGCAGTGTCTCTGATCCCAGCCAGAGGATCCGCAGGAGCCGTTTCCAGCCTCTGCGAAGAGGAGGCTTTGGCCAGGGACAGTGCTATAGGTCAGCTGCCTTCCCTCTGCACCATGTAGTCACAGGCACACCCCGTGTCTTTTGCAGCGTTCCCATGTGTATGTGTCCAACTTGTTTAAAGGCGAGAGCTGTGTGGAGGAAGAGAATAGATAGACTGGGTGAAAAAAAAGTTTGCTAGAGTCTTTTTTCAAGTCATTACAAATATCAAGGATTTTTTGTCCAGAGATAAAACCAAGGTAGAGTTACCAGCTCTGTGGTCTGAAGTATTTTTATAACTCAGCTAAACACAGAGATACTTTTTATTTTGTGGAAGACTCATTTTCGGTTCATATCAAAAAGCCTGAATTGCTTTAAACTGCACTTAAGGTGATCTACAACTTCAGCAGGTTTAAAAAACAATGAGATGACTTTATACTTAAACTAGTTTTGAATCTGGAATTTCTGCTAAAGGTATAAAGATATGTATAAGACAGACACAGGCATCGAGGAAGGTATTTTTCTTCATAAAAATCCAGTGAATATTAAGTGAATAAGAGAAAACCTCACTTGAATTAAATTAAATTTCACTCCATTTTGTTTAAAGATTTCCCTAATTTCTAGCAAAACAGCAGAGCAACTATTCTGATTTTCAGTTTTGTAACAAATACTTGAGAACTGCTAACAAATGAAAGGCAATGAATGAAAATGTATGTTATGATGAAAAATTAAATAGAAATCATGTCATAGAAATCCACAAAATTCTGATGTTTTCACCCAGCACTAATTTTTTACTCTAAAGAATCTCAGTTTACAGATAATGTTAAAACAAGTCAGTATGACAAATTATTAAAATTCCTCTATTGCTGCTTCACATTTTCCCTACTCCAGTCCTCAACAATTGCCATCGCTGTTTTTTCTGTCTTACACATTAAAAAAAGGCAGAGAAGGAAAAGGAGGTTTCACTAGTAGGGAAGAATACCAACCTTTCCCAGCCTGTTAAACCAGGATATTCTATAATTGCAAAGCAAGCCAACTTATAACTAAATGTCATTTAGCTAGAGTAACTATTTTTATTAGAGAGGATCCCAACCCACAGTTTTAAGAATCAAATACCAAATTTCTAGTAAATAGATGTGTGTAGTTGCTCTGAATTTTGGTTCTGTAGAGATCAGATGTGGAGTTTAGCCCTTGGACTGAGTATTCCCCATATTTGTAGATGTGAATATGTGAGACTTGCCTTTCGAATCAAGATAGAATAGTTCATCCTGCTGAATCATTTAAATCAGCTAAGGAAATCTGACCCGTTAAGCCTCACCTGCAAGATACAACAAATATTGAACAATTCTGCCTTTTCAAACACTTTTCAGAAGTTACCACATTTACTGCTATGTGGTCAGTGGAAACAAGTCCAAATTCTTTAGATCCCCAGCACTTTATCTGAAGAAAATGACACTTCCTGCTTGCATTTCTCTCAGTTATTAGTGACTAACTAAGCACATCTCTGGTTCTTTAGCTGATTGCAGAACTTTGGGGTCCTCTAAGCAACTCTTGCTGTATTTGTTCTTTCCAGAATTGCCCTCAACTAAATCTTTCACAGGGCAATCACATCTCAGGTCTGATTTCAGGTAGAATGAGTACCCTGTTGACCACAAGAAGCACCGGATTGCAACCTGGAAACAGAGTGAGAGGGACCTTGTGGACACGCACACACATACACACTTGTGTGCACACACACAGGTATGAGCAAACACATGGAGTACTAACAGAGCCCTTGGGAGCTTTCATTTCTTTTCACACTGCCAGGAAGTCAAGAGGAGAAACAGCCTGTAATTCTCAACCAACCAGGCAAGAAGGAAGAGAGAGTGGGTAGAGGGGTGGGAAATTTTGTGTGAGATGGAGTCAGACTCACAAGACAGTCCAAGAATCAGGGTAGTCATGGGTAGGTCTCACTTTGATATTAATAGGTAAATCTGGTTCAGAATGACCATCTGAGTTTGCCATCACCACTATTGGTGGATATCAATGTGATAACACAAAGCAAATCCCAGCCTATGGTGCTATACAAAGGAAGATGAGAGTAGTTTGGAGGGGAAAACTTCACATGCCTGTGCTCATATGACCACAACCATTTCACATGTTACGGGAGTACAACCTTCTCAGCCCCTGTTAATGAGAGGACTAAAACCTGGCAGATTTGCGTGTGATATAACCCTGTCCATGTCCTGACCTTTCTGCCTGATTGCACAGGCCAACTGGTTTTGAACACGCAGAGAGAATCTTTGCCATGTGATTGCTACTCAGACACTGTCTCTGTAATTTAGATTATGAAAGGTTTGTGGTGACTTTCAGGTTTTGTCATCAATAGCATGTTTTCAGTGTGGGTGGTGTAGCTGTGCCAAGCCCAGCACATCATGATGAGAGCATGAACTATTTCAGGTACTCTGCTATAATAACTTTGCTGTGCTTAATTAAGTCACAGATTAATCCAGTAGGAAGAACAATCTGGAGCATATCTCTACTGCGTATCTGAAGTCTATCAAAACGAAGTCATCAGGTGCAGATGTCCCACACATGGAGGCCTGACCTGACGGGGAAAAGGAGGAGGTAAGGTATCCCTGGCACTCCTGCCACAAGGGGCATGCTCCTCTCAGAGTCTCATGGAAGTGCTAGGTGCATAAAATGCCCTGCTTGTTCTGGTTGTTCGCTGGCAGCTGGTGTTACTATTCACACACAGCAAATGTACAACCTTCCCCCACCTTCTTCTCTGAGGTACAGGTTTGTTGGGTTATTAAAACCCTCTTGAACCTTTATTTCACCCATGGGCCTAAGCAGTGACTTGCATTGGTCCTCTCTGCAGATTTACAAAGGACCCTTCTCCAGCCCACCCTTCCTCCCATCACCCTGCCTCTACTAGGCTTTAAAATAGCTTTCCAGGCTGTTCCACCTGATGGTCTTTGGGCATTTGGCTGAGTGTGCAGAGATGCTCTTGGTTTGCATATATCACTGAAATCTTGGCTGGTTTTCCTACTCTCTTTTCTTCTTCCCCTAACTTCCAGTGCTTACTTTAATTTACAATGGTAGAAAGTGCTTTAGTGGTTGGGCAGTGAAGACCAGTCAGATCAGACAGGAGAACAGTGCATCATTAATTTAAGTGGAGGGTATAAATTCAACGCCATAATAAACCTGAGCTTGAAGATCACTCTGTTTCTCCTGGAGAGGTAACATATCGCAGGACAGAACTGCTAAGCCCCGCTCCCCGCTTTGAATGGCCATCAACTGTGGTATATCAAAGTAGGAAAGAGTGGATGACTCAGTTTCCTGCAAGTACAAACTTAATGATACTACACAATGCAGTCCAGAGAAATGGGAGGTGGTGGAATGCTCCTTGCTTGACCCTAATGGGCAGTGTTCAGGATATTGGTCAATGCTCTTCAAACAAAAACAAGCTCCAGTTTGTTCTATAAAATGAGGAACACAACACAGAAAACTGGGGCTGTGCCACAGAAAGCCCAGTGATAGCGGTGACTAAGAATTTTATACTGTGTTGAGTAATACTGCTCTGCAAAGCGATGCAGGAGAAGGAACAATTTAGCACAGTGTATACTCAGATTTATAGAAAATGAGCTTCATGGAAACTGCCAGTAGAGCGGTACTGACAGGTTTGCATTATATGAGCACAGCAGCAAAGCAAAACAATGCTGGGAAACAGATTGGTTTTGTTCTCAGCTACTATGCACAGATGAAACTTTTATTAAGACATGTTGGCTTGCTCTGGCAGCAGCTTGAAAATTACCTCCTAAAATTCTGATGACCTAGGACCTGCTCCCTCTCCCATTGCAAATATTTGTAAGTCAGTGTACAGTGAATTGGTACACCAAAGATTTGGGGGCTTAGAAAGTGCAGAAACAGGCTGCCCATGTGCAAACTAAAGACACAGTTGCTGTGCTCTTTCCTTCCAGTGAAGCTGCATGCATGGAGTGGAGAAATGTGTAAACGCTACCAGTTACTTGGCAGTTACTTCTGTAAGTTAAAAAGATAATTGCTGAGTTGGGCCATGCAGTCCTTGCAGCTCATGTATACAGCTCTCATTGAATTCATGTAGGAGGAAGGAAGGAGCGAGGGCAGCGTAGGATCACCCTTACCCTTTCTCAGAAGCAGAGAAGGGAGAAGAAATCATGATTTTACCTTTGCAAACTGGAAATCTCCCTCCTTCCCCACCTGACAGCTGTGCTGTGTTTCTAGGTGCAGCTGTACCATAAGCTTGGTTTTTCACCTATGGGCTTTTTCTGAAAAGCAGCAGATTGGTGAGGAATCTGTTCTGAAAAACTCCAGTTAAGAAGACATTACATACTAAGATCACATAGACTTGAAACAGATTTTTTTTTTTTTTTAGGCCAGACTTTCACTCTGGCCATTTCAATAATGGAATGTGCTTTTACAAATAAAGCAAGGAAAAATTGGTGGGGAAAGGTAGTATCTTTTATTACAAAGCTGGGGAAAACCAGACAAACTTCAAGGCAGACCAGTTCTTCCTTAGATACAAACAAGCACATTCATAAAATCTGGTTTATCATACGGCTGGCTGTATTCGTGTCTCCTTTGTTTCATTTTTCCACAAGCACTTTCCACAGAAGACATTCTGATCTGAATGCCTGTGGTGATGCCAATGGCATGATCTTTTTAGACACACGTGAACTAACACATATCGTGCCATTCTCAATTCTACATTTTAAAGGAAATTACTCCAGAACTCACTTCAGGAAAAGAAAAATACAAGGCAAACAAAACCACTACTGATTTCTAGTTCATCTATTAAGAAAAGAAAGAGTGCAGTATTACAAATGTTGTCCTTTTATCACATGTACCTGTATACTTACACTACGCATTGTGGCTTCTAAGTTACTTGCAAAATCTACTGCAGATTATGTCTTAAAAATTCAGAAAGATAGTGTGTTTGGAAAATAATTCCAGATAACTTATGTCTATTTTGTGAAATATTTAAATACAATATATGTACAAATATGACAGTATATACTATAGGAAAATACTGATCCTAGCTACCTTGCTATAAAATGAATTATGGCTCAGTATTTTCAGATGGTGGCATACAGTCTTACAGACTTCCAGCAGCACTGTTGTTATTCACTTCCACCATGATAATATCATGTGGCTCCAGTTAATATGAGAGCCTGTAATTAAAAATTACAATGGTAAATGCTATAACTACACAGTAAGAGACTTGTCCTGAAAATCCTAAACAGCTGGGGGGAGTGCATTTAATACAATTTACGCTAATAATTGTTGAAGAACTTGCATGCATAGGCTGGAGCTGTGGTCAAACCTCACTTTCAGGTCTGGAGCTTAACTGTCTGTATCTGCGTGACAGCAAACAATCTGTATTTCTGTCTGCACTTTACATCTTATCACACTCTAAGACCATGCATGTAGCAGATGTTATTTTCAGTGCTAAAACTCATTTTGGACTTACTTGGCATGCAGACTGAAAATGCCCATGGCTGCATTTTATTATGCCTTTTTTGACGGATAACATAAAGTTTATTGTAAGTTCTGCCAGCGCAATCTGACAGGAGGGTCCTACTGAATTTTTGTGTGAATCTGTGACTGAAAAATTACCATGTGACAGCTGAATTTTCTACTGACCTCTGGCCCATATCAATTTTGAATGCACACTTGCAGAAATATGTCCTGAACATACTGGTGAAAATGTATGAAAATCATCGATGAAATACTAATTTTGTTTTCACTTCTGCTGCTATTCACAGCAGTCTGCGGGATCTTAAATTTGTAGACGTGTGGAATAACAGTAGGCTTTTAAATTAATCAAAAAAATCTTCTTTGCACTGGCTGAGTACAACAAACAATTTTATTTAGTTTACTTCACCATGCACTTATTTTTGCTGGTTGATTTTCTGTAACCTATAGACCTTCCTGATCTGATACCTCATATATTCGCATGAATACAGATGCCAGTAAAATTGAGAGACCAGAAATGAGCAGTAGGGTGAAGGGAAAAAGAGAGGGGAGGGCTGACAGACATCATTTATGTGAACTATACCGTTTGTGCACTGTATCTATATCCAGATATATACCATCAACTATGCTAATCAGACTGACTATGGCCTGACATGTGCTAACCCTTTATTGTCTGAAGCTTCTGGAGATACCTTGGCTATCAGCATGTTAAAAGGACCCTGGATGAATGAAGCTTTATTTTCAATCATAAGTAATTTTTCAGAGTTAGCATATTGCAATTTATGTTCTTGAAAGGAACCAGGTTAACAAGCAAGCAGACCATGACCCACTGTAAACTGCATTGGTTCTTCAGTTTGCATGGCTAGAAGGGACCAGCACGCAGCATGAAAGAATAGCTCAGTCCCTGTTCCCATCAAACCCTTGACCTCTCTGTGAGACTGCCAACATGGATACCAGTTATGGAAGTAATTTAGTGCGCAAACAAGTATTTACCAGGAATTAAACTGAGACCACCAAACACATTTCACAGTGGAGACCAAACAGTCATTAGGCTGAGGCAATTTTAGGTCACTACCAACTTGGGTCTGATTCAAGAAAGCAACCTAAAGATAAAAGCCTCTACATCCCATTATCCAAGTCCCTGAGGCATTCAGTCCCTGAGTTCCTTTTCTGTTATAAACATAATTCCTGCATGAGATAAGAAGTTTCACTGTACATTCAGTAATCCAGGAAAAGATTAGAAACAGAAAAAGAAAAAAAAAATGGCATTTGAAACATTATGCAGAGACAGAGAAAGTGCAGCGTTCGTGTGAAGAAGCCGGAAGAAGCTCCAGCACTCCTCCCTAATGCAAGGGTAGTTAATTACTCTATGGGGGGAGCAGGGATCTGACCCCCAGGAGCTCATTGCTGACATGAGGCACTTTGTTACTCCACAATGCTCCCTTAATATTCCTACATTGCGTTATCTTAATTATCTTTATGTATTTGTTCATCTTTAAATACTTCACTTCTGCTTTGCTGCTGTCTTCAATTCTTTGTTCCTTCTGTGATTCCAAAAGTAGGGGTGAATTGCCTCCTCACAGAAAGTTCAACCTCCTTGATAACAGGAGAGTGCTTTTAAGAGCACACTTTTTGCCACATACATTCAGCTGTTAGAAGGAGCAGCAACAAAGTACAATCCTGTCTGTAAGCAACACATACTATGTTGGCAGTAGAAAAGTACAGAGTGTATTTGCTGTCTATTTGCATAGCGTGTTTCAGCTCTTGCAGGGACCTGGTTTCTTTTCCTCACCTTTTTGCACTCACAAATGAAAACTCTTCCACACACACACACCCCCCCTGCCCTCAATAATTCCTTTCTAGACAAGGAGGCAGTGTCCAGGCAACATTACAACCCCCCCCTCCAAGAATGGGACGCAGAGTAAATGTGTTTCTGACTAGGAATACAGTGGTGCACTTTTATACACTGTTCTTACTAGAGTGCAGCCCATCCTATGGATGTAATTAAATGTGTCAGCAGTCAGAAATATTAAAAAGATTACTTACCTGATTTTGTGCCTGTAGATGAGCACACCCCAACATTTCATTTTAGCTGTCCTCTCATCACTGCTGGAGAAAGTCTCTTCATCGGCACCGGTGCTACCATGCAGTGGATAGAAGACACTCTCAGTCAAATCTACCTACCTACTTTACCCCTGAGGCCAGAATTGTCAGGGACTATCCCTCATGGCATGGCTCATTCCTTTATATACAGTTATTACTGGTAATAAGCTGGCTAATCTCTAGATGAGACTTTAAAACAAGAGGTTTCCTAGTTAGTTTAACCCAAGTATACAGCAATGAGTATGATAAAAAGGTTTAGTTATTATGTGTGATAATACTTAAACCCAGCTATTCAGTAGTGGTTTTTTGTTCAGTAAAAGTTAATGTTTATAAAGGAAATGTGTACATTAGATGATTTAGAGAGATGGGACAGAACCCTGAATCTGAACCCAAATATGGTCATTATAAAATAGCAAGAACTAAGGCTTTTGATGATTAGTATTCTTTAATGTGGGGTTCAAAACCTAGAGTACATTAAGTTGTGCTCATTAATAGAGGTAAGTTGAAAGCCTGATTAGTATGTAAATCCAAAACTGGAGTTGGAATCCAAAGTTCAAAGTCAGGCCCATCTTTTGTTGTTGTACTGAGATAATACGGGTAATTTGATTAGGTAATATTCTGTGTTATTTAGGCCAGAAGAAGGTACTCAGTGACTAATGACTGTAAGTGACTTGTTAGTTCACAGTAAGAGGTCATTATTCAGCTCCTCTTCTGGCATCAGACATTATATCACCAACTAGAGAAATGCCCAACATGTGTAAGAATAATGAGGAAACAAATAAGTCATACATGAAGCTAGTTGTTGGCCGCAACGGTGGGGAGAAGTAGTTGGCTGTCCCTCACTAGAATGAGGTCAGGCTGGGGGAAAAAAAAAGAGAGACTAAGTGGACTTACAGAGAACAGCAATATAATCTCAGTATCATATTTTGTGATGTTACAACAGATGATGATCATGGTGATATGACATGTTTTTTCTGAAAGAAACCAAGTCTGGAGTGCTCATGTTCTGCCAGAGCTATTCTGTTCACAGTAGTTACCTCTAACTTTTTTTTCAGAATGAAGTCATAAAATAGACCATCTTGCATAAAACAATTTAGAAACTCTCTTCCTTCCTAGAAAATGCCTCTTGCCATTCTTGTAACTTGAATAAGTCACTGAAAGCATTTTTTAAAACAGCACTTCCTTCCATTTGCTTGCTCATTTGTGGTTGAAGTATATTTATTCACTTCGTAGCTCTCATCCTGCCAAGGAGCAAACATGCAACACAGGCCTCTCAAATAAATGACAGAGCTACAAAAGGCAATTTCTGTTATCCCCATTGTAAATCTAGAGGGAGGCCCAGATCCACAAGTTGTTTCGGCTCTGGGCTCCTTGTTAGATGATGCTCAATGGACAGCAAGGTACCTGAACTGGATTGAGGCCCCTAAACCTCTCTTTGCATCTTACCTCCACTAATGAATACAGACTCACACTAATATAAATAAGAATAGTAAGGAATTCAAAACCTTGATAAAGTGGGCTACAAGATATTTCACTGTTGTCAGTATTTTCAGTGTCACAGTTAAACCTATTTGGTAGAATAGAGGGACAAGTAACCAGAAACACTGAGCATGGTCTCCATGCATAGCCACAAGGCCAGGGATTTAGCTTTCTGGGGACAAGGAACGATTTTCTATGGCAAGCACATATTCTTCACACAAAAGAGCTTGAAACTTTTAGTTGGCAAAAAAATTTAATGGAAAATTTCTCACTTGCTACAACCTACCTTTGATGATGTGGAGTTGCAAAAGTTACAACAGCTCCGTTTTCAGATATTAGCATCCCGGTTGTTGGAGTAGCAAAAGGCTTCACAAGCAGCTTTGGGGCATGAACTCCCTGTGGCAATGGGAACATTTTCCATCACTTGCCCTGGCTTTCTCTAAGGATTTTTAGTGGAAGTGCTGAAGGTGATGCCACCTGGCTCATCCAAGTGTTTCCCTCCTCCTATGTTGGATGTATGCTGCAGTAAAGCTAAACCTTACAAACATGCACAACAGGTTCTGCCTCTGGGGAACAGTCAGTGCCAAGCAATGGCTTGGCCTGAACACACCTGTGGTGACAGAGTTTGTCTGGAGGAGTGTTTTGGTGCCCCACACCTCCCCGGACATAACACCCTCTGCCCTTTCTATCTGGCGGAATCACGCTTTGATGAACAAAGAGCAGACATATCTCTGCGGCAGGTGGACCCAAAATTACACAAGAAGGAGTGTGACAGGACATTTCCACCTTGCGCTTCTGTGGAAATCTTGTTTGCTATGGTCAGTTTTGCTATGTATACAACCCTCGCCCTTCATAGGGTGATGAAGTGCAAGGCCCAGCGTTCGAGCAGGGGCCATCATTGAAAGACTATCGCAAGATGATTGAAAAAGACCAGTCCTTAAAAATTACAGGGCCTTTTCTTCAGCGACACAGGCAGTAGTCTATTTGTTTTAGGCTGTGTTTCACTGGCTTTCCCATCGGCAGGTTTTCTTGTCCTTCCAACACCGTCTGCCGCACCGACAGGCAGAGCCGCCATGGGCTTGGAAGAGGTGGTTAGCATAGGAGAACACAGGCCCGAGGAGAGACAAGAACAATGTCTGCGTCCTTTGATAAATGCCTGGGATGAAAAGGGAAGGCTGTGCTTTGTGTGCTTGCCCAGGCACGCTGCCAAGTGTATGCAGTTCAGCTCTCTGACTAAGAGAAAGTTAAATGTATCAATAGGCTTCGTCATGGAAATGTGACCCTTCCAGAGTCACTTTTGCAAGAATGAGAAAACTTATGGAAACGTGGGTAGGAATTTCTTGCTGAGGTGGGGTAACAGCGCCAGGGTGATGAGCAGCCCATGAGGAATGCTGTCCTTGCCCGGGAAGGAACAGTCTGTACTCTGATAACAACAATAACAGAAAGACCAATATTGATCATCCTGCTGAAGTTTCAGAAGTTACAGCCCCATCACATGCACCCAACTGGATCCAAAATCCCCATACCCAGCCCCCTCCACCAACACAGAACTTGGCAAAGAGTGACAGGAATGTCCATGCCAGGAATGGCCATTAGAAAGGTAAAAGGGCCCTATATGCTTTTGCCTGGTCCCCCTGATTTCATCTTTTTCTCCTGTCTTCTAAGTGCTTCCAGCATGGGTAATGATAGCTCTCTGCATACTCTCACATCTTCTCTTTCCCTCTTCAGATCATTATAGCAACCCAGTTCTTGCTCTCATGTTTTAGAGCTCCTTTTACAAGCTGCTTACCAAGCTGAGCTATTTTAATGGGCCAGGACAGGTACAGTCCCTCATAATTACACACCACTTCCCCACTCTGAGTGGTAGCCAAGCCTCTGTGCTGTGCTGCTTATCGCGGCGAGATTAAAAATAGTTTTATAACAATATGCAAAGCGCTGCAAAATCCCGTTCTTCCCACATTAAAAACAGATGCTCAGACAGACTGAATCAGATTGAGTGAATTTATTGAGTTAATTTAGATGTATAAAAGCTTCACAAGGACCGACTTAAGTCTGTGTTTAAATAGGACTGGCAGTATTTTCAGATTTAAGAAAACACTGTTTCAGTGTAGACCAAACCTTCTTGTTTGGGGTTACAGTGGCCTCAAGGTCCAGCCCTGATACCAGTGAAATCAGTGGAAATCTGGATGGATAAGGAAGAGTTCAGACCCATTTTAGGGCATCTCTTCCAATCTGAAGAGTATACGTGCAAAGAACCACAACGTGTTATAGTAACAGGAGTTACTATAAATATCCCTAAAAAAAAAAATCTAGTAAGTTAAGGCTTTAAAAGTGTTAAAAGTCAGAGAAAAGAAAATGTTCTGACTATTCACGAGGTTGCAGGTAAGCCTTGTTTTCCCCCCTTTCACTGCTGCTCCCTGAAGTCTAAATCAAGAGACTCTCAAAGTCAGGAAGCCAGACAGACTTCCAAAATATGTGGTGACGCTAATGGGCCTGTGAACCGGAAACAGACATTTACTGTCTTCTTTCCCAACCCAGTTGGCTCCAAGTAGCTGTAGCTGATGTTCGGGGATTTTGGGTTGTGGCCAGAAGACCTAACCTGAGAGATTGGGAGCGCACAGATCATGGAGGTCATGAGTCGCTTCATCTCCACCCACTTCTCTTTCAGGGAGAGTTTACAACACTGGCACTTTCACAACAGGAGAGAGGAAAAAAAAAAAAAGAGGATGTTTTTAATCCATTAGACTGCTGCTGATTCAGTAATAATAAACATAAGTCTGTTTCCTTGATTATTCTGTACACAGCAAACATTTGTGTAATGTGTCAGTTAAGTACGTGCACTGCAATGATCTCCCATTGAAGTATGTCTGCGTCAATAACAAATATATGAAAATGTGCCTTTGTGTGCGTTTTTGCATGCCTACATGAGCAAGAAAGAGAGCAAGAACTCAATTCCCAAGATCCTTAGTCATCCTCTGATCTTTATTTCTGAGGATGATCAAAGTACCAGCTCTTGAGAAGATGATTTCTCTCTGCTAGGCTAAAGATATTAAGGTCAGAAGATAGTGCGCTTCCCAACAGCCTGCTAGGAAGGAACGCTGTAAAAGTTTGGGATGTTTGCAGGCAGGGAGAGGGGAGTTTGTTGCTGTTGTTGCTGCTGCTTTTGCTGTGCCTCTTGCTGTGTTACAGACATCTTGACTGGCCTCACTGATTTAATGATGAGTGTTTGTTGGCCTGCAAAATGCAAACACATTGTAAGACTGTTTGTATGCTAGCTAAACTTTTGCAGACAGTTTACATGCTAGAATGCGTTCTTTGCACACATTGATCTGTATTCCCAAAGTGTATCTTCCTCTCTCAATGCAGACTTTCTTTCGCTCTTATTTCACCTTAATGTTGCAAAACACATTAACATTGCATAACTTCTGATCATATGAGTAGCGTAAGGTCATTTACATGACAGCTAGGCTACTTTACCGTTTGTTGAAGAACTGCAACTGCATTCAGAAACAAAATGGAGAGGACAGTTGTACAGAAAGGTCAATGTTTCATTTTGAAACAGTTCTTACGTTTCAGTATTAACCTCATTTTTTTTTTTGAAAGAGCTAAATAAGGCCAACACTAAATGCTTTATTTCAGATAAAACATTTCAGATCAAAGAAAATTGAAATATTATATGTTTTCCATTTTTCTTCCGCTCTCCCAAAATCCCATCCCTCCTTTTCTCCAGCTCAGTCATGGCCTGAAACATTTATAAATTACACAACTGCGTCTCACAGATTCACAGAAGGGGAAGCACTTCGGGACTTTGCTGAATCATGACTTATATTTATCACTGGTATTAAAGTGTCAATACATAGGATAACATAAAATTTGAAAGTTTAAACTGAAATACATGTGGTAGCTGATATTGTATCATTACAGTGTATTGATGTAAAATTGGGAGTGACCAGATACAAAAAGAAAGACAAGGGAAAAAAACCTGCTAATTTTTGTTGCTATGTTTCTTCAGAATTTTTTTTACCTCCTCTATTTTTAATAAAATCTGATCCACACTTAGAGTGGTGATCTGTGTCTTGTATCTCAGTCTCAGGCTAGATGAGAGCTCCAGGACTAGACTACTTCTAGCTGAAGGCTTTTAACATTAGATCTGACTGTGCCATTGTTCAGTCCATTACCACTCTGTGTTTTGCCTCAGTTCTTTGAGTCAAGTAAAGTAGGAATGTAGATCTGAATCTGGATCCAGAGCTTTAATACCAGCCTATCTGTATTTTGACATTTTCTGAAGCTACCCCCCCACCAAAACAATTAATAAAACACGAAGAGTTAAATTCTAGCCCTGCTGAAGTTGATGGTGAAACTCTCACAGACTTTAGTGGAGCCTGAACTTCATTTAAAATATTTATGTTCTGGCAATCAACCAAAACCTCTTCCCAGTAGCCTGAGAAGCCATATCTCCCTCTATCTCAGTTTATGTTTCCATCGATGCTTTGCCCAATAATGCATCTCACCCAGACATAGCATGCAACTCCAGTTAATGTTATGTTTCTCACTCCTGCCATTCATCCACTAGTGGCTGCAGTTTCCATTGCCTCCTCCCACAAACAATTTCTGCCTTCCTTCCCTCTGTGGCACTTCCTATGGCAGAAAAGAACACATCAGACCCAGTCTCCTCTTCCAGCTCTCTCCTCAGGACTCCTTTTTTTGGTCTGCTGTCTCTTGAAATTCATTTTTTTCCCTCATTTAGAATATTACTCATAAACTTTAATTACTGAAATATGTTAATGAATAAACAAAAAGCAATGAGTTAAAAATGCAGTAAGGAAGTTTCAGGTTAGATGCTAGGGAAAAATAGTAATCTGGAAATGGCTGACATAAATTGTCTCATAAATATTTGGGAGGCATTTTCTACTTCCAGATGTCATTGACTCTGCTGAGAGACCTCTGGGCTAAGCTTTACATTGCAAGATGAGCCTCAGTCATACCAAAAATAAAAGAGGGGAGGCACATGCAAAGAGGGGACAACATTGTCCTGCCTGTGCCAACTCACAGAGCCACACAGGAGGCAACGTGCTGCACGCCCTGAAGGTGTGCAGGAGTGTCATGCTGCCATCATGTCCCCGGCAGCATGGGGGGCTTCCAGGAGAGCGATCAGCTCTGCATACCCCCATCTCTTCGAAATCCTGCTGACCTTAAGGCAACCTTTACAGTATATTTCCTAGACATTGTTTAGGATTGGCGCAGAAGGTTTGCATGTGTTTCACGGAAGGCGTATGAGTTTGGGAGACCAGGCACAAGCCGAGATGGGAATTTCCGTGCAGCCCAGCAATCCTGCGACTTTTTGTAACTTATGCATTGTCTGTCTTCAGCCAGCTGGACAGCAGTCCCGGCTCCTTGGCACTTATGGCACATTTTTCCAGTAAGCTCTAATAAAATGCTTCCTATCATCCCATTTCATTGGAATGAGGAGGGTTCCCACAGAAAGTGTGCAAACTTGGCAAAACACAGTAAAGCCAATGTTATCCCAGCACAGCAAACATGAAATAAACCTTTCTTATCATGTAATAATCAAAGGGCTTTTCAGATGACTCTGACACTCCTTTTAGGTACTGTGGCATAATGTTAGGTGCCAGACTGCCACATTTATCCTCAGTTCTCCTCTGAACTGGAAATAAGGATAAAAACTTTAATGACACTGTCCTTAGACATGGCTTCGCAATATGCTACATGTCTAGACTGCTGTAAAATTAGGAGGATTTTGTTTGAATGACTTGTTTATATGACTCCCATAATAAATAGCCTGAGTCTCTCTGGTTCTATTAAAAACACATTGGAGCAAATTCTATGCCTGATTACACCACTGCAAGTCCACCATCAACTATCAGGAGTTACTGCTTGAGAACAGAATATGTTTTGCCATATTTGTAGTCATTGCACTGATAAATATGACTCCAGGATGTTGTATGCATTGGAGTATCAAGGGGTGTAAAGCTGGAGGAAGCCTAAGGCTTTTAAACTAAGAGGAGAGAATTAAATCAGCTTTTGACTTCATATAGTCCTATACTTCATCTGCAATAGAGGCGATGCACAGGAAATGCAGAATATCACTCGGCACTGGTGAGGCCACACCTCGAATACTGTGTTCAGTTTTGGGCCCCTCACTACAAGAAGGATGTTGAGGTGCTGGAGCGTGTCCAGAGAAGGGCAACGAGGCTGGTGAAGGGTCTGGAGGACAAGTCTGATGAGGAGCGGCTGAGGGAACTGGGGTTGTTTAGCCTGGAGAAGAGGAGGCTGAGGGGAGACCTCATCGCGCTCTACAACTACCTGAAAGGAGGTTGTAGCGAGGTGGGTGTCAGTCTCTTCTCCCAAGTAACTAGCGATAGGACGAGAGGAAATGGCCTCAAGTTGCGGCAGGGGAGGTTTAGATTGGACGTGAGGAGAAATTTCTTTACTGAAAGAGTGGTTAAAAATTGGCACAGGCTGCCCAGGGAAGTGGTGGAGTCCCCATCCCTGGAGGTATTTAAAAGACATGTAGATGCAGTACTTAGGGACATGGTTTAGTGGGCATGGTGGTGTTGGGTTGACGGTTGGACTTGATGATCTTAGAGGTCTTTTCCAACCTTAATGATTCTATGATTCTAATATTAAAAGATTCAGCAACCAGTGCCTGGCCCAAAGGAGAACAAAAGGAGATGTCATTCCCAAAAATTGATGTGTTTGAGACTTCAACCTAAGGAGAAGCAGGTCTTGCAGAAGACCTGTGTCATACTGAAGAAGATGGATGATTCATTGGAGAAAATTTGGTATTTCTTATGATGTTTTCTCTGTAATCCTTTTGTTCTAAGCTTTGGCTGCCCTGCCCTGGCTGTATTCAGTCTTACTCAGTCTTTCAAGTTAAGCAGCTCAGATCTGTCTGGTCCTTGGATGGGAGAGTGGTTGGATGTCCCATTTACAAAAGTCACAGGCCAAGAAGATACAGCTGAAGAGTTGGTGGCTGAGTGTGAAGGAGCTGGGAAACTGTTCAGCCCCACTGACCCAGCCTTGTTTAAGCAGACAGCCAACTTCTACTTTAATATTTACTTCCACGTGAGGGGATTTTCCCCGAAGCTGTGTACTCAGAGCTGTGGGGGTCTCTATGCCCCTGTGTATTCATGCCAGGCCCTGTGCACTCTGAGACAGCTTCTGCTATGCACAGGGAGATGCCCAGAATTTAACTCTAAATCACTACCTTTTACAGGCTGAGGTCAAAATCACATGATTTTTCTTTCCCTGTGCCATGATCAAGTTCCTTTGGAGTGGCTGACTCAAACACCCGAGGCTGTCACGAGCCGACGGGTTTCTGCGCCATGAGGCTCATCCCCAGGGCTCCAGGGGGGCTGCTGAGGAGCTGGTGGAGGTGTTGCCTTCAGACAGCAACAGTTTTGCCCTAGCATCACCCAAGCAGTTGCAGCTGTGGGTTTCCAGCAGCTGCTGGCACCCCAGCTTTGCCCCCAGCTGCAGAGAACAGCTGCAGTATCTGCAGAGAATGAGGAGGTAAACAAGGCTGAGGAAGAAAACCAGCTTGAGAAGCTGCTTCAAAAAGGGACTTTTCCTGAGCTTGAAAAACACAACTTGCTGAACTTGACAAAGATGCACACTGGGTTGAGGAAAGAAACCTCAGTTGGTGGCAAAAGATTGTGTTCCAGATGCAAGATGACGAACTGTCACTGCAGAGGGTCAGGATGACACAGGCCACCTTCCAGGAAATCTGCAGGAAGCACAGCACCGAGCTGCAAAGGCAACACAGTAGAGGCAGCACAGTAATAGGAAAACTCTCTTATCTCTTCAAAATCATGAAGCCATCATCATCCTGCCTCCTGCTAACCAGGTCATCTCGGGTAGGTTGCCTGTGAGGCCACCAGGATAAAAGCATACCAAGGGAGATCTCTCCTTTGCATATGGAGACCCATTTGCTGCTATAGCAGATATGCTAACATTATGGCCAGGTGGTCTGGAAATGTGTCCAGCGCTAAGATCCTTGGGAATTCCCATCTCTTTTTTTCTGATGAAAAAAGCCCAGTGTGTGGCTGACAACAGTGCAGCAATCTACAAAGGCTTCTTCTTGCTGTTCTCTGGTCAGTGGAAACACTTGCAGAAACGATGGCCATGATGGCACTGTCTTGAACTTGGTATGGTGCAGGCACTCGGTAGGTGCCCAGCGCTGCCCGTGAGCCTGTCCCTGCCCTGAACCCAGCACCTTTGGTGCGTGTCCAGAGCGTGAAGCGACTGTGCTTTTGACCCGGAGGAGTGCTGGCACACCTGCTGACATGCCAAATTGAGCGTGACAGTGCATATTAAGCCCATCTGCATGGCTTCAGTCAAGTTTCTCTCTCATCAAGGAGCTGGTAACTAACCCCTAAGTGTGCACAGGGAGCAAGTTTCCTAAATGGTCCTCTCCTATGCAGTAGTTGAAGTTGGGAACTGAGAGAAGAAGCCGCCATTGCTCTGATACTGGTTGCCACCACCTGACTCAAGCATTTCAGGGGAGGCCAGCTGTTTAGGTCAGCCACCTTCACATATAGCTGGTATGTCAAGTGGAACGGATGGCATGTCTAGGTGGTACGGAGGTGTGCGCTCAGTCATAGGACTAGCGTACTGCTCCACTCTGTTGACCATGCTCCTTCACAGGCACTCATCTTTGACTTTGCACGTGAGAGTACGAGTCAGGAAGCTAACATGAGCTGGAGAATTAAAAAAAGACTGCCCTTGCAGGTGCACTTTTGTAATCCTGGTACAACCAGAGAGTGCCAAACAGTACAGCATTTAGCAGAGACATCCATTTGGAGCCAGGTAGCATGCCTCATGCATTCTAGGCATGGGATCTACGGCAAGTGTTTTCCTAACTGAAGCATGCTCTAATGCTTCAGTGAGGATATCAAGAATGTGGGAAGGAGAGAAACTGGACTGATGGCTGCAAATTTTCTACTGAAAGAGAAGTTTATCTTAATGATAGTAAAGGCCTGGGAGCAGATTACAGCCTTGGGGGGATCTGGTACATAACAGTGACACCCAATGTTTTTTGCATTAACCACAGCTTTTTGAGGAGGTCAGCTTTTCATTCTAGTATTCTGTATCTGGATACTTCAGGGCACTTATACTCCGCTTAATTTTGCACACCTAATTTAGTCACCAACATGACAAGTCTATCTCCCCAGACTATCTTTACCATTAACGGAGAGACAGACTGGTTCTTCTAGAACAGTTTAGAGCACAAGTTTACCTTGGGTACCTCTGAATCCCTCTGAGGTACCTCCTAACTCTAGATGGAGCCTTGTAACCTCATAAATTAGGGATTTGAGTCGGTCTCTAAATTTATGTGCTGTAAATAAGCCCCTCTAGGCCCATTTCAAACCCACTTCATAGATTTCACTGGAGTTACTCCGTATTTACATCACTCTTTGCAAGATCAGAATTTGACATAGCTCTCATCTTCACTCCGGCACCTCTCGGTCTTCATCAGGAGGCTGCTGGTGGGTTTGGGTTTTGTTTTAATTTCGGTGCACTCATTTGCTAGTTTTCGGTTTGAATGGATGTGAGTGTTGGCTTCTCTGAGATATCTGAGAAGCTTCTCCATCAGTGGGGGCAGCCTCAGCAGATTCTGCACTTTGCTTTCGCTTCCCATCCCCATGCCTCAGTGCAGCACCAAGCCAATTATATGAATTCATCGCATCACATTTACTGAGGCAACTGCACAGCAATTACATTAATCCTGAAATCCCCTTGGTGGCGTAAACATATTTAAAACGCATTTATGCTGTGCTACATGGCTATATTTATATAGTCTGATTAGTTCTCCAGGTCCACTCTCAGGAGCAATAGACACACTAGGGGAAAGAGGGAAATTTAAGCACAGCTGAAGTGAGACTTGCCTTGATATGCACACACATTGCCACATGCACCTCTGCTACAAGCTCACCCAAGCTAATGGACTTACCTCAAAACCACGTTGCAAGTGAGGAAAGCTTGGCTCTGTACAAGGTGAAGTTGGCAGCCCCAGAGGGATTTACTCCGTCACAGTAATGCCCTTCTGCCAGACAGCTGGCCTGTGTGAACGCAAGGTTGGTTTGCTTCTGGTCATGCACTATCAGGAGACAAACATGCAGCTCTACTAGCTGCAAGTGGGTGCCTGGAGGCCCAGGGTCCTGGGCAGGGTGGCTGCCCCAAGAGCGGTACACATTGAGGCTCTGAGTTCAACCAGCAACCACCAAATCACGGCTTGAATCCTCAGCTTTTAGAGGAGGAAAGATGAGTACTGCCATGCTGCTGGTGCCCATTTGACTCTCCCAGCTGTTGGAGAGGCATTCATGTAATCGTAGGATATAGGTAGGCGGGTGCCCCCAGATTTTCCGTAGCTCCATATCGGCATCTCCCTAGGCATTATTCGTAATACACAGAGAGGTTCAGAAGTTCTGCACTCTTTCTGCGCTCCTTCCCATGACATATTTATGCAAAATCTCCCTAAAATGAATGGATGCAGAGAGAAATGGCCCTCCTGGAGCATGTTAAAACAGTGAGAAGCAAGCAATAACTGGTGATGAACATCCAGCTAACCCCAGAGACATGCCTGGATACCCACAACTCCTTCTCCATGAGAACAAATACTGCAAGTGTCAACTGATACTGCATTTAGTGCCAAACATTAATCACAGAAACAATCAGTAGTTGTTAGTAATGACACCTATTTCAAATAAAGATTTTGAACACAGACTGAAGTGATTTCTGTGAATTTATTAGAATGTGGATCAGTGATCATCTTAATGGAGCTGACAAACTAGGAAAACTGGATTACTCCAAATTTCTTCAAAAAATTCGTTGGTTAAATGCAGATGTCAGAACTTATAGGATTGGCTATCTGGTGGGCTTTCACAATAAGATGTGAATTAGTCATGGAAAAAACGTCCAGTAAAACTGTTTTTCTTAAAATAATTATTAGTTTGTAATGCAGTGTATGCCAAGTAATCAGTGAGTTTTATGGTAAGCTTGAAAACCCATAGTAGTGTAAGAAGTCTGCTCCTTTGTGGACAGTGCCATTATTATCACACTGCAAATCATTACACTGCAGACACTTGCAAAAATCAGCAAGAAATTATGACTAAGACACTGAATGATATCTGGGAGACTTGGCATTTCCTCCTCATTCAGCCACAGGCTTTCTGTGTGACCTAAAAAACATTATTGATTTTTTTATTGCCACAGTTTTCCCTCAGTAAAATGGAGATAACATTATTTCCTTTCTTTCCAACTTCTTTTTTGCCTTTCCTTTCTATTTAGATTGGAAACTTCTTTAAACTGGGAATATCTCTAACCGTGTATTCATCACAACAAGCAAGGGAGCTCTAGCAACCACAGTAGAAATAGAAAAATGAAGAAACAAACAAGGAGGAGGTGAAAAAAACAGGATGACTGTAAACAAGGAAGAATGAAAAAGTGTCCTGAGTTTAAAAAAAAAAAAGGAGAGAGGTAAGGGAAGTAAAAGGGAAGCATGAGTTAGACAAATTGAAGAAACAAAAGACAGAAAGCAGACAAAAAAAGAAAAATCAACAGGGCAAAACCCCAGAATCAGAAAAACAGAGTAAGGAGGAAGAAACAAGGGGAGCAAGACAGAAGACCCAAGGCACTGGAGACTAGAAAAAGGAGGGAAGGCACAAATACAGTGTTAAACATATTTTAAGTATGGTCTTAGACCACACTAAAATCCTAATAACGAGGGAGAAAATTCAGTAGAGACTGACCTCTTGGTTTGGGTCCCCTGTTGCATACTCTGAATATCTAGAACATCAGTGAGTCAGTTGCAGTTTGGGTGTCTGGGAATATAGGGTTGGGCCCTTACGGTGCACTTGGGAAAAACACACAGAACCATGCCCAGAGCAATCTGGTGGAGGAGTGGTGTGATGTTCAGCATTGCCTGGGGAAAGAACAATTTCTTGCAGATCACTGAAAATCAAAAGTGCTTTCCAGGAAGCAAAAACCTGGCCATCGAAAAAGAACACAATCATGCATGAATGATAAGCAAATATAATTCACTTTCAGACACGTAGCTTTGAGTCACAGAGGAGAGCATGCACTCTGTCTATTCTGTGACTCAAAATACTATGGGGTTTTTGCAACGTGACAGAAAGTCTTGTGTCCATCTTGCACATCACCTTTCCCATGAGGTTTCAAACAAGTTAGACCTATTCCTCTGACGGCAAACCCAGTCCAGATAAGGGCCAGATATTTTTAAAACTCAAATCATGTTGCTCTTGTGATTTTGCTCTTGGGGCCTGTGCCTTTCTCTCTTGAGGAGTGGTAAAAGGGACCAACAATGTACGGGGGGGGGGGGGGGGTGTATATGAAAGAGAGAGAGGGATGGAGGAAGACCAAGATTGCTTAACAGCAAGGATGCACCAAGAACAGCTCAGGAAATCCCCAATCCCATGTTCCCATCTCTTATTTTACATCAGAAGCTTTGCATTCCAGCGTGCTGGAGCTTGGAACTGTGTGTTACATAGATGCCCTTTCCCAGACAAGTTAAAAGAACAACAAGGGAAACAGGCCCCAGTAGCTGTGATTGTTTATGTTTAATTTTTGACCAATTCACATCTAAAATAAATACAACAGCAATACTATATTTACAGACCACAAGTGCCAGTACTGTCTCATGAATGAATCCAATGACACTTCTTCACAAGACTGAAGTATTTGTTCCACGTACATACACTTTAAACACCACATATATTAAGAAACACTTTCCTACAAAGCAGAACAAAGGAATCATGAAATCCATCAAATGAAGCATAGCTGGATCGTGCCCATGAAGAGTTCAGCACAAGGAATTCTTGTGGCTTGACGTGTTACTGAAATAAAATCTTCTCTGCCTCTGGAAGAGCTTTATCACTCAGCTATACTAAGACTTGTAAAATACTCATTCATCTATCACCTTTTCTTAACTGAAATATTGTGGCCCTTTTTTGCGTCTCGATACATCGGCAAAATCTCCAAAGAACAGATCACAAATATCTTCCATATTAATGTAAGAGAAAGGTTATTTTTGAGTTTGAAAATGGGAGCAATGTAGGAGATATGACTTTCTGAGGAAGGAAGCAGTCACACTAGAGTGAGTATTTTTATCCTGATGTACCACAGAATAGAAGTACCAGTAATAGCCAAATCACTTTTCAACCTCATTTCTATTGTAATCACAATTAAGGTAAATTGATGTAACTGAGGTTTCAGCCATTCTGAATGGTGCTTAAACAAAGTTTTATAGCGATGTAAGTAGACTGGCTTTAAGTAAATCTAATTACACCTCTGATAGTTTTTAAGCATAAACAAGTCCTTGGTGATGACAGTAGTGAATCTCCCTCTCAGTTATGCTAGTGAGCACCACTACTGCAGTAAGGAGCTGCCCACTCCTGAGTCAACATGCCAGCCTGTCTCTGTGCTGGAGGAATAATCCATGAAGCTGAGGTTGCAGTTGGAGGCCAAGATGTTTCCCTCAAGGCTCTGGAGAGGTGTGATGTTCCACTGAAATGCTGGGAAATGGCCACACGATAAAGACTTCTGCTTCATAGAAAGGGCTAAATCCAGCATGGGTGTCTGAGATACATCTCTGCTTGACTTCCATATAGCAAATATTTAAAGCTGGTGCTGAGATGTCTCTTCCTAAATGTGGTTTCCACTTGAGAGGTGTTTTACTTATTTTTCCTCTCAGTTTATCATGCTTCATATTTTGGGGGTGAATCACTGACATCCAGCAAAGTACAATTTTTACTAGCATTGCCTGAACCTCAGATTGTCAGTTCAGGTCCACATGCTTGAGCAGGCACAAACAGTCTTCTAAGAGATAATGCTCAGACTCAGAACTCATCAGACAATAATCTCCTGACTTGTGCAAATAAAATGTATTCAAATATGGATAAATAACATGTATACACATTCTCATTATTGCAGACTGGGAGTTTTTGTTTAAGACTGCAACCCAAAATGTACAGGGAGAGACTATGCTTTGGAAGGGCAGTAAACAGTTTGGCAATCCACTTGGATCAACTTTCAGACTGACAAAGCTTCAAATTACTGGTCTTCTCTACACGCCATTGGAGAGGGAGAAATGATCAATGATGTGGTTATATTCCTTCTGAAGACTGGAGGACATGTGCACAGATTTGGCCACAGACCATTTTGTGTGAGAGAGGTGCTTATAAATCACCCAGGGTTGCTTCCCATAGACCAGAGAGGGACAGCTTTTCTGAAAAACAGAGAGTTAGGTGAACATTAGGCTCTCAGTGAGCTCATTTCCAGACCTGCAGGACCATATAGCAATGCATGCCCTTATAAGTGAAATATTTAGCAGTAAGGGAGCCAACCAGGTCACATGGCCTCAGAAGAAAGGTCCCAGTCAGGTTTCTGAAGGAATGTCAAAGTCTTAGAGAAAGGGCTGGGAGCTAGGAAAGATGCTTGAGGCTAATCACTACAGCTGTGGGAGAGAGTATTAAAATGTACAGGAACAGGTACCAATTAATGTTTGGCAAGAAAGCAGAAAAGCCTCAGGAAGATGCCAGAGGATTTCATCAGGATAAACTTGAACAAGAACTAAAAAGTCCAAAAGCACCAGATGGCATTTCCAGAGGTACTCCCCGTTACAGGCAAAGATAATGTTCATTGTCTTGCACGTGGGAGAGGAGACAAAACTGTACTACAATTTTCTGGGAAGAGAAGACAATTCTCCCATACCCTTCTGATGAGAAAGAAGGTAAATCCATGACGTGTGGGTGAAGTGTGAAGTTCTGCAAGCTTCCCTTTGAGTTTCACAATGAAATGAGTATTTCCGGAGTCCCAGCTTTGCAAAAATACTCTTAAAAGCTTGTCTCTAATGACTACTTGTCACAAATAGATAGAGCAGCTATATACCAAGTTAAAAAGCTCTCCCATAACCTAAAGGACAAGTGAGCGCACTGCAGTGATACTTAAATTACATTGCAGTAAGCTACCTGGATTCAGCAGGGTTGGAACTGACCTGGTTGACCTGAGCTGATTACACATAGCCAGCTGGTTTCCCACTCCATCCCACGTTGCCCATACAAGATTTTCCATTGCCTAGGTAAAATTGTGCCTCCCATTATCCTAAATAATGATAGCTGGCTGCATGTGGAGCCCTCAACATGACATGGCACACAGTGTCATCTGGATCAGACAATGTTATCAACAGTCCTAAAATATGACTTAAAGCAGAAGCACTAACAGTCTGGAGACAGAGTGCTTAGGTGGGAGGTTTTAGAGCAACTCCCTAGACTGATCCAGTATGACTACAGTAGTAAATTATAGAGTGTCAGTGCCATGGACGTGGGTGTTGGGACATGGTCATGCTATTAAACTGTTAGAAAGGTCCCTGGCACAATTTTAGCCCAGGCTTGCTAGCATGGCTCAGGAGTCAGTGTGGGTCATAGCCCAAGTGCTCTCAGCCCCTGCTCCAGGGAATGGGAGCATGCAACAGGGTGGCCCTGGCCAAGAAGGTGCCACAGAGCTGGAGAGTACTCCAGCGCTGCTCCACTCTTGGGTACAGATGTGGCTGTTTGGTCCTTCTTGAGGCTTCTACATCTCCTGTGTCTCGGGTGCTAAGTCTTCACTCTGTGTGTGAGAAAAGGGCTTAAAGGCTTTTGATTCATCTTAATGAGGTACAGATTTATTGAAAAAAAGTCTTTAAAAGTTTTGAAAGAGAGAAAACATTGTTTCCTGCCTGCTTTAGCCTCAAGTCCTTATAGGATGAAAGGTGCATTTATGCTGTATTAGATATGGGAGCAACATGTAGATAAGAGATCTGTGTCTCTTCCAAGACAAAAATGTGCTGGCTTCAGCCCTGTACATTTTAGCTCTTACGGTAGATCAAAAGTAACTTAAAGTAGGGCCAATGGCTTTCCAACAGCACAGACCAAACCTCCAGACTCTTTTTATTAGTCCAACAGTTCTGAGCCACTTCAGGCCAGAGAGACACCAAGACCATCTTGTCTCTACAGCAGGCTTGGGGAGAAGCAACTTCTTACCTAACCTAATGGGAGGCAACTTTTCACAGCTATGCACTGAAGCTGTACTCAGATTTCAGGGATTTGCTTATCACTTCATGTGATAAGTGAAGTACACAAAAGGATCAGATGCTCTTGGTGAACCAGGTTCCTGTTTTGAAAGAAAGAGGAAAGTACACAGCAAGACATAGATAACTTATCTGTGTTTGTAACAAATTTTCTTTTTTTCTTTTATACTATATGAGCAATAAAAAACTATTTACAAGGCACACAAACTTCAGTTTATAGCTAGAAAGATGTTTCTCTCTGTCTGCGTTGTCTCTGCAAGTGTCAAAACAGACTTGTATTTCATACCAATAAAACATGAATTTCATGCCAAGAACAGCAAGAAACAAAACAAAATGAAGCTATTTCCTCAGGAAAAAAAAAAAAATCCGACTCTTACAAATCTGCCTCTGATCCTGTAATTGGGCTGGTGGGAGCAGACACCATGGAAACCCATATAGCAGCCTGCCTGTGCAGATCCGTTCCAGTAGGCCCCCCTGTAGTCTCCAAACCATACTGGGAGGGTGCTTCTTTCCCCTGATTAGTTCCTTACTTCTCAAGTGTTCCAGTCAATTTCAGAGGGTGAAGGGTTGTGAATTTAGCCTAGAGTGTGAAATCCAGAGTTATTGCTAGAGCTGGTTAAAAATTTTTTCAATGGAATGCCTTTTTTCCATCAGAAAATGCCATTTTGTCAAACCAAAACTGCTCTCTGAGGCATGTTGATTTTCACAACCTTTTGTTTTGGGGAAAAAAATTGGGAAGAAGTATTGTGAGAAGGTCAAAATATTCCATTTCAACATTTTTGGAATGGAAGCTAAGGGGGAGGAGGTGTTTTTTCAAAGCTACTTTTAGTTTCAAACTGTAATTTGCTTCTATCACAGAAAGAAAAGTATTGTGATACAAGGATTTTTTTCACTCATAGCAATTCATTTGTTTTCATTCTGATTCAGAGCAAAGTAAATGTTACTTTCCTAGAACTCCTTTGGAAATGGAATTTCTTGTGCTTTCATAGCATTAGTTAGGGCTATATTATATTTGTGAATATATTGGAGATGCATTTTATCCATCAATCTTTGCAGCAAGTGCTTAGATGGTTATTTGATCCTAGCAATTTTCTCAGTTAAATGAAAACCAACATTCATACAAACAACACTTGGCTTGAATAAATGGTCACAGATAGTGAACAATGAAGACATAAAACAGGCAAATGTGACAGCTGATTGTGATTTGTCATAGTATTCTTGTACAGACTTTTAACCAGTCAGATTTCATGCTTGTTAACTCTGAAATGAAGATAAGTAGTAGATCTTAATATATATTTGAGTAATGTTTTTAAATGTGGCCCTGCTTCAGCTAGAAAACTAAACTTATCTCTAAGTTCATCCCAGTTCAATTAGAAAGTGCTTAATTAAACCAGGTCTAATTTTTCTTAGGTGATAATCAAATATTTTGTCTTGCTTGTATTTCCTTAGTGCACTCATTTTATTTTAATCATTTGATGTACTAAGTCTGGTAAATCACACACAGCACATAGGTCCATCACAAATGAATAAAAGGATTAAACACTCAGTTTTTTCTCTGTGCTTAGCTCTGAAATAACACCTTACAGAGATCTCCTTATATTTGTACTTTTCTAGCTATACTCCATACCTTGATCAGTTAAATAATCCAGAACTGTGTGCTAACTTACACCACATTTGCACATCTAAAAGGGTGTTGAAAAACTAAGGGATCAAAGATGTTACAGCATATTGTGGATCTAAAACAAAGAGTAGCACTATTTGTTTGATCCTGTTAAATTTCTAAAAATATCTTCCTCTTTAATAAGAGAGTAGGGTGACTCATAGGAATCTAGAAACTTGGCCTCGGTAGAGACGTATCGCCAGCACCTTGTGGGCAGAACAGACACGTCCAACGCTCCCAGAGAGGAGGTGCCATCATCACGAGGAACAGCCTCCCCGTCCACCGCTCCTGCTTGCCCAGTACAAGTCAACAACTTCCAGGCCTGCCAAGTTAGTCCCCCAAAATCACGAGAGTGGCTTAAAAACTTCAGGGTCCTAAAAAATTATGAATGTCAGGTCCTTTTTTATTGCGTTTGGACCTTTGAATGTTTTGGTTTCATGTTCTGAAGACATGTCTGCCACCTTAAAGCCCCGAAACTTAATTCTTAAAGACAGGCTGAGATTTCCAGTTACTCACCTGATGCCAACAGATGGGATTTTGATGTGGGAGGAAAGAGCATCGGAAAACATCAAACATACCCACTTCATCAGACCTACCCAGGCTGCATCATTTGCAGATGCAGAGGTGGTGAATCCTGTCATATGTACCTTGGAAAAGAAGAGCAGTAAATCTTGACTGTGATCATCAAAGTATTATTCTTTCTTAAGGGAGTAACACTAGATCTTCAGCTAGTATAAGGTATCCTGAGCATAGCTAGTCCTTAAAGGTTATGAAGACAAAAAATGAGAACATTATAATTCAACTCAACTGAAGCAGGACTGGGCCCTAAATACATCTACATTATTTGGCCTTTCATTTTCATGTGTGTACAATAAATAGTAAGAAAACAGATCAAATCCAAAGTGTGTGTATCAATGGATGAATTAGAATATCCACGTGTACATATAAATTCAGTACGCCAATTTATAGGAAGTTTATGTGTGTATGTCCTTTTTGGAAGTATTCACAGGATGAAATAATCAACTATTGTAGTTACAGAAAACTCACTTCTTTATAGTATGAACTGTGTTACAGTTTTTAAAAAGCATAATGTGAGGTTCTGTCTTCATCAGGCATTTATAGAGACAATAAAAACTACAGAAAAAAAGTTTTACTCAGAGCTTAAACACACACTCCCTGGCCCTTTCAGGTTGCTTTCAGCATCTTCTTGCTCTTACTGTCACTACACCCTCCTATTCCCTCTTCCTGTGGCAGGGGATCACCACAAATTCCCTGTTTATACTTCCATTTCATTCCTACCGCAGAAAACCACTTCTTCACCCCTCCTTAGTTTAGCTAGAATCAGAATGTGGACATTGTTCAGAGGTGCAAGTGTAGAGACGTAATCCTAGCAAGCAGCAAGGGGTCCAAATAAATTGTAGTTGCTTTGTCTGACAATTTCCTGGACTCAGATGTTAGTTCCTCAGGTGACCTGCAATTTTTTTTCTTTCTTTGCTTGTTTTTGATTTAGAAGAGTGGGCTAGAGTGACCCTTTCTCTCCCTTTTTTATATGGCCTATTGCCATTTGGACTCCTATACAATAGATCAAGTTCTGGGCTCTGTTAGAAATTATATTTTTTAAATAACATTGTCTCTTCTGACTCAACCATCTATGTCAAATGCACAGCCCCAGTGGGCTGCTGCAGTTAAATGGAGAAGATGGTGGTGTCAATTGCTTGAGATGTTCTACCTTATTTACAAGGAATGTGCTTTTTCAAAAATTTTTTCTCTGAACAGAGCAGGGATTAAAATAAAAATAATAATAAAAAAAGGAAGCCTCTCAGAGGCTGTGTAGACATGCCTTCGATCAGATGCGGACAGGCTGCTCCACACAGGCTCCGAGGCAGCTGGACCCCGGCCAGCTGAGCGCAATAGCATCTTCTGAGGGGCGGCACAGACGAGCTCAGGCTTTCCTCCCGGGCTGGCTCGGCGCCCAGGTGGAATGGCACCAGCCAGGGGCACTGGGCTGTGTAGACGTGCCCAGAGTCTCCTCCTGCCATTCAGGTTTCTTTTCCAGTCAGTGTTTTGCCCCAGGCACTCTCTGATTTTCTCAGGACATGCTCACAGTGCTGCTCTGTGTCCTTGGTACTTCTGTCTCTCTGAGACGCTCCTCAGCAGCTCCGGCAAACACTGGCACACACAGCTGCATCCATCCGTGCCGCTGCTTCATTTCCCGGTGATGCCTCTGAGCTGCAGCGAGAGCAGGGCTTGCAGACGGTGCTCTCCTCCCTTCCCTCTGTTTCCAAACAGAGTGATTACCCTCTCCCTCGTTAGGCCCCAATGGAAGAGTCGCTTGTACACACACCCACTTAACAAGGCCTGACCCAGCTCGCTATAGCAATAATAACTGACACAGCTGTGAAGTACCTTTTATTCCCCATGTGCTTACTGCTCCCAGCTCATCATCTGGATCCTCTTTTATTAGATGCTCCTGACCCAAGTCCTGGGTCCTCTTGTCATGTTAACAGGGGTCTGTGTGAGATGAGCTGACTTTTGGGAAGCACCTGTAGGGGATACAGGTAGAGGACCCCTGAAATGTAGCCAGGACTCTATCAGCTGCCTAATGATAAGATCAGTGGCAGTAGGTGAACCGAGGACAAGAAGTGGAAGGGAATTTTGCATTTAATTGAAACACTAGGGTTAAAAAACTTGGCCTATTTGTCTAAATGGGATTTATCCCACTGAAGACAACAACATATCTTTCTTAGACTGCTCATTTTCTTTGCAGTTGTTATAGGCCCACAGTGCAATTTAACGCACAAATTCATGTACTAATGACCTTTAGAAAAGGTACCACTTTCAGTCTCCTGCACTGAAGTCTCCCTTCCCCACCCACGCTCACATACAAGTCTTCTGCAAACAACGTGGCATGCAGCAGGAATCTTCTGATTGGTAGAAAGTTTTCCACAATTACATAAGTGCAGCCTGAGAGCTGATGCGGAGGTAGCTGAAAATGTGAGAGTGAGATTTACAGTAATATAATTAGATCACTTACAGTAAGAGGGAATGCTCTTTCCTGTGTTAGGACGAATGCCATAGGAGCCTCCCGCTACTCCTCCCTGAGTCATCTTTCCAGAGGCACTTCTGAGAGCCAGCCACCCTCAGGTGTTGAGCAGTATTTGTTTGTGCTGTGGGTGAAAAAATGTGTACGCGCGCACACAACCCGAATTTGATTAAGCAAACAAGGGCAAAGAAACCAGAGGGCTGTGGTTTCTTTGAATGTCTGTCTGTCTGCTTGGTGACAGAGCCAATGCTTGCAGTCTCAGCCACAATACCTTGACTCATCATGCAGTCTAGAAGCAGTGCTCATCCCTGGAGGGGGTGGGAGCCGAACCACACACACGCACCAGAGAGCGGCTGGGAGAGCACTGACGGCCTTATCAGCCTTTCTCGAAGCTCCTCTTCCATGCCCGTCCACACAGTGGTAAACCGGGAGTCCAAGATTTATCACAGTGGCATAAGCCAGTGCTTTAACTTTTGCCAGGTTAAATAACTTTGAAAGCACTGCTTTGGCCTAAGGACTGAAACGCATGGTTTGGAGCAGCCCTAAGTTCCCTTCCAGGCTCTGCCTGGGCAAGTCGTTTATCTTTGGTGTACCAGCAATAGAGTACTGCCTCTCAGTTCACAATAAATAATGGCTTGTGTGCATAATAAACCTTATCTACCCCCCAGGCACCTTGTGAGAATGGATGGATGTTTTTAAGGAGTTTTGTAAGGTGTCCATGAAAAGAGTTACAAGCGTGCAGTATGTAATTATTGCCCTTATCTTACACAACCACCCAGGTACTGAAGGAGCTCTGGTTTTATACACGCAAGGCAGTAAGGGCGCACTACAACACCAGACTTGCAGGAAGAAGAAGAGGTTCCACTCCATAGCAGCTCCAGGTGAGCCTCAGTACTTATTCCAAGTGGAGCTAGGTACGGGACTGATGTGATTTTTTTATTCTACATCAGCTGGGTGAATTATAGGTACTGGGTAAACTACAAAAGCCTGGAAGCAAGGACCAGAAGCCAAGACAGCTTTGTTCCACCTGACTGCTACAGCCACTGGGCTACAAAGTCATGCCTCTGCTTCTGCCCCGCTTTGGTCCTGTTAGCTCCTTTTGGCAATGCAGCACAGCTTTAATTTGACTGGTGGAAAGTGCCCCTAGCCATACTGAAGAGATTTAGCATGATGATGAAAGGCATCTGAAATCGCAGGTAAGATCCATAGAAATGGCCTTCGCTATTCACCTCTGAGTCATAAAGAGAAGCAACACGCTGCCAGGCTTGAGCACAGCTGCATATAGAGAGCAAGACAACTTTTGAGGCAAGTGCTATGTTCTGACATAACAGACTGACCTGACTCATTACAGGCTTGAGCCAAGCCTTGTTTTTTCAATTAGGAGATGCAGTTAGAGAATTACCTATAAGCACTAGCGAGGACAGCCACATGAAAGCCAGGTTCTTGTACCCACCGCAAGGGAGTTATATCCTCTGTAAGCAAAAAAAGCCCCCCAAAACCTTGGAGTGGGGCAACTACAGACCACGCCAACTGCCCTGTACTTTATATGACATGGGGCCCTATGTGTAAAATTCTGAGTAATCCTGACATGGGTGGTCAAGGGAGGTCATAGCAGATCTCTGGCTCCAAAGAGAGTGCTAACAGCTTCATAGCACCGAGGCATACACAAGAAGCTCAAGATTTTTTCAGTTTACATAAACGAGGTAAGAGAAAGAAGTAATATCCTCTTTATTTTATAGGTAAAAGAGCCAAAGATCACAAGCAACTTTCTGGACGTCATTCAGGAGCTTGTCACAGAGGCAAGACCTGACTAGTGCCTTTTTCCTCTCCTTGGGATACCTGTCCTGAGCTTTGAATATAAATGTGCTGATTCCTAAGCTAAAGTGGCCCAGTGACAGAAGTGCATCTGTGGACTACAAACTCAAAAGGAGAATGGGAGGGACGTATGCTCTGTGTGTGTGTGTGTGTGTGAGAGAGAGATGTGAAAGTGTCTATAGATAAAATGAGGATGTGAATTCCTATAGCTCGGAATAAGGAAACAACACTGATGCTTTCTCTGGGAGTGGTAAAGTGGTTTTTGCAGTGCTCATGTGTCAGCTTCTGTGTAAGTGAACTTCATCCCCTCCCTGCCTTCCCAGGTAAATTCCTGCTGCATTTGACAAAATGTGTAGTCCATAGAAAGAGGGGGAAATCCTTGTTATCGGCAAAATCTTAAGCAGTCACAGGATGATTACGTGAAAAAGCCCTTATACAGCCCCTGTGGGACAACCATTTTAACACTGAGCTTTTACTGCAGTTTTTATGGTTGGTCTTTCAGTAGATACATATGGCTCCATCAAAAAATACTAAATTTTTGATTATTCTTTAGACCTAGGGATCTCCCTAGGGGCTAAACTGTCATCCCACCTTTAAGATGGAGGCACATTTTCCTCATCAGTTCTTGTCTAGAGCCATGCTGCATGGTTGAGGGCAAAGCTCTTTGCAGTAAGAGTGTAATTCTGCCATCCCACTTCAGAGGCTCCTGAGATCTTGCCCTGTCTATTCACAGCATACAGAGCCATGTCAATTTACAGACACAAAACCCCAAAATATTTGCTCTGAACATCTGAAAAGCAGTCTGAAACCACTCTCCCTAAGGCTAATGGCAATGAGATCCTTGATTTCAGTGGGAACAGGATCCATTTTAAGCAGGGCAACATGAAATTATGTGCAGTTTGAATGTTTAGGCTTTTCAAGTAGCTAATAGTCTCATGCACCTCATTTCACCATTATTTTAAGAATAAAGTACACTCCTGTTATCCTCAATATGGCAAAGTAGCTTGCCAAGGAGGGGCATATTCAAATACAGACAGAGTTTTAAATTAATGACTTTGCCCTTCACTGTTACAGTATAAACAGCTCAATATTAATGGAATGCTCTCATATTGATTTTGTTGTGTTTTATTTTATTTTATTGTACTGTATTTTATTTCTTTTGATTTATGTTTTTATTTTATTTTCATTTCTTCAGATTTTACTCTATTTCTACATGTTGCCAGGGAACAGAAGAGGAAGAAAGAGCAAGGGTCTGATTTGAAGCCACTGCAATCAGGGCAGCAGACTTTCCTTTGCTTCAGTCTTGGATCATACCTCAAGCAAGGTTGTGTGCTGGTAACCAATACTTTGAAAAGTTTTCATTTAATCCCTGACACAAAAACAGCCCTCTGTCGCCTTGTCAAAACCATAAAAAACACAGGCAATTCATACTGCTTAAGCACCGGAACATGTTATTAGGAAAAGCTATACCAACCACAATGATGCTCTGCATGCCAAAGGTTGGCTTTTCACTCAAGTCAGTGGTATTGGTGGTAAAATCCAAGCCCAAGCTGAGTGATTTTTCCAGAGAACTCAAAGACAAGTGTGTGGAATTCTTGTTTTTCACTGCAGATGTGGTCCGAGTGACAGACTCTATTATTTGCTGGGAAGTAGCATAGAAAGTAGGCTGCATTTTGTTGCCTTGATCCCAGCAGGCTAAATGGTGGCTTGTAGAGAAGGTCCAGTAGTTCTTAGAAGTGGGTCTGTCCTCTTTTAGGTGAGATGGTTGTGTTTTCTGAACTCTGGCAAAGAGCAGCTGATTTTGCAGAAGGGGAATATGCAGAGTGAAACCACTACAAACGCTGATCCTACCAGAAATAACCAGCTCTCCCTTCCCACTGTTTAGAAATGGAGAGTACAAAAATTCCAGTGATTCATTCTCTTATCTACCAGAATGGGGAAAAAAAAACCACCTAAATAAAAGTGAAATGTTTTACTCAGACATATGGCTTTACCTGAAATTCTGTTAACCTCTCACTTTGTGATAGTTTGTAGAAGACAACGGATCCTGAACTTTCATATTCAGTTCCTTCCTAAGAATTCCTCTGAAGCGTGTGGGCTGGCAGGCTCTCCCTGACCAACTTGGTCTCATGGGTTTCCAAATGATCTTCTCTCTAGATAAGACGACGACTTTGATGGCTTATCCTGTCTGGGGTTTTTTCTTGAGAAGAGACCCGTCTGGCAGAGTGAGCCCTCCTTTTGCTTCCCCCTTATGGCCTCAGCTATCTGGCAGTGAGCAGACAACTTCCTCTTGTCCCGAGAGTCCCAAGCTCTTCTTTGTAACCGGCATGGTTGCGAATAGAGGCAGAAAGAAAAGTGCCAATATTCAAAAGGTACCTTTATATAATCAGTTTTAAAAATTGATACGTATTGATTACATTAAGGGAAGGGAGAACCTGATTTGGTTTTTTTGATCTTTTCCTGCTCCACTAGTTACTGATCATTAGTTAACTTATAATATTAAAGTCCTGATGTTTCTAACCTGATTAGAGTCTTTCATTCCTTGCCCTTTTGATAGCTCGGTTCCTTCATTCATCAATCTGAAGTCAAATGGAATTGTTTTGTGCAAGAATAAAAAAGGCCAAGCGTTTAAACTGAATCATATCAATTTGTGTGTGTGTGTGAAACAGATAACCACAAACCACTTATGCCAACATTGCCACTCATGGGATTTTATTTCAGACGAAATGTGTCCTGACTTCTAAGTATTTTGCATCTTTGCGTTTTGGTTTTTTTTGAGGCTGAGAGAGGTCTGATTACGCTGTAATTCATCAAGGAAAAGAAAGGGCTACACACATATGATTTCATAATGCATCAGAGGGTTTGTGGCTATTATGCCAGAACTACAAAGCAAATGCTGTGCACTAGTTGGATGTGAATGTAGATGAAAATGGATTTAAACATATGTATGCAATGGGTAGACACCATAGTCGAACCATCAGAAGTTTGCTTAATGAGCCAGGATTTTAATGAGTCAAGAGAAAGCACAATGCAGACGAGCAAAGCAACTGAGAGCTGCAGCAGCTGATCCAGTGACCACATTTCAGACATAAAAAGTCAGAGTGATCAAGATGGCCAGTGAAGTTCCCAAGCAACCAGATGCTGTGGTAAAAGTATCTCAAATTCAATGTTTGGTCTAGACATGAGTGAGAAGTGAGGAGTGGGAACAAGATTTAGTAATTTTAAGGCACAACGCATTGTCATACCAGGTCAAACAGGTTCAGTAGTCCATTTTGCCCCTTCTCCTCCTTGTGCATATTAAGACCTTTTTAATGCTTCTGATCAGCTCTCCTGCTCTTCTTCCTACGTCAGCTGAGAACTCCCTAGTGAAGTGATGACTTAGCACACAGGAAAGGTGCATTTGTGGCTGTCAGTCACACAAAGTGCTCTTAACTCCTTCAAAGATGTGTAGTATTTGTATACCCAGTCCTCAACATTTCATCTCCACCTCTAATGACAATTCCATCATAGGTAATGGCATTTTTCAGGAGATTTTATTGTATTTCATCATTTAGAAAAAAAAAAGTAGAAGATGCATATATGTGTGTGTGTGTCTGTGTGTTGTTCACATCAGTTTTTGCACGCTAAAAAAAGTTTCATTTAATTGACAGCTTGTACATTCACGTCTGCAGTGGAAGAAATACATGTTGTTATTTGGTGGTCATTGCCTAACAGCTTAGGCAGCCACTTGCTAAAACTCACTCAGCATTGCAATTAATTGGCACACCCACTGGCAGCCTCAGCAGAGAAGTCCAGGAGTAATAATAAAAAATCCTCTAACTTCCCGGAAGGGTTCCTCCAGGCTCGATTGACTTAAGCGCAGGGACTGCTCTGCTTGAGCACATCTGTGGTACTGTTGTCTTTCTCCCTCTCAATACATAGCTTAGAGACTTTGGGTTTGACCTTTAAAAGCTCTGTTTTTCACTTATTTTTAGGTGTATGCTGCCCTGCAGTCTCTAAAGCTCTGATACAAGTCCCCAGACTCTTTATAGAGATTAAAGAGGGTCAGCTCTGCATGCCTAACTAATAGCATTACTCCTTTGTTTACTAAATGGCTCAGTAATTAGGTCTGTACCAAGGGACAGGCATCTGCCCATTAAGATTTATTCAAGGAGATTTCGTATCACTCTTGAAACGCTTTCCCCTCTCCATGGAACTGATTGATACTTCTAGGTCTGCTCAGCAAAATAAATTAGGCAACGCAGAGCTGAAGGCCATGATGGTTGCTGCGTTTCTGGCGGAGGGGAAAGATCAGTTCCCTGGAAGCCAAAGCCAAGCTTAGTCAGCACTGCTGCCGTTTTACCCTTCCCCAACTCGTCTGGGCAGGGAGCCAACTCTCAGGGCTGAACTAGGTAAAGACTAACCCTACAAAGAAAAACAGTGAATTTCGAGCCAGCTTGGCTCCCTGGCTGGGCTTGTGGTAGGGAGGGAGCAGAAACACACAGCTGGGGTAGGAGACTTGTAGGTCCTCACTAGGACTGACTTCCCTCTGGATCTGGACCTTCAGGCACATGAAAGTTTGGAGAGGGGAGAATACCGTTAAGCAGGATTTTGAAGACCTTACTTTTAGAACAGAGAGTGTAACCTTTGGGTTTTTACCCTTCATTCTCCAGAGCCCTTGACTTTTGTCTCTGCTCTACATTTCAAATAGAAAAGTAGTATGCAGTTGGCCAGGTTCAGCACAAAAGAAAATCTTGCTCTGGTTGCAAAGCTGCTCATGTATTTGTTCCTCTCGTTTTTGAAAGTCCCCATCTCCAGCTGTGATGTGCTTTATGCTATGAATCTGACTGTTCTCAATGGTCTTTGTTAAGGAAGTGGCACAAAAGCTTCATTTGTACAAAACTTAGGCATCGTGACCTAAGAGATGCCTACCAGTTGGATGGACCGGCCATGGAGAAATGTAAGGAAACTTCCTCTACTTACATCTGCCATGAAAAAGCAAGACACAACAGCAGTCCCTCTGCCATGGGCCTGTTTTTTCTTAATGCCCTTCATGACGCAGACCACTTTAAAAGGGGCGGGAAGGCACTCTGTCAAATTTCTACTAACACATCATGGATGTGTGGAAGTTTAATTTTTTTTTTTTTCTGAACCAGAGTTACCAACACTAATTGAAACCTGACAATGTTACTGAGGCCAAATTTCATGAGAACAACAAAGTTACTTAAAAAAAAATAAAATGATTCATTCCCCACTCAGTGCACTGTCAGTTACTGGTACTCCCCACGCTTAATGCCTGAGGTAGCTAATGGCATTAACACATGAAAGAAATCATCAACATGCTTTTGACTCCCATCGGAATCCCTTATTAAAATAGTCCTGACACTTTTTTCTCTGTTTGTAGAGCTGGTATGCCAGCAGCCACACGACCAGTAGTCTGACCAACGGAGTGGTAATTCCCAGAAATACAGAATTTGTTTAGACTGCTCCAGACACAGCCACCTTGACTGGATAACCTCTCCTGGGTTTTGCAATGCCAAATGAGTATCTGTTCTGGCAAGGCAGGGCCACGCTCCAGCAAGGAGCACGGCTCTCCCGGAGCTGCATTCAGCAGGCCAGAGGAAACAAAAATGTCTCCTGTTTATGGCCATTCTGTGCAGCTGCTCTGGAGACTTTTCCATTCTTTTCCTCCCACCCCAGGGTGCACACATTGGCATAGCTTTGCCATGCTTGGTGGCCGGGGAGTTGTGGGGACTCCACGGAGCGTGTCAAGGGAACGCACTGGTGCCGGAGGGACTCCCACGGCTGACAAGCAACCCACCAGCCATTAGAAAAAAACATGCACGGAAAAGTGGAAAATATAGAGAGTGGTGGTAATATTGTCTTCTGTGGAGTAAAAGTGGTGGTGACCTATTGCCAGAAAATAGTTCCAACAACCGAGTGTCCTTTCATCTGGAGAGAAAGAAAGGAGGACAAGTCGGGAGCTTTAGCCTTCCCTTACACTGTCCTTGTGTGTGGGCCACTGCAGCCACGCTCCTTGCTTTCCCTTCTTACCCTCCTGCCCCGGCCCCACACCAGTCCTTTTCACCCAGAAAAGCGTATCTGTGTGTGTGTAAGGAGGAGCGAGTCAATGGGGAACGACCAGGTCTTGCCGCAGGAGGCACTTTACCTTAATTATCTGAGCTGCGGATTCACCTCCAGAATTTCTTTAACGAGAAAAAGAAATTACGTTGGAAAGATGCAGAGATTTAGATAGAAAGCATTCATCCTTATGCTCGTCAGATAGAAGTAAAAGCAGTGAATTATAATCTAAAATTATAGCACGCATTTGTATGCGACGTCACATTAAACAAGTGTTCACCTACTAACATATTGCCTTCCTATCTCTTGGACTGCGCCATAACATTTTACTACTTTCAGAACTGTAGCTCCCGAGATCTATTTATGGTGTTGGCCAGGTCTTTGTTTGAAATTAACCCGAGACAATCTATTACCAGGAAAGTAAAAAACAATAATCCAAAGGCTGATAAAAGACAACTAAGTCAGTGGAAGTGTGTCTAAATCCAGGACATAAATAGTCCAACTCTCAGATGACCTGCTATTTTGGGACAGCTTCAAACTCCAAATAATTGGAAAATCTTACAATGGTGACTCTTCCCCATAGCTTCTCTGTTGATCTGAAATCCCTAAGGATTTGTGTGAGAGAGAGATTTCAGAATTGGATTTTTTTTTTGGTCTTGAGTGGAATAAAAAGTCACATTTCCTGCAAAGCAGAAATTCCAAAAATTTCAATTTGTAACCACAGAAGCATTTTGTTAGTGTCTTACAGCTAATTTGCAGAGACTTGTACAGTCCAGAAAATATTAGACAGACATAGCATATGCAGCATATTAAAGTTGTATTATAGTAGTAATATTCCAATATACGATATTTTCATGCATATAGGCTAACACAGCAATTTACCTTAAAAAAACAAAACAATGCCACCATCATTCTCCCCCTGTCATTCAGCAGCAGTGAGCTGGGCACATTAAGAAAAGTATACTCTGAGTTGCCTCCCCTCAAATGATCCCTCTTCCTCCGTCTCCCTCCTGCCTCTTGTTTTCAGTGGCCTCTCTGCAGTTGTGCCGTGCTGCCCATGTCTTCCAGAGCCAGCTCGGAGTAGCCCCGACAAGAAGCAGCGGTTACTTCTATGGGGAAAGAATACTTGACCTTCCAGTGGCCCGAATAACTTGTTTTAATGTCAGCAATTGACTTCTGCACACTAAACTTCAGCATACGGATGCCTCCTGTGGCCATGACTCCAGCTTTCGGACACAGGAAAGTATAATTTTACCGTCTGGCTGTGGTTTGCGCTTTCTGTATAGTGGTGAGAAGCGTTTCACCTACACAAAAACCAGCCAAAAGCCTGGTCTGGCTGGACTTTCAGCGTTATTTAAAAGGGGATTTGTCAGGAGCACAGGGCAGTATCTAAGTTTGGCACTGCTCTGATTTTTAAATTCAGCTTCTTTAACACTAATACGCAGTTTCCCCATTCCTTGAGGGTTTGCATGTCCACTTTTAGCGATGCTGTGCCCTCGTGAGAGTGGCTACCCATGGGCAAATGGCAGAGCCTGAGACACCTGTCACTCACCCTTCTACAGACCATTTCTTTTGCATTGCTTTGTGTTTGACCTGGTTTTGAATGCACGAGACCTATTTTTACCAGGCTGCATAGGCAGTGCCTATGTGCTCTGAATTAGCTCATGAAGTAATTAGCCACTCATTTGGGATATTAAGCAACCACAGCCTGGACTACTATTTGTGCGTGTGTGAGCCTGGCTGGGGTAGGTTTGTCTCAGCACGTATTTATTGCTGCAGCTGCCACGGCTAGCAGTGAGCACGGAAGACTTTCTCTTGTTTTTCCTTCAGTCTTGAGATAAGGCAAGTGGTTCATTCCAGGACTCTGCATGGAGGTAATTAAAATGTCCATCTACCTCAGAGATAAATCTTGAGGTAGCGCTGTGCATCCTTAGCGAGGAGATGGGGTCCACAGCTGTAGACCAGAGTTTGAGCTAATAGCTAACTCAGGTTTAACCTACATCATCCCAGGTGCACTCTGGGCGTTGCTCATCAGGAGCAGCAGGAACTGCTCTTCTGCCATGGCCCCTCTTTCCTGTGACTCTCGCTAGCTCCCAGCTCTGATTTTGTGCTTTCCCTTACTCACCCTCCTCTCTGCTACGCGGGAGAGTTATGCCCTTCCTCAGGTCGCCTGCGCAGGGCTGCACCATGCTGTGCACGGTCCCATCCTGCACACCACCGCTCCCAGCACGGCGAGACCTAACGTACAAAGACAAAGTGTGGTTTTGGTTTTGGACATGCAAAACACAGCTGCTCGGGTTTAGCCAAAACCACCTTTTCCCCTGCCTGCTTTAGCCTCCACTTTCATCTTGGCGTTCAAAAACATGTCCCCTCTGGGATTTATTTAGAGATGTAAGACCTCTCACTTTCTTACTCGAGTATTAACAGAATAACAACCATAAGCAGTCCAAAAGGTTCTTCTTGTCCTTTTCTTCCCTCCTGTCGTAAGTGTTACTTTTGGTGGTGGTGCTTGTTTATTAACCCCGCAAGCCTCAATTACAAAGTCTTGAGGAAAAAAAACAACAGTTGCGAAATTTCCAGAGCTGGCATTGTGTCCTTCTTGCCCACAGCACGTAGTGTTGTTGCTTAACAATCAACCTAAATACTCCTTGTCCCTTCGCTGCTGAATACATTACACCCGTCTGACGCCTTGTCTCCTAGACCAGCTGGGAAGTTTAATTAACTCTATACTTAGGCAAATGTCATTGCAAAAAGTCAGGAAGGACGAGCTTAAGTGGACCTGGTGCTACCTCTGAGATTATTGCTGATCCGCTCAGGGTAACATCTGCTGGGTGAAACTCGGTGTCTCCTCCTTCGTGGTTATGTAGGTGCCTGGGCCTGATGGATGGTGGCTCTTTGTGGACTCTTAACTCCGGTGATATGTGAAAACAGCAAAACATGAGAAACCTGGCTGTGAATGTCCACCTTTCTCCTCCAAATTTGAGTGGTCCCATAGCGGGCTCTGCTGGTAGTATTGGCAGTGCCTGAAATGGAGCCTAAAAAAGGAAATCCAAAAACAAACAAACTGCAAAAAAATATATATTCCTTATTCCTTTGTCACTTTCCTCTTTTTGCTTAAAAAAAAATTATGCAACTTACTCTTTGCTTAGTAATTCACTTAATCCCCATAAAAGAAACAAATGATTCATTACAGCTCAATGCTTTACCTCCTGGATGAATGTTCTTCAAATTAGGAATGGGTAATTGCTATGAGGCTAAATACTTGAGTATTTTTGAGAATAAACAGCCTTCTGAGAGACATGAAATATTTCTTTCCAGATTTTCCATCACCAGATCTTGGAAAAAACGTGATCTCTTGCAAAGCTGCTGACACGGTGCCGTTATGTTCAGAGTCTGAGTAGATGTAAGTGGAAAATCCATACTTGCTCACAGGAAACAAATGGAGATTCCTCATATGGAACATGAGTTGGATGGAAATAATCTTTCACCCTCTGATTAAAACTTCTGATTCAAAAAAAAAAAAGAAATACTTCCCAAAACAGTGTTTAAAAAGAAGAGTGAAGAGGAAATTTGGCTAACAATGTGAAAGAAAATTAATCCAAGTCTGTCTGAGATCATCTTTCCTTCCACGATTCCCAGATTACAATTTTTTTAACAGAATTCTAATCAAAAGGTTTATCCGTAACCTGTCTTCCTAGAAGCATAAATAGACAAAAGTAAGGACAAGAATCTGAAAAGGCAAGGAGGATTTTTCATAGTGAATATTTATTAAATGATATTTTTGATCAGATATAATAACCTTTTTGCTGTCTTCCCTGGTCAGTACTTCAGGGAAGGAAAGGTAGTACTCACAACAGCTAGTTTTTCCCTTCAAGTTTTTCAAGGATTAAAATAAATCTAAGGCATCTAATAAGAAGGAAATGTAAAAAATTATTTGTTTCCCAAAGCATTGAACTGGGAGATTGCAATTGTTCTTAGTAACATTGTTCTCCTGAACACTGAATCTCAATATTCCATTTTTACATGAAAATTTTGACTGACTTATTTCAGAGAGAAAACCATTTTTTTTCCCTGGAATAAAATTGGTTTATGAGAAGATAAAAATAACCTTCATCCTTAATGTTTTTCTTTCGTGCCCAAAAAGAGGCTGTAGAGTACTAGATTTCATGATACATTTTTAAATGCTTTTTAAAAAGCCATATACTATACTATTACAGCATTATTTCAATTTGAAATAACTCCACTTAAAAAACGTGGTGTTGCAGTGACCCACATTTAGAGTCAGTGTAGAGAATCAATCCACACATTTATAATTTAACATTCATCCCTGGATTTTCTAAGTTTGTTTAAAAATATCTCCTTTTGTCTTGCAAGCTCTGTACCTTGTAAGCTTGCATGGCCCTTTAATAATGAGGAACAAGGATGTCGGCGGTTACTGCATCTCAGTTTAGCTTTGTTTATTAGTTAAGAATTAGCTTCTTTTGTATTTAGTGTTTCTTCTTTTAGTATCACCACCACCTGCTTAACAACTTCGGACCTTCCCTGTTCCGTCTTACAGCTTGCATATATTTAGATGCTACCAGGTATCCTGACAGTTAAAATTCCTCCTGAAAAAAATTCCTATTTTGTGTTAACCCACAATTTGGTGCAGAAACTCTTGATTCCCTCTCCTACGATGCTCTGCCAATCTGGTTGAAAAATGGGCGTTTTCTCTTGGAAAAGGACAACACAAAAGAAAACTAAAACAAATGCACAAAAATTAGACTTTTTTTCCTGGCACACTTCTCGGAGAACATTTGGATTTAAGTTATCACTCTGAAAGGCAAAAGAGGCTAGCATAAAACTACAAAATGAAATATTTTTATTTGAAAATGTGGCGGTAATACCTCCTAGGGGTGGTTCTCCATCTCCCAGGTTTTTAAATCTGTGATCCACAGTTCTCTTTTGCAGGTCCTTGGACAACTGAGATACTGAGAAAAAAGCGTTCAGTTTAAGTTGGCCACCCAAGAGTCTGTGCTTCCACTGGGAGATTTGAGGGTGACCACACTGATGAAGCTTGAAAACCGGTGATCTATAGCCTAGGATGGAGGTGACGGGCAGCTGCCCATCTGGACACCACCTTCCACTGCAGGGCTAAAAGGGTCAATACCATTCTCAGACGTGCAAGCAGGAACCGGGTGCCAGGACAAATGCTGACGTTCTCCATTTTTCCCCTTTTTTGGAAGCTAAGCATGGAGAGTCAGCTCGGCTGAGGCTGCTGGCTGGCTGGGAAATTTCATCCGTGGAGGCTGCAGAGGTGCTGGGCCAGGCTGTTCCCGAGAGGTCCCCCACTCCTCGCTTCGGCAGGCGACACAAACCCATGTGCGTGAAACCCTCTGGGAAGGGAGACGGAGTTTCCATTTTGAGACCGTCTCACCACTTGTCTGGAAGCCAGGTAATTCTTACCTGGCAGCTCGGGAGCGGCTGGCACTGCGCTCGCTCCTGCTAGTTTTCCAGGAAGGTGATGAGTGGAAACTTCCTGCAGCCTTCCCCAAGGGCAGGTGTGAGTCATGGGATCCTACAGCTGGGGTCAGATCCTTACAGGCCATCTGTCTGTCTGTCTACAAGCATGCTATAACCCAGCTTGTATAACCCAGCCTGCTGCAACCGTACCGTCGCCCCAGGGGAAGCTAGCCTGTCCCAAAATAATACAGACCTGAGGCAGGAGTCAGATATGGATGGGAAAATCCTTTGCAATAAATCTGGAAGGACTGTGTACAGAGACGTGAGCCCGCCCAAGAGGATTAGAGGGTAGGTATAGGAGCAATGGCCACCCGTCTGAGAAAGAAATAGGAAACAGCCTTTGGAGCTTCCCTCTCACATTGGGTTTGCACACACTGTTCTGGAAAACATCCTCAGAGAAATCCAAAAGGGCTTGAAATGCAAAGCCTTTAGTTGATAGCCTTTAGACTATTCTTCAAGCATTTAAGCGTGAATTGAAAACCCTCGGGTTTTTTTCTTTTGAAAAGCTTGCTTGAACTTTTGCTCTGTACAAAAAGTGTCTGAGGCAGAAGTGCCAAAAGTTTTGTGGAAAAAAAATCGTTAAAATGTTCACAACTTCGCATACCCAGCGCTGAATAATTGTTTTGAATTACAGGCAGTTGCTGTGGATTGAGACATGGGTATGACTTGTTTTCTCAGTGAAGTATTCATATATGAACAGAAAATGTATTATGTTTTCAGCTTCTGTTGGATTCTGTTGTGATAGTTCAAAAATCTTATCGTGTTTCCTCCACACTGCTTTGGCTGGAGTAATTAGAAGCTGCTATTATCTTTCGTGGTAGCAAAGCTGTGAACATACTCAAAATACATGTTCCCGTGAAAAGTCACACTGACTGCAAAAAGAAAAAAGAATGGATTTTTCTCTGGACTACATATTTGTTTGTCATTGACTAAAAAAGGGCATCAATCTTCTCAGAGGTCTTTTGCTGTTTTTAAAATGTAGCAATGACAGAACATCAGATGCAATGTTTGACTGAAATTTCCAAACCCTTTCCCCTGGAAAATACAGCAATTATGTGCTAGGGATACATACAGTATCCCTGAGTTGGGGGTTGCAAGGGGAACTGAGGAAATCACACTTTACCCCTCCCCACCAATATCCTTTCTTAACATTATAATCTAAATTTTAATAAGAATTTATATTTATTTTTTCTGGTAATTTAAAAAGTGTATTCTGCAGCGCTCATTTTTCATTAAATTCTTTCTCGATAAGGGACAGTTTATAACTGGAAATGCAAGTACACTTGTGGAGTGCGATTCCTGGGCTATGGACTCCAGCCGTGGCTTGAGAAGGTGCTTTCATCAAGTGGGATGCTCCTCTCTACATGTGGAGACTCCTCAGCTGTTTCACTGCCGGCACCCCAAGTGTAATTGGTAGCCAGCAGTCACTGTGGGGCAAAAAGAGACCTTGTCATCATTCACACAACTATATTCGCACAGCTTACAGGCACTAAAGACAAAAGAGACTAACGGGATCATCTCGTATGATCAACAGCAATCACAGGCTATAGAGTTACCTCCAGTAATTCCTGCATCAAGTCTCATAACCTGTGGCTGAATTAGAATATATCTTTTTGAGAGAGCTGTAATCTTGATTTATTAGTTTGATTTGATTTCTTTGCTTTATTCCCTTGTGGTTTGAATTAGTTCCAGCTATGTATTTTTGTTTGAAATGGAATTCCTAAATTCCCAAGTGAAGTCAATCAGGCAGCAAGATGTACTCTCAGGCATATCTTGCACTACTGGTCCTGGGCACAGACACTGTGTGAATTTTTGGCCCTATCTATAATTTTTCCAGTATGCCCCAAAATTGAAACATAAATGGATGACACGGCTGTGGGGGAACATAGTACCCGAAACAGTCTGCTGTAATCCAAATACACCTGAGCTGCACTTTGAATTGTCTCTGGTTGCAGTCACAGTCGTAGGGTGCCTCAGTGCTGTGGGGTCTCACGACAGGATAGATCACCGCAGCTTACCTGTAGGCTCTTGAGATAGCACGGACCAGGTAGAAATCTCTTACTATGTGCCCTTAGGGATGAACGCTGGTGCCAGGACTGCTCTACCCCAGGTTCCCTAGCTCTGAAATTTGCTCCCATTAGAAACCTGCCCTAGCTTCTGCGGGATGGGGTTCCTGGCAGTAGGTAAGGCATGTTTACTTGATTTAGTTTTTCAGCTAATCTTTGCTGTTAATTGACTCCTGCCATGGAGGAAGGGAGTATGGTGATGGTGATGCTACTCCCTATGGGTGATTTTATACAAGATATGGCTTTTAAAACTCTTAGGTGGCCAGCTTTCCATTACAGCTGTAAACCAGCTAAGGTTACTTTACCATACTGCTCCACTCATCCTTGTCCCCTTTCCAGCCAGCAGTATAGATGGGGGGATGCATTAGTAATGCAGCTACCCACTGTTATGCTGTGTTTTCTCCTTATATGCTAGTCTCAGAGAAAGAATAATTTTTACATATACAGCATTCTTACTAGAGTCATATTTCTCATGATTTGATGTGCAATATTTTACATTTGGCTGTAAGAGGAGAAAGCAGAATAAAGCCAAGAAAGTGGTAAGTAGTATATGCTACAGAAATATTGAGAAATGCTGAGTGGGTGGGAGAAGGAAATGACTTCAGAGACTGAAGGGATGAAAAGAGGAAATGACTTCATTCCCCACGTTGCCGTGCAATGTCTCAGCATCCAATCACAGGGAATGAGGCAGGTAAACAGGGAAGGAGAAGAAGAAGTAGGTCATTCCCCAGTTTGGTGGGAAAGGAGCACTGTAAGTAACTGCTCAGGGTGGCTTCAGGAGATGTCCTGAACAGTTAAAGCAAGAAAGGATGCTTGCAGCCTACCTGAGGTCGGTTGTAGCAGCTGCCTGGCCTTCCTAGCAAGATATCTAGGGGACTGGAAAAGCTGTGGAGACTTCTTACTGTTAAGTTTAGTCTTAATAACGTGATTTGGATTTAGTTTTTGAGACTTTATTTCATTATTACGAAAGTATGTGCTTCAAGTAAACCCATTCTTCCATACATAAATCTTCTGCTAAAGATGACTCTGAATAGGCTAACAAGCAACACATTTCCTTCCTACAGACACAATAATCTTTAAAACCAGAATTATGGGCAGTCTCTTGTGTGCCCAGTGCCCAGTACGGCTGAAGTAGTCCCAGCAGGTAAGTCGTTACCGGCAAATTAAGCATGACCTGGACTGCTGTCTGCCAGGGAGACCACCAGCACAGTGAGGCCCGAGTCCGTTTGTCTCCAAAGCGGGACAGCTGCATGCAAACTGCCCATCGGCTGTGGTCTCTGGCCCCACTAACTTTCAAGTTGTGCCTGGGAATGGTTTGGCATGAGCCAACACCATATAGCAGAGGCCATTCAAACAATTTAAGAAAGGTTCAATTTCCAGTGCCTGGGAACATTTCCAGTTCTATTTGCTTGCATAGACAGAGCCTAAGTGCTCCTGCACTAAGCTGCGTGATGTGGTTTAGGGGTTTAAAACACAGGGTCTGTGTGCGTGTAATCTCTTCCAATACCTAATATAATCTAGGGAAGTTTCTTTGGCAGACAGTAGTACAGTGGATTAGAGCCTGAACCACAAGAGTCTCCAGGGAATAGGTAGCACATTTGCAAGGCTCTCTTCTGACCTAGCCCAGCTAGTGGCAAAAATCTCGAAGGCTGATAGAGAGGCCGTTGTGCCCCTGCTGACTGCTCCGCTCACCCGCTCGGTGACTTCTGTCTGAACCAGCTGTCAGGAAGCAGCAGCCTCTGACTTTGGTTCTGCGCCAGCTTCTGCAGCCTCATCCCGTCCTGGCAGTGCAGCGTCCCTCACGCTGCTGCAGCCTCGCTTGTAAAGCATGGAGGCTTGGGGGTTTTTTTTGGGTTGGTTTTTTTTTTTTTACATTCTGAGTCTTCCCTCATTTCCTCTGGGGAATTTCACAACAGCTGGATCAGCTGAATAACTTGGCTCGAAGATGCTCCATTTTGTACTGATTTCTGTGATCACGATAAAAGTTGTGGTATCAGGCAGTGTTTCACTAAGGTCCAGAGAGCTATATAAAAGAACAGCTCTTTGGGGGCTTCCAGTGCATGCAATGTATAATGCTGATGACTGCAGATCAGACCTGTTCTGCCTGCTTTATACGGCTCCACAGACAGTCCAGTTTTATGACTGTTTTGTATCACCAAGACGATGCAAAGCATCCCAAGCATACCAGTGAATGTGGCCCGTTGAATATATCATATTTCTTGATACCTGGGGGAGATCATTGTTCTTTGGACCGGAATGCTCTTTGTGATCTTGAGTCCTTTTTGATTGCTAACATAGGAGCCAGTACAGGAAAAGCATCCTTAAGCCAAGTTATCCCACTCATCCAGCTGTTAAAAAATCCCCAGAGGAAATGAGGGAAAACCCAGACTTCAGGAAAGCCTGAAGCTTTGTATTAGGGATGTATTAATAATTGATTTACTGTCCCCTTTTGGCCAGTTCCGTGTTAACTTTCATTTGTTTTCTGACCCTAAGGCTATAATGCTCCTAGGCCTAAGCACTCTGGCTAATGTGGCTTAGGTCTGGATAAGCATCTGATCTTTGGAGAAGGGGCCTTATCCTGACTGAACCACTCTACTTTTTGATATGCATGTACCTCTGATCAACACCTTCTCAGAACAAAACAATTTGGAAGGTACATGAAGCAACTTGCTTTGGTATTTTAGGAGATCAGCTTTAAAATGTGTGAAAGTTACATCAAATAAGCTATGAAGAAAAGAATGAATGTCGTTGTGGTTTAACCTGGCAGGCAGTTAAACACTACACAGCTGTTCGCTCACTCCCCCCTCCCCCTGCCCACAGTGGGATGGGGGAGAGAATTGGAAAAAAAAATCGTAAAATTTGTGGGTTGAGATAAAGACAGTTTAATAGGACAGAAAAGGAAGGGAAAATAATAATAATAATAATAATAATGATAAAAGAATATACAAAATAAGTAAGTGATGCACAATGCAATTGCTCACCACCTGTCAACCGATGCCCAGCCAGTTCCCGAGCAGCGGTCAGTGCCCCCCGGCCAACTCCCACCAGCTTATATACTGAACATGACGTCACATGGTGTGGAATATCCCTTTGGCCAGTTTGGGTCACCTGTCCTGGCTGTGCCCCCTCCCAGCTTCTCGCTGGCAGGGTATGAGAAGCTGAAAAGTCCCTGACTAGTGTAAGCACTGCTTAGCAACAACTAAAACATCAGTGTGTTATCAACATTATTCTCATCCTAAAACCAAAACACAGCACTGTATCACTATATCACTACTGGGAAGAAAATTAACTCTTATCGCAGCCAAAACCAGGACAAATGTCCTTTCCCAGATCAACTGAATGAATAATTTGCTGTAATCATCTGGCACTTTCTCCTCGTGTCCCCATGTTGAGAAACAAAAATTCTGTTTAAACCACCCCGTTGTTTAAGGAGGCTGTTTTACGAGGGAAACCAAGAACATGCTGAATCATATTAAACCCTTGACAATTGCTTTCTGGCTGCACGTTAGTTAAATATGCTCACGGATCTTGCATTTGAGCAGTCGTGCTTGCTTTTGACTGTGTTTGCTTGATCTCATTCCTGTAAGCTACATAACAAGGAGGAATCTGTAATGACTGGCTCCAGCTAAGCAATATCTTTCTGGAAAAGTCTGAGCCTTTGATACTCGAGACTTAGGTCCTGGTGATGCCTATGGCGCATGGCAGTGGAGGGAGGGCATGACAGCACGAGGGCTCAGGAGAAAGACTGGCAAGAACTAGACCTATGCTAAGGCCTGCTTTACTAAAATGCTGGTTTTGCTGACTAAAAGTCACATATTTTCGATGAAACACTCCTGTTTAGAAGATTTGCAAGGCCATGTTCCCTTCCTTGGTGGCAACAGAAGGGTAAGACCTCTCTAGTATCCTTCCTTTTTCCAGGCCCACAGCCCTGAATGCATCCCAGAGATTCCTTGCTGAGATATGGGAGCTGATTCTCTCCGAGTATCCTACTCAAAGCAAAAACACATTTGGAAAAAGGATTCAGGATGCTACAGTCCAATATAGGACACCTTGGGAACAACAGCTTAGGCCACGAGGCAATTCTCTGGTGTAAATCTGTAAAAACATACATGTAAAACTCCTGTGAGAAAAATGATGACCTGCCCAGGAACATGAAAGAGAGCGTAGCCCATCCAGGGAGAAAGATTCAGTTTGTCTGATGCTTTGGTGTCATCATGACAACTGCCAAGGCAATAATTAAGTCATTAGTACCATGGCTCTTTTGCATTAATCTCCCCTGCAGAAGCATACTGCACTGAGTGTGCTCGTTATGTTGGTTTTAGTGTGTGTCCTGTTGCAACCAATTTTTATGGATGTTTGGAGCATTTCCCTCAAACCTGAAAAAAATTGAGTAGTTTACCATAATAAATGGGTAGTGATGATTTCACTGCACTCAGTGTTTTAACAGTTGTCAAACATAATTATTAAATGAAAAAAATTGCTGATGCTGATCTCTCTGGACATCTGCTCCGTCCTGGTTCACAAACATATGGAAAAAGTAAGACATTTCTACAAAAAAAAATAGGTTTAAGGAAGTAAATTTTATAAATGTCACTCGCTGGGAAAAAAAAAATTCCCCCTTGATTGTCCAGCTGAATCAAACCCAGGTTCGATGACACAGTAGTGTCTCTGTCTTTGCCCGGGGGACCCTCGCATGTTCCACCAGAGCCCCCGTGGACAGCGTTTCCCACCGGCTGCCCACCCCAGGCTCCCCTCCAGTTGCAGCAACTCTCCCTGTGGAGAAAGCGCCGGGGAGCTCGGTGGAATTCAGGCCGTCTGAATGTAGCCCCGAGGCAATCAATAAAAGGCTATGTTACTTTGATCTCCACATCCAGAAGAGTTAATTGTGAGCAGCTTCATTGAAGTAGGCAGGGTGTTTTGCCATAGAGAGATACCCTGGGATACGTACTGAACTCTGGCCGCAGAAGAGTTGTGCTCCCCTAACTGAGAGCAGATTTGCTGTTCTGCTTGGAAAAAATCAACAGCAGAAGCAATAAACAAATGGAGCTATTATCTTTAAAATAAAGGAAGGATTTCCAGTTGGCTGGTTTTCCCTTATAAAACTATTTATCATGCACATTTTTGTATACGGATAAGAATATTAACATACAAATAAATCAGTTTTCTGAAGAATGGTGGAAAAAAACTTTGCTGATCATGTAATCAGTAGGTATTTTTTCTGTTTTAAGTGGAAAGGACAAAAAATGGGATGGAAAGTGGTGGGGAAGGTGAACAGTCTAAAGAAATTAAGCGATCATATATATTTCAACTCTGTAGCAATATGAAATCCGTATACCGTGATCTTCTTTAAAGTGTGCTGGCCCTAAGACTCTCAATCCTATTTTCAGCTAGGTGAGAGCCCAGACCTGGTTCTGGACTTGCCTGGGGCAGTAAAACTGCTGTGGCTTGAGGTTTTATTTTGCCTTTGCCATAGCCCTCCAGATCTGTACCGCCAAGTGCTGCCGTCACTTTCGGGAGGGACCTGATCCAAAGGCAGTTACTACTAGTGGGAAGGTGAAGCCCACCTCATCCTTGGGGTCATTCTGCTGTCGATTATAAATCAGCTGAAAACAAGTGTAAGCTAGTTCTACTCTCATTTTCAAATTTGTTCTTCAAATTCCTGGTTCCTTGCAACAAGTAGGTTTGTGGAGAAAATTGAGAAGAGAGTGAAACCCTCTCTGTCCACTATACTAGTGAGAAGATGGATGGACTGGGTAAGGTCCCGGTGTCTTTGCCACCTGCAGCTCTCCCCAGTGTATCTGAAGGCGCCAGGTCACACATTCCTCGGCAGCTCTCTGTCCTCCTCATCCTGCTTGGGGCTTTTAATTTTGTTTCTTTGTTTTAAGGTACCTAATTTCAGCCTGTCTTCTTAACTGTACTAACAGTTGCTTCTGTGGCATCCTCAAGCGTCTGATGATCTTGAAGTCTTAGGAAAGAAAAACCAGGCATTTTTTGCCCTATTTTACGTGAACCCTAGGTTAGCCACTTCTGTGCTAGATGTAACTTTACCTGCTGCTGCAGTCTGACTGAACTGTACTTTGCATTGCTGGCTTAGCTATCCTCTTTAGCCCTGTATGTGGATAGGAATATTAGCATACAAATAAGAACTGTCTTTAACCTATCACAAATTCCCTTCGGTGTTTGCTAGAGAAAATGAATCAAAGCTCTTCTTTTCATGTCTCGCTGGCTCCAGGTGTATGCAGTTCTTCTGTCATTCTCATTTCTTCCTTCCATTTGGTTTCTAACTTGTCCTGCAAATGACATTTTGGTTGAGTTGCTGAGTCTTGGAATTCATAATTTTTGTTTGGACATGTATCTGGACATGTACTCTGGACATGCATCTGTTTTACAGTATCACTTACAGGATCACAGGACAGCTGAGGTTGGAAGGGACCTCTAGAGATGGTCTAGCCTAACCTTCCTGCTCAGAGCAGCGTCAACAAAAGCAGGTTGCTCAGGGCTGTGACTGTCAGTCTTTGAGTATCTGCAAGAATGGAGGCTCCAAAACCTCTCTAGGCAACTTGTTCCAGTGTTTGACCACCCCCACAGTAAAAAATGTTTTTCCTTATATTTAAATGGAATTTCCTGTATTTTAATTTGTGTCTGTTGTGTCTTGTCCTGTCACTGGATATGACAGAGAAGAGCCTGGTTCCCTCTTCTTTACTCCCCTCCCAGTCAGGTATTTATACACGTTGGTCAGATCCCCCCTGAGCCTTCTTGTCTCCAGGCTGAACAGTCCCAGCTCTCTCAGCCTCTCCTTGTAGAGCAGATCCTCCAATCCCTTAAACATCCTTGTGGCCCATCACTGCACTTGCTCCAATTCTTTCTTGTAATGGGGAGGCCAGGAATGGATCCAGCACTTCAGATGTATCCTTAATTTCAGATTATCTTAACACTTTACTTGAACAGTTGGGTACCTTTCCATAGGCAAATATAAATACAGGACATGGCATTCTTAAATATTAGCAAAGAATCATTAGTGGAAAGCGTTGCCAGTGCGTGAGCTAAACATAAAACAAGAAACCCTGTGGACAGGTATTTCAAAGTGATCATATAAATCATGTGCTGGTTTACTCTCTTGATTATGCATGTATAGAAACCACGATGCCGTTACAGAAAGTACAAGTGCTTTTACATGAAAGATCCGAGTACGATGCAAGTGTTTGTTCCAAGACCTGGGTGGCAAATAACTGAAGGTTTAGAGCTACACACCCAGTTCCCATGTGAGTTAGTTCAACCCTTTCCCTCCCTAAATGACATTAGTAGCAAAGTACCCTCCCATATACTGCGAGAAGGTTTGTCAAAAAAGGATTGAAAAACCAAGGTCTGCCCTATGAGGACAATAAGTGTTAGGACAATGATTGAGAAGAGATGGCTGAAAGGAAAAGAGCAGTTAAGGAGCTAAATTAACCCCAGAGGAGAAGGAGCCTCCTCCGGTGTCCTCTCCTATAGACTTGGACAGGTAAAGCTACCAGAATACTGTCCTACCAGACATAGGGATAATGAACTACCAGTTCCCCCAGCTGATATGATGACCTTTATAATAAAGCACACCTTTTACAGAGCAGAGACATGCAACAGACCCAAGATTCAGCTGCTCGGCCCACAGTCTCTTAAATGAACTTGCCAAATCCCAGCATTTGCCTGAGGTTGGTTTGTTTGTAGACGGGGAAATAGGCAATACTCCATGCTCCCTTCCCAGGCCCCATGAGTCCTGGTACATAACCTCTCACTGCTGTCACCCAAATATTCGTGTGACTGAATTTTATTGCCTGAAGCATTTGTTGAATGTTTCTTGTGGCATTACTTTGCTTTAGCGTGAAAATGTAATGCATCTCAGATATTTCCCTCTTCCTACATATTCTGTGGAACCTTACTGGAAACTGCTCCCTCTTCAACTTTATAGGAAAAGGAGATTTTACAATCTTCTGTTTGTTCACTGTGCCGAATGTGCTTGAAGAACTCCATCACTCTGAGTAAGTGCCAAACGTGATAATGAACTTCTTCACCCTTCAAAGATCACACACTTGGGAGATTCTGTAGCAACAAGTCCCTCTGAGCAATCCTCTTGCAGACTAATGATAAAAGTTTCACGAGCACAGACATCACGTACTGATGTTGACACTTGCTAGTGACTAAAGGATAAGTGACATGCAATGCAGTTGCCTTGATATCCTGTATTCTGACCAGATTTAGCTCATCTTCCTGCCTAATTTCCTTTGTCTTGTTTGTAGTTCTTTTTCTCCTTAATTGCTGCTCTAGCCTGTCTTTATAAATTGCATTCCCGTATGTTTACTTGTCAGGGGCACACAGTCACCATGTGACAGGACGTGTGTGCTCAAAACTGACAACGTGTGTGGATCAAAGCCAGCAAGGCAAAGAAAAAGCTTCATAAACAATGCTGTAAATAACATCTGGGCTGTCCAAATATGGAAGAACGTGGTAGTTTTCCCTCTTTGTTGTTATTTTGTTTTGTCGTGAACATCTCCCTATAGACACAAACAAGTCTGAAGTCAGTAATTATGGTACAGATTATTTTAAGCTAATTCTCATCAGCAAATGCATATAACAACATGCTGCAGACGGAAAAACCAGACAAGGTGAAGTGAAACTTCAGGAAATGAATGAACCAGTGTTGGAGAACAAAGCCAGAAAAAAAAGAAACCAAGCCAATTAAGAAACACATGGAAAATGATTAAAAGAAACTCAGTTTAAATGTTTTCATCTCGTCTTACTACGTAAGATATTGACACACAATTTTTCCAACTTATCTGAATATCAGAAATTGGAATACAAACAAAGGAGGAATGTCCAAACCCACAAAAGAGTGGAGTTCAGACAAAATCGGTCTTGGGTCTGAAAACGCTCCTACTTTTGTTTTGTTTTCTAAGTCAAAGTTGGACTGGATGCTACTTTGCTAGGATTCCTGGCTGCGGGTGTTAAACCTAAGATGTTGCTGTGGCTTTGGCAAGTTTGGATAAAGAGGTGGATGAGAAATTCATTTGTCCACAGCCCCAAGGTTGTCAGACACCGGCTTTTTTCTGGAATCAGCGGAGAGAGATGTGACGTGCAAATTAAGCCCCTCCAGTGGGCAGTGGGCATGTGGTAATACTATAAAATGGGAATATTAATTCCTTCCTTCATTCCATTTAAATTTTTAGCTTTTTCTGTTGGGGACTTGACTTTTCTTTGTACAGGGTCCAGCTCTATAGAGCCTGCTTTTGGTTGGAACCTCATAAAGGTAATGTTAAAGCCAACTAACTTTATAAATGGATAAATTCATTTGAATACCTGGATCGATGAATTCAAGAAGGCTTTAGTCTCCATTAAGATTTTTGAGTGTCAAAACAAGCTAGATGATACTGAAACATGCTCTGATTTTCAGTATTCTCTCTTCAGAGAGGTAAATGGATGCCTCTTGGACTACGTTAGCTATAACCTAGGGTGGTGACAAAAAAACTAGAGGCTTTTCCTGTACCTTTCCTCAGTCTTTGCAATCTTATATAAAGGGGAAACATAATTAATCCTCTTTGTGTATGAATATAAGATCTCATGCATATTCAGAACAACCTGCTCTTTTAGGACCTGATTAAACATACCATTAAGTCTTCCCAGAAATTTAAACAGAGTTGTGCTGGGTTCAGGTAGAGCTGACAAAATTTCATGGTTTCCAGGAAAATGCAAGTCACTCATGACTTCGGTTCAGTGCATAGATGCGGAGAGAAATTCCAGTTGTCACACATTTTCGCCTACAGCAGGCAATATTTTTTATATCAAAATCTCTTCACTGCAGGCTGGCAACAAGCTGCACACAAGAGCCCCACTGAGGCTGCTAAAAGCTCTGCATAACTGTGGGGATCTGACGCCCATCCTAGCTTCAGCATAGAACAAGGACTTGTAGCTACTCAAACTGATAATGAAAAGGTTAAAATTACCGTTTTCTGTTATAACCTGATCGAAATCTCGGTGAACTCCAACGAAGGATGGTTTTAGACTAGGTCTCAATGAATCCCCTCATCTCCTGTGAATCCAGTAAATAATTATGAGTCCAGCAAAGATAATCTGTGATTCTGGGAATTTCTGATGCTTTGTGTTGGTGATTTTTATGTAGTTAATGCATGTGTTTGTAAATAATTCTCCAACCATTAAAAACAGCTTGCCTCTTTTTCTGCAGGCTATCAACACATTTGCAGGATGCCGATATGTATACAAATATGGATCTTAAACCGCATGACCATGCGGTTTAGACCGCATGACCGCATGACCATTCAATCCGGTCTAGACTTCTTGAGCAGCGTTTCTAACATTGTCAAGACAAAAGTATGTGCCATTTAGACCATATTCTTGCTAATAGAGTAACACACATGTATGTTTCCCTAAATCTGTAGGCGAGCACTGTTTCAAAATTTGTTTCTACCATAGTACAGATGCTGACCCTTGTAAAGTACAGTTATATTAAAAACAGGCATAAGGGAGTAAGTGGGACATTTTAGAAGTGCAAAGTCTGTATGAGGACAACCCACTGCGCTCTTCACAGTTAGTTAAAATTGTTAGAAGACTGTGTAAGAAGGCTATTTGCCTGTTCATAAAATCAGATGGATGCAGCTCAGCAACTCTTTCTGGAACATTTGATGCTACTAGGTGCTGACTAGGATGATGAGTATTTGTATCATGTTTATCTAGAAGCATCTGGATAGAACAGGTATTTATTACCAAAATGGTTCTATAATGTGGATTGTTCTGTCATACCACCTACATACACAAATAGTGAATTTATACACCAAAGTCTGCAGCACCTCCTGAAGTTTTCCCATTGTGTTGTGAACATTTTGCTTTCTTCCCCGTTCTGGTCAGACTAAACCAGCTCTCAAGTAAACAACAGTTTACATGAGTCTTCGAAGAGAAGCAGAGTTAGAGAGAAATTCCACACAGCACCTTTTAAGAAGTGCAGATGAGAACTTGAAAGCTAAGGAGGAGATGATGTTCCTATCATTTGAAGCCCCGTGGTGCCTTCCCAACCATGAGCTGTTCCAGGTCCTCCTGGCACAGAATCATCCTGGCAGAGAATTGAGAGAGACCTGTGAGCAGCCAAAGCTGAGAGCCTCCCCCAGCCATCTGACAACCTTTAGTGCGCCCCGAGGCACTGTCGGACTGCTCTGCGTCCCCAAAAAGCCTGCCTCTGCCAAGGGCCTGAGCTTGGCCCGCTGCAGATGCCAAAGCAAGAGACGAAGCCCTCAGGAGGCAGCCTCAGGGCTGTCTGTCAGAGCCTGCACAAAGGAATCCTTCTTGGGGGGAGACTTTGGCTTTACAGTTCTCTGGCATGACTCCAGCTGGTGCGGAGGAATTAGAAGAGGATGGATAAGAGATTTTGGGGGAGGGAACTCAGTCTTGCGATTTAGCATTCAGACACTGGATGTGCACTTTTTTACTCAGTCTAGTTTATCTTCCCTATGGTGTATTCAGAAGTTCTGTCACCAGGAGAGAAGTTTCCAAGGAGCGTTGGAGGGAGATGGCTGGGTTTGGGTTTGGGCAGGGGAATCATCAGATGCAAAGAGCTCATCCCCATCCTTTCTTCATGTCAGTGGCACAATTTTAATAAGAGGACTTTGCCTTCTTCCTCCAGCTTTAAACTGATCATGGGGGAGCTATGATACTTCACAAGGCAGGAGCAGTGTTTGGAACTGTCAGTGATCAAACTCACCTTAACATTAACATAAAAATAATTATTATTGGCATCACATTACAAGAAATGCTAATAATCAGAGTAATTTGGTTTATTTTTAAACTGAGAAACAGTAAATTTCCGTTGTTGGTAGAAAAGCACTGATGAATGAAAATGATAAAATCTTTTTTTGCAAGACTTTTATTTTATTTGTTAAGGGCAGCCTGATGTTGGCATGTATCTTAACCAGGGCATTATTTTTGTGCATTTTCTTTCATTCTTCAGCCCAAATGACACATCCCTGGAAATACCTAATGAAGACAAAACAGGAGGGTACCATCCCATGTTACACCTAGAATATCTATCTTATTTGGTGACTCCATGGGTGCTTCCCTACATGGATGCTTCCCTACATGAGAAAAGTGATGGCTTTCATTAAAGATTTAAATAAGAAAAACTATAAAGAGAGGGGAAAAAAATTTAGTTTTCATTAACAAACCAGAAAACTTTTACTTTAACAAAACATTTCCTTCCAAAAAGAGACTTTTAAAATTATGTGCCTGATAATCTTGCTGTCTCTTTCAGTTTCCCTTTTGGAGGAAAGCCAATGGGAAGCTTGTGGCAGGATAGTTATTCCCCTGAAATATTGATTTCCTTGAATCTGTTTTTTTAGCTTATGAGCCTGACTATTAGACAACAGTGTCATCAATCATTATCTGTGCGCAGGAGACCAAAATGTCTACAAAGTTATTTAGATTTGTTCTAGTCTTTGATATCAGTGTTTTGAAGATTTATTGATCTGCCTACGCTAGAAGTGGAGAATTTCGTTGATGTTAAGTAGCTTAGTTCCTGTTTTCTCTAAGGAAATGACCAGAAAGCTACAGTCTTGTCCCAGAGTACTTCGGGCAGCTGTTTATTAGCTTTCCTACATGGCATGTGCAGATGATCTCCACAAGAACAAGTGAGGAGGAGATACATTTTCTAAGTCATTTTGCTGATAACTTCCAAATAAGTTTTTCTATATATTTTATCTGGTGATGCAGCAGGTAGAAAGCAGGTAGCTTCGGTGAGAGTTATAAAGACTGAGTCTTAGTTAAGTGAGAGAAGACTTTTATGTTCCTAAGTGTATGCTCCACTTGTGTTGCACCCACAAAATCCAAGTGTGCTCCCCAGGCTTGGCAATGAGGGGCTTCCTGGCCTGTTTTTTTCTGAACACCTGTACAAGGATATTTATTAAGATAAGGAGAAGAGTGTTTTCCTTAAAAAGCGTGTGTGCACGCACTCTCTCTCTCCTCACTGTAGGGTTGCTGCTGTAGACTCTTTCCCCATCCCCATCCTGCCTGGTTTCCTGCTACGTGTTTAAAGAAACAGAATATATATCCTCATAAAAATAATACCAAGTCATTGGTTCAGAAGAAAGAATGTCACCATTTGAGTTAGCAGGAATATTTCCTCTTGCATCAAGAGGCCTGACTGAGGCAGACACGTCTGACTTGCGATCCAATGTTATCCAAGCAGATGTAGTTTTGACTTTACGATGTTAAAAATAAGCCGGTGATAACCGGATAACTGTGTATTTTGAAACAATTATTTCCTTGGATACAGAGAGAGACAGTGTGTGTGCTTCTAACATCTGCACTTTTTCTTATTCGTGAGTGCATGAAAACAGGAAAATAGCATGAAAGACCTGAAGTGGAATTTTTGTTGTATCACAATTCTGCCAATGAACTTCCACTGGAAAGAAATTGACAGTTTTAATTGTGTTTTTTAAGCATGTAATATACAATTCATTATTGTGTCATGCATCCTATGATTGTGAGATACTCTTTATTACTCATTGTTATATCAGGCAACATTTCTCTTCTGTATACATCTGGTTTTATGTAGTTCCTAGCCATGGAAAAAAACATAGCACATGCTTTGTGGCATCTCCTCACAGTTGAGTTTCCTTTGCTTGCTTTTTACAGAGTACTTAGCATTTGCTTGGAACTTGATATTTTTGAAACAAGTCTTTATTTACAAGTGATGACATTAAAGATGAATAACACAAAGCGAATCAGTTCAGCAATATAATTTTGAAGTCAATCAAGAAACTCATAGTAATTAATAGATGCTTCATTTTAATCTCTTGCAACAGATGCATGTGCTCCTCTTGGCAGTTAACTGCTTTCAGGCACTAATTTGACACCATATGGGTGTCAGATTTCTGATCTCAACAACTGCTTAATTAATTGATGTCTTTATCTTTGAATGGGTTGTGTTGGCTCAGATCAAAAACCTAAGCATGCTATAAAATTGTAAAAAGAGAGAGCTTTCCTTAGAGACTAATGCAGCATAACACCAAAAATTGGGATATGTTATGTTTATGATTGATTTCACTTGGATATCATGTTGCCGTAAGTGTGAGAAAGAGAGAGGAGCCAGAAACTGAAGACAGTGCTGGGAAGCACATACGTAAAGTATTGCTAACCCCCAAAATCATGAATCACTCCCTAATAAAAACAACTAAACAAAAACAAAACCCAGAGGTGGTCCTGAAAGTGGTATGCTGTGGAAACAGGTAAACAGAAACTTTAGATTTTAAAATTTTCTCTAGTCCGTTCCAACAAATGGAGCTTAGCTTGGCATTTGGGGAAACTTACAATATAAGTACGTGATTTGACATTAGATGCTCCAAGACTGTTTCCACAGCTGTCACGGTCCACTGCAGTTTTGCTCACCCCATGTCTAGAAGATACAGTAGAGGTGGAAAAGATGCAGACAAAAGGTTGACAAAGATGCTGAGAGGTATGGAATCAGCAAAAGAATTATAACTCTTCAGCTTGTAAAAGAGATGACTAATACAGCAAATCTGCTATATTAACTGATGTAAGGAAGATGAATAGGTACAATTTATTCACTATTTCTTACCATGCAAGAGGGTACACTAATTGAAATTTCGAGGTACGGTGTTTAAAAAAAAGAAGCAAGTAATTTTTTCACCCAAAGCATAATTAACTCACTGACACAGGATGTCATGGAAGCCAAGAGATATAAATGGATTCAAAGTAGGAATACAGAATTTTACAAAGAATAGGTCCATTGATGAACATCAGAAACAATAGCCCAGATGCAACCTCTGACTCAAAAAATCTCTGAACTGTTGATTGCTGGCAGTTACGTGGCCTTGCTCAAGGAAGGGTCATTTGAGTTTGGCTGTTTTCTTCTGTTCTTTGCTTAGCCAACCTCAGCTGGCTAGTGTCAAAGAACAGCTACTGAGCTAGATGGATTTGGTTGGCCCATCATGGTCTTTCCATTGTAAAAAGAAGGTGTTTTGCAAAAGTTCCACATATCTCACCTCTGTCAGTCGTGTCCTGTTTCTCCTGTAATCACAGAAGCACAAAGAAAAACATAAGGGTCTGGGGTGGGGAGGGGAATCTTGAGGGAAAAAGACTGTCATTTTACACAAACTCTGCACGTTCACAACAAAGAAATATCAATTCCATCAGGAGAAACAGAACTACTATGCCTTGGACCCTGATCAGGAATTGTCGCGAATGCTTTTGAAAAGGTTGCATTTCTAAAACAATTCTTCCTTAAGAAAAAAAAAAAAAAGAAAGAAAAAGATTATGCTGTTTCTTGTAACTGTAAAAATAAAAATATTATGTTGTTTCTTGCAGCTGTGTCAGAAAGGGAATTCTCTGTGAGGAACATTGAGGTTTCTTCTGAGTCAGGCACGTTTCTTATACCACAGTCGGAGGACAGTAAAATTTAACTTGTGCTTTCAAGTATGGTTTTAGTTCCAGTTTGAAAGGGGTTTCCTGGATTCAGAGTCTGAGTTCTTGGCTGATCTCTACCAAAAATTTCAAGCCAATACTCAGTATCGCCTTCCCTCCCACTCTACCCAGGAATGTCCATCTCCGCTTGCCTATTGTACTGCCGTCCCCTGGACCCGCAGGCTGCCCTGCAGCCATGGTTAGCTAATTGCAAATAACATCTTGAGTCAGCAGCCGCATCCTTCTGACTATAAACTTAATCTTGCTCTTTGCCAACAGCTCACTCCCACAGAGGATGGAGGTCGCTGGAAGCATCCTACACCCTTTTTTTGGCTACCGCTGTTTCTCCACCGGGTGGAATTCATGAGCTTCCAGAGACATTTCGTTGCCAGATGGCGAGCCTTGCCTGAGGTAGGCAATCCACTGTGGTGCTAGTGTGTGACACTGCTGGGAGGACTCACAATACTCTCAGTGTGTCCTGAAGTTCAGGTTGGGAGTGACTGGGCTACAGCAGGATGGCATGGAGGTCATCAGCTCATACCCTTGGGCAGAGAGAGAAAAGGAATGGCATCACCCTGCATCTGTAGTTTTCAGCTTCTCTTTTCCTGGAGATATGATGTGGAAGCATGGAAAACAACTTTTTTAGTGAAACTGAGTAACTCAAATGTAACTTGCCTTATAAAGTGTCACCAGAAGTCTGTGTGGGCCAAGGGGGTGTGTTAGGCCAACTATTCAGGCTCCTTAGTATGACCTCCCTTATGAGTTACTGCTTCAGAAAATATTGGCTTAACTTTATGCTCAAACAATCAGGTGATCTTTACCACATGAGGAGTAGTACAAAAAATGAAAATGAAAATTAATTTGGGGTTGCAAGAAAAAGAAAAAGGAACATCCAAATTAAACGCCAATTACCATCAAGTACTGAGTTACTCCGAATGTTGCGTGACTAACATTTGGTGAAGTCTGAACTCTTCAGGTTTGTGGTTTCATCTGTAATAGCTATCAGCAATGCAAAAAAAAGGAGAAGTGTTTTCTTAAAGTAAGACTTTCTTACTGACACTTCTCAGTGAGAACTGAACTCTAGCTGACAGAAGTCATGAATCATAATTATTGGAAAGCCCTAGAAATACGCTTGTCCCTTCCTCTAAGCTTTCTCCTGGAAGAATGCTTCCTTTATGGTTCTCACCCAGTTAAATGGCAGTAACCGGTCAGGTATAGACTACTGGCTGTTGTCATGCAAGCTGTAACTGGAAATCTAAAAATGCACCACCAAAACCTAATAGTGAAACTGCGGGTTCAGACAACTGATGAAGCAGAAAGGGTAGGTGTGAGTTTCTAGCGCAGGCTGCCTGCTGACATCAGTCCGTTTCCTGCTCACCTTACTCACAGGAGTAGCCCTGCTGACATCAGCTAAATCAATCGTGTAAGCAAAACAGCTTTTGGACCTCTTGCTTCTCTGCAGAGATCTCCTAAAATGAAAGAAGCTGGCTAGTGATTTCATGTACAGAGGTGTTCTCTACCACCCCATATAGCATCTTACTTCCCTTTTTAGAAAGTTCTTTCCCCTTCATGTAGCTTGCCCCATCTCACTCTCTCTTTCATCCCTCCGGCTGGTGAGTACTAGTGGAACAGTGATTTCTGGCCCCCAAATTAAGCAATGTCTTAAAAATGGGTGCTTATACACAGTGTAAGCAACTACATATGATAGAAATACTTAAAGGTGAAAACAGAATTCAGAACAACCACAGTAGACATATATTGCAATGACTGCACAGGAAACATTAGTACACAGCACCAGCAAACACAGATGACTGATTGCGTTTGGCCTTTTGCTTGGACTTGTTCCAGATATCCAGCCACACACATTCTGCTCAGTATCTCAGTATGGGATCTTAAAAAGGTGCTGCAGAAATTGCAAAATTGGTGTCCAGTCTGATGCAATCTCATCTAATCATTTTCCCACAGCTGTACATTGCAGCTCATGTTTCCTGAGTCCCACGATCACGTCTCTCCTTCCCTTCCCCTTTTATCTCTCCCCCTTGCTTCCTTTTCCTATTCGACTAACTCTTCTGCACCATCACCCCATCCTCCTGTTCTCCCAGACGTGTATTCATCAGCTGGTGTAAACCAGCATTGGTGCATTGATGTCAATGGGAGCGATGTCAGCTAAAAACCTGGCTGACAACACTTGTTTGAAATGCAGAAATTCAGTCTTGCACCCCTGCCTATCCTCATTGTGAGCACTTTGCCTCTGCGCTGGATGTCCGTGCCTGGCACAGCCCCTCCTCGCCACCTCCTGCCGTTAAAGCGTGAACTATTCACAGGGCTCTCTCTGATGGCGAGAGTTAAGGTGCTGAGGCAAAATGGAGCTGACATCCCGACAAGAATAACTTTGTGTTGCTGTAATGCCGCTACTAGTAATAATGACACAGGCTGCTGTTCTGCAGTGGCGCAGTGGCTACATCAGGGACTTTAAACCCTCACCGCTACTCAGCAAGACACCCAAGCTCTAAATATTTCTGCCAGTCTTCCCATAATTTTTGAAGTCCCTAGCAGCCCTTTCACGCGTGCGCATCAAACACTGATTGCAGGCTGGCAGTCTTGTCATGTTAAGAAAACAATGGCTTAGGTCCAAGCTACAGTGTTTTTCTTTCTGTGGGATGATCAAAGGGCTATAAACAAAGGCACAGAGAAGGTCTCCCAAACAAGTTTCTGCAGTGATTGCACTGAGGTTGCAGACAATGGGCGAAGTACAGTTAAGTCAGTGAAAGTGAAAAGGACTCGTAGGGAAAACTACATTTTCAGAGGCTCAGAGAGCCCAGTCAGCTGATGAAAAGGTGATTTAGTTATGTGTAACTGGCCCCCTCTGATTTTTGATTAACTCAGTGACAGGCCTCATCAAGAGAGTTCGGGTTAGCTGGTTTCATTTTGATTTTTTATCTCTTTTACCTTATGACACTATTGTTCCAGCCCTGGCCCCAGAGAGATCCCACTCGCTCCCCCCTGAACCATTGTAAGAAGAATGGTGGATCCAAGGGTGCTGGAAAAGCCGACGACATTGTTTTGCTGTCATGCAAACCTGGCTACATTATCATTATTATCATAGATTGACATCTTTCATTGCCTTTTCTGTTTTCCAAGACAAAAGAGCCAGCTGAGACTGGAACAAAGGAGAATACAGGGAAAAGGAGAGAATATGTCAAGCAAGAATAGTTTGGAAAGGGCCAAAAGTGGAAAAGGAAGTCTAATTCTAGCCTCATCCAGGGGAAAAAAGTTTTTTGAGAAATGTAAACAAATCAGGAAATCCTGGCACTTACTCCAGTTCCGATTTGGCGAAACACACCAGCCCTTTCCCTGTGTGTGAGCTGCTGTTTGTGAATGAAATCCAGATCAGGTTATTCATTCAGCCCTGCCAGTCCCACAGTTTCCAGGTTTCCTTTTGCCTATGGCATAGCTTAAACCTTAAAATAATAATAATAAAAAAAACATATGCATGTTATTAACTCTCCATATTCAAATGGAAATACAATGCTATCATAAATCTCTTTTTTTTTTTTTTCTAATGTAAATTCCTTTCTCCAGCATGAAGCTGCAGGAAAGCCATTGTATCTGCGCAATCTAAACTTGAAAGGGAATTTTTGTTAAACTAGTTATGATAGGGGAAACATGTTTTTCACTGAGTTGAAAGATTAAAGTTGGTCATAAAAAGGGGTGGAGGGGCTGGGGGAGGATTATTGGTTGCTCAACTAATGATTAGATACAGGACTTCAAGGACAAATTAAGGAGCACAAAAAGAAAGATTTCTGAAGATAAGTGAAACCAGTTCCAATAATACCAAATAAAAGATGCCTTGTTTATCACGGATTTTAATCTCCCCCAGTTGTATTCTACCCCTATTAGTCTAATTAGACAAAGACAGTGTAAACCCCAAAAGAGACAACCAATCTTTTGTAGACCTTGAATTCTGCCCAGCATATCTGTCTTCTAACTTGCCCTTCTTTTGCCTGTCTCCCAGCACGGGTAATTTCCCTCTCTCTTGTGATTCCAGCTTAAACGGCTTCTTTGTAACATTTTTCTCCCCCTGATTTTATTTTTGATTCCTTACAGAAATGCGACACCGGTTGCCAAAATTCCCTTTTTCCTGATTCAAAACGGTTTCTGGCTCATTAATGCTGTCTGTTTAGGGCAGGGAGGAGGTGCAGGAAGAGGAGAGGGGATTGAGTACGGCTGCTCTTACCTCAGGCGGGGTTTATCTGTGCTGTAGTACAGGGACTGTTCGAAGCTAAACTGAAGGATACATCAGAACCAATAAAAATAAAGTACCCGGGAGAGGTGGAATTCATTGTGTAGCTCTAAATACCCAAAAGAAAGAAGTGTACCTTGTCCATGGAGAAATGAGAAAAAGTTTCATAAATACCAACCGGTAGCGATGACGAGCTCTCATTAAAAGTCTGCCTGCACAATGAATTGCAAGGAGTCAAGGAAAAGATCCCAGTCTGCCTCGACTGATTTGGGCGTTACGGGTGGCTGTGGCTAAGGACTGAGGAAGCCGGGAGCAATTTCAGCCCTGCTCTGAGGTGGGCGCACATGTAATGATGCCATTGAGATGTTGCCTCTGTGCCTTGCACGCTCTCAGTCAAATCCTTGTGAAATTAAAACATCGGAACAGCTGCTTGAATTGCTGAAGAGCTGGAGCTGTTCTTGTTTCCAGCAGGGGCCTTGCTTGCGTATTTGTTTCTCTCTGTGTGCATGTGCTCATGTGTGAGCACGTGAGAAAGATGTGCGAGAGAGAAAAGACAGAGAAAGTAGTATTTGCACAACCACCTTTACTGCATAAAAACGGTTGCATCTTCTACCTGGAGATAATCAATGGCTGTGAGCCATCCTGAACTAAGATCACAGTGAAAGCAAGGTGTTTTCATTTTACTGTGATATTACCATAGCGTCATGAGCCTCTTTTCCATGTGGAAGCTGGACCTTACTGTGATTTACATGGTGGCAAAACTAAAGTGACACTGTTTAGTTTTGGTTTCTTTTTTTAGGTAGATGTATTTTCTTAGTGGTAGAAGCTAGAGGTCCGTTTTTAAAAGTGACATGGCCTAAAATACAATTCTGCAAAGTTTTTCAAATTTTACTGTTCTGGCAGGTTTTTTCAAATACTTACATTTTCTTAACACAAATAATTCTGTGGCCAGCATTTTCAGAAACTGGAAAATGTTGCTACCCATCCAGATTTCCCTAAATTAAAAAAAAAAAGAAAATGCTATAAAGCAGTTGGTGTTTTTACATTCCCAATTGGTTTAAAACCTGTCTTGTTTTTTCATTTGAAGACTGACTACAGTCCACAGCACAGCACAGTTACACACAGTTACAGCTGCTGTGTCGGACACAGTCCTCCAACCTGCGAAAAATAGGTCCTTTCCGTATGGTTTGTCACCCACCTGGACCCACAAAGGCTGCCACCGAACGCCTGCTCTTCTTCCCTCTCTGAAGGGTGCTGCTTTTGGGGAGCGGGAGGTGGGAAGGGGCAGAGGAAGGTGGGCTGATGCCAGGGAGGGCTCGTTACATGCCACCGTGCTGCAGCCTGGAGTTCCCAGCTCAGCTCCTGCTTCCCAGCCATGCAAGCCACGGGGACTGTCAGACAGAGAAAGGAGAGCTTAGTTAGGGCCATCATTTTGGGGACCTTTCAGTACAGGTAGGATCCTGACTCCTTTCACATCAGTAGAGGGCTTTCCATCGCCTGCAGAGGCAGTAGCAGTGAGTCAACTATCCTGAACACGGCACTATAACTGCATTTCTGCATCCAAAAGAGACATTTGTAGAACCTGTAAAAATAGACATAAAATACACATTAATTCTTTGGTTTAACTTTACTGCTGTGAGGGCTATAAAAACAATCAACTTTTTTTCATGCCAGGGCACGGTTAATGACGAATAAAATAATCTGGAGAGAAAAGAAGTTACAGACCCATCTCTGACTGCCTTCTGTTGGTCTGGGAAAAAAAAATAAAATCCAGCACATGTGTATGAGCACTCAGAGGAGTGCTTGCAAAAGCCGTAGATGGTACATCTCTGTTACCCTGTCAAGGGAAAACTGCAGCAGCGCTATTAATTTCAGGCTGTTTCTGTAGCCTGCATAGTGCTGTATTCTCCAGTGCGGAAAAGAAGGGAAACAGGTGCTCCATCTCCTCAGCATCTGGTTTGGACGACCACAATACTCCAAACACCTGCACTTTGCAGTCCCGCCAAGCCTTGCCTGCTATTGTATTGGGCAGGACTGGCTGCCTATAGCAATAAAAGACATTGTTTATCAGTTGTACCAGGGGAACATGGGTTGTGAGGAGGGGACAGAACAAACAAACCTGAAAAAAAAAAAAATCTAATAGGAAAGAAAAGTCTGTTCTGTAACTTGAATGCTTTTGACCATGAAAGGTCATTTTTTTTTGCAGAGACTGGAAAAGAGAGACCAGCCTTGTGGCAGGTTTTCCTGTCTGAGCAGACAGTTGGCAATTGTGTTAAGAGGGTGATAGTTTTTTAGTATCAGGTATCGGGTTTTAGGACTTGAAGAAGAACTGTAGTTTCACATTTTAATACAGAATTGTTTTTACAGACTGTGCCGAGTTTTATCTCCGTAGCTCTGACTATAAACATGATGATTCACATCTTACTAAGAATGGGTTTAGGGCTATTTAGGATTAAAACTGAAACTTTGCCCAGAACCTTAGATGCTGCAGTTTATTCTAATTTAGGTTTCCTCTCCAGGACTGGCAAAGCCATCTCCCTGAATGTGAAACAACTGATACATTCAGAAAACCAAGTCAGGGCAACACATTTTAGAAGAAGCCGTAATGTGAGCAGTCCGAGTGAAGTCAATGGTATTACTTACACCCTTAAAATCGCGCACAGATTTCAGGACCTTTTTTAAGATGGCAAATTATTTGGTACTGAAAGGATTGGCAGATGGTCTCCCTAGATCCTGTTCTGCAACCTGCAATAGTCTTATTTTCTGCCCTTGTGAAAGCTGCTTAATTTAGGGGCATTTTACTTTTCCCCACCTGGAAAACCGGGCCGGTAACAGTTACCGGCTCCTGTGTTTGCTTTTTTGCGGGAGGCGCCCGGGGCCTTGGAGCTCCTCAGAGGAAAGCCCTTGCAGAAGCGGTAGGCCCTTCTGCCGTGGCAGCAGGCGCAGTACCTGTCGGTCGTTGCTAGCAGGCGGGGAGGCCGGTGCGGGCGAGCGGAGCTCCGGCGCCGGGGCGCGCCCTCGCCGGGACAGCGCCGCCCGGGGCCGGGCGCCGGGGCCGGGCTCGTCCCTTTGCCGTGAGCCCCAACTAGCGACAGACCGGCGGAACGGCAGCGGGGCGGCAGGGCTTGGGCGGCTAACGCGAACACCGCTATCTTCGGGCGAAGTCTTCTGGGGCGAGGACAAAAGCTTGCCTTGCCCCCCTGAACCGGGGCCGTTCCACTGGCCTTAAAATATCCGTGACATGGGGCTTACATGCCAAGGAAGATGAATGGCTTGCCTCTCAGCTTTTTGAAAAATGTTTCAGGACGGGGCGAGGGGGGGAGTTCGTACTTCGCAATGATGCGAAGTCTGAAGCTTTGCTGAGAAAAAGCGCCCCTCTGAGCGGCACGAGGAGCGCTTCGCTGGCAGGAAATACTTTTGTGGAGTGGTGGACCTGACGATATAAACAGGTAAAGAAAATCTGACAGTGCTTATGCAAAAAGTAGAGCCATTAAGTACTCAGCTTGAGAACATAAAGGGACACCTGCAAGACAACATATGGAGCGCTGGATTTTGTTAGATAACAGCTTTTTTCTTTTTGTCTGCAATGATCCATCTAACTTCCCAGTTTACTACATCTCACACATAAATGCCAGTGTTTAAGATCCACAGCTACCCGTTCAGATGAATGATGGCGTAAGACATAAAGATGAAATAGGCTAAAACATAGAGTGGAAAAATGAGAATAGGTGGGAACTATCGTTATACTCATCAAAGGGTTGATATATAGCACATACATGCACCCACTGCTGCACTCCGTGGACATGGTTAAAGAGAGAAACTCATGCTCAGAGAACTTTGGTGTTGCTACACTAGTGAAATTACACGAGAAAGAAAGTACTTCCAGTTCCTTGGGACTTCTTTTTTCTGTCCAAGCAGATGCATCTTCTCAGATTCACTGTTTTTACACTAACCACTATGACTAACTGCATATTTGGATAAAGAATGGGGAATCTTATTTCCAGCATATGAAGCGTGGAGATTAGCCATCGCTGAATTCAGTCCTAATCCTGGATTAAGTTACGCTCTTGTTGGCCACGATGTACAAATTATGACATTTAAAGCTAAGAAGATATATATCCATATATTATACATGGAGAGAGAGAGAGAAAAAGAAAGATATGAAAAGACGTACATTTAACTGGTAGGAGCTCACGTTTGAAGCTCAGCAGTTTGCAGAATGCTCCTGATAATAAAGTTGTGATTGGAGGCTGGTAAATCTGCAGAATCATTTTTCAAATTGGTTAAATGATGCAGTTGCACTCAAAAAAGTTGTTAAACCAACTTCTGATCCCTAGGGATTGAGCACACTGACTACCGCTTGTGCAGCCAGGAAAATCCAGTTCTTAGCGATGACCACTTATTCCCGGTAATGATTAAATAGGTTCCATAAGATCATTTGAAAAGTGGTTTGTTTAAATACCATTTATTTGAAGGCCATTAAGTCTCTGGAGTTCAAGGGTAGCAAGGGAGATAATGCCAAGGCAATGATAACACATCCCTATTTTATGACACCAACTGCGCCATAGATCATACTTTGTACATGATTTAGGTGTGGAGAAAAGCTATTCTAATAATACATCTTATCCTTCACCTTCTATCAAGACAGTTCATATTAAGAAGGGAGGTTGGGAGGGTAAGGAAGTAAGGACATTAGCCATAAGCAGTCTCTTTGTCAAAGGCTACAGTCACTGCACTGCAAAATCTTTTCTGCAGAGTGCACTTTCTTGTCACAGTGCCGTTATGTCACACCCCCTCGATTCACCATCTCCTAAAAACCAATTTTGTGTATTTGCTTAAATTCAACCACCTGCCATCTGGCAATACGTGGATGCTGTTTCAAGGCTCCCTCCAGAAATGCTGTTCTTAGAGGTACCACAACTTGTTTGCTTAGTAAGAAGCAGAACGGGTGGAAGCCCGGCTCTGTGGAAGTGGGTGGCAGAGCTCCAGCTGAATGAATTGAGGCCAGGATCTTTTTCCCATAATGTTCCCATAAAGTGAATTAAAAAAAAATGGGAAAGTAGGACACAGCAGAGCTCTCCATGATCATAAATTTGCACCATATCCTGCCATTCATACACAGGCACCAGGGCCTTTGAAATCACTGAGTCAATGGGAGACTTGCCTGACAAAGAATTACAGGATTACATCCTCAAATTGTTGAAGTTTCATGTGCGTAACTGAACAGAATTTCCTTTGAAATGAAGACAAAAACCCTTGTAAGGTTAAAAAGTGAATCTGAATTTTGTATTTTTCTGAGTCTGTAGTTCTTGCCTTGGGTCTCATTTTCGGAAACACAGACTTGGATGTGACCCAAAGCTTTTTCAGCACCTCATCATTATTAACTCAGTGTTTCTGCGTGAATGTAAATTTTCCAGTCCTCACTGACTAGACAGGCAGACAAAGCTAAATCAGTCAGGGCATGCTTGACACATCTACTACAGCAAAGGAAGAAGAGTGGAGGAGCTTTAAAATTGGGCATGAAAACACAAAGCAGTTAAAATCAATGCACTCGCCCTACCAGGGCAGTATCAGAGAATCGATTAAAATGATGCCTGATAAGAAGTCTATAGGAAGCAGCGGTGAAAATAAGATATTTAAAAGCAATGGGATTTACTATAAAACAGAATTTCAGTTTACCAGAAGCCATGTGAACTAAAACAGCTGCTATGTATGAGAACGATACTCATCTAAATAGATGGTTTACCATGGGTTTCCTTAGCTTGACAGGATTTTACTGTGTTTAGTGTTTCTCTGTGGTGGCCATATCATTTCTGACCAGAGCATCATACAGAGTAAACTTTAATCCACAAAAAGAAATGTTCACCACCAGCTACCTATTTCTGACACTCTGACTCAGACGGGCATAAATCAGTATCTGTTTCTCTTTCACCTCTGTGTCTTGCCCAGACCTTGAGCTTGGTGGACCAAGGCACAAAGAGGTCCGGCAGCTTAGGCAATTGCTCAGTGAGTCGATAGTTTAGGTGGGATTATGGCCTGAAACTCTCCCGGTTCCTACTGGTTTGCTGCAACTGCCAGGCTTTACAGCCTGCCCTTGAGACAAAGTGTATGGAACTGAGCGGGGAGTGGGAGCAGCAGCTAGTGAAAAACCCAACAGCTCCTTTTCAACACTTACTCTCCTTTTTGCAACTCTTGCCATTTAGATTTCCATTTGCTTAAAGGTGCCTTTATCTGCAAAGAAAGCAATGCCTTACGTGCCCTTAAGGAAAGGTCCTCTGTGCTTGTTACGTTCCAGCTCTGGCAAGGACGTGCTTTCTATCAGGGAAACAACTCCTGCCCCAGCCCAACCCTCGTACCTAACGGGTAGCCACAGGCTTGCCCATGAATACATGTGAACACACACTGCCTGGATTCAGCCAGTGAACTTTGTTCAGGGACTACTGTATAACTCTTCCAGGCGTGTTTTTTATACCGCAGGCTCATCGCCGGCTGCCAGAAGGCAGCCCTGCTGCTGGAGGAAGCCACTGAGCTCCCTTCCTGCCCCAGACCACCGTTCATGCCCTGGGCCTGCCCCCTTCCTTCTGTCGGCACGAGCATTTGTGGGGGACCTGGTTCAGGGAGCTGGATGACGTCATAGTTGATCTGGCCCGCTCAAGAGCTTTTTTAATTCATTTTTTCCAGACAACACAGCTCTCTGCTCTGGTCCCACAAATGCCTCCAGGGAGCGGGGAGTATGGGTTGGGAAGGAATGGCTGGGGCACATGCACAACCAATCTAAGCCAAATTTATTAGCTGTAGAGAGGTCTCAAAGGGTGTGGAGGAGAGATTAAAGAAAAGAAAGCTTATTTGTGCCAGTTCCAATAAATCAATGTATTATGAGTTCACCCATCATGAAGCATCAGAGAATTCACGTGGGAGACAGCAATGGTGAATGAATGCTCCTCCTGCATGTAGAGCTTCAAGCAAAACTCACATCTTATTAGACATCAGAGAACCCAACCACAAGACACAATTCCTCGCAGACCAGGCTCCATTGGCTCTGCTGTTCACAGACCTACTCATTTCTTTTTACTCTTTGATAAGATCTGGTGGTTCACTGCAGTCTAACCTCTATGCAGCGGATGAGTGAGAAGGAACTGGGTGATTGGAGTATTTTCTGCTCTTGCGCAACAAAGCGCAGTAGTTCCTGCAGAGATGTCAGGACTGGTAACCCTACCTGTCAGGTTGCCACACCAGCAGTTTAGGAAAGATCCTGATAGCACCTCCTGCCTTTGTTTTCACCTATTTCTAACCTGTCTCTGTCAGATTTGCAGTGCTGGTTCCCTTCTTCATTTTGAAAACAAAATGAGCTCTTTGTAAGAGGAAATTGCACGAAAGAAATAAACCAGGTTGATCATGACGATCAATCCTATGAAAATGCAGGGTTGCCCTGGGGTCTGGTGTTTGGTCAGATCTAATACAAATGACTGTTTTTTCACCAGCCTCTGTGGGAGACAATTCCACAGGGAATTGTGTATCTTACTGTAAAGAGATTTTCCTGCTTACTTCTTCCCTTTTTTTTGACATACGTATCTGCACTACCTAAAATTCTCAATTATTAGAAATAGTCCTCCTTTTAAAAATACATTTAACACCTCTGATCTAAATCTTCTCTCATAAATTAATCCTTTCAGACCCCACATCATTTTTGATGTAGTTTAATCCAATTGCAGTATGTATTTTTGGTTAGCAAAGAAAGGAACTTTCAATGACATCTGTCAGTGCCCTGTGGCCAAAAATTGTGTTGGTCCTTTCTTGTGACCCTGTTCTTGCAAAATCATGTTCAACATTTTGTCCATAAGAGCTGGCCAAGAATGATAGTAATGCTTCATGGTAATTTGGGGGATAAATTCATGATAATCCCAGACTGAACTTCAGAAAAGGCTTGGTTTAGGATTTTCCTCCTGTCATCTCTTCTCCTTTCCATCTCATGCTTTTTTCCAGAGAACTGAAAAAGAAGAAAAGCTAGAAAGGGAAGAATACTTGTTGAATTACTTATTTGTAGTGTTGTTGCCCTTTCCTACCTCAGAGGGACTCAGTCCAGAAGCTATACTAGAGTCTTCTTTTTCCCCACAGATGTAGTTACTAAACCAAATCAATTTTACCTCTACAGCCTTTTTAAAACTAATTTATTTTTCCCCATGCTTACTAAGAAAACCTTTCACAAGCCCAGACGGGCAAAACCGATGCTGGCCTGCCTCATGAAACAGGCTAAAGCTGACACTGCCTTGAGACCTTCTTTAGTTAGTGAGAGATTTGTACTGTTTCAATTAAGCCTCAACCATACAACTGAAATACAAAGAAGCTATTCATTGGGCATGCTGAGTTCAATACGTGGATTTGGACTACGTGTCTACTAAAACACCTGTTGAATTGCCGATTCCCATTATGCTCTCCAGAAGCTGGCTCTCAATCTGGCAAATGAACTTAGTTCAGCCTTGCCTTATTTTTGGTATTTGAGTTGTCAGTCACAGGCTGGGAGATTTCCAAGGAGTACCTGTAGCTACTGTAAATTTTGCTCATGTCATTGTTCCCTCCTGTCTGCACCTACATCATGGGCTAGCATGGGGTCAGAAGCAGCTCTTCTGCTGGAGCTTGCACCGCCCTGACCACCTCTGACAGTAAAAGCTACGAGAGCATTTTGTGCAAAACATAGATGTCAGGCAAGATTCCCAGGCAGAGACTTACTTCACTTTGTAAGTACTCCTATTCCGCTTCTTTCTGGTTATTCCTTCTGACCTTTCCTTCCAATTATTGACAGAAAGGGAAAAAAGAAAAAAACCCAAACCACAAAATCAAAACACCTACAGTCCCCAGAAGAAATACAGTAGACCACATAAGCACTGCCTGACTCACAACGTTATCCACCAGTATATTCTAGCAAAAGCAGGGGATAGGGAAAAATGTGGGCCAGACAAGAGAGCTCTGGGCCAGCCGCCTTCTGCGCCCTTTCCCCAGGGCTGTCTGCGCCTCTGCCCAGCAGCCCACAGAGGACACAGCAGCCAGACTCCACCTACACAAAGTTGGCCTGTCTGGTTGCCTACATGCACTGAGAAAGCTTCTCCCCTTTCTTCCCTCCAGGATTTCAGAGCCAGGACGCAGGGCATATGCAATGAATGAGCATGGGCTCTCTTCTGTCATCGCTGAGCGGTGGTAGTAGCCCTCGCTGGGACTGCGCACATCTTGGCGTGAGAGGAATTGTGACTTATCCTTTCCCACTTCACCAAGTCGGGAGATGAGATGCAGGTCAGTAATGTGACATAGCCTCATAACCCGCAGGCAAAGCCTGTTAATACTGCCTGGGATAAAACACACATGTTCTCCCAAGTCATGTGGGCTGTGAACGATGAACTGGCTTTGTAGCCTGTCCCCATGGGACAGGACATTTATGAGTGATGCCTTACGGTCCTCCGGGATTCACAAAAATACTCAAAAATGGGGAAACTGCCTTCAGCTTCCAGGACCCTCACAGGAGAGCTCCACGGAGGACAGGCATTTGCAAGGGAAACCGTTCTGCCACGCTGCAACTGCATCAACAGCATTTAGTCCAGCACTAACTCTCACTCTTTCCTTTCAGGCCAGCCTTCAAATCAGGACTGGCAACTTAGCCAACAGACCTGGAAAAAATGCATTAGGCAATGCATCTTTGAATAGGAAAACCCTCTTCAAAAAATAGTATCCCCACGCCCATGCTACGGCCTGTGTTGTTGGACCTGCTGTCCTGACCAGCTCAAGCTCCTAGCCCATCAAAGAACGGGGTGTGCAAAGAGACTCGCTTTGCAAATGGTCTGAGGCAGCTCTGGGAACATCTCAGACACACTGCAGAACAAAATCAGTAATAATTTAAATTATTCCCAGGACTCCCTGAGTGACATTTGTTCCAAATAGAAGAAGCAGTGGCAGAAGGGATGTGACTCCCAGGCTGTTCCCTGGGCCCAGGCTCTCCATCTCTAAGACAACTACCCAAGGTGCCTCTCAGAATGCCAAGAGGCATTTATTAGAAACCAGGAGAGCACAGAAGTGTCTCTCCTCTTGCCAACACAGCAGCCTGAGTGGTGCTGAGCTTAGAGGCCCTGGGACAGGGCAGTTCAGATGAAGGTATTAGTAAAAGGCATCTGGGGAGTGTTTTGGCTGTAAATTTAAGAAGTGGAAAAAGTGGGGAGAAAGGTGAGGCCAGCGAGAGCAAAATATAGGTCTGGACCAACTGCCTACAAAGGTCACAGCACTTCTGGAGCCTATTTCTCAGACTTTTTAGACCCTCCCCACCCTCTGAGCACCAGGTGTGTGCCCCAGCATGCTAGTCCTGGGAGTTTTTAGGAGGACCTGAGACCAGCCCCACCATGCTGGCGGCAGGAGGCCAGCCAGCTTGTGGCTTACCTCTCTGAGATGAGCCTCACATCTGCTTCAGCCCCAGCAGGGCCTTTCCAGAAACATCAGCATCACTTTTGCCTCCTCAAGACCTTCCAGCCTTGGCGAGGCTGATGCGTGCACTATGCCTACCCAGGTGCAAGCAGTGCAAGCCAGGAGCCATCTGCAGCACCCTGCCCTGCTCCCTGGAAGATGTTCTCCTGGCCAGCTCTCTGTCTCTCTGCAGCACAAGACAGCCAGCTTCACAGCCTGCTTTTCCCTAAGCAGTGGACTCTGTCTGAACCAAGATAGCCGGGCTTGGCTGGCTTGCGGAGGACACAGGAGGCAGGAAGGGGGATCTGCTTCCTAGGAGTGTTTGGCAGGACGTGGACGAAAAGAAGGAGTGCAAAGGTCCCATGCTGTCTGGGAAGAAGTGATGCTGTCAGACCAGGTTGTGCTGGCATGTGTTTGTGACGAATGGTTGACCCCCAGGAGCTGGAAAGTCAGGCTGGAGCGCACATGTGTGGCCACACATTGTCTCACCCCACTCCATACCATATTGCTGCCACTCTGGGGGTGAGCTGGAGGGAAGGCAACCAGCGAGTCAGGACACCACAGGTCCCGAAATCCATGCCTCATGGGGAGTATTTTGCATCCAAAGAAAGAGCACACCTATTCATGCTTTTTGTTTGCTGCCTGCCCTCTTGCGCACGGTGGCTGTAGGCAGTGCTTTTGCCCATTCAAAACACCAGGCTGATGGGACCAGCTTCTGCTGGCATGTGAGCAGGGGATGGAGGAGGGTGCCTTAGCAGCCCATGCTGGTGGAGCTGCACCAATGCACGGGCACCCTGTGAGGACTCGCCCTCATCTCCACCCTGATGTGGCCAGTCATTCATCAAACACAGGGAGCCTGGCACCAGTGCAGAAGGGTGGCAGGGTGTCTTTGCAAAGGGAGGGGAGTGGGCTTTGTAGCTGTGCGGGTCCCACTGATTGGCAGTGGGGGTAAGGAGAGCCCTGGCCCTAAACACAGATTGCCTTTGGGATGCAACTGGGGGTGCAAGAAGCAAAGGGTGCTGTCGGGGTGACAGTGGTTTCTGGGGTGCTGACAGGGACCCTGTAACAGGACAACATGGACAGGGTCTGTATGGATTAAAAAAAACAGTGGTGGGCATGAGCTTAATAGCATCTTGGCCATGAATTCACAACAAATAAATCTCCTTTCACTCAAGGGAGAAGCTCTTTTGTTTTCAGCCAGAGGCTAAAAATCTATCTATAGCTAAGGCCAAGTAAATATGCATTGACTTTCTGCTTTTTAAAAAGATATTTCAAAAATCATGTTTGAAAGTACCCGAGAACTTATGCCAAGAAATTTCCATGGGGAAAAAAAATTACTTCACTCATTTTTTAAAATTCTAATAAGAAATGTGCCATAAGTTTAATTTATGAATACAACTGATAAACATAAACATAAAATGATGTGAACTTTGGCACATATCTGTTGGAGAGCTGGAATTTAGTTCCTCATGCTAGGGATGAGTGGATGGGTAAAACATTTAGGAATATCCCTTCTTCTTACTTCACACCATTACAGAACTTCTGCCTGGATTACCAGCTAATAGAATACTCTAATTGCTCTGATGACTAGCATTTGAGTAAGGATTTGCCTGTTGAGGGAGAGAGCAGAGGCTGGCAACTGACTCATCTCATGAGCTCCCTTTTCTAAGCAAGTATTTATCTCATTCTCCAGTGATTAATTGCCCACTGAGATCAGGTTCTGAAAATAGTAGATCCAAGCATAACAGCGCTGTTTCGTTTTCGTGTGGACATACTGAGGTCAGGAAAGCTACTGTGCATCCACCAGAGCTCCCCACTACCTCTCTTGGTGACAGCTGAGCCCAGTCTGGCCTTTGACCAAAGAGAGAGCAAATGGGTTCCAGCATTCTGGACAGAAAAGTAAGGCTAAAATAATGAAATAAGTGGCTGATAATACTTCATGTTGACCTCACCCTGATTTGAGTCCTTATAAAGCCTTTTGAACAGGGGTCTAAGTCCACTTTGGTGCCCAGGAGTTTTGATGGCAGCAAGGGGGTTCCCGTGAGAGCCCTGAGCAAACCCGCGCTGGGAGGCAGAGGAGGCTGCGCCCCGTGTGCCCCCCTTGCAGCCATTGCGATCACAGCACAAGCGAGGCCAAGCAGGCTCTGCGTGGGTTTCCACTACCACTCCTAGAGTGCCTTACAGCATCATCAAACAACCCCGCTTGGGCAAGCCAGACGGTGCATGCTTCTGGCTGAAAAGGCCCATGTTGTAGGCAGCCAGATCCTCTGGGGAAGGCAGGGCGCCTGGATGCTGAGCTGCCCTGAGAACGTGGGTGCGTGACACCCACACCTCGGCATCCCAGGGCCAGACATACAGCCTTTAATCATCCCCCGACCTGCGTCTCACTTTACAGCGTGCATTTACCCGAAGAAACTTTGGTCTGATCTGCTAGGACATACTATACCTGGCTAAACAACGGGTGTCAAAATAAATGCAACCTCTTCTGAAGGATTTGGGGAAATCAGGGGTGAAATTTGTTGCCAACCTGTCAAAGAGTAAACACTAGCTTATTGGTATGCAGCTGGGTCAATGATTCGTTAGTTTAGCCCCTGGGGCTGCGTTGCTAACTGTTCTTTCAAAGCAGGGTGAACAAATGTCTGAAGGCTAGAAATTGCCCATATGGATCTGAACTGGGATGTTACGGACAGTCTGAAGAAGAACAGTATGGAGAGTTACACCATCTTAAATGACATGGAATTGTACCCTTTGACTTATGTATCCCTATTTTTAGTGATCCCTACGACATTTACTTGCTACACTGATGAAAAGTTGTTCAACAACTGCAAGACTTAAAGCTCTTATATGAAAAAGTTATGTATGTTTAGGGACATACATAAAGTGGCCTCAGGAGGGAGAATCAATGAAGGGAAAAAATGTCTCCTATACAGAAGAGGAAATAATTTCTGACAAGTTGCCTTTGGTGAAGGTGTAGATGTTGCATCTAGTGCTTAGAGTCCTTCTTGCTAGGCATTGCTAGTCTGAAAAGCCTGGGGTGTTTAATAATGTTATCCCTCTTCAGCAGGAAAATAATCTGTCCTTTCCATTGAAAGGCTGAACTTGTGAGAGTTTTGAAAAGTCCTTCCGCAGGTGAATGAAATAAATCACAGATGGAGGCAGGCTGCTGATTTGGATTCAATTACTTTTATGTGCACATACTCTGGTGGTGGTAATTCAGGAAGCCAAAGAAGACAGGAGAGGCTGTAGAATAATACACCTCATTCAAATGTATTTGAATAACCTTCTTTGACCTCTGTATATTTGTAATGAGAGAGATTTGTTAAGCAGACTTCAACACTGACAGAGAAAGAAAACCAACTTTGAAATATGCTGGGTATTAGGATTATCTGGTCACCAGCGAGCATGAAGGATTCAACACAAAAGCTCCGTTTTCCATGTAAAGGGAGATAGGAGGTGCCTTTACAACATGCAGATTTATCTAAAAATCAAATACACACCAAAAGCTGGATGGCTGCTGCTGGCACCTTCTAAACCCACCTATTTGTTCATTTCTGTGCAGCTCAGATCTGTTAAAGGTATTCCTTCAAGACAAAATAAACCCCTCTTTCAGCAGATTTGGTCCCTAAAGATGCACCGGGTTAACTTGTCTGAACCATTGACAAAAACTGCTGCAGATCAAATACGTTTACTTAACAGGGTGTTTCACAGAAGAGTTGTGCTAATTACCAGATCAGACATATGGAACTATGCTGTGCAAACAGGTTTTTAAAATGTTTTTCTTTCAGACTTGGTGAGAAGTGTCTGACACACCACAATCAGTTCATTCATTTGGAAGATTTAAGTCTCATGCTGGATGGCTGCTGAAAGCCTGCAACAGTTTTCTAACCTAAGGCTGGCCATTTTCATGCAAATGATCTGATTAAGTAAGACATATTGGACACCGGCACAGCCATCCTCCATTTCATTGGAGCTCCAAGCAGGGAGGAGACCTTAGTGTCTAGGACCTCTTCATCACTAGGAAGATACTTTGCTTTTGCAATTTAGGAGGAATTGAACACTGTTGGCTTGTTCAATACCATGTCAGTGTATGCACGTTTAGTCTGTCCCCTTTTAGCATATAAACATAAGGCAAACAAGTATAAATCAAGCTTAGGCCAGTGAATTTGGGGAACTGTCCTTCTGGCCCCTGAAGGTCTGTGGAGCTGTATTTGCAGCCCCAGGGTGGGGATTGCTGAGCTGGTGATACATGAAGCCTCTCCAGGAGCAGAGACCTGTGCTCAGGGCACAGTGGCTGGGCTGGTCCAGTGCCACTGAGAAGAAAGACTGGCACTGTACTGCCCTGCCATCTGCAGAGGTATCTTGCTTGCAGATAGCTTGAGAGTCTGTAGCTCGACACAGGATTGTAGCATATAGTTTCACCATCTGAAAGCAGCCAGCAAACCAGCCCCTAACGACCCATAGTTACTCCTGTACAGACTCAGCTGTCCCCACTCAGCACAAGGGCAGCAGCACCAAAATAAAGTTAAGGATTTATTTAGAACAAGGGCAATATAGAAAAGAAAACCCTAAAACATATTTCAAAATAAGACAACTATCTGCAAGGTTACTGGCTGCCTAGTCACCTTCCTCATGAGCATCTTCATGGATTGTGCCTTCCCACCCAGATCAGTAAATCCTGTCTCATGGTCCCTTCTCTAATTCGAAAATCCATTCCCCTCTCCAGCTTCAGAGTGTCTTTTAAAGGCCACTTAGCCCACTTAATCTCCCTCATTGTTTTTCAAGTTTGTTTGGAGATACTCTTATCTGGGAGAGTGTTGCATTACCTTCCTGGTTGTTCTTCCAGCAGCCCCCAATAAATTAGTGCAGGAGAGGCATACAGCAAATACTAGACAATGTAAATTATTTGATCTGTCTCCAAAACAGGATTTTGCAGTAATGTCCTTGAAAGTACTAGGCTTTACTATCCATAGGCACACATCTCCACTTCATACCGTGGCCGTGGCTCTATGTGGCACTCATTTCATCAACATGCTATAGCATCTCACTTTTACTTAAACCAGCACAGCTTCCATGTGTTACCAAGCCCAAGCTGCAGCCATTTATGAAAGTGGTTGGAAATAACCCCACCTAAGTTTACACACCTGCACATATAATTCCTCTAGCCTATTTTAGACATGTACCTCCGAATGAGATGAATTGAACCCCAGATGTGCCCGTTTCTCTTCACTGCTTCTAAAAAGAGCCTTGAGAACTAACTCAGACATAGACGCCTACATGGTAGACATCTGATTTTGGACCAGAAGTCCCACCCAGTATAGCAACGCAGCAGATTCCTACATGGCTCCATTCTGAGCTAGCCAGACATACACCAGGTCTACTCTGAAAGTCATGTAGCTGTGCTATCATGGCAGCAAGCCCAGGCTAATAAACCGTATTGCTGGAGGAGTATGTGGCAATAATAAAATGGCTACCCAACTTCTGGAAGGGAGTGAGCTAGGTAGGGTACGGCCTGCTCTAATTATAAACAGAGTGAAAAGGCAGCTGTCTGCACTTGTTTGTGTACCTTTTCTGCATTGTTTAGTCTTTATAAAAACTTGTGATTGGCACTGAATCTGTTCTGGGTCCAGGATTTTGATTAAATGTCTGAATCAAGTGCCTTCTCCAATGTGCTCATTAGGTAAATTCTACTGTATCACATTAGTGCAGAGCAAGTCAAGAAGCTTACGCCTTGCCAACTAAAGTGTTATCCAGCCTACGACTTAATAACTCTTAAAAGTCTTGCCAGCTTTGCTATGAAGTGTGAAAAATTCACCTGAAGCACATAGTCATGCCAAAAGAACTCTAATGTAGATATAATTATCAGCAAAAATATCCTTCAGCTAGCGTAGTTTATTTATGTCAATAAAAATTACAGTTGCTTATAGCTATATTTATTATGCATCCTTGTGTACACAGACACTCTTGTATATCAAACTTCTATCAGCTGCTGTGGTATAGGTAGACATACAGCAGACTATCATTAGTGAATACAAAGACTCTGCTGGAGGAATGCTGGGTATGCTTTTTGCAATGTTTGAAGTGTACATTTTGCCTATGGAAAGACTGTACACTTTTCCCATTCTTTCTTAACAGGATATAGGTATAGTGTTCCCAGGGTAGGTTTTTAACTTGTTGGGGGCTTTTTATACAAACTAATTTAGTTAAATTTTCCTAAATGAAGAGATGTAAGCTATTCATAACTTTTCTAGTAAACTTAGAATGAAAACAAAGTATGGTTTGAGACTCAACATACAACAATTTAAGTATTTGAGTTTATGGGTTTGCCCAAGGCTAATTAGGGCCTGATCCAAAGCCCATTTGAAGACAGTGGGAGTCTTTCCACTGGCCTTAGTAGATTTTGGATCAGGCTTGGAGGGCTATAGGAAAAAAAAAGAAAAAAAGAGAATGTTGTCACAATTCAGCCAAATAAATGAAAGCATCTGTCACGTATCATGATTTGAAACTAATTGCATGGAAAATTAGATTTATGCCCCCAGAGATCTGATGGAATCTGGATTCAAGCACTTTCTTTTTCTTGTAGTTTAAAATATTTTGTTTTCACTTTGTTAGCTCATTTTCAAGAAATAATCTCTGCCCCTTCCTGTAAAAAGAATAGCTTTGTCCTGTAAGAGCCAAACCCAGAATTGATATTCATGGTCTTCCAGAAAAGAAATTCAGTTCCAGCCTTGTTATTGTGATAATTGCAAGCTTGCTTTTCTGTGTGAGAAGAGAGAGGGTGAGAGCTGAGTAAACAATAAACACGGATCGGCTTTTGCTGCTTTTCTGTGCAGCGGCAAAGTGCTGGCCCTTCTGGCCGCCTGCATCTGAACCCTCTGCGCCCTCCCTGTGCGGGGCTAGAGGTGCTGCAGGCAGGGACCCCTCCGGCCCTGGGACCTGCTGCTGCTCCCCGCTGCCTGGGAGCCCCTATGTCGAGTGCTGTCTACAGCCCTGCGACTCAGGGGGCACAGGGGAAAGTACCTCCTCCTTACATCTCAGACCCCAGCGCCCCAGCTCTGGTCTTACTACAATGTTTAAATGACTTGCTAAGTAAATAAAATACATTTTTAACCCAGCTTGGAAGTGATTTTTGAAGAAAATAAAGGGATTGCACATGCCTTTCTTAGGCAGCCTTAGGAAATAGTTTATAAAAAGCAAGAAAGTGAAAATGAGGGACTCCTTTCAATCTCGTTTTCTTGCTCAAGCAAACAAAGCTCTATTTGGTTGTTTGGGACAGATTTTCAACTTGGGCCAAGCAGATTTGCTGACTAGTCTATTCACTACCCTAAAAAATTACTCCACTTAAGCAATCAACAAGACTCGTCCTGCCATTTCCATGTGCTCACTATCAAAGAAGGTGAGCTGAAAAGCCCTGTATATGAGATGCATGTGGGGGATCCAGGGTGTCCTTCTAACAAACCGTGTTACGACAGGCTTTTTGGTACACAGCCACATTCCAGCGTTTCCCTTATGAAAGGGAGACATGCAGCAGCACATCCTCCTGCACAGTAACCCTGGAGCTGCAGCAAGCTGTTCGTCAGGGCCCTAAACAAGGGATGGGTGAAATTGTTTTGTCTAATTTCCAACCCACTTGAATGTCATGGGTTTTAAAGTTCATCAGCCTTGAATGGTTATTTGGTTTGCATTCCTCTGAGGTGAGGCTGCAAGGGTGGGGTGAAGCAGAGAGAGGTCCTGGATGAAAAATGGGGCAGAGGAGACAAACAAAAACAGAGAGACAATGAAAACAGGAGCAGAGAGGAGGAAGGAAAACAGTTAAAAAAACAAAGCATGGCCTATAGGTATCCTCTGTAGGGCATCTTATTGTATGGGACTGACATGTGCTTCAAAGCCAAATGCAATTAATTGTATTTATGTTTATAAGACTCAGGGCCTTAGGGCCAGTTAGGGGGTAGGAGTGGGAAAGAAAAGAGGGGGAAGAGTTAGACTTTGTAGAAACGTGGAATAATGGGCTTTCCCCACCTCAACAGATTTTTTTTTAGTGTATGTAAACAAACTAGAGATGGGGTAAGGGAAAATTAAAACACTAAAAAGGGGGAGAATAGTGATTAACTGAGATGGGAGTTTGGTTCTTGGGATGGGATTTAATTAGGAGGAGATTTGTTACATGGAAAGACAAGGAAGGAAGAGGAATCACAGGAGAAACTCCAACAGCAAGGGAAAGAAGGGGAGGGAAGAAACAGGGGAGGTAAAAATGGTGAGGGTGCTGGCTGGAAGAAGCTGTAGTGAATTGCCTGCCAGTCATTACAGTGTCCCCATTTCTCCTGCAAATTCTGCTCTCATGTAAAAGTGTTGCCAGCTTGGGGGCATCATAAGGACTCTTCCATGGAAGCTTTTTCCTCTAAATCCCCACCTTCCTCAGGAGGAACAAAAGCTTGTGCTTAACTAGATGAAAAAACAAGGTCAATCTGTGCTTGCAGAAATGTGTCTTCAAATTCTAGAAAAAGAAAGTTTTAACTCAGTCTCTTGAATGAGCCCTGAAAACTAGCTCCCGGTAGCTCTTGTTACCCCTCCACCATGACCTGGATTCTCCAGGGAGCACGCCTTGGAGAGCAGCTAAATGGCTTACTCCTGTTCCCAGGGGACTCCCGGAGTCCCCACTGGAGGAGGGTAGAGACAGGGAGACAGCAGAGCCATCCTTCTGTCTTCTTCCCCTTCCACTTTCCCACTAGGGAAGCCCAGTGCGGCAGGAGGGAAAGGACATAGCTGCAGACCCTGCCGGGTCACCCTCCACCCCCTCCTGCAGCCCGGGAGCCATGGGAGGATCTCTACCTCTCCTGCCTCCCTTCCCCAAGCTGCCCCAGGGCCAGTGTAGCTCTGCACCACCCTCGTTGCCAGCCTGTATTTAGAGAGTACATTGAGTTCCTAGCTATTAAAGAAGGGCCTGGAGGTGTTGTGTGTGTTGTGGGACACGTGCATTCTGCTAGATCACTTTTCAATAGAAGGAGTGCCATTAGCAGCTGAACGGGTGGTGTGAGGTAATGACACATTGAAAGAGCGCACGCTTTTTTGGCAGGCTCCGAGCAGAGCTCTTGCATCACCGACAGCATTTGGCTTTGCTGAGAAGGGCGGATCAGGCACCTTGCTGCTCTCTGTAGCCTCACCTGCAGCTTGCGCTTTTCCTCAGCATATTACTGCCCAGACTGACATCGAGCCGTCAGCACCTTCCTTCACTCGGCAGGAGTGGCAGGCTACACTGTTTGTGCTATAGTTACCAGCTAGTCTGTAGCTTTCTGGTAGGATGCTAATGAGAAATGACAGCAAAGTGGGCGCAGTAACAGAACAAATGTTAATGGGATAATATCCTATTTTCATTATCTCCACCTGCCTTCTATATTCACTTACCTTCAGAGATAATCCCTAGTATTTAATTTAATGAGCTTTTGTGTAGGCTTGCTAGCAGAATGCTTTCGATTGTATTTTTAAAGCAGAAAAGCACGCTTATCGGGCAGGATTTTTCAGTCTCTTGCAGCTGCAATTAAAATGTTTGCAGAAAAAAAGAGTAACTATGTGGTAAGTTTCTGATGACATGCTTGTGGTCTGCATTGTTTTCTGGATTCAAAAAAACCACCACTCTCAACTCACATGATAAAACCTGACAGACAAGAGGATCTACACACGATGCCTCCTACAAATTCTCCAGAGCAGAGGTTTGAAAGCACTTCACTGTTTTTTATTTAGCCTTTTGAATGAAAGTTTTTAAATTACCTTCACTTACTAGAAACTTTTTGGGAGGGCAGAAAAAAATGACACTGCAGAGAAACTCTCCCTTTTCTTTGTCCTGCTTGATTAATGGATATTTGCATAATATATCTGTTGAGGTCTTGGTGCTTTCCATTTCTGACATTTCTGTGCCTTCAACAAAGGAAGAACAACAACTTTTTTTAATCACTAACCTGTAATTAGAAATCAGAGAGCCTGGCTCATGTCTGTCATTAAAAATGAAACAATGATTATTGTACAGGTCTGTAGTTTGATAGCTAAATTCCTTAACTAGCAGTAAGGCAGATGGACTCGGGAGTCTCTCCTCATTACTGTTATGGCAGCCTGAAACCTGGCATTGCTGTTCCATGCCCAGTACCTACAACCGGTGTGAGACAGCCCCAGCCACAAACCCCGTGCAGCTGAAATGTCTCATTCAAAGGACGAGGAGAAAGGAAGCAATGCTCAGGCGGGGAGCTGAGACATCCAGGGATGCAGTGTAAGTCTGCGTCAGCACAAAGACCGGGACAAGTCCTCTGCGTTCCCGGTCAGTGCATTTCGCTTAAGGTTGTGTCTTTTTTTTCCCATCAATTAACATCACTTTAATGATTTGAGGGTATGGCAGCAGGAATACTCCCACTTTGACATCTTAAAAGCAGACCTGAGAAATCGTGAAGGTTATCTGATGATGCTTTCTGCAGCCCATGATACCTCCTGGAGTTATTTTTTGACTGAAGACGTTGCCTCAGACAACTCAGGGAGACAAAAGTGCTCGCTGCTTGGCTCCTCAAACGAGCAGACGTCGCTTACTGCTGCCCTCTCTGCCCGCTTCCTATTTCTCACAGCAATCGCCGAGGATCGCTCCTAACCTATCAGGATGTGTCTGTGGCATCGTTCCAGGCAAGTAAACAACACTGGACAGATTGGGAATACCAGACCAGGAAGGGTTTAGAAGCACCATCATGGGCTGTCTCCTTCATTGTGTTAGCGCCTGAACCACCCAGTGCTTGTTTCCTCCAAATAGCAGCCCTGTAATTGTTTCCTCTTGTCTAGTTCATTTTTAGAACTGTTTTAATTTTGCCTATTGTTGACCCTGCTAGTTTAGTCTATTAAGCTTTACATACACATGGAAAAAAATAACAGCACCTACCTTCCTGCCTTCCATTAGCCTCAAGAGTAACTCTCAGGGCAACGCACATAAGGAACTGGAAAAGATATATTTTAAGCTGTGATACTACCACAGTGGCAATTTAGAAGGTTAAGCTGGGCAGGATGTAAGGTACGAAAGGGCAGCTCATCCCGTGCGTTGTTCACTCATGTCGCGCACTCTGCGGGGCAGTGCGTCTGGGCTCGCTAGCTGCAGTTTGAGACGCTGCGCAAGGACTGGCTTGTTGCAGTATTGTATTACAGATGTATTAGTTTGCTCTGGGTTTATTTCACACTTCCTTTTTTCCCCAGACAAAAAATCCAGGCTCTTGGTGAAATTCTTGGGAGATGCTGCCTATTTCAAGATGTTATAATACTTAATATTTTGATCTAAGCTCTCTGATAATTTCCCTTAATATGTGTTCTTATCTCTATGTTTAGTGTAGTGTCTCCACCCCAAGCCATTTCAAAAGAATTTCATCTGATTTCCCAACAATCTTCATGTTAGTCTGTTATAAAGTACAGTAACAGTGTACTGGCTTAATGTTGCTTTCTAATAGCTGGTCTGTGCTGGGAAGAAGAGCTCATTTTTTTCATGCAGCTAATGGAGTAGCTCCTTCACGTGGAAAGACAGCAATTTCTGTTTTGACTCCTATAGGCTTTGGATTGGGTCCTGGTTACTGAAGATCTGAGGGTCTCTCGCTAGAGCTCTGTGGCCATCTGCATCCATACCTGGACTCATCCATACCCGGACTCATCCATACCCAAATGCCCTCCTAGGTGACCCCCTGGCGACCTTCAGCACTTGATGGCATGTGTTGTCGACGACAGAAGAAGAATGTACTGAAGCAGCTGGCTCACACCAATGCTAAGTGTCTATTGCTTAAGCAGAACAGTCTTAAGGCTGAGGTGCCAGAAGGAATTTCAGCCTTGCAATAACCCACACCACAGGCAGGAGCACCTTGCTGTGGAGGGGGATTTCACGATGCTAGGTGAGGTACCTAGGAGGCTGAATGGAGAGGTGAGCACCCAAGAATGAATTCCCAGCTGAGTGCTCGACTCAGCATGACAGGACTTCCGAATCAGACTATAGTAAGCGCTGAAAAAAGAAGAGTCAGGAATATTTTTCACTTGCTTGGATTTGGTACCCTTGTGAAACTGGGCTTCAGAGCCTCAAATGCTTTTCTGTGCTCAGGGAAGCAATGTTATGCCCTGTATTTCCTCAAGCTTGGATGAAGAAGAAAGTACCCTTGCTCACCTTGTGTGTGATGCCATAGTCCCCTCATCCAGGAAGCAGGAAATCTGGCTTGTATGCTCAGTATCAGAGGGCTTGACTCCAGAATTCCCACATCCCAGAAGAGCCCTGTAACCACCAGATTGGTTCTTCTGGGAGAGATAAACCTCCACCCTTCCTGCTGGAGATGAGTCAGGGTGAGCTCCAACAGATCAAGCCAAAGGTCCAAAAGGAGACTAAATAAGAAAACACCTGATGCTGTGCTCTCCTGAGGAGGACATGCAGTAGGGGAGATGGGGTATTCCCATCAGCCAAAGAGCCTTGGGTACAGGGTCCCACAGCGGAGAGGCCCAGCAGCAGCAGTTCACTGAGAACCTTCCTTCCCTGTTCAGAGAACTGACTCCAAAGCTGAAGCATTTCAGTTGCAAACACTGTAGTGGGTTTTGTTTTCTTTTTCCAAGTAAAATCTGTTTTCAGTTAAATGTACATAAAAATCCTGGAAGAAGCTGTAAATTTTAGGGGTTTATTATACTTAGACGAGCAAGCATATAATATATAGACAGAAAGAGCGGGAGATGATATATGATACATTTGTATACTCAGCCCTTTTGTTGACAAAGCAATTTTATCATCAAGAAGAACTGTCATGACTTGTAACCTTAATGACTTTCCCTTGTATACAGTAGGGTGACAAGAAATACACACAAACCCCTGTCTTTGGTATTCTGTACATATTTCTCTTTTTATCTTTTCATGTCTTGTTGCTTTCCCAAAACCAGAAAGTGAACTGAAGTCTCCAGTTCTTTTCAACCACATTTTCCTGATTCCAATTTAATTTCTATTTTTGTATTAGAAAGCAACACAAAAAAGGGCCATGAATGTATAAAAATAATCAAGGTGAAATTGAGGTGCTCTCTGTGAGCAAAGGCACAGATGGAAAAGAGGGACCCATGCCTCTCTTCCATCTAACGCATCTACTGCAGGAAGCATGGTTCAGTCGCAGTGGGAAGGAGGCTTGGCACCATTAGTTGGCAATGGGAACAGAGAAAAGATTGTGTCACTGCTTTGATTAGGAAATGCAGTAAGTTTCATTCATGGCTACATCGGCTACCTAGCATTCTTTGGTTCGCTGCAGCTACAAGCTGTACAGTATTTTCAAAACACAGTTTCAAAAATATCCCTGTAGAAGACAAAAGGAGACTTCTTTCATGTGTGCCAGTGGTATTGTTGCCAAGCTCTGATTCAACAGTAATGCATGCACATTTCTGAGAACTGGAGACTTATTTCTATTTCAGGGTGCTGCATTAATTTATCATAAAGTATGAATCATATGACACCAACTTTACTTGAAGTACAAGACTAACTCTAATAGTTCCCAAATGCATTGAGCTTTCCTCTCTTCTTTTTTTCAGTGTTTATCTCTCAAAATACTTCTAAATACTACTGTATACTTCTTCCAGTATTTTTACTTCAATGAAACATAGTACTCAAGATAGCAATGACTTCTAAGTCAACTCTGAACATAGATTTTGCTGTTATCAAACAATATGCTAGCAACAATAGCAGAGCATCCCAACAATGAAATAAAAATCTGGAAGCTTTCAAGTATTTTGAAACCAAATTCATGAGGCCTCATATTAAAATAGGGACATATGGTTTCTCTGCTCACCAGGCATGCTTTTACCTTCATTGTAACTACATAGCTCTTAAGAAAACAAGGCCTCTCGAGCTCTTCATAAAGACAATTGATAATAGGTAGAAATCTCAGCTGATAGAAAAATTGCAAGCATTAATTGAACTGCAACTCTTTAAGCACTCCTGAAACTCCAGTGCTTTATCTATTATCCTGAACAATGTGAGTGATATATCATGTAGAGCAGAGTAACAGTGTTTGCTAACATTCCCATTTGTAGAAAACAAGAGGAAACCTAATCCTAAAAAGGATCCTGACAATGCTGGTTGCCAGACTTCTTCATTTTCAAGGAAGGGAGAGCTACTGGGTGTTATATTGCATATGCGTGCATGCTGCTGCTTAGAGAGTAATGCAAGAGAGAAAATCCATTTATTGAGGCTCTGGTTGCATGTTAGTGTGCCCTAAAAGTAAATACATGACAGCTTCTCTCTGCTCTCTGTGCCAATTGGTGTGACTACAATACTGTTTACCCATCTGCACGCGCCTCAGGATGTTATATAGCCTGTGCCATGATATCATAGCTAGTGCTGTGTCACTTGAATGGCTTTCAGCGCATTAAATGACACAATGAAATGAAGCATAAAGACTGATGTGACATTTCTCAATAGGAAGCATTTATCTCTGTTCCATCAGTGTTTAATTGACTTGCAAACCACTCAGGACTCTACAAACATTAAGTGAAGAGATATTTAGCAGACAGTAACACTTTACACTAAGTGTCTTTAAATACACTTGTTCATAGTTTAAATGTTCAATAAATAACACATTTTAGATACACACACTGTGAATATTAACAATGACATTTACCTTTGGATTCCTCTATCTATATAATTGAAGGGAATTTATGCTTAACATGCTAAAAATATTTATGGTGTTACATAGTGAAATCTCTACTTGCCCGTATTACTTCACCTTACTTTATTCCAGTCTGTGCTTTGGAGTCTTACAGCTCAATCATCAGAAGTTTGCAAGTAATTGTCATTAATGCATTAAGTAGCACAGTTAGTGTCTATCATATGCTCTTTGTTTTCTCATCCGCTCCCCAGGAGGAGAGGCACACAGTGAATTGTTTGGTTTTGGTACAGAGTTCTGGCCTTTTTTTGCCTTCCATTTGTTTTTTTAATATAGACATTACTATGTGGAAGCTAAGACTATCCCACAGACCGGGATACAGAGAACAGGCCTAAAAGGATGCCAAGCACATGTATTCCACATGTCTCCATCTACCGCAAGCCATATATTTCCCGGCATACCACCGAAAAAAGATTTGTGGAGATTCTTGTGGGACTATGTAGTGCCACAAGAAGGGAGCAAGAGAAATCAAGATCACTGACAATGTCCTGTTTATGTTTGCTGTTTGGCTTGCTCAAAGGGTCAGAAAATTATTTATTTGCCCCTCTGTAAAGAAGCCCCCACTGCCTCCCAAACACCCATGGGCCTCACCAATATGGCATGAGGGAAAATGTGTTCCTGATCCCAAATCTGGTGATTACTTTATGCACGAGGTTGGAGCCCCAGTACATCCTGCATGATAACCTTGGTCTTACTGTAGACAATGTTTATTGCTGCAGAAAGAAGCAAGAAATTATTTTAAAACCAAAACAAACTGGGAGCCAAGTTTAATATCAAAGAAGAGAGAAAAAATGGTCTTTGCAGGTGGCCAGCAGAAACATGAAGCCTTATGTTAACATGACACAACTCATCTCATGAACAACGGAGAGCACATCTACTTTCCATGCTGATCAGAAGGTCCAAAAATGAAACAGCCAAAGACTGATGGCTCAAACATTAATCTGTATGCTGGGTTCATCATATCTTGCCATATAATCCCACCCATAAATTTATCTTAAAATTAATTTTGGATTCTTTCTCCCACAATTCTGTTAAGAAGGCCATTTCAGAACCGACTGTTTCAATGGTTGGAAAATGTTTTCTAATTTCTATTCTAAATATAAGTGATTACTGTAGGGCAGGCGAGGTCCAAGAAATGGGCACCAATGTGTGAGACACTTGGAAGGGAAGTTGGTGAAATTTATGATAATCCTCAGACCCCACAGGAGTTTATTCATGAGTCTGACTAATTGCCTTCTGCAAAGATTGTCATCCTTATTACACATAGTTTCACTAAAGCAGAGGAAAGCTTTTGCTCACTGTGATCTTCACCCAAGAGCATGAGGAGCTCTTGGGTTGTGCATGTAATGGTTTGCAGAAGCTGGAAAAGAAAAGGATTTCAATAGCTTCAGATAACCTGTGTGCTGTAGTGTCCTGTGCCTTCTGAAGTTTCTTCAGCATCGAAAGCCTGTGTACATCACATTGCTGTACCCCAGCTAAAGGACATAAATAAGCGAAGTCAGGTCGTCATCTACTAAGATGAGATGGAAACTCTTCACTGGCCAGAGGAGACAGAAAACCGGCTGTGTTGTCATTTAGGATGAGCAGGACTTCAAAAATATTTCTAGACTGCAGTCTCAATCTACCTATTAAAGCCAAGAAAATTATTCACGGTGGCTACAAAGTCATCAAATTACATTCCACGATCCACTCGCACAATTTCTGCCATGGCTTTATTTCAGATCAGTCACTCTTTACTCATAATTTGACCTGTCCAATAAATGGGCTATTCTGGCAGTAATAGTGTAAAAGAAAGGTGGAAGAGATGTAAAGATTAGGACTTCCTCCAGTGAGATATCAGTTTAATTCATTGACCTGAAATGCTACCACTTCTCTCAGTGGAGACAACAATGTCTTGGTCATCATCTTTAAATGCTAAACACAGGGTCTGGGGGAAAGAAATGCATGCATATCCCTATAAGCACACCTATTCACTGGAATTATGGAATAATCCATAACTTTAACAAATTAACATTTGAAGAAGTAGTTTTTTCTGAATCTAAAATATTACTTTTAAGTAGATGAGCTTGTAAATGGCATATAACTCCTCTGGATTTACAAGTGGGGTGTTTATCTAATGGTATTTCACTATGATATAGCCAGATGTCTTCAGTGCTGACCATCAAACTATGCATTTGTTAAAGGCAAGGAATACTCATTCTCTGAGTGAAATATTGGCAATTTCAGTTCAGAGGTCCCAGAGTAGAACTTTATTTCACAAGTCAGGAAGCACACACCACGTCTGTAAGTCTTGAGCTGAGATTTGCCTTGGGTATTAGGAGCTTCAAAACGAAATTAAAGAACAAGCAATGCAAATGAGCTGCTGATTAATAGGTACCATGCTGTTTAAGAAGGCAACCTGTATATGTATTTTTTTACAAAGGTGCTTAATATGTGTTCAGAGCACTCCTTACATCCTCAGTCCTGAAGTAGGCTGCAGGTACTCAGGGTTGAGGAAGATGCTTGGACAAGATTTGACATCTTCAGTAGAGTGGATAGAATCATAGAATCATAGAATCATTGAGGTTGGAAAAGACCTCTAAGATCATCGAGTCCAACCGTCAACCCAACACCACCATGCCCACTAAACCATGTCCTTAAGTGCCTCATCTACACGTCTTTTAAATACCTCCAGGGATGGGGACTCCACCACTTCCCTGGGCAGCCTCTTCCAATGTTTCACCACTCTTTCCGTAAAGACATTTTTCCTCACATCCAATCTAAACCTCCCCTGGCACAACTTGAGGCCATTTCCTCTCGTCCTATCACTTGTTACTTCGGAGAAGAGACCGACACCCACCTCGCTACAACCTCCTTTCAGGTAGTTGTAGAGAGCAATGAGGTCTCCCCTCAGCCTCCTTTTCTCCAGGCTAAACACCCCCAGTTCCCTCAGCCGCTCCTCATAAGACTTGTTCTCCAGACCCCTCACCAGCCTCGTTGCCCTTCTCTGGACACGCTCCAGCACCTCGATGTCCTTCCTGTAGTGAGGGCCCCAAAACTGAACACAGTATTCAAGGTGCGGCCTCACCAGTGCCGAGTACAGGGGCACGATCACTTCCCTACTCCTGCTGGCCACACTATTTCTGATACAGGCCAGGATGCCATTGGCTTTCTTGGCTGCCTGGGCACACTGCCGGCTCATGTTCAGCCAGCTGTCGACCAGCACCCCCAGGTCCTTCTCTGCTGGGCAGCTTTCCAGCCACTCTTCCCCAAGCCTGTAGCGCTGCATGGGGTTGTTGGGGCCGAAGTGCAAGACCCGGCACTTGTCCTTGTTGAACCTCATACAGTTGGCCTGGGCCCATCGATCCAGCCTGTCCAGGTCCCTCTGCAGAGCCTTCCTACCCTCGAGCAGATCAACACTCCCGCCCAACTTGGTGTCATCTGCAAACTTACTGAGGGTGCACTCGATCCCCTCATCCAGATCATCGATAAAAATATTGAACAAGATTGGCCCCAGTACTGAGCCCTGAGGAACACCGCTCGTGACCGGCCACCAACTGGATGTAACTCCATTCACCACAACTCTCTGGGCCCAGCCGTCCAGCCAGTTTTTTACCCAGCGCAGAGTCCACCTGTCTAAGCCGTGAGCCGCCAGCTTCTCTAGGAGAATGCTGTGGGACACGGTGTCAAAGGCCTTGCTGAAGTCCAGGTAGACCACATCCACAGCCTTTCCCTCATCCACTAGGCGGGTCACCTGGTCATAGAAGGAGATCAGGTTTGTCAAGCAGGACCTGCCTCTCATGAACCCGTGCTGGCTGGGCCGGATCCTCTGGTTGTCCCGCTCATGCCTTGTGAGTGCCCTCAAGATGAACCGCTCCATAATCTTCCCCGGCACCGAGGTCAGGCTGACAGGCCTGTAGTTCCCCAGATCCTCCTTCCGGCCCTTCTTGTGGATGGGCGTCACATTGGCAAGCCTCCAGTCGTCCGGGACCTCCCCCGTTAACCAGGACTGCTGATAAATGATGGAGAGCGGCTTGGCGAACACCTCCGCCAGCTCCCTCAGCACTCTCGGGTGGATCCCATCCGGCCCCATAGACTTGTGAGCATCCAGGTGGCGTAGCAGGTCATTGACTGCTTCCTCTTGGATTACGGGGGGTTCATCCTGCTCGCCGTCCCCGTCTTCCAGGTCGGGGGGCCGAGTACCCTGAGGATAACTGGTCTGCCTGTTAAAGACTGAGGCAAAGAAGGCATTGAGTACCTCAGCCTTTTCCTCATCCTCAGTGACAATGTTCCCCCCCAATATATATGCATATAAGGATGTTCCTAAATTGTAATGTAGCTTCAGCATAGATTTTTGAGAGTTTATTGTGATTCATTTGCCTGTACAAGCTTACATGTCTTTTTGGATCCATGAACAGCATTGTGGTAAATTGCATGGAACTTTTTAGAAGTAATCTGTCAGTCCTAGAAACATTTTCCAGCTCTGTTACTACAAATACCTTCCTTTTAAATAGGTCCTACTCTCTTCTTTATTTAAACTAGTCGTAACTGAATTTCCTTTGAGACCCTGGTCAAATATTTCAACAGGCACTGGGGAACAGTTAATGACAAAGTCTGTAAAATTCTGTGCCCTGCTCATCATATTTCTATTATGTTAATAATCTTCACCTGTTTTGCTTGCTTGCTTTTTTCCAAATGTGAAATATGCTTTGGGTAGGCACATGATTTGGGTGCTGCAGATTTTACCCTGTGTTTGTGCCATATTGCAGCAAAACGATTTAGCAAAGCAAGGGAGAGCAGAGGTGGTTATTACACATCAATGACGTCAGTGTGGTGGTGTGACAGTGCACATGGCACTCTCCCTTCTACGTGCACAGTTGAGACAAGGAAGTCAGGTTCTTACCCCAATGCATGTATCGCTCTGCAGACAGCCATTTAATTTGCACAGGACTGGTGTCTGTGAACAGCAAAGCCTGTGTCCCCTTCACCTACCAGTTACCAGGCTGGTGCTCCTTATCTGAGTAGGTGTCAAGGAGGCCTTGCTAGTGGCAAACACTCTCCCAGCAGATAAAACCTATTGCTCGCACGTCTGTGAGAAAACCCATGGGAAAAGGAGCCACGCGTGGCCCTGCAGCCCCAGGCAGAGCTCTTGCAGCGGAGACAGTTCCCTCATTTCGGAAGGGAATTTGAGCAGGACTTTGTGTCCTAAAAGCATGGAGCAAATTGCTTTTCTATAGTAAGTTCCAGCTCCAGGTTAGTGAAGTTTCTTAGAACAGTACGTATTTTTTAGTACCTGATATATCGCATAATAGTATGTTATAGCAGTAACATGAACTCTCATTCTATCAGCTACGCAGGTCCTTCTGAAATAATTTGCACTGCAGACATAAACAGCTACTTTTTTATTACTTAAAACACCCCTTTCAACTTTCATTGTCACCAAGATAAAATGGCTTCAAACAAAAAAATCCCTCTAAAACAAACAAACGAATGAAGGGTCACGAATCCTCAAAAATAACAATGCTGCAGGTCTATTTTGGTAATTCTTTTGGCAGAGTAATATGGAAGCGTCTCTCAAATGAACTGCTTCCAAGTTTCAAGGGAACAGGTCATAAATAGATTGTTCAGGAAATTCACAAAGTTTGGGTACGATAATGAGAAAGTAGTTGATTAAAGGCAAATTTTGAATTTACCTATCTGACTAAGTTACAGCAGCAATGGACGTGCCTCCCAAACAGGGCACCAGCATGTTTCTTTTTCTTAACCCTTTATGGGTTTTTTTTTTCCTAAATTAAATCTCCATCCTTTTCTCAGCAGTGACTTTATCTCCGGAGCCAGAGATAGCCTTTGAGCCAGGCAAGGAGAGGACACAGTACAATAAAGGACATAGAGGTCTTTGTGATGACAACAGGAAAAGCTCAAGGAAGAAAAGAGAGTGGCGCTGAAGGATGTGTGCCAGAGAGGGACGGGGAGGGAGGGGATGCCTGGGCCAGAGAGGGAAGAAGGTGAAGGAGTCCTGGAAGTCGCTGTTATTTCAAGAGATGGCACAGATAGGCAGAGAGCAGACTACAGAGCGCGGCCGCTGACCTTTCGCGAGCTTCACGTTACAGCAGTCATCGGCTGCAAGCACCGACAGAGCTGGTCCGTCTTCAGCAGTACTCTGAGACACCCCCTCGCTGCCTCGCTGCGTCTCCTCTCTCCCTTACAGACAATACTGGCTTTCCTCCGCTTCCTATTTTAAACGCCTGTGAACCTCCCGATTATTCAAGCAGGCTGCATTCCCTTAGCGTAGGGCTGGCAAAAATTTGACACCGCGGGATAGCAGGAGGAAAGGATGTTTTGATTTCTTCACCAAAACACACCAGTTTATCTTTAATCATTGTGAAAGCAATCGAAATGGAAGTCTGAAGCATTTCCAACTTTCCTTTTCTTATCAAGGGGAAAATACACATAGGAATGATTCCATTATCGGGAAATAATTTAAAAGGGACAGAAATTATGCGGGAAGACTTTCTCTTCCTTTTCAAAATCTTTTTTTCATACTGAAGAAAATAAGTCTACAGATTTTATACTCTTTTTTGTAAAAATATGGAAAAATAGGCATTTCTCTGTTATTTTTCTATTTTAAATTTTATCTGAGTAAGAAAGATTAACTTTCTTCTGGCCATCTCTCCCTATATATGTATATTCAGCTGGGAAAAGACACAAAACGATTGACATTGTAAAGATTTTTAGATTAGTCATAAAAAGAAAACAGCACATTCAAACTTGCCATGTTATTAATAGCAAAAAAATTACATTAACCAGGATGCTTTCTCCCAAAGGATCCTAAAGCGTTTTAGAAAAAAACTCTAAAGGATGCAGTGATGTATCATTGACAGTCAGTCATTCTTCTGTTGAAACTCAGCACCTTGTTGGCAGCAGCACTACCTGGTTATTTCAGACAGGAAGTGAAATATATTTCATTTAATTGCAGGAATAATGTACGTGGCTAGAGCAATACTTTGATTTGGCATTTGGTCACGTCACACATTTAATAGCTGTGTTATTGTGACAAGTGCTATGCAATTCTCCACAGCCCAAGTGGTCAACATCATTTCATCTGAATGATGGCAGCTTCAATAGTATAGCAGTACCCTAAACATCAGTTGGGACACCGATTCAGTGCTGGCTCGGAGGCGATATGCTAACATGCTAAATTACAAACATCATTCTCTACATAATGTGTTCCCTGGACATTTTCTGCTCAAAGCAGGGTCCTTGTTAAACTTATTAGTTTTGAGAACTGAAGGAGGGCTAGTACATAGGGTGTGAAAGCCTGCTTCAGAGAACTGCAGTTACTGTTCATCCTTAATTTGCTATTCTGATCTAGGCAGGCTGTCAAAACAGAAACAAAATAGAAAAACGGTGCAAGTTCTGCAAGATATCAGCACACATTTTGTTGTCGTCTGGATAGAGCCTCAAAACAACTTTCATTGAAATCCGTTCTGTTTTTCAGAAAATTTTTTGCAGTTTGCTTCCTTTAAAAGTGGGATAAATAGCAAGTTAAATCTTGCAGCTAGACTTGTTCAAACTTGCATGCGACTGATCATCTCCAGTGAATGCGCACACAGGCACCGCAGAAGGTATCACAGCGAGAAGGTGCAGCACACCTTCTTGTGATCTCAATAAAAAGCCCGTTGTGTTTGGAAGTTTTTTGTATCTTTTGGCTGTCCCCTTGTCCCGGAACTGTTTTCTGAGGTATGTGAAGAAGTATGACCTCTTAGTTACCGCCCCCAGCCCGTTTTGTGAGAGTACGACAAGTTAATTGTGCCTGACGATATGGATGACCCTTTCAAGTCATGTAAAATGATACTGCTCTGCTTATCACAGGTAGATAACCATTAATATTACGTGTACTGTCTATGGGAAGAGAAAGGGTCTTGTTTGTTTTGAATGTTTTCAAAGGTAGGAAACAAAGGGTCCTGTGGGGACACCAGCACACAGCAGGCAGTGCAGCCATACAAATTGAACTTTGAAGACAGGAACCTGCAATAAAAATGGGTGAAAGACAGAAACACGGCTGCTTCTTTACAATAAGGCTAAGCCATTTCACTGAGGTGTACAGCAATACAGAAGTAGAATAATGTCACATTTAACTCAAGCAGAGCTCCTGGCCGAAGCTCCCTCTTGGTCAGTCACTATTTTTACTGAATGAATCCTCAATTCTTACTCATTTTTAACCAGGCTCATGTGTAATAAAATCTTTTAAAATAATCGGCACCTCTCAAAATCTGGGCCAGAAATATTTTGTCCAGATAAGACCCAAAGAAAAGGGGGTCTAGAGCCTGAAACCTTTGCATTATTGTAACATTAATCATTACAGCTTAGGAGCACAGACCAGAGAGTCCTTAAATCTAACTATAAACAACACATCTCGGTACAAGGGTCTTTCTTTGCAACCATGGGCACCACTCAGCTTATATTCACTAGAGGGGCAAGGCAGGATGAAGAAAAAACCAGCCAGCTGGGTACATGATGGGAGGATTTATGAGTTTCATTTTACCTCGGTGAAATATTTTATAGCTATAGAACAGAATTTTCAGCTTGATTCAGCCTTCTGAGACCAGTGGACTTTGGATCGAGCCTTTAAAATGCTTGTTTAAAAAAAAACCAAAAAACACAGCTCCCTAAAAAGCCTGAAAGTAAAATGCACCTATTTCTTTGTAACATGCAACATGCATTGCCCTCTGAGGAATCACATTTTTAAGTCAGTGGAAAATGTCTCATTAACTTGAACTGGCTTTGGATCAAGCTCCAGAAGGTTTTGAAAAGACACTGCCAGTGTCTGAGGGCTTCAGACAGCCTCATTTTTTGAAGCGGAATATAATAGTTTCTAGTGCTATTTTTAAGTTGTATAATGTGCACTATGTCATTTGTGGTAAAACAATACGATAACAAATAACAAGTTTATATTTCATTTGTTGGATTTTGTGCTATCTGTAGAACAAGAATGTAAAGTATAGAATTGCCGGGCAGGCAAAGAGCTGATTGAGGAAAGGGATCTCTCAACAGAGCTCAGTGGAAACACCGTGTTTCAGAGAATAATGAAGATCCCAGATCCCCAGTGCCTCAGTCGTTTGGAATAATTAGGGGTTCACTTACTAAGGGTCAGATCATCTCGTTGACCTCTAAACTTTCTGATCTTTAGGAACCTCCTCAAAACAGGCAAAAATCAAACAAGAAAGTACTATCTGCCTTTTTAAGTGAGTTTTCAGGAAATCAAAGATACGATTTCTCTGAAGTTAATTAAAGCATTCCAAAGGTTTCATTTCTGAAGCCTTTCAAAAAGGCAGCTCTTGCCTCGGTTGTGTGAAAATATAACATATTTCTTACATCTTATAGAGAAGAAATGCATTTTAAAAATTACTCCAAAGGAAAATTACTGTTGCTAGTTATAAAATAACACTTTTTTTAGGGCAAATATTTTTATATTTTGACATTTGGTTTTCATTGTGGAAAAGCTGTCAATTTGAAATTTCTTGCAAACGCAGAAATTTGGGGGGAAGCAATCAGAGTCATGGGGCTGATTTATTTTGAAAATACTGCTGAAACATCACAGTACCAGTTATTTGATAGATTTGAAACAGTAGGCACATATAAATATAAAATCTATGGTTAATAAAATATGCCATGTAATGAAAATTAATTAGGATGGTGAAGTGGGAACAAATGGGTGAGTCAAAAGATTCAGTACATTTGTCTTTCAAATACAGTCATTGAAGTGCTTTGAATCCTTTTGATTTCAACAAAAGACCTATCATTCTTTTTTACCAATAAGAGAAAATATCAACAGCATGGTGTTTGAAACACTTTCATAGCATGTCTGTGAACAAAGAGACATAAAAAATGATGAAGTTGAAAATGAATATTTTGCTAACGCTACAAAAGCAGAAATAAAATTAAACACTTGTTAATGAATAGTATGTGTTCACTTGATTTACATAAGGTTGCAAAAAAACTATCACAAAGGATTTACAGGGCAATAGAATTCAATATTGATACTGCAATGTTGCATTTGAGCGATAACTTATTATAACGGCTACATGATTTTAGTTCACTTGTAGCATGAAACACTAAAGATTTTAACTTGAAAGAAAATTATACCATTGTATGCGTATATTTTTTCCTGTGTTTTACAGAACAAATGGATCTTCTGACTTTCACTGAACACTGCTGGTACTGCCATGAAACATCTCATTAAAATGTTGCATGAAAGCTTCCTTCTTTTAAAAAAAATCTTACCATTATAAGAATTGCTCTAACAATGTGCTTACCTTCTTCTGCTAATAAAATAGAATATTGAACTAGCAACTTCAGAGAAATTAACAATTTCTCTGCTACTCTGAGAAAGTATCCCTCAGAAAGGAGAATTGCCGGAAACATCATGAAATCCCCTTGACCTTGCCGCTGCTCTTGATTTTGTGTAGAGGGCACTAAGCTTTCAAAGATGCTCATGCACCCAGTCCCTCTGAAATCATGATACTTCTTAGGTACTTGAATACCTTGAAGTATTTAAGCTTTACACTGCAGTGATAGGCTGCAGTGTGCAATTCTTGGGCAGACAGCAGAGGTCTTCCAAATTCATTTTGCAACAGTAATAGGAATACTTGATCACTTTGGTATTCTGAAGTAAAACTCCTCTTTGAAGCAGTTCTCATGTAAGGTTTCATTTTATCTACATGAAAATCCTCAGATATTTTGCTGAATCCTTTAGGAAAGGCTCTATTGACCTACATGGAAAATAATTTGCAAGAAAACACTGTGAACATAAATTTTAGAGCTCTCATAAAACATTATGCATGGGACAAGTGAGGCCATATTACATCGAAAAATGGACTCTGTCCATAGAGTTATCAGTTAGGTTAGTGGTTAATATGTAACCTTCAACCTACAAACCCTGAAAAATGAACTGTCCGCACTCCATATCACCTCGAAAAATGTGTGGGTATAGTCACTTTCCATGATCTCATAACTTTATCACTGATTTTGTTAACTTCATACTATTAAGCTAAACAAAAATTCTCCTTCCATCTATTTTTCTGCCACACAGAAACGTTTCATGCTAAAAAGCTACTTTAATAGTTCTCCTGCTACACGCAGTTTTTATTATAGCATTTTTACCTAGATAGAGCATTGAAACTATTTTATGTTTTCCTAAATTATGTGATCCAAAACTGTAACATAGAAATATATGAACATTTAGAAGATGTATTTTACTCAGCTTATTCAAGGATTTAAGATACCATTTTATATAAGATCCTTATCATTTTAACAAAATTGATCAAGCAAGGTGCCACTAACTTTAAAATTTGGTATTGGTTTTTTTTGTTAATATCTTTTTAAAAGGCTAAGCCATATTATACCAGCCAAGCCTCGATGCCAACTGATTTAAATGCTGACTGCATTCTGTTCTCCTCACAAACCATGGGATAGATACATGTAGTGCAGTTATGCAGATACCTTTATAACTATTTTGTTTCTTGCTACTGAACACTAGAACTAGAAGTCCCACAGAAATACTTTTTGTGTTAGGCAAGAATGGATTTGGCTACACTATTTTCCTTTAGTACCATCCATACCCAGAGGGAACTGTTACTCAAATAGAAATGAGAACACATACTCCAAGCTTCAGGGGAACATTGTGTTCCCTAAAAACCCTAAATAAAGACCTTGTCCCTAAATTAAGACCCTATTCCCTAAATAAAGACCCAACAAATCCCGCCTAAGAAACTACGGAAGTGACTGAACTTTTATTGAACCTCAAAGTTTTGGCTTATCTCTTGGGCAATGGCTGGGCTGGTTCTTATTTATATCCCTATTTAAAACAAGCAGATTAATTCTTGGGTTTGCTTTCAAATTTAGTCACACATGGAATGTCTTAATTGTTTGTTAAAGGAACAGCAGGTTGTGGTCAGGGTCAAATGCCCTTGTGCTCAACAGATTTTAACTTTGCATAGTACTAACTCTTGAGACTATGATAAGCAAGCAAAGCAAACCTAGAGGAAGATCTTCATGCTGTATGAGGGAAGCGCTGAGTGTGCAGGTATGCAAGGGCAGGGGAAAGGGAGGAGGGGACCTGAGTCCATGGGCATGTTTTAACATGTTGGACAGCGTAGTACATAGTGGTAAACAGGCCTTCGGTGCATGCATGTCAGGGAGTGTGGGATTCTGCAAGATTAGTAGTAAAACAATGCAAGATGTCTCTGCTGCAGAGTTAAATTGAGTGTTGGCAGAAGGATTTAGGTATATGGGCTGGAAACCTGGTTCTGTGTTCACTCCGGCTAGTAACATATCACCTGCTTTGTAGTGGAGGCATAAGCTGGACCAGGGACCTGCTGATGGTCCTCCAGTGGTGCCATTCCAGAATTTTCTGTTTTTCTGCGGGCTCCTCCCTGCGTCACTGGGGAAGGATCTTCAAGTGGTTTGCTATAACACAGCACAAGGTATCATGAGATTTCTGCTCACATATGATGAAGATGTCTTTCAGATGTATGTGAGGAAACGCGAAGGCCTGGTGGAGTGACAGAACCATGAGGTACCGCAGAAGAGCTGCCCATAGGCACGAGCCCACCGGTTGGTCGGACTAGCGCAGCTGTGAAAGCCATGTGCTGGTTGAGTGGTTTTTAAGGCAGAGCCCCAGGAAGCTGGGGGATGAAGGCTCTCCTCATCATTTCCTCGCTGTCCTTCCAAATCTGATCCTGCCCGTTCAGGGACAGATTATGAGGGGGACTGGAGTGGTTGGATGGTAACAGGTAAGACATGGATAAATCTCTTTTTACGTGACCTATGAAGTGTCAGTCTCAGGTGTAACACTCCTGATCACTAAGTCCCTCTCCCCGCTGGTGAGCAAATCCTCCCAAAAAGGAGAAATTAGCAGGAGTAAATAAGGGGGGCTTGACCTCCCCTGGCTGCGGTGGGCCAGAAGAAGTGGATGGCTCAGCAGGCAAACCGCCTGTTCCAGCCCAGTGGTTGGCACAGCATCTTACTTGCATATCAGGCAGCCTCCAGGGAAGAAAAAAGGGTTATTTTAACTCAGTCAAACATGGTTTCAGCTCTGTGCTCTTCTGCAAGGAGAAAAGGGAGGGATCTCCTGTGTTTGGGACCAAGGGACTGGTTCTGTTTGTTTTCCTTTGGAGAAGACCGATTGCCAACTTTTCCACTCCCTGGAACAAGGGGGGCTGGCTTCATTTATTTTCAGCACCCTCCAGGAAACAAGGCTGTTAGGTTTATTATCCTGAAGCTAGAAGGCCAGTTCAGTTTCTTTACTAGGTAGGGGTACGGTTACTAAATTTACCGTGCTTTTTAAAAAGGGTTGAGACTTGGAGCAAGTCTGTTATTCCCACTAATTACCTGATGCCCCGACATCTCTTTGGCCGAAATCCGCAGCTCAAATCGTGACCTGCCAGCATGAGCAAAGACCTTACATAGGCAGCAACCTTCAGTTAGCTCTGGTAAAAGAGAAATCCTAAGAGCTGTGTAGAAATGTGTCTGTTTCCATGTGCCTGCGGTTATGTCTGTATGATAGTGGTATCGGTTAAGGGCAGTGAGTACACAAGTGATTAATAAGACTGGTTTACAGCAACATGCCAGCCTCCTACAAGACAAAAAGAAAATCCAAGTAGCATTACACAAGAGAAAGGTACATTTCTTTCTCTGATCTCTTTAGTGCTTACAAGATTTAGATAACATGCTTATCATGAAGCAGATGGAGATATTTTGCAAGTTTTACTTGGTGTGGTAACAACTATTACCCTTTACACCTTTGTAAATACCCTGAAGTTCGCAAGAGTAAGGGCATAAATAAAGTGAACAAACACAGCCTAAATCCAAAGACCTCTTGGCTTTTCACATACATCTCTAATTAAATAATGAGGATGAATTTTTGTGAGGTTGTAATAAAATACAATTATTTAAATAAATATCTGAACAAAATAGTCATATGGCCAGAATAAATTACCATCATATTTTTAATTATTGAAACAAGTTTTGGTAGGAAGGAATGAATAATAGTAAAAGATTTAATTAATGAATTCAGAGAGGGGTTATTTACAGCACTAACATCAACAACATAACATCTAACGTAATTAGGGATCAAAAAAAACCTACGACAACACTAACATCTGACATAATTAGAGATCAAAGAAAGTCTACCAGGCAAGCAAGACCCTTCTTGCAGAAGAAGATGTGGTCTCCCAGTCTTTAATTCTTGCTTTTCTCTCCTTTAAGTTTCTTTCCCAAGTACTTTTATTTCCTCTAGAATATTTAACCATGGATAATGAAATAATTTTTGTAAGGGATCAAATAACCTGCAGCAGTAGCCTGTTGTTTCTACAGAAGCTAGACGGCAGAAACGACTGCTGAATATTGACTTCATAATACTACTACATATGAGAGGAACGTGGCAAGGGGAAGCAGGACACGTCACTGTTATTTAGCACAAATGCCGATTTAAAATTTTTTCCCAAGATGCATAAAGGGTCCTTCTGACCCGGGTAATTTCAGCAGTGCTTTGGAATAGTAGGTCTATAAAGTTATAGGGCAGTGGCCTTGTTCTACCTTGGCCTTGTCCTGTGCCTTTTGATGACTCTCAGGCATGTGCATGGTTTAGAATAGGACTCCTGCCAGGAGGTAAAAATGAATTACATTAATTGGATTAAATGAATTAGAGGAAAGTTAGTGAGGATTTTTTTGTGGAATTTTCTTCCACCCAAATGTGTCATACTTATTTTTGCAATTTCTTTGACTTGCTCCATGTTTCCTGGCTGTGCTCAGAAACCTGTTCCAGTCAGTGAAAAGGATGCCTCCTCTGCCTAGACTGAAGGCAAAGGAAGAACATCTAATAAAACATTCAGAAGAGGAACTGATTGTCACAAAATTTGTCTCAATTTCTCCTTCCCCTCATTTTCTGTCAGAATTTGAAATCCTATGAATAGAAAAATTTTTAAAAAAAAAAGCTTGCAAAATGTCATCAAAATTTCCAGGTGAAGAAAAACATTAAACTTGTTCTAATATCTATTGGATCTTTGAATTTTCTGTTCCTTTGAAATTCTTGCATGCTCCTCCAGAAGGAAGTAACAAAATATAAAAGGCATTCATTTTCTGTAATATTGTTGTAACTTGAGAAACTCAAAATTCATCTCCAAAAGTGACTATTTACTCAGTAAACCATGTAGGGCTTCTGTACCAGCTCCATGCTCCCTTAGAATCTGTGTCTTTAAAAGTTTTGGTAGTAGGATTTAAAATCAGTTATTAAAAGCTTTTACTATCAACAAATCACATGCTGGAACAGGAGAATAACATGCCCTCGTTTTTCTCCAGCTTTCTGTGGGCTCCGAAGGGCTCTGCCCTCGGTCGCCTTCCCTCCTGCCCCAGGAGAGGGCACCTCCTCTCAGGGGAAACTCGTCTGTAAACACAAGCCCAACTGCTTGCGCTGATGACTCAAATCCACCCGTATGCTCCCTTCTGTCCAAGCCCAAAGCTCAGCCTGCTTCTCTCGGAATGTCTCGCCATCGGCTCAAGCTCAGTATGGCTCACCAGAGCTCTTAATCTGTCTTCTAAGCTCTCTTTACTGCTGCTTTTTCTAGTCACCGTGGCTAACATCACTGGCCCGTCTGCTGTCTGGGCCTTGAACTTGTCAGCACCTTCAGGCTGGGACTTTCTCCACCTCGGCTTCTTATATCAAGCCTCTGTGTAAATCCTGATACATAAAACTTCAAAGCTGTGACCTCATACTTCCATGCAGCTAAAATTACCAGTCCGGCTTTCATCCTTTCACCTTTCTGTTCCCACAAGATGCTTCTCCCCGGTTTTGATAGCGCGCGTTTCCCGCTCTTTCCTCTGTGCCCACAGCTGTAAGCGGGTTTCCTCTCTCCTTGCGCCTTCCCACCAGCTCCTCCGTCATCAAGCATAACATAATTTTCCTCCGTGCAGATTGCAGCCCTGCTGCCATCTCTGATAACCCACGGCACCAGCTGTCATCGCACATTCGTAAATCTTTCACACCAGTAATGTCCTCTTCCTACACTGCCCTTCCAGCCTGGGAGGAGCTCTCTGTAAAAATATACAGCACTCCGCCATTACGCACCTTCAAAATTTCCCCAGGAGCTTTCCTTTTTCCCACTGTCTGCAAAAAACAGGTTGCTGGCTCACTGCAAGTGTTATATACACAATGACCAGTAACGTCGTATTATTTTCCTCCACATCCCTGAATGTAGCTACCTGTCGTTTTGTGTTTTCTACTTTGATCGTAAACCTTAGATCGTAAATGCAGCATCTTTACCACTTGGGCATGTGTGGCATAGGGCACAGCGAAGCCCTGGTCCACAACTGAATTGCACAGACACTGCAGTACCAGAACTACAGACATTTCACATTCACCTACACAAATGTTGGGAATACGTTATTCAGTTACCGGACTAGGTTTAATTCATACTTATTTAGAGGAGAGGCTAAAGTTATCCCTGAATGTTAAAAAAAAAAAAATTGGATTCTTTACAAATATAATTATTTAGTGTCTACCAAAATTTAGTACCTCTCTTCAAAGGCACTTCTGGAATTGAATTTTTTTCTTTCTTCTTATTTTTGTCTCCATTGTGGAATTGTAGTGGCAATATTTTAAATGAGTTGTTATACAGGGTGGCTAGAGCACTACTGTGTGTGATAACCTAGCACATTGTCCAACGTAGTCTGCATTTCAGATGCGGTGATCACTGAATTGCATACATTTTTCTTTCTTTCTTTTTCCCATGTATCGAGAGGCTCTTCTCAAAGGCATGTGCAAGTCTTGCTTGGAATCACATTTCTGGTTCTCTGACTCTAAAGTTTATTTTTTCTTCAGGGATCTATAGTTTCTATAGTATTATAACCCAAACCAAATGTTTTCTGAGGCACAATAGAAAGCTCTATTTCTAAGCCATTTGAACACATGTATTCGAAATGTATTAAACATGGGTAGATGATGACTGCAGAAGAAGATATTTCTAGATGTGGAGTCTTTTAAAAGGAGCTAAAACTGTTTTCCTTTCCAAGAAAAATATATCCGTTTCCCTATGTTTAGTGTATTTCAAATTCTGTCAACAAGTCATAAGCTGTTAACAGGAAGCTGCCTTCTGTTTCGCTCGCTGCCAAGATTAGGGGTGACATTCCTACCCTCTTGAGATCAGTGACAAAACTTCCTTTGACTTCAATAGGGAGAAGATTTCATCCAAAGCAAGAAAATTATTATCCTTACATTTTCAGAACTGAAAAGAATATAAAGCCCCCTTCCAATTCATACTTATCTCCATTTTCAGATACTGCCATGTATACTGTCATCCTGTTCAATATAAAGGTTATCTTAGTTGGTTTTGATGCCTGAAGACAGGAATTAGCTTATAGAAGTATTTTTGCACCATACAACAACAAAAAAGAGTAGTTCAGAAAGACAAAAGCAAACACACAAAAATAAGCACTTCTCTTTCCATTTTATTAATATGGATTTGCTATCTTTCCACAGAAAAGAATTAATATCATTTCATTAGACAGAGAATGATGCTTATAGATAGTTCTTTTTGCAGAGTGATGTTTGGTGGGAGGAGATGAAGAAAGGTTGATTCAAAGATCAGTGAAATAGGTGGGGAAAAAGTAGATAGAAAAACTTCTACTGACTGTGTTGGGCTTTATGTCACACCCTTCTCCGCTGTTAAATACTGCGTAGCAAGGAAAGTTCAAACTGTTCTAATTTTTCTGCAAGAGCCTTCTTAACAATAACAGCAAAATACACAAGCCATGGAGTCTCAGCTGAATTGTATAAGTTTAGGATACATTTCCGGAAATGCTGAAGTAAGTATAACCTAGGTGTCAGGAATACATGGTGATCTGGTGTATAAGTAGGCAGTACCTAACCTTGCAAACACTGGAGCTCTCTCTGATAACTTATTAAAAGACCCAAACACACCAAATTCAGTGAAAGCTGAGTATTGACTATCTACCCAGGGACACAAGGGCCCAGATTTTCCTATGTGATCTCTGGTATTTGGCAAATCCTTCTTTTAATGGCCAATTGTTATCAGTTAAAAACTGAAGACTAAAAACAAAGCGTCAATTAAAAAAATTTGGTCATCAGCCTCTTCTAGGGTTAGAATTTTGTTCATTCTTCACTTCACAAAGAAGGTCACTGCAGAAGGAAAAGGTGAGCCTAAAACACCTTAACTTTCATCTATCTGAAAAAATTCCTTCAAAGAAAAGTTATTTTTAATTGGGTGTAGTTATACTATGATCTGTGTGTTGATACTCACACGTCAGTTTAGATATGTTTATCATACCATAATCATGGTTTAGATTGCCTACCTGATGAAATACTTTGAAATACTACTTTGTAATTGCTATTCCATACTAATTCCCCATGTGGACATCCCTACATTGCTTAATTGACTTCACAGCACCGGGAGTGTAAGCATACCAATGCACAACCCCAGGGCAAGCTAGAGTATGATTCTGCAGCATGCCACTGACTTCAATGCACCCATCCTGTCCCATGGTGCGCAGAGCAGTTTACCACAATGAAATATTGCTTTGCTTGATTGTACTTTCAAATATCAACCAGACCTACATCATGTCAAAGTTTCTGTAACTGAGATAATAAAACCATATTTTATGTTACATAAGCTACTTCATAATTCAGCTCAAAAAGCAAGCAACCCTTCAATTATCCATAAACAATACACAATTTTCATAATTAATATGTACAGTAGATGAACATAATTTAGGAATCAAAGATTCACTGAAAATCAACATGACTTAGGCTCTTGAGTCAGTGCTTCCAAAATAGCAATCCAGCAGAGCAGACACTTTCAGAGTCACATTCCTCTGAAACTCGAGTTATTTGTACACCTCAGCACATGCTCATGACAGTGAAAGACTGAGGTTCTGCTGACACCTGTTGATAAATGTCTGAACAGCAGAACCGGTGTCTTACAATTAGGTAAATGAAAAAAAAAAATACAACAAAACAGGAGCAAAGGTACTGACCTGCCTTCCTTCTATAGCAGAAAAGTTTCCAGTCATTGCTAAGTCATAGTGGTGGAGTGAGGTTGGGGAAAGGACGAAACCAAAATTTGCTGTTAGATTTTTTGTCAGATCTTCCCTGAGAAGGACGATGAGGTCACTTCCTACTGAGTCAATACACTACTTGCAATGAGTCATTGTGGAGATGCTGACTAAGCTGAAAGAGATTTGCTAATGACTGGATGATCAGCAGAAGTATAATTAATATCAGCAGAGACCAGTATGTGTTTTTCAAATGATCAGATACATGCTAACATGGGAGTGTGATGAGATGATAAAGGCTACTGAGAGATTTTCAAACTATTTTTTTTAAATACGGGAAAATAATTTTTTGCTTACTCAGCAGCTTAGCCTCAAAACTCAGCAAATATCATATCTGAACTCTGCTGGGGTTGGTTAGGCCCAAGAAAAGGGAAAATTTTAATAGCATTTTACTTGCTGCTACAACACTAAACAATTAAGATAGGCTGCAAATTTTCAGTTACCGTACAGTCCTAACACTAATCACTTTTAACTTTGTCTTAAGCAAACAAAGGGAGAAGATTGCTACACCTTTCATAGTAAGTATTTTGTTAACAGATGGAGCGCTGTACTCTTTTTCATTTGTACAGGGGGTGCATGGTCCCTGGTAAGAAAAACATGTTTCGGGCAGCATTTTCGACACTATGTAACCTGTATTAACTGCTTTTCTGATAAGAAAAGTTCAGACAGTGTAGATGTGCTGCTTTTGCTGTTGTTCACATGTGATCCTTCCCCCCCCAAAGAAACAAAGGAGAAATTTACAGTAAAGAGAAAATTCACTTTCTGTCCCTGGTGCTCACCTTTGAAAGAAAATTGCTGCTTGTAAAATACAGGCCGAAAGATCTTATCTTGGACAACCATGTACTTGGGTTTCTTTGTATATTCCCGCCTTCTCTGTATCCAGGATGAATTGGAAGGTATTGTAATGGATAATTACTGTGATTACTGGATGCTTGCCAGCCCATTCAGGAATTACAGTGCCCTGGATTGAAAGGGTTGCTGAAGCCTGAAAAATCCGGGCGGCCGCTGTGTGCCAGCTGCACAGCGGCGTGCAGCCAGGCTGCCCTCTCCCGGCAGAGCAGCCCTCTTCGTCTGCGTAAAGCACAGCTGCCCAAAACCTCCAGTACACCCCGGCTTGGCCGCCTTTGGAGCGTAAACCTGATCTGCGGAGGCGCTGTGGCAATGCCCAGGGTATTTGGATGGACGGCTGCTCAGTCAGAGCTACATGCAAGTCTGACCGAGCTGCTAAACGTCCAGAAATTCTGGCCAAATGCAAAATACGCTCATCCCAGACAACATCTTCAGGCTGAAAAAGACAATGTTTTCTTCAGACAAACTGCGGCTTTGAATCAGATGCGAGGCCTTTGCTGTGTATGAAGTGAATTCGCAGACTGCTCAAAACTCTCAGATATACTGTGCACATACGGCATGTCTGCGTAGCTCACAGCCAAGCCGAATGCTTTACAAAAGTATCGAGCTAATAATTCTTCGTATGATACCAGTTCATATACACATGCACCTCTGTCCGGGAAGCTCTAGACAGAAACGTGGCAGCCTTTGCCTGCCAGTATTTACCTAAGCAAGTTGCTCAGACAGTTAGCAAGCTTTTATCAGCCTTGGGCATGTCAAGGTGTTGCCATTAGCCACCTTGCTGGTTGCATGTTCCCGAGTGCTGTAATAAAAGGTGTAGTCGGCAGCTGTGCTCCAGCCTTGCAAAGGGAGATTAATAGAGAAACAAGGTAAGAAGGAAAAATGACCAAAAGAGAAGGGACGAGAGACGAGAAGCCACGTAGGCGTTGTTTAGGATGTAAATGAAGCTGATTAAAGCAGTTATGTCACTTAGTTACAGTGATCATTATGGGGTTGGCTTATTTCCTCATACGCACACAACCCTCAACCTCCTAACCATCCACAGGATGCCCAATTAGAGATGGTAACTCTTTTCATTAAGAGTAAGCAATCAAGGCACATTTCTGAGCTGGTAACTATAAACGTTTGATGCCATTTCTGAAATGTTTTAGGTCATTGTCATTCCAGGCGGTTACTTTATTCGCAACCGTGAACACTCTTCGGGCTGATCAAACCTTTAAACACCACTACGTGCAAGCCTCCTTGTCTGCCGCTGGTGCCACGCACCACACGTACACACAATTTTACCCCGGATAAGCTGCGGTGAAGTCCTCCCCAGGCTGACAGGATGGCTGCTGGATACCAGGAGGGCTGCTGGTAACTCTGAAACAAGAACTGTTTGGAAGAAAAGCAGTTCGGCCATGCTGCTAGCCAAAGGACAACCCGTCCCTTGCAGGTTTCCAGTATTTTTGTGACACGAGGGTCCACTGGGCCTGGAAGGAAAAATGTTTGCAAGTTTTCTGGCCCAGGAAACCCTATTGTAAAATAAACGCCTGGCTGATGAGCCCCGAGGTCACCCACCCGAAACACCTTTAGCGGGTGCACATTCATCCAGACCAGCCGCGCAGGCCAGAGCCTGTGCTGACGTGGGACCGGAGCCCCCGACACCAGGGGTGAGCAGGACAAGCGCCAGCCAGCCGGGCTGGTGTGCTGGAGCAGCCGTCCTCAGCGGGACTCGGTGGCCAACTCGGCCTTCGCTTTTAGGGTGAAGGAGAGTCTCCGGCAGCTTGCGGAGAAGCGTGTTTGATGGAAACGCACTGAAGGTTTGGGTGGGCCCGGCCTCGAGCTGCCCCGAGCCCCCACCCACGCAACAGCCGCTGTTTTCCAGGCAGCACAGAGGGGACCCCTCCGGGTGGGCCTGCGCCTCTCCCCGCACCCTGTGTCAAGGTGGGGGAGCCGAGAGGAAAAAAAAAAACCGCAATCAAAACCCACTAATTATGGCTTTTTTTTTTACAGCGTTTACTACAAGGAAGATGAAACCCGTTGGCCGGGTGGTGAGTGGGAAACAACTCCGCCGCCGGAGCAGGGTGCGCCAGGAGCGGCGAGCAGAGCGCAAGGGCGGCACCGATGTCCACCCTCACCCGCCCCGGCCCGCCGCCGCCTGCGCGGCTCTCCGCGGCCAGCCGGTGCCTGTGCGGCGGCTCCCTGCAGGGGGCGCTGTGCGACTCAGCCCGCCGGCGGCGGGGCCCTCTCTTGGCTGGGGCGGGCGGCGGCTCGTCGGCAGGGGGCGGGTTGTATGGCGGCGCCGTTCCGCCTGGGCCGCGCTGCACGCCTGCTGCCGGCTGCCGCCGCCGCTACGGCCCGAGTCCTAGTCCCGCGGCCGCCTCCGCGCCTCGTTTCGTACTCCTCCTCTTCCTTTTCTTCTGTTTCTTCACGCCTCTCTCCGCCGCCGCCCGCTATGCAGGCCTTCCAGTACCCCGAGGTGTACCGCGACGAGACCGCCGTGAGTACGGCCCTCGCCGGGGCAGCCCGCCGGCGCGTGGTGGCCGCCGGGCCCGGCCGCGGGGGCAGCCGGTCTCACCAGCCCCCTCGGTGCTGCGGGGGCCGCGGGCCGCCTCGAGGGGGGTTAGCGGCTTCTCGGCTTTCAGGGCTTTGTTCGGCTTCGGCCGGTAAAAGTCCAGCGTGCTCCGTTTAAAGGGTCTCGGGTTTTAGCGTCCGTGGGCCGTGGCGGCTGCTGGGGTCTTGTTAAAATTAGGATTTGTGGCCGTTGTGCCGCTGCCTGCGGGCACGTCCCGCGTGTGCGGGGCCAACGCCGGCGCCCGGGGCGGGCTGCTGCCCGGCTGAGCCGGGGGGTGGCCGGGGGGTGGCCGCTCTCACGGCCGTGCCGAGGGGGGAGTGCAAATCCCGGAGCTTCTAGTACCGCTGCGTGTTTCTGGGGAATCCAGGCCTCCACCTGGGCTGGAGCAGCATGCAGAGGAACAAGTAGTCTATTTTTATGTGATGGCACATCTGCCAGATAATCTGTCTCCTTGTGTTCCAACCGTAACTTGATACGCAAGGATTGCTGTGTAAGTTTGGCTAAAATGGGTTCAGTTTTCTTCTCCTTCTGCAAAGGACTGTGCTTTAGGCGCCAGCCCAGGAATTACTTACAAAACTAACGTTGCTTTTAAACCAAAATGTTTGCCGACATGAGCCAACACTGGAAAAACTTAAGTATTTGCTTTCATAGTTGAATGAAAGGCTGAAATATGCAAATCCTAACCGCAGGTATCTAGTCTTATTTTGTATACTGGAGGAAGAAAGCAAATAAATTCAACCACGTGGGTTAGTCTTTTGTGTTGGGTGGGTTTTTTTTTATTTATGTATGTACTTTACTCACATGTTTGTGAGCAGGAATAGTAGGGAGGGCTAAACCAGAGGCAGTTGTGTAACCAGAACTATACTTTAGGTGCATCCAGTAATCAGGTTTTGTGATTTGACACGAACACCTGGATTTGGAGGAGGTTTGGGGTTGTTTGTTTTTTGGGGGGGTTTGTGTGGGTTTTTTTGGTCTTTTTCTAATTACTAATCTATCTTGTGGAAGGAATTTATGTTCGTGTTCTGCATTTCTCTGGTGCTCTGTGTTTTTTCCGAGGACAACTCTGCTGCCTTGGTGCCATCACCAAAGAATGGTAATATTAGCAATTCACCTTGGAGCAAGGTCTTGCTTTTCTCTTCCTTTGCTTCTTAGAACTGTATGCTTTTGTGAAATTCCAAATACCCTTCATCTTGATGACTATCATTCCTTAATGAATAGAGTTTGCTTGTGTGCATGTCTTTTTTTAAAGTACTGTCTTTTATAACTTCAGGTGTTGGATTACCATGGGTGTAAAATAAGCGACCCATACTGCTGGCTTGAAGATCCTGATAGCGAACAGACGAAGGTAACCTTTCTTTGTACGGGAATGGCTGTTTTGACATGGTTCTCTTTTATAGACTAGATGCATGGGTACGCTGTTTTTGAAGGACTTGCCAATACTTTTTGAAAACTTACATAGTGAATGTACGTGTAGTTCATGTGATACCTTATGGCGCTGACAGCAATGCCATTATTTTGTACCTTTGTGTTAATGGGGTGAAGACTGGAATACTTGGTATAACGTAGATCACAGAATTTGGAAAACTAAGGCCCTGTTTATCTTGCACCCATTTTTCTTAGACAGTTCAAGTGCTCAAGGTGGTGTTGTCACACTGAAGCAAAACACTCTGATTTTAGAGCGCTTTATCCACTGTCCTCAGTACATCTAAAATTGCTATAATAAAGTAGTTAAGAAAAGGTAGAAAGAAAACTCCTTTGGCTTGCTTTCTTTGTACAGTGATAAAGTGTGTGAATACTGGGGGGGGTTTTGACCCGTTTTTAAAAAAAAAAAACCACAAAATGTTTTCCTCCTGAAGTTAGGCTTTGTTAGTGGCTTTTATTACAGATTGCGGATGTTGCAGTGTTTTCAGTTTGCAGTCTGGTACAGCTGGACTGTGCTGCTGGAACTGGTCTTTCGCTGAGAAAGAATCTTGAAAAATAATAAAGTATGACTGTGAGCCAGTTCCTCTGATATTCATGGCATAGCGAGTTGCAGGGGTGATGGCCAGAAAGTGGTAGGTGGCAATGTGGAGGGGGTTTCCTCTGTAATGGCTAATAACTTTGTGATAACTGTAGTTCCAGATCTAAAACACTGGCGTCTATCTAGTATGCATGATTGTATCAGAAAGATGATGGAGGGCAGGATCTCCATTTAAAAATATCCTGCAGAGTGGCTTTCCATTAGTGAGATTCCTTCTAGGTTCTCTCATGTATGTGCTTGCATAATACATCTTGATGAATTATCATGAGGAGGATGGTCAAATAGAACTTCTTGTAACTGTCAAGAGCAAGATAAAATGTGTACAGTTAGGATCCCATTCCCTGCTTACAGATCTATCGGCATATATAAAGACTCATGTGGATTAAAAAGGTTCATTTGGGATCAGGTTTTAGTGAAAAACTCTGCCATGGACATTAACATTGAAAATTAGATGTTTAGTAAGTTGGGAGTATTTTGATTTTTTGATTCTGGTATCCTTAAGAAATGGTACACATAGGATAGTTTTGTGCCAAATTCAGAGGGATATATCTGTGGGGAGGAATGATGATGTCTTTCTTTTATAGAGGCCTGACAGATACCCACTGAAGTGGTTTTCGGGATCCTATGGAAGAGTTGGGATTGAGAAAATGCCAAGACCTGACTTTTTGCGTCCCTGTGTTCAGTACTCTCGCCACATACTGTGAACAGGTTGTGTGAGAACACTTGGAGGAGGGTGAATCTCATTCTCCAGAAGTTGTAGTTTATAGAGGAGGCAAAATAAGGAGTGGGGGATTATAACATCCTCATAAAAGTGCAGCAGCCCAGACACAAAGATGTCACATTGGTGGAATGAAAATATTGTTAAATCTTACTTGCCTGCACTCTAAAAACCACACGCCTTGGCAGAATTTTGCAGTAGTAGTAGTACGATGCAAAGAGTGGAGAGTTCCTTTGTGTATAAGTATGTGAGTATGTCATCTTTTTCTGAAGTTCCAGGAGTTACTGAACAAAGGGAATTAAAGTATTTTGCTGTTCTACCTCTTTCACAGAAGAGGTCAGAAAAAAATAATCTTGAAGTGCTAAACTCCTTTAATCTGCTTCATCACTCACTTCTTTGTGCCCTGCAGCAGAGGTTGCTGACGGCCACTCTTTCTTGCTAGCTTTTCTTAATAGTTTTATCTCCAAGTTCTTGAGATAGTTTGCAGGACTTCTGCAGAATAGCCATTCTGCACCTGCCAGATCAGAGAATAACCAGACACTGGTATAGAGGCAATTGAATGACTGTGCAGGCTTCAGAGAGAATTTGGAGTGTGCTTTGTAGACTTTTCAAGCCTTCAAGTCACTGACCTTGGGACCTGTGTCCTTCCCATTCTTCCTCCAAGTCGCTCGCTCTCTTTATGCACTCCTTAATATCCCAAACCTCCAATTGTTTTGGGGAAAAGTAAAAATATCCTGTGTACACCTCCAACAACAGGCTACCTTTAATTTTCTACATATTAAGTACAGAACTAGAAGAAGAATTCCTTGGGCACCCATGCTCATCTGTAGTGAAAGAGCCCCTATTTCGTTCCTGTGTACAACATGCTTGCTTGATTTGAGTATGTGTAACAGTGAAAATTCTGGTTGAATTTTCAACCAGAACGAAGACTGAACATCATTCATTTATTAAGTTAGGAATCTTTTCTTACATGCAAACAGTCAAAATTATTTGGTGTGTGCTGTCAAATAGATACACAAATATGTTGGAACTCTACTTTTCTAGACTTAGCAGAAATAGTCATGTCAAGCATTGGTGTGGTCATAGAAAATAAATGGGTAGGCCTCACATTGTTTCTGTGTTGATGTGATTCAGTGAAACATGAAGTTTACTATTTCTTGAGGCATGGAGAAAGAAGCACAGGCAAGTGAGATTAGTTTTAACTCCGGAATTTTCATGGTAGTTTCACCTGATGTCCACTGTAGGGTTAACAGGACTGGGACTGAAAGAAATTATCCACAACAGCTATGAGTATAAAGAATCATACTAATTTTTCCTGTGGCTAGTCCAAATGATCTTGTGGGCTCTGCTAGTTAGCAGCTTACAAACAAGTGAACATGAAGGGTGCAATTTTTTTTTTTTTGTAATTGGTTTAATCAGGTATTTTTGCAGTGAGAGTAGAGTGTAGATGGTGTACTGTACCTGATCCACTGTAGTTTGCAGTTTTCCATTAAGTCAGGTGGTTCTGTGGTTTCTCTCTGCCCTCCATCCTCCTCCTTGTGCTGACCTGAATGTTTCTGTCCCTCCCTTGCATGGGTATAGCCGTCACAAGGTGATGTTCTGGAGGGGAAGCCTTCGGTGGATTAGTTTTCTGTTGGCACACATGCTTAATCTAGGTCACCCCAAGACCACATGATAGTTGGATCTAAGATGGTTCAAGAATGGGATCTTTTCTTTTCTAGCAGCCCACAGCCTACTTTTAATTAGGTGAAAGGCAAATAGGTTTAGAAACTTTTCAGCCAGGTCGCCAAGATGATCTTATTCCGTATGCAGTGTATATATCTGCTATAAAAAGGAGGTTATTGAAATTTGCAGGTGGCTAAGCAGGACTGTTTCCTGTCAGACGTGCAGTCTTAGAGCTGATTAAGCCAATCATCAAGCCACATCCTCAATCTCTTGTGGAAAAGCTGTTGTTCAACAAGTATGTGCTTCCATGTTCATGATCTATGTGCTTTACTGTATCACTTTTTCCCTGCGCGTGCTTGGCTGGAGTAGTCATGCGCAGCTATAAGCAAACAAAACTCCCTTCTCCACATATATAAATAAAAAGTGAGCCCCTGGTCAGATGGAGAAGTTCCTACCTCATTTTAGAGAGAGGAGGTGCGGAAGCTGGGTTCATGCTCTGCTACTGTTCAGCCATTGACCTTTAAGACAGACTGAGGAAGCATCCCTGGCATAGTTGAAATGTTATGCTATGCTGGTAAAACGCTTCTGGTGATGACATAGGCCACAACTCCAAAACCATGCTTCTACTGTCATCTTGGGTTTGGCTTGGTTGGACTTCTCAACTTCATGGTTTGTTTTTGTGCTTTGTGGGAAATAAGCTCTTTTTCAGACTCCAGCAAAGTCTTTTGCTACTGTAAGAATGTCAGTAATATACAGTATCTTAACTCATTGACAGTCTAGGCAGTAATGTGTAGCTTGTTTCAGACATGAGGGATGGACAAGGGATGAAAGAGGTCACGTAGCATACACAGTTGAGTTGTGGTATTATGAACAGGTGTATGTTTGGATTAAGAATAGAATTGAAACTCTCAAAACTACAGTTAAATGTATTTGTAGTTCTAATTGACCAGTGTTTCATTCACATGTTTTGATAAATTTCCAATTGCACTTTGAATTTTTCTTTGCTAAATACTAAAGTAAACACTAAGAGGCAAGTCACCAGAAATCTGCTTAGTTTTGTTTAAATACTTAAAAAAGGTATGTGCCCTCTTGTAGGAGTTGCACTGAACTATGTTTTACTGAGAAGATATATATAAAGATTTTGGGGGTAACTATTAAACAAACTGTAAATACTTTACAGATTGATAACAAAGACTGGTAATGTTAAAACAATTTCTATCCTAAGACTTCTTGGAAAGCATACTGTGAGTGGAAGTCATTATTTTGTCGAGAGAATAGCTTAGTGCCATGTAGAAAGCTGATAGGTTGTAACAAAACATGGTTAAAAAAATTTGTGGCATGTGTTTTTTAGATGAAATTTAGTTACACTTTCTAAAAAAATAACAGCTGGCCTGCTCAAGTAATGGCCAAACACTTCAGCCTCAAGTAGAACATCTCTATTCTTAGTACAACACTTCAGAAATTCTTTTGCTTTTCAAATTACCTTATTTTCTGAGACACCCATAAGCATATGCCTTACTTGGACCCTTATTCTGTCCTTTCTTCTGCTGCCAAATTCTGTCCTGGTTCAAGGCTTGTGATAGATTGTCAGACGCAGATTTCTACAAGTAAAATAGGAATCTTTCTCTGTAGGCTCATGAAGATATACAGAGAGTTACTGTTAGCCTTATAGCCTGGGTGGCATCTGTTTAGCCCTGCGTGGTGGAGGGAGTTGTTTACTATGAGAGTTTCTGCTGACAACATCTGTTCCTGTACTTTACCTAGAGCAGTATTTTAATTATGTATTGCTTTTTGAACATGAGTGCAACCTCATGCTCAAAAGTGTAAGAACGGAGAGTTTCCAAACTGGACTGGATTCTCCTCAGTGGAACTCTTTCAAAAACCTGTAATTCCTACCTCCTTTTTTAGATAGCCATGGCATTCCCTTTTACAAATAGTCTTGGAATCTTGGAGGCAAATGGGAAAAATATATTAAGTCCCTGTAGAAGCAAAATTACTAGTGATTCAGTTGTGAGTGCAGTAGCATGTAAGCGTGCTCTTGTGCAACAAATGCTTGTAAAGAAAAGTTTGTGTCTCCTCTTTGAATATCAGTAATGAAAGCAGATGTGGTAAGATGTGACTGTGCAGTTAGAAGTGAGTAACACACAGTTCCAGTATACCCTTGCAGCAATGTTACCATTTTGGTTGCATTATTGATAGATGAAACAAAGATGTGTGCCAGTTTCTGTCCACTAAATGCAACTGAAAAGTGCTTTTGCCCATCCAGTACAATGGATGGTTTTAGACATATTTTTATAAGACATCTTTTCTCTGAAAATGTCACAGCCCTTTGAGTAGTTGGTTTATTTATGTAGCATGCATTGTCTAGATTTTTGTGTATGTGGTCTTTGAAATTCATGTGTTTATGTTAGAAGAAACATTCAGATACACATAGTTCTTGGGTAGATTTGATTAAGTAATTTTTTTGATAATTTGATATTTTGATAAATTGATAATTTGATTAAGTAAATACTTTCATCATCTGATGAGGCGGGGGCAAACTGTTACAGTGGTACAATGTGGAGGCTACCACTGGGATGTGCTGTGCTGCCGTGCTGGGTGTTAAAGCTGTCTATGCCAGTAAGATCCTCAAAGGGAGAACAGAAGCAAAAATTGGCCTTCCCTTGGCAATGCTTTCACGTCTTTCCTTCCTTTTTCTCAGGGGATCGTTTCCTGACTCGATCCTCGCTGATGCATAGAGTCTAATTTTGAGTAAAGGTCCAGAAGTTGTCATTGTTAGCCTTCTGTATCTGTTCCTTTTCAGTGCTGTAGTGCTTGCTTTCTTGTGTCATCCTTGAGTGGTGACTTGCATGTAACCAGCCTGCATGTTCTTAAACTAATATGTTTCAGCACTTAGCCAAGTGCTCTTAGGGCATTACTAGTTCTGCACTTGTGTTTAAAGCTTATCAGTTTCTGTATGCTTTGTTAGGCATGAACAAATACCTCTCAAGTGGAGACTGACCATAATTAATGCACTTTCTCCTTTACCTTTTGGCCTGACAAGTCTCTGAAAACACAGCTTGGCATGTAATGCAGCTCTTGGCTATGCACTGCTGTGGCAGCGAGGCAAATGGGAAGGCGAGTGTCTCTACTTGCCCTCTGTGCTTACTTCTCACCATGTGAAATGTCTGTAAAATGCTACTGAAAGAGTTTTATGTTCTATTCTTTCCTCTTTTTCACCTGAAGAATTAATGAATGAGTAAACATTGATAGCAATTGGTAAATGTATGCCAGGTACTCTGTTTGTACAGCAGCTGGCTTTTCTGAAGAACTGTGAAACACAAGGTGTGGAATATGGATTGTAGCCCTGCTGCTCCTGTGGGTCATGCCCTGCGGTGAAGTGTAGCTCAGAGGTTATCATGCGTTGGATCTGCTTGCAGTGTGACAGATTCAGGACAGGTAGAAACAATAGCCTCTTGTAATAACTGGGGAAGAGACCCGTGTAAGCAAGAGATAAGTGGACATCTGGAGGCGAGAGGCTGGGGTCCGAGAGCGATAGTGCAGCCATCATTGCGACGTCTGGCTGTGAATTACAGCCACACACACAGTGTCCTGTCCTTCCTACTCCATGTTAGAGACAGAAAAGCCTGCATGTCTGCTTCTTAGCAGCTGTGGTTCACCTTAAGACGCTTAGGTATTAATTTTATGTTAATGTACTGTGCTATAAATAGGGATGGTGAAACACCAACAGAGCACCAGTTTTTCCATGCATGCCATGGGAGTGGCAGCCTCTAACAAACAGCTGGAGTGGCAATGGTTTTGGCCACTGTCATTAAGTGTTTGTGACTGGGCGGTGGAGTGTTTTGAAGAAACCAGACTCCTCAAAGTTCTGTTCTTGGAGATTAGGTATTCTTGCCTATTGTAACTAAGAACTGATCTGTGGACAGCCTTTCCAAGAAACAGTGGCTGGGACTAATCCTGTGTGTTATGTTAATAGGATGAACAGATGGTGCATATGACATTTTGTATCTTCTTCCAGCCCTTCACAGCTCCCAAAATGATAGTGCTGTCTGTGGGCAAAAGGGTCTCTGTTCTTTATCCATTTCCTAATTTATTTATCATAGAGTATTAGAGTATCGTAGTTTGTGGTGAAGTAAGGGAAGATGGTATTTCCTAGGTATATACTGTAAATTAGCTTTGCTATGCCATTTAGGCAAATATAGGGAGAGTTTTTAAAAGTATGACATTTGGGGTTTTTTTAAAGGGGAATGGCAGTAATCTGGCTTTGGCCGAACCACTGGTTACCCCAGTGCGTGCCCTGGAGAGACGTTACTTAAGGTATAAGATCAATCCTGTTACTGATCTTAGAGGTGTGACTTACAGGAGTAAGACTCTTCAGGTGTGACTCTACAAAACCTATGTCTGGGAATTTCCTATGCGGGGAAAGATGTCTGTGATGCATTGCTTCAGAAAATAGTGTTTTCTGTAGAAAATATGCATTTCTGCTTGAGTTCATGTATTTTGGGGGGGGGATTATTTTCTTTCAGGCATTTGTGGAGGCTCAGAACAAGCTTACAGTACCCTTTCTCGAGCAGTGTCCTGTCAGAGGACTGTTCAAAGAACGAATGACGGAACTCTACGATTATCCTAAGTACAGTTGCCACTTCAAGAAAGGAAAAAGGTATGTGAGGAATGTCTTTGTAGGTGGTGATGAACGTGAAGCAAGTCAAAAGCAACTACTAGTTAGGAAAACAAATTATGAATTATATTTGTATTTATTCCTTTATAGTTGGGAAGTAGGAAAAGTAAGCCAATGTTAATATATATGGTTGCATGATGCAGAGCACAAGATACTTGACTGTCTCCAGTTCCCAGTCATATTATTTTCTTGTGCTTTTGTTGTCTTTGCTTTTTATAAGAAGAGTTTATCAAAACTCAGACAACTTTGTAGAATAACTGTTGTAAAAGTAAAACTTGGAGGAGTTCCTTTCAGGGTTGGTCACTGTCAGTGTAGTTAAAGGCACCTCATCCTGAAAACAGCACAAGTCTGTCATGAGCATGTTGTTCTAAATATTTACTAAAATACTTCTCTTATGTTGGACGTAGCTTGAGCAGCTGGTACAATTTTTGTTTAGTCATAGACAGTGAAAAGCTGTGGGAATTCCCTTGTGAAAAATGGCTCCTGTATCTGCAGGGAATAGGGGAAAAAATCATTTGGAGGACTTAAGGCAACTGATGCAAAAAGATCTGTCTTCTAAGAAATAAAGAAATCCTGCTATATTCCAATACCTAGTCTACTTGTATCCCTGTTTTAATTCTGTGGCTAGGTAAAGGGATGGTGCTTATGTGGCTTACCTAAGGTCTGGAGACTGCAGCTGCTACTCAATTTTATGTGACCTCTTTCAGAAACACTAGTAATCTCCTAGAGAAAGAGAGGAAAGGGATGAAACTGCTGATTAACTTAGTAACTTAGTAAGATTGTTTTAGCAGTCCAGCCGTTCTTAATCATGGGAAACACAAATAGTCTTTTTTAGTATTTTTAATTTGTTTGATCCTTGTTGAGTGAGCACCTAGATATGCCAGGTATATTTTCACTGTCATCCACAGGAAAGAGCAGAAGATGTCTCATTGCCTTAAGATTTCTGCACAGATATTGAGGGAGATCTGCTGCTCTTCAGTTATCTGTCCTATGCTGTGAGGAGGGTGTGGATGCTTTTTACTAAGGAGGGAAAGTCTGTACTATGTGGGTTTTTTAAAAAGTATATTGTGGGGAGTGAACCCAAGCTGATGTTGATTTAAGTTATCACTGATGTGGCACGGCATGTCAATGTGTAGAGGTGTGAGATTTAAGCCCAGAAGCAGTGGAGCTGTTTAGGACAGTGCTGCATCCGGGGACGTAAGCCTTGTTGAGCAAGTCAGACAAAGCTTATTAGTTTGTATGTGATGCTCATGCAGATGTAGCTATGCTGATCTGATTCTGGAGCAAGCCTGGTCAGTGACTGCTCCGGATTCTCTGACCCATTCTCCCTGTGCAGTGCAAACATGCCTGGGTGTGGTTATCTGCAGTGCTCATAAGGCTTGATGTTGCAGAAGTGCTCATGGCAGTGATGAATATAGTCTCCACTAGAGATAAAAAGTCTTAATTTGATGCAGCTGACTGTCCTCCAGGAAGAACATTTATGCCAGGAGCTTCCTGTGCTTTAATTTGTGACACTTTACTTTGATTTTAATAGATGTCTTTTTAGTTTTTTTGAGTGTTACTCTATTTCTTGGCACGTGCTGAACTTAAATCACAGTGGTTTAAAAATTATGCCAAAAAACATAAATTATGGCATTTGAGGAGATCAAGAGGGCTCTACCAAGTTAAGTAACATTTAGTAAGGGGCGGGGGGAGGAACTATTCTATTTGAAGAACTATCTAAACTTCCTATGACACTTAAAAATTCTCAAATTTAATTGCTCCAGTTTTCTGCCAAAGAATAGCTGCTGAAAGGCGGTGTCTGAAGAGCTGTTCTGTAGAATCTGCAGAAAAGAACAGTGCCCAGGGAGGTGCTGTTCCTGTCACATTTTGACCTTTGGTTCCCAGCTTATTACCCAGCATGGCAGAGGTGAAATTGGCTAGAAAATGCATGGTCAAATGGAAAATTACTTATCTTTTTCTTCTGTTCTTTTGAATCTTTTGATTTTGTCATTTGCTGAACGTTATTGTTAGTATTTGAACACATTACTAGTTCAGATTGTTAGCCAGGCCTTTGTGAGTATAGTTCCCCCTTCTGGGTTTACCAGGTTCCCGTGCTTGTATCCAAGTACTGGACAGTCTTAGGGAATGTGTGAACTTATGTTTAGGTTTGAACTTCCCCCAAGTGAAGCTTCTATTTGATTTGTTAAGTCACAGGTTTGTGTAGTAAAACTCAGAAGTCCTATTAAGGAATAAAAGTGTAGTACCTATGAATTGCATAGAATACAGTTGTTAATTTCTTTGCGCTCTGTAGTGTCTTCTGATGTGAAGAGTATCCCTCACTAAAGGCAATTCTGTAATTCTCTGTTCCTACAACCTTTTCAAAACACAGAGTTTTATGGACATTGGGAAATACAGATGAAACAATTTCAGTTCTGTATCATTTGAACATCTGTCTGCCACGCGATACAGATTGAAAACAGCTATATGAATGGCAAAGCTTAGAACACAGGTGATGGGAACCTGCACCAATACTTGTAACAGAGAAACGCTAAGGCTGCCAGAGCTGTTTAACATAGACAGTTGTGTAGAGTTTATAGTATACTTAGCTTTGTTTGAAATGCACTGTGGCCAATGCAGCTTTTATTTTTAAAAGATCTTTTGGATGCATCATACAGTCTCCTCTATACAGTCTATATCACATTGGGATAAGATTCCTCTCATTTTTAGAGGCCTAGAAATTGGTGTCTGGGCTTCCTCTGTACTAAGGGGGAGAGAAAGGCACTTACAGAGGATGGTTAAATCCCTGATGGCCGGCCACAGGGGAAGCTATGATTCCTACTCTACCGTGAAGAGTGTATTATTATATAGAATATAAATATATATTTATCTGTCTTTTATTCACTTCATGACAATCTCATACAAGTTTTTCTTGCTTGCCTAACTGAAAAATCTTGAGTTCTTCCTACTTATTTTTCCCTCTTGTGTTCTTTTAGGTATTTTCACTTCTACAATACAGGACTGCAGAACCAGCGAGTTTTATATGTACAAGACTCCTTGGATGCCAATGCCAAAGTTTTTCTTGATCCAAATAAGCTTTCTGATGATGGCACTGTGGCTTTACGAGGTTAGTGAGACAGCAGTTCCTGCTGAATAAGTCTGGGTCTTCAGCAGAAGTTGGAAATGGTTTCCAGCTCTTCATCTGTACAAGTATGGCTAGAGTGGCTTGTTTTAATCAAAGTAAATCTAAATCTACATTGTATTCACAATTAACTTGGTTCAGTTTCTCAATGTCTTTTTTCACAACTCTGTAACAGGTTTCTACTGAAATATGAACAGATCTTGAGGCTGTCCATAGCAAGGAAAAAAGTTTATGTATTTATATTGACTAATTCTCTTAAAATTGTATTTTGTATCTTTAACACAAGCGAGCAAGTTGAAGTAAGAGACTGTGAAGGAACGTAGCATTAACTTTTATGAGAATCACAAATTTACTTGTATTCACTAGTAACTTGTGTTTAACTTGTGTTAGCTGTCCATTTTCCCACTCCCTATTGGCTTATTGTAGAAGCAAGTTGGACCTAGAAGTCTTTTAAGTCTGTTCAAGGCCAGTTAATAAAAACAGAGGACAGAATTAGTGAATGCTTCTTTAAGCGTGACCTAGTTGAAAAGAATCAGTACGGCTTTTTTAGTGAGAATTCCTGCCTTAAACGGTGGATATAAGGAATTGGGTTCATATAATCTTTCTGTATTTCTAAAAAGCTTATGACAAAGTCTCTTTCCAAATGCACTTAGAGAAACAACAGCCATGGAACAAGAGGGGAAACTCCTGCTGTTGATAAATAATTGATTTAAAGGCTGGGACAGGAATAACTGGTTGGCTCTCAAGGTGGATATCACCAGTAGAGTTCTGTCAGGGATTATGCTAGGACTTGCACTGTTCAGTACATTCATATATATTAGAAAAAGGAGTGAGCAGTGAGGTGGCAGAGTTTGGCGACGATACAAAGTTATTCCAGGTAAAGGCTGAAGAATGACTGTGAAGAGCTGCAGGAAGACCTTAGTAATAGTGAGTGGGCAATAAATTAACAGGTAAAAGTCTCTGTGCAGATAAATTAAGTGATGCACAGGGGACAAACAATCCTAACCTCATTTGTAGAGGAATGCATGGAATGAACTCTGAGCTGACTATGACCACTTGGGAACAATTCTTAGGCTGTAATAGGTAGTTCCGTGAAAATGTCAGCCTGGTTCTCGGTAGCAGCCAAACCAGCACATCAAATGTCAGAAATGATTAAGAAGGAAATAGAGAACAAAACAGAAAACACCATTACGTTAGCAACCCAGGGGTTTATACAGTAACATTGAATATTAAATATAGTTCCCGTCCCCTCAGCTCAAAGGGGGCTCTGAAATACAGTTCAGAGGAGGGCAGTAGGAACAACGAAAGGTATGGAGCAAAGGTCAGGAACAATTGAATGTGCCCAGATCAATCAGCTTGGAAAAGAGACAATTTAGCAGGGATGTAATAGAAGTCTACAGAATCATTTGTGGTGTGCAGTAGCATGGAGCGAGTGAGTAGGGGTTGGTTAGTTGACATTTTTTCTATTACAAGGATGAGGGAATATCAAATGAAGGCAGTGGGAGTCGAGTCCAAAGCAAACAAAAGGAGGTGGTGGTTCATACCAGAAGTAGTAGATTTGTAGAACCCCTTACCAATGAATGTTGGTGGTGCAAAAAACTTACTGCGGGTTTAAAGGGAAGCTGGACAAGGTCAAGGAGGAGGTAAGCATTGAAGATTATTAACCAACTACTTCATGGAAAAGAAGTCTCCTAAGCTAAAGATGGTCAGAGGTTGTAAGAATATTTGAGGGAAATATTACATGTGCTTGCGTTGTTCTTACTCTTGTAGGCATCTCCTTGTGACTACTCCTGAGGATAGCTAGGCGGAATCTTGTTCTGAATCAGAATGGCCACTCTTACATTCTTATAGGGGAGAATATGTTAGGGTGGCACAGTGACATCTCTCAAACCTATGATTTCTACGAAATGCAACTCTTGTGTGTGTTTTTTTTCAGTGGTTACTTTCAGGTCTGTACAGGCCTATGATAATTCAATCTCTTCACTTGAATTGATTTGCAAGAGTGAATTTGATCCTTATCAACTATGATGGAAGCTCTTCTGAATTTTTTTCAGAATCATGTTTTCCTCACAGTTTGGATAGAGCGACATACAGATCAGAGGTCTTAGCTGAGAATACTGGTGATTAATCCATTTGCGTGCTGGTGGCAAATTTTTCTAGTTACTTCAGTTTTCATGGCTTTGCAGGGTCTAGTTTTCATTGACTCCTATATTGAAGTGGTATTTGCTTTATTTCAGGATGCATTGCTTGCATCTCAATTTCTGTTGACTTCTTTGGTACTGTTTCTTAAAATCTCACTTTAAGTTCTCTAACTGTGCGCATTTTCAGTCTCCATCTCTTCCCCCCAAACTCAGGGAAGTAGAAGAACTATTACTCAAATCATAATTCAGATGTTGGGCATAAGCAATGTTACTGAACATGCTTACTGAGTATGCATGCCTAAACTCAGATCTGTGAACTACTTGAGAAGTCCACAGAGACTGGAAAAGTGCTGCGAATCCCAAATGATAGCAGATGTAGTTGCTTGCACTGTCTTTTAGAAAATAAACCCTCTTCTCTCAGTGTTCAGTGAACACCTTTCTTTTAACTACTTTCCCAATTTCACCTCTGTTTCATTGGGATTTGGCTAGCATGTAGTAAATAATAAAAAGCTGTGTGGCAAAATAACAAACACTTTTTTGAAAATACTGATTCCTTGTGCTGGTTCTTACTTTAACTTGTTTGGTTCCAATATCCTAGGTTATGCATTCAGTGAAGACGGTGAATACTTTGCATATGGCCTGAGTTCTAGTGGCTCTGATTGGGTTACTATCAAGTTTATGAAAGTAGAAGGTCCTGAGGATCTTCCCGATACACTGGAGAGAGTTAAATTCAGTTGCATGGCATGGACCCATGATGGAAAAGGCATGTTCTACAACTGCTATCCAAAACAAGATGGGAAAAGTGATGGTAAGTATGGCTGTAGTAATTGCATGCTATATGGAAGCAAAATGACCTTTTCAGTAAATTGGTGCAACAAACAATCAGCTCTACTAGTTCATACTGAAATAACTAGCTATACTAGTTTATACAATTAGGTATCAGAGTATGTCTTGTATGACCAAAGCCTATACTCAGTTAGTTTGAGTATCCTCTTGTCTGCCTGTCCCTGTCTTTCTCTTAAAAGTCTGCTGCTCCTTTTATTTTTCTCTGCAGTGATTTACTTAGCTTTCATACAGGGTGTTACTGGCTGGAATTTGATGTCTGGTGACAGCTTGCTTAGATCTCTTCCCCTTATGCATTTGTGTGGGCATAGGTGAACTGGCTTGGGAGGTTGACCTGATGAATAGCAATCTGGGGCATAAGGTTTTTGTTATTCAACCAGATTAATTCATCTGTGGTTCCTAGCACAGCAACACAAAATGTTTATGCTAGCAAAACTCAAGGAGCAGCATACAAAGTAGAATAAATTGCCAAGGAGCATCAACAGGGAAGGAATTTAGCAGCTCTTATTATAAGGTAGTGCTACTGAAAAGTTTCTTCTGGAGCTGTGCTCTTTGTTAGACCTTGGAAGGAGCCTGAATTTTGCCTCTGTATTTGCTTTTGCAGCCTATCATTTTGCCAAACTCGCAAGTTAGGTACCCACCTTGTGTTTTTTACTTTTAAACATTTGTAGTTCAGAAGCTGAAGTGTTGGAAAATGTTGCAAGAACAGAACTTAAAAAAAAAAATAAAAATCAAGTAGCACCTCATGCAGTGCTTTAAAATACTTCTTTATTTTCAGCAAATGGAAGTATGAAGGTTTCTAGGAATGTTAGCTAGCAATAAATCTCCCCTTAGTTGCCCAGGGTGAAATGGGAGCAAAAACATCATTGGAGGGTGGCAGGGATTGTTGTTTTTCTTTGCTTGCTTAGTATTTCTAGAAAGCAAAGCTTGAAATGATAAATCTTCACATTTGAAGAACGTATTATCAGCAATAAAAGGAAAGGGTAACTGTTTGAACAGGTTTGCAGTGTGGTTTGAAATTTTATTTTGTTTTGGAGGGGGGTGTTTGTTTGGAGGGGCATGGTTGTAGACTGGAACCATTCGTAGTTCTCTCTGCTGAATTACTCTTTTATATGCAAAGGGATACAGAAGTTTCTAAGGGTTTTATTTGGTTGTTGTTGGATTTCTTTGAGAACTAATTTGTTTAAATATCTGCAATTCACTAGGCACTGAGACCTCCACTAATCTGCACCAAAAGCTGCATTATCATGTATTAGGAACTAACCAGTCAGAAGATATCCTATGTGCTGAATTTCCCGATGAACCAAAATGGATGGGTGGAGCTGAGGTATGATAAACACCCTGAAGCTTGTTATCATTATGTTCAGTTTTTCAGATTCTAACAACTGGTAGTAGGTATAAAGTGGAAAACATTTTGTTAAAAGAATACTTTTTGTTAGTGTTGCAGAGTTGACCATTGAACTAAGAATCATTGATTAAGAATTGCTGAAAATAAGACTGTCTTAGTGTGCTTTAAATCAGTCCTCAAGCCTGTAATGACACAATCACATACCCTTTTTCTTCATTGAGGACATTCTGCCTGATGTACATTCAAGGACAGAGAAGGATCATTTGATGGACAATGCATCACTGCTATTGTTTCTTCTTAGTGTTGAGCCCCAGCCTTCACTTCCTGCACAAAAAGCTTATTCCAATAATCCGCATGTCTGGATATTCCCTGCCCTGTATTTATTTTGTTTATATTTATTTTTGTGATGTCTTTCCTGAAAATGAAATATGTCTGTTCTACTAATTTAAAGAATGGAGACATACAGGTTGAAATCTGTTAATACTGTGTGCAGAGCTGGCGACTTTTAAGTTTCCCTACAACAAGTTTTATCAGCACAAATATGGTGTGGACTGTGTTATTGGAGATGGAACAAGTGACTGCTGGAATTGATTGCTTAAGCTTATTTTGTTGAACTACTACTATATTGTGCAAAGTCCCAGTGAACCAAAACGATAGGTAACGATGCTCTCTTCCTTACGTGAATGATTCAAAAGACCCTAAGTTTTGTAATTAATGTGTGTTTTATTCTTCATATGAGATTTAACTGCTTGGTTGAGTGCACTGTTCTAAGTGCTGCTGGAATGTAGTAGTGGTTATTCTGTTTATCAGGGAACTGACGTTTTTCCAGTGGATAAAAACCTGTTGTAATTCTTTGTACTCTCCTAGCTACTATGTTTAATCAGTACATTTTGTTTCTATACAGGGTCTTTTTTGGTCTGACACTTTCGATAAATAGGAAATGTTTTTACTCTGATTTGGGCTATTCAGTTCCTAGAACTACTTTTCCCTGAGAGCGCCTCTTTTTAAAAAAATTGATCATCAGTCTGTGCTCACTTTTCAACCCATGAAAATGTGGGGGTTTCTTTTCTGTGGGCTGCCAGAAAAGAAAGGTTCTTTCAAAGAATTTGAACAGTGGGATTCAAAATGAGACAGTGAGTGAGAATGTGAAAGGCTCCCCAGCAAAGTGACCACACTGAGCTTTCTCTATACAAATCAGACTTACCTGTAGGTTCTGTGAATAAACAGAACCTTTTTTACATCATCTCATCTATTCATGAAACGTACCTTTAACAACTGACCTGAATATCAGTGTAAACTCGCAAATGGGGCTTTGGAATTTTTTTTACTGTTCAAAAACTAGTCAGCTCTGTTGAGTTTAACTGGCAATAAAATGGAATTTGGAAATCATTATCCTTATTTTTCCCTAGTTCCGTAAATAAATGGGCTTTCTGTTGGTGACAGATGTCTTGTAGTGATGTATCCACTGATTCACATGAGTGATGCATATTATTATTATTGTTTTGCAGTGTCGTGAGCTAAACTACACATGTTGTTGTGAAGGCAATTTCATTTTCCGTGGGGGAGGGCTGTTGCAGTCTGATTCATTAGACTATACAGCTTTTTAGGGTAGTGAAAGTTTGCAGTCTCAGATGATACTAAATCCAGTGGAAATTATATCTTCTGTATTAGGTGTAAAGATACATTTGTCTTACAGGTAGCAAAACCTTCTTTGAGATAATAGCCTTTTATTAACAGAGCCTTTTCTTATCTAAGTTGAAGAAGCAGGGCTGGAGCATTTCAAGATCAGAAATACAGAACTGAATATGAGGAGGACTGTGGAAGAGAATTCATAGTATAGTGCTTGTAGTGAGTAGCAAAGAGTTTGCCTGGCCAGGGTGCAGAGAAGCAGCCGTCCTGCATCTCCTGGCTCTTCTGTTGTGAAAGAAAAGCTTGAGGCAGCCTTAAATGTAAAATAAGTATCTCTTTTTTTCTGATACCAAATGTCTCAGGTAATTTTTGTGATTAATGAGCATATATAGCCCTTATATTAAATGATCAAAAGGTCTTTGGGGTGGCAAGAAGGGACTGGTAGTAATAACTCTTGCCGTAGAATAGGAGAATAACAGAATGTAGTGCAGCTACCAGTTCTGAAGCCACTGGAATTGAAACAGCCCCATAAGTATTGGGAAAGTGGGGAAGGCGGTGAATAGAGAAACACCTCACTACTGTGGATTCTTGTTTAATAAATCTATGTGGCTGCTTATGACTGTTTTCTTGACCTCTAGGAGGCATAAACTTCCAGAGATGTTGGTATTTAAGAAGAAATGATATTTTAAGGAGGTGTGGTAAAGCAGAGATCCACGTTGGTAAATAATCATGAGCTTATCTCAGTGAAAGTACTTTAAAACAGCTGAAATTCTGGGGTTGTGCTGTGAGCTCCAGCTGTAAAATGTGGCTCTGTCATCCTGCTACTAATGAAGAATGGTCTTTAATCGTCAGGAAAATCATATTCTGCAATTAAAAAAAAAAAACAAAACAATGCAATTGCAAAGTGTGGTTTCATCCTTGTGCAGTAGGTCAAAAATCTTCTTTTCAGGCCATTCAGACAAGTTTTCTGGTCAATTTTTCTGAAGCATGTGTTCGAGAAAGTGGAAGACCACAAAGTAGTGGGGGAAAAATTAAAATCTCTTTAGTAAAAATCAAATTATGTGGCTTATTGGCACTGTCCTGAATATTCTTATTTGGTACTAATATGCTGCCACAGATTTTAAAATACAGCTTTGCACAGCTCAACATTTTATGAAAGTCCACTTTCATGCATTCCTGTCAGATTAATAAACAAATGTTTTTATTTTACAGGGCCTTGCTGGGCCAAATAGGTAGAGACATTTGGGTTCTTTTCTGTTTTACACAAGCTCCAGTAAAGACAGTTGGATTATGGTGTGGGTGATCTAGTCTCAACTACCAAACCTTTCTCTATAGTGGGGGCAAAACTTGAACTTCCATACTCAGGTTTAGAGCAGAATTTGCAGGTCTTGCAACTGTTGGGTCAAAAGAGAGAAATACCTTACCTGCAAGTGAAAAGCACCTGACAAGGAGATCCTTCAGAGACTGCAAAAGTAATAATGTTGCCACGATACTTCAAAAAAAATGAGTAATCTCAGGTGCACTGTAGGGCATCAGTGTGGTGTATGTTTTCAATGGAGAGAAGAGACTAGGTCACTGGTTAGGGAAAAAGAGGGTTGTGTAAAATTTTGTCAGCTTAATACATTTACCAGACAACATGCAAGAAAATAGGGTCAGGTTTTTTTCTCATTATACATTCAACACCAGCCCCAAGTACACTTGATTTAAACAAAATCTGTGGTGCTGAAAATGGTGTTGGCATAGAAATATAGATGCATTTCCAACTCCTCACTTGAATGGATTGCTTGTGAGGAAAAAAAAAAAGTTTGTTAGATATATAAGTTTTGAAAAGTCTTTTCATTAGTCTAGAAAAAGCATATGTGTTTCTGGTACAGATTCTAGGATGGTGGGGGAGTTGGGAAGAGCAGGGATGGAGTTTATTTGAATAACGTCCCAGTAGAGGGCAGTCTGGTATGAAGATTTTTAAAACCTTGGCAATGTCATAGCTACTCTCAGAAAAGAGGAGCTTCCAATGCTACTCTATTTAAGTGGCATGTTCTTGCTTCCTCTCCAGACTCACAGAGCATATCTGTCTTTCACAGCCAGGCTGTAATTCTCAAAGTTAAACAATAAGTTATATAAGAGCCTTTCACAGTTGGTAGTGTTAAAAGTCCCTACGGTACTGGCAGGAAAGTAAACAGGAGGGAAAGGAGGGGGTGGGGGGAACCCTCCCATCCCAATTCTGCCAGTAGTAAAACAAGTACAATTTTTCATGTTGTCTAACAAACACAGTGCACAGTCCCTGAATTGACAATAGTTTGGTTTTTTTTAATGTCTAGAGCTGTCAGTTACCATCAGTGGTTCTCAGCCAGGGAGGTGATCTTGCAAATGCAATTCAGAGCACAGAGGAGTAAGCTGTGCCGGATGTGTGATGGCTATGGTGTGTTTTCACTGCAGGAACGTGGAAGTGCAGCATCCACAGAGGAAAAGTGAGCAGCATGAAGGGGAAGGGCTCAAAACACTGTCAGTTTTCTCAAGTGAGACTCGCTGGTGGACTAAACAGGGCTGTGGGAATTTTTCGAAAGCCTTACACTATCTTTGTCAAGGCTGAATCTGGAATAGAAGCCTACTATGAATAACTTTTTTCAGCCCTGGCAATAGGTCTGGAGAGTTTTACCATTAAGAAACAGGCAGGCAATCTTTCTGGCTGCACATGGGGCTATGGTAGATGGTAATCTCTTACATAGCCAAGTTCCTGATGCTTTGGTGCTTTCATTGCACTCAAAAGCAAGCTGAAAGCCACAGGAAAAATCGTGTGTGATGTTTGTCTATCACCTCAGAAGGCTACTGATTTTACTCTCTGCTAGATTTAAGGAAGAGAATGCATGTAAATATGCATATACATATTGCTGTGTTCTTCCTCTGACCAAGTCTGTCTCATGTCCTGTTGTAATTGAAACAGTTGTAAGCACGATGATCTAGGGTCAAAGTCCCAGTTCGCTGGCTTTGGTAGGTCTCCTTCAACCCCAGGCTTAGCAGAGGCTCAGAAAGATATGGTCAGAACAGAAATGCTCTTTATACCAGCACATTGTATCTGAAATCAAAGAATAAAAACCTGCCTGGAATAAGGAAATTGAATTAATGCCTAAAGCAATTTTGCTAACCTGGGGAATGGATGGAGAGAGCATATCAGCATGTTGTTTACATATAATCAGTCCATGTTCTACATAGGATATGTATGTCAGACCTGCTCCTCAGAATGTAGTAAGTAGTTTCTGTTGGACCTGATCCTGAAATTATGCATTCCTGTGATCAACCATCATTAGGTCATAGAATCATAGAGTCATGGAATAGTTTGGGTTGGAAGGGACCTCTAAAGGTCATCTAGTCCAACCCCCCTGCCATGAGCAGGGACATCTTCAACTAGATCAGATTGCTCAGAGCCCCGTCCCACCTGACCTGGAATGTTTCCAGGGATGGGGCATCCATCACCTCTCTGGGCAACCTGTGCCAGTGTTTCACCACCCTCAGTGTAAAAAATTTCTTCTTTATATCTAGTCTAAATCTACCCCCGTTTAGTTTAAAGCCATTCCCCCTTGTCCTGTCGCAACAGGCCCTGCTAAAAAGTTTGTCCCCATCTTTCTTATAAGGCCCCTTTAAGTACTGATAGGCTGCAATAAGGTCTCCCCGAAGCTGCCTCTTCTCCAGGCTGAACAACCCCAACTCTCTCAGCCTTTCTTCATAGGAGAGGTGTTCCATCCCCCTGATCATTTTTGTGACCCTCCTCTGGACCCGCTCCAACAGGTCCGTGTCTTTCTTACGCTGAGGGCTCCAGAGCTGGACGCAGTACTCCAGGTGGGGTCTCACCAGAGCAGAGCAGAGGGGCAGAATCCCCTCCCTCGACCTGCTGGCCACGCTTCTTTTGATGCAGCCCAGGATACGGCTGGCCTTCTGGGCTGTGAGCGCACATTGCTGGCTCATGTCCAGCTTTTCATCCACCAGTATCCCCAGGTCCTTCTCGGCAGGGCTGCTCTCAATCCCTTCATCCCCCAGCCTGGATTGATACCGGGGGGGTTGTCCCGACTGCGGTGCAGGACCCTGCACTTGGCCTTGTTGAAACTCATGAGGTCTTTGAAATACAGTTGATTAAACCAGTATGATGCAAATAGAAAGCAAAACAAAGCATTTGCAGTGTTAGAGTACCAGCTTCAGAGGCCTTGGATTGTGCAGACAGTCCCAAGAGGTTGCTTCGTGAAAGGGAGTTCTTGCCCCAGTCCTCCTCATCTCAAAAGACTGCGAGAACATAAAATGTGATAGGAGCTATATGCAAGCTTCAGTGACTTTCTAGCACCACTGCAAAGATAATGTGAGAACATAGCTTTATGTTCCTTTCATTATACCCCACCCCCCAAAAAAAACCCTTCAGGATCATTTTACCTTATGAAAAAATGTGTCCTGTTCTAGCAAAGGAAACAGCTTTGGTTTTTCTACTAGTTAATAAAAGCAGAATTTGAAAGGCTGGGAGATTACAGCGGGGGTTCTTGACTTTGTCATCGTGCAAGCAGAACTTTGTGGCATGGGAGCATGTGCACATCTGTGACGTTAGAACACTTGAGGCTGTTCAGACAGTGTAATTGCTCTCATCTTTTACTGACCAAATGTTTCGGCAAATTCTACAGGAATTTTTACTTTTTTCTCTGTAGAAGGCTTGTGTTTTGTGGTTTTTGTGTTCAGTATTTTACTTTACTCATCTGATACGAAGCTTTAAAATATTGATACATAACGCAAGGCAGGTAATTTCTGCATCAATCTGAAATGTCTCTTCCATGTAGACTCTTCTTGGTCAAATCATATTCAGGTTCAGTGGTGTTATGCAAAAATCTTTGTGCAGCATGTACCTAAAGTTTAGGAAGTAACCACTGTCATCAGTCTGTTCCATTGTGGTGGCTGGGTACACTCCTAAATGAGTATTTAAAAAAAACAACAACAACAAAAAAATTTTAGTCAGTCACTCTGGGTAGTTTTAAACTGTTATAAACATAGCGCATAGAGAAAATTGTAGGAGTTTTAAAATGCAGCTTATTGATGCTGTGAGTTTTTAATTCCTAGTTAATTAATGCCATACATTGCATGGTTGCATCTTTATTACCACCCATCTTACCTTCTCTGGATGGTTTGATCTTCCCATGACTGGGTACACGGAGTCCAGTTACTAATTTGACCATTTGGCTCTGTTTGAAAGCTTTGATTCTGTCTGTGATTTTGTGAGCTTTGATTTTTTTTTTTGTATGTGATTCATTTGCTCTGTTTCATTGGAAATGCATTAGATAGCAATGATAGTTGCCTTGTTCCATATGCAAAAGACACTAGTGTATAAAGAGCAGTAGTTTGTAAAATAATCGCAGGTGCAGATCAGGTTGTAGGTTATAGTAGTGTTAACATCTGCAGTTAAAGGAGAAGCCGGTTTATCTTTTCCTCAACACAGGCATATTATCTAATATCTGAATTTTACTCATTTAATTTTTTAATATCTTGTGCAGAAACAAATTATACAGTGATTAGTTTTTTTCCACCTTGATAATAGAAAGGGCAGAGGTGGTAAAACTTTTAATTGGTTAGCTTAAAAAGGAATGATGTGTGTATATAGTTGCCTTAATATAATACTGTGCACTCAAAGGGCCCCTATTTGTGAACTAAAAATAGAGAGCTCTTCCTTATCTTGACTCTTGCAGTGGTGACTACCCAGGTAGTATTCAAAGAACTAGCATTAATATTCACTGGGGTTGCTGTCATGCACTTTACTTGGAAGCAAAGCACTTTAATGTCTCTCCTATTGATGTTTTAGTTGAGGAGTAATACATAAAGCCAGGAACTCTGAAAACCCGACAGCCTTCTCCTGTTCTTTCTTTTTCTTTTTTTGTTTAATTATGTATGAATTTTTGGTCTGAAATGTGCTGCTAGTAGACAAAATATTTAATTTCATTTTTGCTGTGGATCCTCATAGGTGGTTACTGCTATTATAAATGCAGAACATACAACCCTTTGGAGTTCCTTATATGGCTTGTATGATGAATTAACTATATTTTGTAATGAAAGAAAAAAATTAGGTAGTTGGAAAACTGCTTTTACTAATTAGGCTTTAAATAATTTTTCTTCTTTTGATACCCATTGATTTATTGAAGTTACAGGTAAACCACTTCATCCCTTAATGTTTTTCTAAGCAGTGGTTACTTTTCATCAAAATGGAGAGAACAGGTAACATTGAAACAAAATTGCTAGTAAAAACAAAAAAATACTCTACTATAAACCAAAACTTCTCTATAAAGATTTTACTTCAAAGGGTTTGATCCTTGAAAGACTAAATAGAATAGTACTTGTGAGCACAGCTATTGTAATGATACTTCTGTATGTTTGTATGGTGTAAACACGGTCACAGCAAATATTTCAGAAATAACAGATCTAATAAATTCAAAATTACCAAGTGACTGAATGGCAGCAGTGAAACTACAAACTATATACCAACATCAGCTCTTTGAAATAATCCTTCCTTTACTAGTGCTGAGTTCGGGATTAGTGCTGTGTTATGCCAATAAAATCATTGTTACGCGGAAGGTTTTTAAAAGCTCCAGTTGAAAGGCTACAGGATTTCTTCTGGCCTATTTTGACAGGACCTAAATGTCATTTTAAGATGTTCAATTGCTTTATAACCTCCTTACCTTTTACCACTGGGTGTTGTTTGAAACGATAGAAATTATTTTAATGAGAGAAATGTGCACTGGGTAGCATTCCAGATCTCTCTCAGAAATTCTTGAGATATGTTTCCTTTTCAGCTTGGATGTGGGAAAACAGGAGAATTTACTTTTGATCCAAGCTGTCAGTTCTGACATTACAGCTGTCTCCCTTACGCTGAACCATGAATGCATTCTAAGATTCGAGTGAAATGCTGGTATGAAATTTCAGTTCCTGAATTTGTGGGCCAAGGGCAAGGATTGCAGTTTGGCTCATGAAGATGATGTAGCAGCATAAGAATAACCCAAACGGTAGTTGGGAAATCCTATTTCCTTTTGCCATTCTGAAACCCAGACTCTTGTCTGTTTACGATATAGAAGAGTCAGTGGCATTCAGGCTGTGATTACACATTTGTCAGTACTGCCATCTGAGCTGCCTTAAGCAATCTCTGCCCCTATTACTCATGTTTCCAGCTGCTTGGTGCAGTGTGTTAGCTCAGCCATTTGTGCAACTGCACAGTGAACTGACTGAGATACTAATCTAGCAGAGGGACTTTTTCTTTTATTCTTTTTCTTTTTTATTGTGTTTTTTTCTTTCTTTTTTTTTCTCTCCTGGATTCTCTTGGTTTTGTTTTTTTCTGGATTCTTCTTTTATATCTTTTCCTTTTTTTTTTTAACATGCTATTTTTTCAGCTGGATCAGCTCCCCAGTCTGGTTTACCACACAAATGGTAAATGCTTGTATTGGCATGACCAGGGGAATGAATTCGCATGGATACAAGCAACCATAGCAGTAGGAAGAGCTAGAGAGACTGCATAAGCTGGTACTGCTGCCAGTATTTGCTCATCAAACTGTAACTTTGCAATGTGGATGTCTAAATCTGCGGTATAATACTAAACATTTCAGCATGCTGCAATCAACAGTGTCTTGTCCTGTTTCTGTCAAATTTCTTTGGGTTATAGAACTCACTGATGTAAGAATAGCTTTAGTGATAGAGACAAACCTAATTGGCATCCCACCAGCAATATGCTTTGGGAATTCCTACTTCAAATTAAACATCAACTGCTATCAGCTCTTCAGTAGTCCAGCTGGGAATGTGGAAGGAAAAACTCATTAGATGTACTCAGATGTGTTGTCATCAGAGGTTCTGAATTGCCCTTGCAACAACATCATCAGAAATTTGCAAATAAGTTTTCATTCTTGGTATAGCGAGCAGTCTTCTGTTAACTGTTAACTCACAGCATCAAAGAACAAATTTGTGTGGGTTCTGACTATGACTGAAAGAATTTTGTGTGTCATACTCTTGAGTTTACCTGAAATTTATATTTGTATATACCACTTGCAATTATTTAACATGTTTTATGAGTTGGTGAGGAAGAGAAGGAAACTTGGTACTTTTACAAGTATGAACAGTTGTTTAAGCAGCATATTGCAGTCACTAGTTTAATTAAAACTGACACCTGCAGTTAATGTTTGTCTAAAAACACTGAAGATGCTTCTTTCAAAAAAGATCACCTAATCTTGGTTTCCATTTCTGGATATACTCCCGTCTTGGCAGGAGGAGGCAAAATGTCTCAATTTTGCAGGCTGCCCTGTTGAAGGTATCTTAGCAGTTTCATATAATGGGTTTTTTTGGTCTGGTGGGAATCTTAGGTGTTCTTTTCTGTTTGCCGTGTGAGCTTTCAGCTGTATGGTCTTTTTTTAGTGGTATAATTAGTTGTTGACAAAATGCTTGTAAAAAATACAACTTGGAAACACTCATTTGGGGGTTTTAGGGTTTTTTTAAGGAGTGTTTGGTAGTTGGGGGTTTTTTGCTAGCTTTCATATACTAGAGATTTGGCTCTGTGTTCTACTTAGTTCCCTCCTTGTGTCTTCAAAACTATGGATCTGTTTGAATAGCAGTATAGTTAGGGGCTAATTCTTCTGCAATTTACTTTGCAGAACTAATTCTATAGATATTTGGCACAACTAATGTTATGATTATTAACCAAAGTACATCTAAGAAGTGATTACAGTATATGAATAAGAATTTTTTTTGAAGGTGTGTTTAGGGCCAAATGGAAAGTTTCCAGAACTCAGATTCATGTTTTGTGACTAGAGGTTTAAATTTCCATTAAATATTATCATATCAGAATGTGAACAGGAAACAGCCTTCTGTATCAGTTGTTAATAAAACATCTAAATCTGGTAATTCTGTAATAGCTCAGTCAGGAGAGGGAAACTTTAGGTTGATGACTTCCTGTTACTTCCTGCCTTTCCTTGACGGACTTGCACTTTCAAAAGCTTTGCCAGGAAACAGAGTATGTTTGCAAAGCTGGAGCAGAAAGAAGGACTCATTGATGTACCAGTAGACACCACTTTGGAAATATTATCCTGTGTGTACATGCATGTGCAAAGGCAAATCAAGCAGCAGCATCGGAAAATTTATAATGTGGTTGTAGCTTATAATGTTCATTTAACAGCAGCATTAGATTTTTGTGTGTGTAAACCTAATGAAAATGGCAAAAATGAAAACTCTGTAAGCGTCATTTCGTTTGCCACAATAAGCAGAAGTACCCTTGAAATTATCAGCTTGGATGGTTTCTAAGAAATTTCATACTGCTTTGTGACAGAAAACACACCTTATTAATTCCATCACTTGACAACTTGAGGGAAAATCTGCTGTGAATTAAGTGACTGTCATTCAGACGGACTAAGCTGCCAACCTTTTTCCACCTCTGAGATGGACTTTTAGCAGATACCTTTGGAAGCTCATTGAAATAAGGCAGCCAGAAATCCAAAGCTAACCTCTACCACTTGGGTAATTTTTTCTGTGGTATGTCGTACTATGAATAACATATTAAGTAGGTGTGTTCAGCTTTTTCTTTTAAAAAATAGATTGACAGAGCTATGCAGAGCAAGCATGTTTGCCATATGTGAAGTGCTGACTTGATGGTTTTCACTGTCCTGCCTTGTGAGCAACTAAATTTTGGCTTTCCCATTCAAACAATAGGTATTGTTCTGATTAAACTCTACTGCTCTGTACATAGTACTGTGATGGCCTGTGTAGCGGTGTGCATGCGTCAGCAAGATGATCTTACAGGGCTTAATTCACCCAGCGTGTGAATCTAGCGTTGTTTGGTGAACCTGGGTTTCAGCATATCTAGGATATTCACAGGCTCAAACACTGACCGTGCGGGAATTGCTAGAGAGAGGAAGCATGGTGAGGAGACCTCCTCGTGTAGAGGAGGCAGCAGTCAGTTCATGTAGACCTGTAAGATGCAGTGAGGGCCCATTTTCAGAAGTTAGTGACAAACACTTTTCTATAGATTCAGTTTCGCTGGCAGGTTACACAGTAAAAAAGGAGTGCTTACACAGGGATCGAAATAAAGACGTGACTGAGAGACCGAAAGACTGCCTCTTTCACTTAAGTATTAGCAGTTTCAGCAGCACAGTCTTCCCTTTGATTGATGAGCAAGTGCAACCCTGGTACATCTCTGCATCTCTTAAAATACCTGAATTAATATGTATATCCCAAATTACTGATTTTCAATGAGATACATGTCGCTGGTCCTTCTCAAGTCATTGCTAGCCTCCATTTATTTCCATAGGATTCGGGGGAGGGGAGGTAAATTTCCTTTTGCATGGAATTGATACCTTGAAAAAGGAGTTTGGAAGTTCAAGTTCAGAAGTTTTGACCTCATCTTCACAGGAAACTCTTGAGGTTTTTTTGGACAAAAACCACTGGTTGCTCCATTGTGTCTTTACAAAGATGGCTAAGTTAGCAAATACTCTTGCACAATTTAACATTGAATTTGAATGCTGACATTATAGTCATTGACTAGAGAGAAACTGGACACTTACATCATCAGATGTGGCTGCCTCGTAGTTTTTTGAGAAATTTCTATTGAGCTACATAAAGCTATGTTTTAATTGATGTAGGAGGGTTCTTTTTGAGTACTGTAGTTCAGTAGGACCCTGGCAATCCAGTTGATTACAGGACTAAACAGTGCTTTATATTCAACACAGTGGATTCAATTAAACTTCTTCATGTTGAAGTCATTGACTGTGAGGTATTTTTAATGCCATTTGTGGTTTTGGTGGGGGTTTTCTGTTTATTTGTCATCTTCTTACCAGCAGGTTGTAGTCTTTGGACTGTTTATACTGAGTCCATTCTTAGTTACTGAAATGTCAGGTTAGTTCTGTATATTAGTTGTTGTATTGGGTTTATGTGGCAAGGTTTTGGTACCGGGGGGGCTGCAGGAGTGGCTTCTGTGAGAAGATGCCAGGGCTGCCTCCATGTCAGACAGAGCCAATACCAGCCAGCTCCAAGGTGGACCCGCTGCTGGCCAAAGCTGAGCCCATCAGCGATGCTGGTAGCACCTCTGTGATAATGTATTTAAGAAAGGGCAAAAAACGCTGCACAACAGCTGTGAGAGAAGAGTGAGACTATGTGAGAGAAACCACCCTGCAGATACCATGGTCAGTGAAAGAGGAGGGGGAGGAGGTGCTCCAGGTGCCGGAGCAGAGATTCCCCTGCAGCCCGTGGTGAAGACCATGGTGAAGCAGGTTGTCCTTCTGCAGCCCATGGAGGTCCACAGTGGAGCAGATATCCACCCTGACTCATTTAGACACCTTTTTAACTGGAATACTTTTAATAATCATAAACTTTCTTTTTTTCAATTGACGGTGGGAATAAACAGATAATGCTGTTTGGTTTTTATCTCCTGAAATGTCAGCAGACTACACTTATGTTATTTATTGATGTAAGTGATGAGTGTGGGTTCTTGGTGAGTTCTCATGTTCCATACACATCTGTTCACTCAACTAACTGTAGCATCAATTTCTTTTTTTGCTCGGGGTTTAGGGACTAACTTTTCCAGTTGGATTTTTTTTTTTTCCCAGTGGATGAGTTGTTTCTGATTTTTCTGTAACTTCTTACAGGTATCAGATGATGGTCGATATGTCTTGCTGTCTATCCGAGAAGGGTGTGATCCAGTGAACAGACTGTGGTACTGTGATCTACAGAGAGAGTCTCAGGGTATATCAGGTATGTGTTTTCTTGCTTTGTAAGTTTTCCTTCATTTTAAAGTATTTCAAGTCTTATGTTGTCGTATTTATGTTTAAATATATATATATTTAAACGTGTGTTGCTTCATCTCCTCTCTTTTTTTCTAATGCAGACATTATGAGAAAATATGCACTGCTTCTGCTAGCATTCCATTTTCTGTTATGTATCAGCAGATGGAAAACTCCATTCTTAGTTCTGTAGTTTGTTTAAAAGGTCACAAGGAAAAATTGAGATAGTGTAAGCAGCCTTACCAGTGTATGTTCCATTTCTTTCTACACCACTAGTACTTTTCCATGTTTAATTTTTTTTACATTTAAAAATTCATGTGTCTCACTTCAAGCGCCGATCTCCCTTTTTTAAAAAAGTACCTGGTTTATAGGTAACATTTTTTCTCCATATAGTGCTAGGAAACGAACAAAAATCCTCTAATATTTTAGTAATATAACTTCGCTTTGTAGCATTATTATTATTACAGTAGAAGTATCTACTAATATTTCAAATACATGTTCATGAACTGCTCCTTCCTTGCCTTCTAGTTGGATTAGCCTTTGGCTTTTGTGTATTTGGCTTTTTAGCCTCAGTGGTATGGGCTGAAAGTATGATACTTTGCTCCATATGGCTATTGTTGATGGTTCGTATAGTTAGTTGTTTTACTGATCAGTGGTTTTGTATTTCCAGAGTACTGATTATCGAAATCTCTTCCTCAATATGTGCTTTGCGTAGAACACAACTCGGCTCTTTTTGATTCTTTGCGGCTTCTGTCTTTAAAAACTTCAGAAACAGAATAAATACTGCAGTAGCTCCTTGTTAAATATTGGGTCTCGAGAAACTTGTTCTCTTGCCCGTAAACAGAATATTTGAGGTTCATGAGCATGACTAGAACTGATAGCAGCTCTGCAATATGGGGTGTATAGTTCTGTTTCTCCCTTCCTTTATTATACTACGTGGTTGTGTGGTCTTCCCTTAGTTCATCAACAAGTCTTAGTACAATATTTTGAATTTTGGTAAGTTGAGTGTTAGTGATAATAGTTAATAGTTTTATGCTCCTTTCTGGGGGATTATTAATTTTGTTTTGTGGGCATGTCACTCTCCTTTTATGAAGGATACTTCTTAATTACTTCTAAACTTGTCTTGAACAACTGAGTAGTTGTTTAATGTCCTCTTGAATGTAGAAAATGGCAGGCCTAAGCAAAATTATTACAGATGCTTTCCATGCAACTTTATTACAAGCAGAAAACTGTGTAGATAAAACTTCAGTACAGTGAAGCATTTTCATAAATGATAAATTGCATTGTCATTCAAGTTGACACTTTCCAGCTAGAGACAGAATACATAAAAAGCATAGTTCTCCTCCCATATTCACCCTCCCATTTATAGATACACTGGACAATCTTGAAGAGAGTGCTGGCATGGAGGCTTGAAAAACCATGGATGAGATAATGAAGCTTCTATTTTGTACTACCTGGTATAAGGCAAACCTACAGTTTAACCTTTTCTGAGCTTGGAAATGCTTCTTTAAAAAAGTTTTTTCTCTGAACCAGTCTTTGACTTGTCTTCCTATTTGTTTGTTGGTGGGTGGGAGTAGTTCCATCCCTCCAAATTCTCCCTTTTTGCTTATAAAAGGAAGGATCTAGCTGTAACCATTTGCTTGCACAAATTCTCTATTTTATAAACTTAGGAACTCTCCGTATCTGTCTCGCTAAGTTGCCAAATGCATTTTCAGTACAAAGGCTCTTATCTTTACCCCTGTCTTTCTACCTCCATGTTAGTAAGCACAGACCTAACAGTAAACATCTGGGATGTTTCCTAGAGTTGATCTTCTGTTTAAATGTAAACACCCTGAACCACTGGTCCTTCAGCCTTTGGTGGCCAGAGGCAATGAAGTTGAGCAAGCAGTAATATATGTAAGCTTAATTATTGGCTCTATCAATTTAGACCACAAGAGGTGTAATTTCAGTTCAGTTTGTAATTTTCTGGGACAGCAAGTTGTTGTGGTTTAACCTCAGCTGGCAACTGAGCACCACACAGCTGCTCGCTCACTCCCCCTCATCCCCCCGGCCCATGGGATGGGGGAGAGAATCGGAAGAGTAAAAGTGAGAAAACTTGTGGGTTAATAACAGTTTAATAATTGAAATACAATAATAATAATGATAGAATATACAAAGCAAGTGATGCACAATGCAATTGCTCACCACCTGCCGACCGATGCCCAGCCAGTCCCCGAGCAGCGGCCCCCCCCAGCCAGCTTTCCCCCAGTTTATGTACTGAGCATGATGTCACATGGTATGGAATGTCCCTTGGGCCAGTTTGGGTCAGCTGTCCTGGCTGTGCCCCCTCCCGGCTTCTTGTGCACCTCCAGCCTTCTCAGTCGGTAGAGCATGGGAAGCTGAAAACTCCTTGACTAGTGTAAGCACTGCTTAGCAACGACTAAACCATCGGTGTGTTACCAACTTTATTCTCATCCTAAATCCAAAACACAGCACTATACTAGCTACTAGGAAGAAAATGAACTCTATCCCAGCTGAAACAAGGACACAAGTGTAGAAGAGGTTGCTTATGAAGTTAGGAGAAATGAATGCCAAATTTCGTTATTTAAGCTGTTTTAGACAAGTAAATAAGCAGCTCTAGAATAATGGAGTTTAATGGCAGGTATTTTTTAAGACTTGCGTTTAGCTGCCAATTTGTACAGACTGCTCAGTAATATCTCAAGGTATGTTCAGATGGGTTAAGATTAAGCAATGCTTAGAGAATTATTTATAACAGAAGCACATTCTTAACAAAACCATGAGATACAAACATACTGGCTCTTGTTATGCTGTCTATAGAATGCAGTGTTCAGTACAAGGGTCTATGATAGTAGCAAAGCGTACCACTTGTTAGGAAGTGTTAAGAGAATCAAGTGTCTTAGGAAAAAAGTATTTGTACTTTTAAAATGTATTACATTATCCTTCTATCTTTTAGAACAGACTTCATTTATGAGTAGACCTTATACCTGTGGTGACATCTAAGATACTTCTTGCCATTTTCCTCTTTCAGAACTATTGAATGTTTAATCTGAGCCTTTTCACGTGACCTGTTTACAATGATCTGTTTGTTCAATAATCCATTCTAGTGTTCAGAATACCTCATCTTAGTTCCGAAAAAAATATAAAGGAAAGAAAAGTAGGATAGCTAGTGTTTTTCCAGTGTCCTAGATATAGATAAATAATTAGATTTTCAGACACATTATTTTTCTTCCCTACTTGCTCTTTTAATCCAGGTTGTCCAAGAATACACTAGTTCTTTAGAAAATTTTATTTTTATGCTTTAGATCTTTCAAGTCTCAACCTTCTTTAGACTTATTTAGAGGGCATCAAACACAAAAGGCAATGAGGCCTTTTTGAAAGGTAACGGGCAGTAAAATTTTACATGGCATCCATTACATATACTGCATATTTCTTTGAGGAAGCAAAAGCAACTGCTAAGTAAAAGGTAGCGGATGAGATTCTAATTTTTATGAAGTTTGTGACAAAACCCTAATTAGAGAATGACACACTTCAACAGATTGTTTTTAAAGCTGCTCCATAGCATATATTGTTTATAAAATAATGTTTCTATCATGTAAATTTCTCTTTTTTTAAAATACTTTCTGTCCCAAGGTAAACATATCATTGCATAGTTTGAAATGGTACATGTAAAACCGTGAGTTACAGAATTTTCTGTTACTTAGAATGCAAACAACCGATTCTCATCTGTGACTTACTACCTGAAAATCCTATTTCAAAATGTCATGTTAACTAACTTAGGGGCACCTTTCTTGATTTTGGTTGCTAGCAGTGCATTCTTTTCCTTTGGTAGGAGGTAATCAAATTTCTTAGTTGCTTAAACAGTTTTCTTTAAAAAGAACGTGGTCGTATTTCTTGACTATTGAGAACATGTTCTTTTCCTTCCGATGTAGTGAGGGCCTTGTGGAGTTAACTGTAGTTCTGTTACTATTTCTTAGAGATGATGGTTGCAATGATAAAGGCTGCTTATTTGGCCCACTTGCTAACAAATGGCTGTGAAGAAGTCATAAATTTTGGCATTGCAACTTCAGTACTGACTGCCAAAATGCCTGGTCATTCTCTGTAGGAAAACTGCAGGGATGTCTGTGAAATGCAGTTCATTATGCTTATAGAGCAATAGTTTATTCTCAAGATAGAGAAACTTATCTTTTTACTGGGAGAGAAATATGCATATTTCCCGATTTAAGAAAAGTAACGTGGGATAATTTGATTTTTAAAAAATTAGCACAGTTACTTGTTTATGCCTGTGTATATTTTTGCTGGTTCAGAAGCAAAGAAAATTAGTTTTGAAAACTAAAAATAAATGCTGTTATTAATACTTTCTGCTTCTGAAAAAGCAGAAATAATTTCTTGGGGGATATGAGGTGGGAAAGTGTCTCTCATGTTAGAAACTAAAATGGCCAAAAACTAGAAAGTCTTCTCTATCTGTAGGTTAGATGTAAATTTGTAGAGGAAGGGGTATATTGAATGACTGAGTGTGTGTTACCTAAACAACCTTCTCTTCTTTTATAACTGTGGCAAAGTTTGCATTAGAAGATTCTGCATAATGTCTCTTTCAGTGGGAAGGATGTCAGGACAAGATAACAAATATAACCAAAAAGTTGCATCAGACCTAGATCCACTGTGTCCTGATCTACTATATTGAAAAATTGGTTGTTTATTTCTTATCTAAGATGCATCAGATCTTTTAATTATTGAATCTTTTTGCAGTGTTCATAGTAACTTCTCTGTTAGTTTCCTTCAGGCTAATATTATTGAAACCACAAAGGGCCAACTTCTTGCCTGTTTGTTTATTACGGTGTGAGGTATGTTTCACAGCTTTTAAGTTGACTTATTTAGTATCACACTTCAGCACTTAACTGTTACTGTACTGATGATGGTCTTAATTTCTAGACAGTTAATGTGGCAGTATTAGTTTTTTGTTTGTTAGTTTTTTAACTTTGGTTGTCTTAAGCCTCAGTCCTCAAGATTAAAACTTGCTTTAGAGGAACTGAATAAATACTCCAGAGAGTTCACAATCCAAGATCTGCTGAAGCCTTAAATGAGTCAATAGGAACGTGACAAATTGAAAAATGTATTTTCTTGAAAACAATCCAGCCTTATCCAAAAAGAAGCACTAAGTTGCTCTATTCAGTGAAGACTGTACAAAGAAATTTCTTTTAGCACTAACACATCTGTCATCAACACCATTCCCTGAATGAAATGAGAGACTTTTTTTTTTTCCTTCTCCTAAGCCTGAATGATTATTAAGTCTGTAGGACAGATGAGTATCTTAAACTGATTTTATCCAGATTGAGTTTGATTAGTTAAGACATGTCTTTATTGCACAGTGTGTGCAGTGGTAGACCTTACTAACATTTGTTATTTCATACCTTATCTAACAGTCTGGTTCATAAAAACAGTGAAAAAAACAGTAATATAGTCTCTTCCAAAGTTGGACCCAAATGATCTGCTTTTTCAGTATTTAGTGTGTTTTCAAAGTTCATAATTATAATTTGATCTTGTCCAATCCCAAAGTGTCTTCATTCTTGTTTTATAGAAAATGAAAATCCAGGCTGAAAAACACCACATTAGGGAGCAGTGAGAGAGCAAAAGAAAATATATTTGGCCTCTTCAAAGAATAGTGTGGTACATTTTCATGGAGTACCTCTTAATCAGTAGTGATCTCCAAAACTGACAAAAATCCGATTTCCAAGGCAGTTGGGTTCCAGTTATCCTAATAGCGCTTCTAAATGCAATTAATAAACAGATTATCTGGATAATGTCTTACAAACAAGCAGCATAATTAATTACTGCTATCTTCACAGGTTAAAAAATGAACTGAAGGCAGCTAGAAGGCAGGTCCCATCTTACATCAGTGTATAATCTGTACCTTTTACATTGTATTTCCTGAAAAGGAGAAAATGAGTCTGAGATAATTGGCACCCCTCGGTGAAGGTCCCAGTCAACATATCCTCTACTACCTTTTGCTGTTGCTGAAACAGAGACCTAGCACAGAATTTGCAACCAATGTGGCCATAGTTTGTATTTATGTTCTTCTCAGTACCACCTTCCTGCTAGAAGTCCCGAGCCCTTCAGATCTTCTGGCTGATGGAAGCATGTGTTCAGGCTTCCCACTGCTTCATCATGGGGATGGGGTACGCTGCCTGTGTAACTTGGGGGCTATGTCTGTACAGTAGCAGGTACTGTAGTACAGCCTGTACTCTGACACTGAAGCCAAGAGGTACACGCCACCTCACCTCCGTGTGTCAAAGCTCTCTTCCTCCAAGACATCATAACTATGTCCAGGTTGTCTGTTGGGAATGGTTTGGCAAATACCGTCCCCCAAACTGTGACTACATGCTGTCTGCTAATTGGCCCAGACTAAAAATGTGATGGGGGGTATGCTAGCAGTTAAATAGTCCGGAAGTCATTGAGCAGTGCTTCAGGCATGTGCCCCACCTCTCTTTTATATATTTATGTATATGTATGACCAGGTTGATTTCACACAGCAGCCTGGTTTGTGTCAACTTTTTCTACAGCCGGGGATGTGAATTACCTGGCATTGAGTATAGACTTCTTGTTGTGATGTGTTTCTGGCTGAACTGTTCAAGAGCTGAGGAGATGGCAATGTTGGGTGATGGACAGAAGTGAGGAAAGGAAGCAATACAGTTGCAATTTGCCTGAATGAAAGTTATGTTCCTTTAGGAAGCAGTGGTCACAAAACAGGAATGATGGAAATATTAGTATGATGGTAATGACTAATAATTTCTATCAAAAAGTTGTCTTAAGGAAACAAGTAAACTTAAAAGATGGTCTCCATCTCTCCTTCTGTCTCTATGTGCATGTCTTACATCTTTGACCAAGCACTAATTTGTGAGGTACAGAATTGTTTAGGTTGGAGGGGACCTCTTGAGATCATCTAGTCCACCTCCTTTGCTCAATCAGGGTCAGCTAGAACAGGTTGCCCAGGACCATGTCTGACTGGGTTTTGAATATCTCTACAGATATTCTCCACAACCTCTCTGAGCAACCTCGTGTCAGTGTTTGACTACCCCACATTAAAAAGTGTTTTCTTGAGTTCAGATTGAATTTCCTATTTTTTTTGTGCCCATCATCTCTTGTCCTGTCAGTGTGCACTTCTGAGAAGAGTCTGGCTCCCTCTTCTTTATTCCTTCCCATCAGGTATTGATACACATTGATAAGATGTCCCTGAGCCTTCTCTTGTCCAGACTGAAAAGTTGGAGCTTCCTTCATCTCTTCTCGTATATGCTCCAGTCCCTTAATCGTCTTTGTGGCCCTGTGCAAGGCTTGCTCCAATAAGTCCATATTTTTCTTTTACTGGGGAGCCTGGAACTGGATACAGCACTCAAGATGTGGCCTCATCAGTGCTGAGTAGAGAGGAGGAACCACCTCCCTTGACCTGCTGGTAACGTTCTTCTTAGTGCAGCACAGATGCTGTTGTCCTTCTTTGATACAAGGGCACATTGGTGGCTCATTGTCAGTTTGTTGTCCAGCAGGACTCCAAGATCCTCTTCTGCAGAGCTGCCTTCCAGCTACTCAGCTCCCGGTGTGTACTTGTGCCTGGGGTTATTCTTCCCTAGATGCAGGACTTTGTTTTTCCTCTTGTTGAACTTCATGAGATTCCTTTCAGCCCAATTCACCAACCTGTCCTAGTCATTCTGAATGGCACCACCACAATCTGGTTTACCAGCTGCTGCTCCCCCCAGTTTTCTGTCATCTGTAAACTTGCTTAGGGTGCACACTTTCCCAGCATCCAGGTCATTAATGAAGGTCTTAAAAGAGTATTGGCCCCAGTATCAAACATCGGGGTACACCACTAGTGACTTGTCTTCAGCCAAACTTCAGCCAAGGCTGCCTGCAACTTCCATATGCACAACCAGTTCTTCCTTGTTTGTAAGTATCAGGTCAAGCAGAGCACCTTTCTTTCTTTGACTTCTTGATCACCTTGGGAAGTTATCATCAGGGCACTCTAGAGTTCTCCTAGATTGCTTGAGCCCTGCTGCATTGTCCTTCCAGCAGATATCACAGTGGTTAAAATTTCTACCATAAGGAGCAGGGCCTGTGAACACGAGGCTTCTTCCAGTTGTCTGAAGGTGGCATTATCTACTTATTCTTCCTGATCAGGTCTATAGCATATACCCACTACAGCAGTACCCTGTACCATGTTGGTCTGCCTGCTACTCTTGACCTATAAGCTCTTTACTGGCTCCTGACCCATCCCAAGGCAGAGCTCCATGAATTCCAGCTGCTCTTTCATGTAAATGGCAACTCCCCTCCTCGCCTTCCCAGCCTGTCCTTCCTAAAAAGCCTTCATCCATCACAACACTCCAGTCCTGTGAGCTATCCCACCATGTCTCTGTGATCCCGATGAGATCATAGCCTGGAGACTACACACAGACTTCTAACTCCTCCTGTTTGTTTCCCGTGTTGTGTGCATCAGTGTAGAGGCGGTTCAGGCAGGCACCCAAGCATGCTGATTCCCCAGTACACGCTTGAGAGCTTTCTCCATGAGGCTGTTTGCAGGCACTTCCTTCTTTACATGCCTACGCTTGGAAAGATCCACTTCAGCTCTGTTCTGTTGACTGCTTGACCCTTCTATTCCTATCACCCGGGCCCTTGGCTTGCCTACCCCATCCACAACTTCCTTACTTGTTTGTTGAAGAATCTCTCTCCTCTGTCGTTTCTAGTTTAAAGCTCTGCTTACTAGGTTGGTCAGCCTGCAAGGATACTTCTGCCCTGCTTAGTCAGGTGGATAACAGTACAGCAGTAGCACGGGATGAGATAAATTAGAATAGCTGCTGAATCATTAGTTTCTCTAATGGATCTCGACGGATGGATGTCTTCTGTTCCTTATTTGCAGCCTGTTTTCTGTGGAAATAAGAGATGCTTAATCCCACTTTGCTTTTTGAACCACTAGCTCCCAAATTCAATCATGATGGCGAAGTAGGAGTCCCAGTGGTGCAGCCCTCACAAGAATGCATGGGAGGTCAAGTGGCCAGGGAGAGGCAAGAACTTGTGAAGTAAGGGCTGTGGCATAAGCTTGATCATGTTATACCTTGAAGATTCACTCAGATAAGCAATATTTTGGATGCCTGAGGCGTGGAGAAGGCTTCAGAAGAAATTTTTGCTTTATTAGACTTAAGACACTTTCAGTCAAGGTCCTCTCCCCTGTAGATTATCCGAGACATGAAAGTCAATGGAAATTTGTCCTTCAGTTGTGACATTCATAACAGCTCTCTTCTCTGAATTCTCTGATGAATAATAAGATGACACCCTGCTTACGCTGAATCTTAATGTAAATTGAGTTAAAATGTCAACCAACTTTATACACATCTGTACACCAGGCTCCATTAGTTCTAGTACTCAGAGGCTTAAGTGTCTCTTCATTGCATACAAGATTCTGATTATGCTTTGTAGTCTTTTAAGAGGCGCCCTTCCTGTACATTCGTTTACTCAGATTGTTATTGTGTTCAGCAGGGCTTTGTCATCACGGGGGATTGTGGTGACCTGAGAATGCACAGTTTCAGAACCGATCCGTGGATTAGAAGGAGCAGTAATAAACACAGCTAGGTTTCTAGAGAACTCCTTAAACAACCTGTTTTCTATTCTGACTTTTCTCAGAGGTGACAACTGTAAGTCATAGATCAATTCATAGTGTGTTAGACAAGTGTGTTCTCAGAGTTGAAGTGAGTCTAACTGCTATAACTGGGAAAATGCACTGAAATATCATAGTAAAGAAGTATTAGCTGAGGTGGTGGTGTATGATTTAAAGGACGTATAGGGTGCACAAATAGGGTAGTTTTGTTTGGTTTTAAATTCGTATGCCCATTTACTTGAACGGGCTATTAACTGAGATGTAGGTTGGGTATGTAATAACAGGGCTAATTTGCTCTATGTCGCATGTTCATTAAGCTCATCTGACAGCTAGTTGCATCATTGACTGCTGTGAGATCCAAAGCATGGATGAGATGGTTAATGAATTTTCTTACGTTATGCTGTACTGCAGGAATTTGGTCACTACCAAATTCTGTGTTGGAGGTAAAGTGAGAATCACTGTGTTAGAGGAGATGATGGACTGAATTTACTTGTTTAGACCATTAGCTGAGGCTCCTGCGTTCCTGTGCTCCCCCTGTAGCTATTACGTGGAAAGAGTCTGTGTGAAATGAGTCCTCAGGATGATTCAGTCCATGTGGAATACAAGTAGCTGTCTGGACCTCTGCTGATTGCAAAGGGTGCCCATGGCTGTTGGCTCACATGCTCCTCTAAAATTAAATTAGTCCTCCTCAAAGAGAACTAGTTGCAAGACTATTTAAGTGAGTATTAGTTATTTCAGAAATTGTACTGACTGGCAAATAGGGGATGAGGGAAATTGAAAAATGAGAGAAAATGGTAGGATATTATAGGTAGCCTGGGATCTAGCAGATAACACATCTTATATAGATGCTTCTTTTATGTTTTAAGGACAGAGTGCTTTGACAGTGAAATTCCAATTTAGTGACCTTAAAGAAGAGGTGAAATAATACTAGATTAGAAAGAGGAGAGGCTTTGATTATTGCAGTCAAAATGCCTTTACATCCTGGAGATGCTCGCTGAGGAAAGACATGTACAAATAGTCTGAATTTGCAACTGAAAGCTGAGATGATGACCATTGTATTTTTGTTTATTTTTTTAACACCATGTTACAGTGACATTCACCAAACTGGTTACTGTATTGTTGAAGATGATTGACCAGAGAAAGCTTCTGTCAAATATGATTCTGTAATGAGGAAAGAAAAAATAACAGATCTGGTAATTAAGGGAAAGGACCTAATAAATGGAATGCACCTCAAAATTGAAGGGGCACGACTGGTTTCTGGTATTATAAATGGTCTCGTAGTAATTCTGTACTTAGGTTGTCTTCCCCTCCCCCTCTTTTTTTTATTTTCCCTTCTTCTGTAATAGACCCCTGCCACCCCTGTTCCCTACGACACTTCCTGTGTTTGGACCTGTCCTTTAAAATCTGACAGAAGCAAAATGCTCTGGTTATAGGAGTCTCCTTTATCCTGTTAAATTTCTTTGAGATGCGTCAGAACTTAAACACTGTTTGAGCAGCGGGACAAAATAATACGTGCATGTGCACGTACTTAAGGACTAAAGTTACACTACCACTGTAGAAGCTCACATGCTCAATGCATCTGAGTATGTCGCTCTACAGCAGCATCCTGGCTGTAGCAGCAAGGATGAATAGGCAGATTTGAATTCTCTTGTCTAGATGGGGCAAAACAAAAGGTAGGGCTTCTCTTAACTACAGAGGGATCAGGGTAATAAACTGTTCCTATCCCAGACATTTTATAGGCATGTTACATGTTGCTAGCTCTTCTTGTACTGAATAGTAATGTTCTGGTTTCTAGGTTGAGGCCCTTGTATTAAGTGAAAGACGTTTGTGTTTCCATGAAATGATTCATAGTTTGGATCCCTTTGATGGTGTGCTGTACCGCTTATTTAGAAATAGTAATTGCTTTTATAATTTTTCTCATTTTAAGGAGGCCTTAAGAAAAAAAAATTTGGAAAATTCCATGCAATCTGGCAATATTACACTGGATATACTTAGAGGTTGGGAGGTGACAGATTTCATATGAGCATATACAACTTTAAGTCTTCTCTGTCACGTATAGAGATCATGATATAGTTTTTCATTATTATATTCATCTTTGGGGGTTTGTTTTAGGTGAACTAGTCTAATTCAGCACACAGATGGGCGTATAGGAGGGGGTTATACTCTTGTGGAATATTTCAAGTCTGGTATCAACTAATTTCCCATAGTTCTGAATTTATTTATATTGTAAAGTCATAGTTTAGAGACCTACATTGCAGTTTCTCATTGCAGTAGAGTAAATATACTGTACTTAGGGAGGGTTGTTAGAATTAAGGTTGGTTAGCTCATTTGTGGGATTTGTTTCTAACAGTGTAATTAGAAACGTGGTACAATTTTTCTGAAAATTTTTTTTACCTATATGTTAAGAGACCTGCTTGCTCAGAGTAAAGTTTTATTTTGCTGGTCTGAAAGGGGGGGGGAAATCCATCTTGGAAAAAGAAAGAAGAAACAGGAATGCAAAATGAAACAGTATGTTTCATGCATGGAAATGAAAAACACTTATCAAATATCTGCCTGACAGAACTCAGAAGATGACTGTGAATTCAGGGATGAGTCAGCTACTGTGGGAATTATTGAGCAACACAATATAGCCCATAATAGGCTTACAGGAGTTCAGATATGTCTTCCCCCAGCAGATGGAAGGAAGGCATAGTCTTCCCTTTTTACTTCTATTTACATGTAACGTTTTTATGGCAAGAAAAAGATCTCCTTTTTAATTTCAAATTAAATTCATTAGTTTCTGACTGTTTTGAAAAGATTAATGCAACCGGATAAGCATATCCAAGTGGAAAAAACAAAGCTGTAAAACCTTTTTTGCCTCCTTAAGTTGTGAACTTTTTCCATATTTATGCTCAATTACATACCTATCCTGTTTTTACTGGATATCTAGACAATAGAAATAAATAAGTAAACCTGCAGCTTTTCCATCTTAGAGGCTGAAAGGGAAGATTCAGATTGTCCCACAAGAATCAGCAAGAACTAGAACAGAATGAAATAAAAAGTTCAGCCCTTTTTACTAACAATCTATAAGTAGTAGGAACAATGCCTTACTTTCCAAAGCAGAAGAATAATATTGTAGGTGTTCCTCTGTATCTCATCCCAGATGGTGCTGGGTTTTTTTGTGGCTCCTTTAATCTTTTCTTTACCCCACTGGTCTTGTTTTCTGGCAGGCAGTAATGCTAAATCAAAATGCCTTGTTGTTTCGAGGTGCCTGACTTAGGTTTTAGCTTGCTTACCTTTAGTTATCTTTGTTTTAAAGAATTTTCATTTTTTCACAGAATGTGATGCTTCCATTTGCAAGAATGGAAGTCATCTTCAGTCATCTTGCTAGTGAAGAAGGATTACTATACTGGGCCTTACGAAGAAGGAAGATAATGTATATTTCCATGTTTTGTCCCATATTGGATAGATCTGTAACATGATCTGGACATTACAACACTGAAATATTTCAATATTTATCTTTCAGATTCTTTGCTACCCCATGGAACCTGCAGTCCTGAGCTACATTTCCATTCTATAAAATTCAGAGACAGGGACCACAGAAAAGGATGCATGATAACCTGCCTACTGAGCTACTGAAATTAGGAAATAGGCAGTGTTGAGGTGAGAGGGACAAGGCTGAAACTACATGGGATATAGGCACTCCATGTTCAATAGGTAGCTACCTCCCTGAGGTATCATGAAGTATGCAAGGAGGTGCTGTTTTTCCTGTAATGGCATAGCGTGGAGAACACATACTATGTCTTTGCTTTGACTGTGGATGTTGTCTCTTGGGATAAGACTCTGTATTCCCTGCATACTTTGCCTTCAGCTGAGCTTCTTAGCAGATATTATATATATTTTAATCAAATCAGAATCTAAAAAGTGACATTTTAAGTACTTCGGGAAAACATGTTCCTTGTGGAAATCATCTGTTGGGACCTCTGTCACTTCTGTGCATTTCAGTACAGTATTCTAGGTGTCAACCAATCCAAAGTAAATTGCTTTTTAGAGGGAACCCCTGGCTTAACTTTCTCACGTTATCTTTTTATGAAACATGGTTTGCCCAATATTTGCCACTTTATTATTGCTTTAGTAATCTTGAATTAATGCATTTCATTAACTTCCTGCACAGCATGAGTTGTGGCTTCTCTTTGCATGTATTCCCTTTAAATTACAAGTGAGGAGACAATGATATCATTAAAGACTCTGTGCAAGCATGACATTTTATTAGTTCTGCTGTACTGAGGGCAGTTGTATCTTGTGCATTCGTTGATTCTTGGTATGTTTCAGTGGCTGTGGACCAGTGGAAATTAACTTGCCCTGTGTTGGGCAGGAGCTGATCTTGACTCTGAGTGGAGATCACATCTAATAAATGGGAATAGACTATTTCTAAATGTTTAAGAAATTTAACTTGCTTATTTCTACACTTGAAACTTTAACTGTGTCAGGTAGCCCTTCCCCCTTTACTCTATGTGATTACTCATGATATTTTGTCAACAGCCATAGGTTAATGGAATTTGCAGTGCAATCTTCCGTAATAATCCTTGTCAGTTTGTTTCCCCTGGAAGATAATCTACACAGCAGTGTTTCTGTTTCTTTCCACGAACATTACAGGGAGCATCTGAGCATCTTCTGCTTCCCAGGTTAGCTAAAATGTTTTCATGCTTCCCTTCCCCCCCTTCACTGTATACAGACTGAGTAATTTTCCTGTTCAAATATTCAGGTTGTTTGCTAGGTTTTTAAGTGGGCTACTGTGAGCTATTTGCGCCAAGAATGCTCCTTTTTAGAATAGAAAATCACTGTGATAAGTAACTTATGACAAATACATAGCTATTTTTTATGAGAATTTTAAATTAGTCTGAAAAGATAAGAGGTTTGGGGGATATTGTTTCCCCTACTCCACTACTACTACATGCATCTTGTGAATCCCACCAGGTTAACGCAGTTTGCGGCTTAGCTTTTACCACAAAACTCTTCATGTTAGAAATGACCAGGTTTACCAATTGGAATTTTATGTTTACAACTAACTTAACCAAATACACTTTTAAAAAAAGTTTTATTAACTTATATCAAAGTGTTTTGCAAATACTCCATTCCTCAAGACTAGATACCTGTGGTCATAATTCACAATATTGTGGCAAGACAGTACTGGGAGAAGACACCACTGGGAGAAGACAGCTAGGCTGTTCTTTAAGCTTTTGGGGGAACTCCCTTGCTATACTCTGCTTCAAGTAGCTGTGGATATGGGGGCTTTTCCCCTTCAAGTTTGCCCCTTTTGTTGCTTATGGGGTGGGGTTTAGAAAAATTAGGGAAAATTAAAATGATGGTATTCTTGTCAGGATTTCACCACTCTTTGTCAGCCACTGAGCCAGCTAATACAGTTCAATTTTGCTTTATGAAATTTCAGTAGCAGAGGTGTAACAGTTGTACATTGTGTCAGGAAGGACAGCACTGTGGGTTCATGTCCAGAAGGTTATCCCTCATTCAAGACTCCAGATTTCCCTACTTGTCTTGCCAAACTGCAAGTAGGATTTTCAAGCCTTGACTTTTATAACAAACATTTAAAAATTATCTAAGTGAATGAAATTATCTAATGCTAAAATGTTTTTTCTTTAAAAAAACACAAATACGCGTTTTCCCAGTAGCTGAGCATTGTAAGGCACAATTTTTTTAGTGGCTATTTTACCAAACTTGTCTTCCAGAATACAGACAGCACTGACATTTGCTTGTATGTTGAACCAGTCAAACCAGAAAACTTCCCTCGTTAATCACTTTGCTTAACTGTTGTTCTTGGTATGCCTGAAAATGCCTCATATTTTCCAAACAGCTGGATACACAGTAATCAAGCAATTATACATTAGCAAACCTTGTTGTAAACCTTACAAAAAAACTCCCCCAAAACCCCAAAACCAAACAAAAAATCAGTGCTTTTTCTGTAGCATGTCTCTCACTGTTTCTGTGCCTGGTAATAATTTTGGTTTTCCCTTTTCTTGAGAAATGAGATTGTTTCTTTTCGATTAGATTGTCAGCCTTGACTATTTATTCTTTTGAATGTGTGGTTTGGTGCAGGGAAGAGGGGATTTAGCACAAATCTGTTGGTGTGCAACAAGAAATAAATGAAAGCTCTTTAATCAGTCTTGGCTATGAACTTAAACAAACATGATATGGCTGATTGAAGTTGATCTTAATATTGACCTTTTTCTTTATTTTGTATTATGGTAGCAGCTAGGAAGCCTAATAAAAAAATCAGGACCCTCTTCCTGTGAGCACCATAGAGCTGATTTATGAGTCAGTGACTCAGAGCTCTGGGCAGAGCCCCACTTTCCTCTTCTTGTGGGAGCTGAAGCATGAGAACAGAGGAAAAATGGGGGGGACATAAGGCAGCATGGGGAGCTTGTTGTAACCTCTGGGCAGATAGAAACTGTGGAAGACTGCTGTGACTTCTGGAATGCAAAAAGTTGAGAGGGATGGCTAGTTGGAAAGCACAGCCTGGGTTGTTGGATTGGAAGGGATTGCACTGGCTAGAAGCTAAACACAGCTTTGTAGAAGTTGGAGGTACAAGGAGTTTGGGGAGATGGGACAGTGGTAGGGGCTCTTATGCTTGGGTACTGGGCTGCTTGGAGATCGGCAGTTTGTGTCTGGTGGGAACAGTGGGAGGTGGTGGGAGGACATGTATGTGGGAAGAGGAGCTAGTGTAAAATATTTGAGAACCACTGGCTTGGAAAGATGCAATAAAAATTGAGCAAAAACTGAAGTTCACAACTTGCTGGTTGCTTAGTCATCATCAGCTGGAACTGCTTTGCACTAGACTGGCAGAGACAGGTTGCAAGAAGGAATTTAAGAGCACGGTTATCAGCCATAAGAATTTTTATTTTGTTCCTTTGTTTAGAAGGCTGTTCTTTTTTTCCCCACACTGAAGAAAGCATGTATGTGGCTTGAGGGCAGGTAGAAAAGCAAAGGTGATGTTTGTCCACTTCCTGTTGAAAAGAGGTTTATCTGGCCTTTTGTGTTTTAGTTTAGTCTTGCAATTTATAAGGCTCTCTTTAAGAACAAACAAACAAACAAAAACCCAAAACAACCAATGAACAGTGCTATATACAGTAACATCAAAGGGATGAGTCAGTATGTGCTGCGTAGCCTGAAAAAGTGAATCAAAACCTTTGTAATGAAAATGAACAAGAGAAAAAGGATAGTGAGGAGACAGTAGACATCAGCTAGAAAGTGGAATGTGGTGCAAGGGAGAATACTCTACTCTTCTTTTTTTGAAAGACTTTTCTGTGGTTGAAGTAACTTTAAAAAAAAAAAACTTTCAAAAATCAATATTGAAACAAGGCCATTATATCCTAGTTCCCTAACAAATAGGGAGAAAAAATCAGTTAAGTCTTGGAAAATATGTGGAAGCCTCAGCAATAGAGTGTTTACTTTAAGAAAACAGTTTCATACCCCTTAAATACCAATTCCAAAGAGTTTTGCTTTCAATGTCATTTTTTTTAAATTGGAGGCAAATCATTAGCCATAAAATTAAATAGCTTGCTATTAATTTGAGCAAGGTGGTCTTCATGCTGCTAGTGTCTGACTGGACATTACACTTATAAATAGTATTCACAATGAAGTTATTTTTTAGATTATGTATTTGTGCTTTTCTTTGTGTATATTAGAGAAAGTGTGGTGTGAGAGAGATCACCTTTGGTTCCTCTTTTTCTGTTGCTGTGTTATGCTGCATGAAGACATAAGCTATAACTTTCTCAAAACAAAGCATATCTTTTGAGTGATCATCCAAATGGAAGTAAAATAGAAGCCTTGAAACTGATGGAGAAATCTCTGCTCATAAAAGTGCTTGATTTCTTACTTCTGGGCTAATCTTTGATATATCTTGACATGTCTGAACTTTTTAACTCAAATGGATAAATATTGCCTCCTTCCATTTATTTATTTATTTATTTGCAAATACACTAACTTTCTATGATCATTGAGTAGCCATCATCCATCGTCTGCAGGATGAGTGGTACTGGGAGCCATCTCAGTACAAACAACAAATTTGCATTCCTTTCAGGGACATCTTAATATCTCCTCTCCAGTATTCCCTCCCTCAGATGTTCGTAAGTGAAGTCAGGTCCCAAGAGATTAAGAGATCCTACTTTCAAAGAGAGTCCACATTGTTTGAAAATGTCTCTTGCCTTTGGAGCCTCCAGAGTGAGACACAATATTTGTGGCTCTGAAGAAGAAAGAGGCAAAAAAACCCTGAGTTCTTTTGCGTAGCTGCCTGGCTCAGAGCGAGATCTTGAGAGCAAGCTGAGTATTGCATGATTCAAAAAGAAATTAGATTCTGATGTGGAAGTAGATGTCTGAGTGAAGGGCTGTGCTCTGCCATTCATTTCCCAGGATACGTTATGAACACACCACTGGGGCCTTGAAACAGTCTCTTCCAATTTGAAGCACACTGTGTACCATGAGATTATCTGTCTTCTGTTGAATGTAAATACTGTTGTAGATTAGCACTGTGACAACTCCAGAGTAAATGCCCAGTTTTCAAAATCTCTCATAGAGGATACTTGAAATTTGGAAGCCTTTGAGTGTGTGGATTTTCAGGGATTTGGGAAGTCTCTTAAAAGTTTGACAGATCTGACTTGCTTTAGTGAGCCAGTATTCATCAATGAAAATGTGCTTCTGCGTGAAAACTCAAGATACTTTTTATATGGTGACTGCGCGCTCAACCATGCAACCTTGTGCAATTAAGCTGATGAATGGTACGAGTAGCAGTGGTGAAAAATACAAGATTAACCTTCATCTGCCTGTCAACATAATTTTTACTTTTGCAGGTTATAAACTTCTGTCAGTCAGCATATTCACCACTACCCCCTTCTTTGTTTTTGTTAGTATTCTGGGACACCAGAAAAGCATGGTGACTATATAAACTGTTGCCATCCTAAACGTCTTGTGGTTCCTGTCCTCATAGGTCTCTTGGTGACAAATGATGTGAAATTTTATAGTAGGGATAATACTTTTCATATTATTTTAAAAAAGAAATTCAACTCTCTTTGGCATCCACAGTAACAAGTGCAGAAATTCTGAGGTTAAAAAAAAGAAGTTTTTGACATTGGAAACATCGGAAACAGCACTGTGCTTTTCCTTAAAAATACTTTTTTGTGTCCAACTGTGTGGTACGTTACTGAATTAGTTAATCGTTAGACTAACTAGTTCTTCTCTAGATACCAAATACAGAGAATAAAACGTAGGGAGGAATAGCTAGCTATTTAAACACAAGCATGATCTGTCAGCCTCTTACATTTTGCAGTTGGGTTGGTTGGGGGGGGCGGTATTTGTTTTGTTTGCTTCTTTTTTAAGAAAGCTGCTGGTGGAGCAAAGTCAGAGGTCTCAGAAGGAGTAATGTCTATAGAACTGGGTAGCTGGCTCATAATTTCAGAGTATTTTTGAAGAAAAGTCTTCAGCAGTTGGAAGGTGCAAATCAAGTGAAGATGCATAGTTAGTTGATGCAGCTGCTGACAGGGGAAGTAGGAAGCAAGAGATTAACATCTGTGGTGGCTCAGGGTTTGCAGGTGAAGTAAAACTATTTCAGTTAGAGATACACTAGCTGGTAGAAATCTCCTAAGCGCTGAGGTTCTTGGGTACGTTTGTGCTTTCAGAATAGAGTCGCTGAGACAGACTGGAGGGATGGGCACAATGCATCAATGTATAGCCATGATCTACTCTTCTCTGCTCTCATTTCACACAGGAAGGTGCTGCACACCACTATTTGAAAGCTGTGTACTGTAGCTATCCTAAAGCAAACTCACTGTTTCAACATACTCTGAAATATGACAGCAGCCTCATACCAGATTCTCTGTTATATCTAAATATCCAGCAGTCATCAGTGTGAGATACAGGATGCTTTGTGATATGATGAGAAATATAGGGAGAATACATTCAATAAGTATTGTAGGGAATTATGGCCATGTGACATGCAGTAGTTGGACGTTGCCTGTTACAATGTATAGGGTAAATCTAAGAAAGGAAAAGAGAAAATATAAATGGGAGAATACTAAAAGGAAATGTGACTAATAGACAAAGTTTAAATTGCACCGTGAGATTTGGGTTGGTTTTTTTCCCCTGTGATGGAAGGCATTATGTATCCTGTGATTAAGGTTTGCGGCGATGGAAAGAGGTTGCCAGGTACCACTAGCAAGGGAAAGAAATTTTCAGTTAGTGATTGACAGTCCAAGAGCAAAAGATATTTCTCTGCTATAGCAAAGGTGTTCAAAACTTGACATGTATATATATGTCTGTACACATATATATAGAGGTATAAATATTTGTACACCCATGCATTATAAATTTTAAGCTATTTTAAATGTACTACAGGCTATGTAGATAAGTTAATATTGGAAAATGGAATTTATAAAGGATGCTGATGATTCTTTATGAAAATAAAATTTGGGGAGTAAGAGCTTTCTCTTCAGTGGGAAACATATAAAAAGCAGAAATTATGAGGGAATGAGTGATTTTAACCCATTTTCCTGAGACTGAAAAAGAAAAAATGATCTACTAACAGAGTTCTAAATTGTAGAGTTGAACTATTGATTTCCTTCTAGAAATAAAGATGAAAAAAACCCCAGAGTTCAAAGAGTAGATACAGAGACTTTGTAAAATTTACCTTAAAAATACAGTGAGGTAAGAAGGAAACAGTATGATGACTTAACTAAAAATAAGATTTTTATCTTCACAGGATTTAAGACCTAACATAGAGACACATTCATTTCTGTTTATAAAATTTTCAGTAAAATGTGTACTTTAACTCTTAAATGAATGGGGAAAACATAGAAAATGAAAGTAAGTAAATAAATTGAAAGTGCTTAATAATGCATTATTAAGCACTGTGACTTCTGCTTTTATAAGGCTTTTTGGCAGTGTCCAGTTTTTTGAAACTGAAAGTGTTAATTCTGTGAAGTTTATGTCCTCTTATGTCCTACTAGGATGTGCTCTTGTATAGATGCGTGTGTTGATTAATCTGTCAGTAGCAAAGTATTGAACTAAACCAGCACGTTTCTCTCTCTCCTGTCTCCCATGCTGGTAGTACTGAATGCATTGATCATTCAAGTTTAGGAGGTGGATGTGTTATAATTCTAGTGTAAAACATACATAAACCCCATATGCTCTAAAGTTACAGTTTTGTATGTAGATACTCAAGGTGGATGTTACTCTCTCTATATATATGGAACTGCAAAATCAAAATTACATTATTTTTAAGGCTTTTCTGTGAGCAGATTAGATTTAAAGGCATTTTTAGTTTGATTTGTATTTTCAGTCTGTTTAAAAAATCTTCTTTATCGAAATAATCGAGCAAATTATCTTTAAGATGAAAGGTAAACTGAATTCCAAATAACTGATGAACAGCTATCAAAATTAATTAAATTTAGGAAGTCATACCTGTAGCTAAGTTGGAGGCTTAGTTGTTAAGGCTGAAGACAACTGGCTGGGTTAGTTGGTTTGTTTTTTTCCAAACCTTTTTAATATTCCAGTTATGATTCAGAGACAAACACATTATGTGCTTATCTTCCAGTGCCTCCCTGAAAAATCAATTCAGAGTAAAATCTAAGAGTTGAAAAATTGTGATCTTTCCTAGTAGACGTTTACCTGCTTAATGCATGTACTATAATGAAATTTGGCGTGGCTCTTCTGGGTAGAAAGCCTGTCCCATTGTTATGAGCCAAACCTCTTGGTTCACTTCCTGAACGTTCTCCCCCGTTTCCAGAAAAACTGTCTGTCTTACAAAAAATATAATTGACAAGTTAGAATGGAATATAAATTTACGGAGGTTAACACTTATATTTTCACCTGATAATTTTTGCTGCTAGAGTACATGAAAAAAGCCAAATGAGAGTGTTTACCTTGACCATAAAACTTTCTTCCACAACATTAGATAAAAAAAACTACCATTAGCTGATCACTAAGCCCTGTCTCTCCAGCTGGCACAGTTGAGAGGTTATTTGCCACAAATGGATTGTTTGGCCTTTCCATGAAACATGAAATATGGAAGGAAGAATTGAGAACATTTTTTGAACTGATGAACAGTGACTCTCAGGCACTCTATCCTTTCCATCTGAAAGAAGGTTGATAACAGGCTTTCTGTGATCATTCTTGCTGTTATAATCAGTTTGTTCAAATTAGCTTTTCCTTTTCCTGTAGTTGTCATCATTCAGCTACGAACCCGCTTCATCACACAGAGAGCTCTCAGCAGACCAGTGACTGTTTTGCTATGTTCGGAGGCCAGTACAAGATTGAGGGCTTGCTCTGTGATGCTTACTGATATAATTTCCCTTTTGATCTTCTGTGGATCCAAAAATTTTGTTTAAAAATTCTGTCTGTACGCTCTTATGTTGCTTTTGTCCTAAACATTGCAGAAGAAGGGCCAGCTCTGTAGGATTATGATTTGCTGTTGTGTGGCATGGCTTTATTGTCCATTGAATAAAGGTTATAAATCCTCCACCTGCAGTTCCTATTGTAATGCAATTATTTGATGATGGATAACTGGCTGGTATAAAGTATATAGGTAAAAGCATCTATAGCTCTTCAGCAGTGTGTTTTAGTGGAAGGACTGGCAGAGAAAAGGATTAGGTTATAGCAGCAGTATACAGTAAACTGTCAAGATCTTCAACCTCATGCTTTTCCCGTGTATAATAATCTGTCTCATTGTATGCTTATGTGGATTAAACTGAAGCCTTCAGTGGCTCTGGTGTTAAGGATAAGGGAGCCTGGACTACAAACGCTACTTCTCAATGGCTGTCCTCAAAGACAGACGTTCTCAGGCCTGCTGGTTAAACCTGCAAATCTCTATCAAGATCCAGTTCTTTGCCTCCCCCTGCCCCTCCTTTCTTTTAAAGAAGAATGAACTGAGTGCCCATCCTTCGCTTTGTATTTGGAGGGCTTTTTAAAGTCAAAACTTAGAGATGTACTGTTCTTTTTGTTACTGAGAGGCTGTTTGTTCTGGGTTTGAGACTGAAGCAAGAATCCTTCACCTGCCTCTAGATCATGATAACCAACCTCCCATTCATGGGCCTTGGTGCCCTTTTTGCTGGAGTGCTTCAGAGGTGAGGAGAAACTGGTTTGCATGAACTGTTTGGGGGGTCAACAGACCATTCCTTTTTTCTGAGACTCTGTAGTCCCTCTCCTGTTTCGATAACTGGATAGATACATGCACGCCACATGACACCGTGCACACATTCACTTTTGGTGAGGTATGTAACCAGCGAGTGAGTATCCATCCAGTCATATGATGGGATGTGTGCATGTACCTCAGGCCATTTGGTAAGAATGGATGTGCTGATCACATGAGTTTTCAGTCATACAATGGAGAACTGGCTGTGGTCTATGACTTGTCTAGGACCAGCATCCTTGCTCTGACAGAAGGTCTGGGCACCGTAGCTCCCGATCATTCATTGTTTTATACATTTTATCATGCTCTTGTGTATTCATCTCTTCTCTAATGTAAGGCATAAGGTATTTTCATAGGTCATTTTATATGAAAACTATGGTTTAGGCCTTTTATCATTACTTCTGGTGTATTTTGAACCTCTGTTTCCTGCATCTTGTCTAGCTCCTGGGAAGACTGTCAGTCATCCACCCCTGCAGAGCCCTTTCCAGATGCCTGTTGTCTTAGTGAAACCACATAGTTCATCTCTCTCTTTCCTTAGCTATATGCGCTTAAGTAAGGCATCTGCTTTTTTGACTATGTCTGTATATTCGTCGATACCTTCACTGACTTTCTTGGCTCCCTTGGGAACTGGTGCATGTGACTTAGTGTTGCAACAAGTTACTTGGGAGGCTTTGTGTTGTCCCATCTAGATTGTGTATAGATATCTTTATTATTCTTCCAGAAGTTATAATGTGAGTCCTCTATGATCAAGCACATTTTCCCATGTCTGCACTGCATGCTAAACCACTTTTTTTGCTTACCTCTAATCACTGGAACATCCTCTTCTGATGCTTAGGTAAGTGCTCAGCCCAGCTCATTCAGCTTCTGTAAGAGTGTGCTCTGTTCCACATGTACAGAGAACCGTGCTGTAAGGAAGTGAGCACTGCTTGAGGCCCTCGGTACATAGTTCACCATGCTTTTGAATGTTTAACCAGTTACTGCAAAATCATCCATCCTAAATTCAGGTCAGGTGAAAGCTGCACGCAGATACCTTTCCTAGTACTCAGTCGTCACGCATATAAACAAAAGAAAGCTATGAACAAGAAGAGTTGTGCTTAATCTACTTGCACAGAGTTTGAATTGGAAATGCATGTCTGTCTCTCTATCTAGACAGACTTGTAGATGTATTCCTGACACTTACAGAAAGACAGAATCTTTGACAAGGTATGCTCTACACTTCAAATTGTGTTCATTCAAGCAAACTCTTCTCCTGGTGTAATGTGCTGTCTTTAATAAAAATCTGCCTTGTCCATTCCCCTGGGCTTTTTGGGTACTGAAGGGAGCAGTTTTGTGAGACAAGCAGAGGCAGATTAAGCAGTTGCTGCCATGGTAAGGAGAGATGTCCCATCTTATCTCCTCATGCTCCGGGATTGCCTAACACCATCCCCTCCTGTTGAGTCAGTCAGCGTCTTCACCCATCTGACCCTGTGGTTAGGTGATTGCACTTGCTAATCTGTCGCGGGAAAAAAACCTGTAAAATAGAAAGAGATTAGTTTTCTTCTAGGTTAGCTAATTTAATCAGCTTTACTATTCACTCAGGCAAATGCCAAACCAAGCATGAAGGTAGAGACATGCTGATGGAGGAGGAGGGAGAAATGGGAGGGTGCAGTTTTGCTGCAGTCAAGCTTATCTTACGGCTCATTGCTAATGAAAAATGCTGTTGCTCCTCTTCAGCCTCTCTCTCTGCTGCTGCCTTGTGCGTGCTGGCTGCCTTGTACGTAGTGGCACTCCTCTGCCCGAGCAGTGAGCTGGTTCAGGCAGCAAAAGAGAACTTTATTTTGTGGCACAATTTTTTTTTTTTTTTTTTTAAAGTCATTTAACTCATTGAACCAGCTCACTACTGGGGCAGATGAGCAAAACAGAAGCAGCAGGCTAGGAGTAATGTGATGAAGGACAAACTCCTCTATGGCGATGATTAGGTGTTAGCTCAACTTGGCAGCAAGGCTAGAGCGCTCGGCAGGGGGGCAGTACCACGGTAGTAAGCTACATGGGCCTGCTCCTCCCTTGTGCTGCCACTGACGTGACCTGGGGATAAATGGGTTCCCCCACCCCCAATCGGTTTTCAGCCATATTAGTGCCCAGTGAACTGGCCACGCTGGTCACCAGGTTGTTATTCCTAGCCCAAAGGAGAGAGCTAAGCAGGTTGATCTAAGGCAATGCTAGAACATCCCTTTCAGTCACGGGCCACAACTGGATCAGCTGCAACCCAGCCATAAAGATGCATCCTCTTACGTCTGATATCTGTCTCATTGCAAAGGGTTTTTTCCTCTCACTGGAAAACTGCAACACCCATTCTATACAGTAGCGATGTACCTGATGTAACGGTCTCTTTCAACTGCTTGTAATTGCCTCGTTACCACCTCTTTAACTTAGACTAGATATTGGTGTATTTAACCACTTCAGTGAGACAATGGTTTAGAGGTAATTCATCTGTAATATTTGTCTTCTAAGGACTATATAACATCCACTTTAACAAGATGAATGCTCTTGATTTTGTTATAACAACTTAGCGTATCCCTGTAGAATATCAACCCTCTCGCTGTTTTGCTAGCTGTTCATTTGGGAGTGGATGAATGAGTTGCAAGGCAGCAATGTAAATCCCTAATGTCACATTATTGTCCTTTTTCTTCACGGAATCCAACTTCTGTTGCAGTCATGGAGGCTATAGTTATTGTGCACATTTACCATTAAAAAAAAAAGTGGTTTTTTTCAACAGTCTGGGGATTCCTTTTTATGAAGTCTAGTTCTTCTGTAGTAGGATGGTTTCATTCTGTCATACTAAAATACAAATGTTCCAATATTGTTATGGTGTTATACTGCAGTTAAGTTTTTATGTACTAAAATGCTTGTGCGTGTGACTTGAGATCTTAAACCAGTTTCGCTGGTATATATCAGAGTTCACTGTAGGCTGGCGTTTCTTTGTTTTACTGGGCATCAAAGCAGGTTTTCTCTATAGAACTCTGAGCCACTGGATTGACTTAGCAGGATTTTTCTTTGATGTGAAATCTCTTGAGAAGGACAAAACTTTGGACCTCAGTGAAAATCAAGACTTAACATGCAATTGGTTCACTCAGAGACAGGATACTAAGTTGGCTGGATTGTCTGGAAAGTTTGTATTACAGCAGTATGAAAAGTAGAATTTAATTGGCTAATCTGTCACTTTGCATGAAGAGACAGGGAAGTTTTCCTTAAACCAAAATGACAATTAAGAGATAGGAGCTTTCTGAATATACTAGGCCTGGCTATACTCTCTTGTTACATTTAATGGGTTTAAAATGACCTTAGCCATCTCACTGCTTCCTCAATTATTCTTTTCTTTTTTTAAACTTACAGTAATTACAGCTCAGCTATGATCTACTTCCATTATTCTGCTCAGCTTTTAATATTATAAAATAAGCTGATGAGCTGTTTTATTGATGCAAACATTATATTATAGAGTTTCATGAACAGATTTATGCACAGTTTATTTGTTTATACTTAAAAGCAAAGACCTAACCTTTAGTTTTAGGAAGGAGGCAGAGAGTGTGCCAAATGTTAAGATATAAAAGCTTTAATTTCACATATCAATAAGGATTCTGATTTTTCAGCATAGCTAATGTACTTATAATAGTAAGATTGGTTGATAGGTTGGTTTGTAGATATAGCAAGCATATTGCATATCTGATCTAGCCTTGCTGCTTTTTCTTTCTACTAGCCTCTAAACCTATTGCAAAACAGCAAAATGTGAATAAAAAGTAGTGGAGTCTTTCAGTCCCAACTCCAGGTTGAGTCAATACTAAGACTGTGGTACAGAGTGAGTAAACTGAGGCAATTCATGTTTGAGAGAAGTGCACTTCTATTAGTGAGTGTGATATTCTAGAAGGTTGATAGGGAAAATGCAATTTCATTCTTCGCAAATCCAGAAGTTAACATTTTAGCTAACTGCCTGTAGTTGTCTTTTGGTGGTGACAAGCTTCTGCAGAACAACACTTCAGAAATGTTGTTTCTGAATTAACAGGGAAATTCCTGATATCGAAGTTTATTGTACTCATTCAAATAGCATCATTTCTATTCTGTGGGAAGTTCCGGGCTTTTAAGGAGGATGGAAAACTTCCCATTTCAAGAACAAGTAACTTTTTTTGCAGAAAGAAAAAAAAATAAAAATAATTTATTTTAGAATTAAATAGTAATTTAAAAAAAGCTATTAAAAATAAAATTGAGCTTGAAAGCTTAGTGCAGAGTCTTTTGACTCAGCTGTGACTCCCCATTCCAAGAAGTCTGTAGAAGTGGGGGCTTGTGAGCTCTGTTGGCAAGAACCTGATGTGCTTGGTGGCGTGGGCTCCACGGCAGTCAGTGTGGTAGAAGCACCTCTGTAGCAAACATCAGAGCTTTCCAGCAGTCCCTTAGGAAAGCTGGTGAAACGCTCAACATAGTTCTGTCAGTATTCTGCATGTATTTTGCTAGAAATTCCTCAAAACCAGTATGTTAACATGTCCGTGAACTGGCATTTTTCCACTGCAACCTATTAATCTGGAGAATTCTTTTTAAGTTCTTAATACTTAGTACATATTCAGCCCTTTCCATAGCTGTACCTTTTCTGGTCACTGCCGTTGTTCAAGAAAGAGCCTACAGCAATTGTCAGGAAGACCTTGCTCTCAGGTGTTAAAAGGTTTTGTTTCAGGAGGTGAAGAATTTACATTATATGTTTTATCTTGCAGGAATTCTTCAATGGGTGAAGCTGATAGATAACTTTGAGGCTGAGTATGAGTATGTCACCAATGAAGGAACAGTATTCACTTTCAAGACAAACTGCCATTCTCCAAATTACCGGTTAATCAACATTGACTTCAGTGACCCAGAGGAATCCAAATGGAAAGTTCTCATCCCCGAACATGAAAGAGATGTTCTAGGTAAGAGTTCATGTCAAGTAAAAGACTTCCTATTCTCCTTTTTTCAAATTAATTCAGTAATTAGTCTATTGAATGATCTTGTACAGACCTTCTTACTTTTTTCCTGTGCTTAAACTTTGTTTAGGATTTGCGATTAAAAGACTTGCTGAGACTCGAGAGATCCAGGATCCATTTCTCTCTCTCTCTCTCTCTCTCTCTCGTCCTGTGTGGCCATAGTGAAGTTGCTTCATCTGTCCTTGTTCTAGTTCTGTGTTTGTAGGAAATTAGGGGAAAGTATTTTCCTGCTTCATGTCAGCATAGTAAACGTTTACTAGACAGTCAGGGATTACAGCAAGAGGGACTTTGTAAGCAGAAAGAAGGGAAAGAGCAAGTCTGGCAGTAGCGCAGCACACTGTGAACAGAGTTGGTCAGAGTTTGAGACAGGATTTTCTGTTGTTCCTGGGATAAAAGGAGTAGACAACACTTGAAAAAAGGCCTTAGGGAAGTTGAAGGGCATGGAATTCTCTAAGTATAAAAGCAAGTTCAAAACATATATCTTTGGTTTTAATATAATTGAAATAAAGGTGTATTTTTTTAATCCGATCATTTTTGGGAAAATTCAATTAAAACTTAGACTTAGTTACAGATAATACAGAAAAACCTCCTCTGAGCTGTTTTTGACAGATGCTTTGTGTACATTTATGTAGTCCGTTCTCCATACAGTGCAAAATACAATTATGATTTATGTGACTAGAATAACTATAGCTATTCAAAAAGACTCTAATTTTTTTTATTAATCCATCTTTATACAAATTCATTCATGTTTGCTACTTTTCCAGTGAAGAGCTGCTTTGTAGAAGGAGTAGAATTCTCTGTGTGTGTGTGTATTCAGTAACTTCTGTCTTCCCACACTAAAACAAACCTATTTGACTACTCTTTCAAGTTCCTTTTAAGATCTTGCTTTTCAAGACACCTAAAAAAATCTTAATTTCTGTCTGCATTTCACAACGTGTCCTGCATGATTTCTGCCAACAGCCTAGACAAGGTATGTCACCAGTTTGACATAAATGGTGGCTCTGAGTATGCCCAGAATTGTAGTGATGTTGCAAACGACTGGGGGTCTACAGTATTGCAAGAACTTTGGTAAACACAAAAGTAGCAAAATAGAGCTTGGTGGGACACATATCTTTTTCTTAAGATTGTGAACTCTCTGAAACAGGAACCACCTGCATCTTAAATGAAGTACCTTTACCTTGTCCCTGCTCATTGAAGGGGGGTTGGACTAGATGGCCTTTAAAGGTCCCTTCCAACCCAAACCATTCTACGATTCAAGTCCTAAGCAGAGAGTAAATAATAGGTGTAAGTGAAAAATTGCTTCCAAGTCTAATTTCTGATTGCATGTGAATTTGCTGACAGCCTGTGAAGCCATGCTTAAGTTATGAGGAACAGCAGTTTATAAAGTGGGACCAAGTTGAAGAATTGACTTAGAGATGGCGAATGTCCAAATAGGATGGGACAGAAACGTGTGATTGACATGAAATGTGGTTAGCACGTGTGGATTTACCTGAGATGTGGTCTAGGCAGCCAAAGGAGCTTTGACTAGTGGCTGTATAAGCACTGACTGTATATTCCTTCCCAGTACGATAAAGGCCACATCTGCTCTTCACTACGCTGCACTATTTAGCTCAACTCCATTTTGTTTTCATTCTAAAGGCAAAGTTGTGCTGAGTTCATGTTTGTGGACATGCAAAAAAAATTTTAATGCACGCAATGCTCCTTTAATGGATTATACGTGACAGCCTTGACTATACAAACATAACAAGAACTGCATTTAGAAAACGGAAAGATCAGATAAATGGGTTTGCTGAGGGCACTGGCCTTCAGATTGTAAACACAACAGGCATCATTCAGCTCTTAAACACTTGAAGGCAAACATAATCTGTCATATAAAACCATCAGAGTGACTTTCAGGAGTCTATTGTGTATCATTAAGCTTCTACTGTATTTGAATGTGAAGCCAGAGTAGGCAATCATATGTCCACTTCTCTCTCTAGCTTTTTGGAGTGGTACGTAAAGGAATTGGATTAAATTAACAAATGAAAGAGTCTCCCTAAGAAGATGAGTTATAAGTACTACTAAGATCTTAGCACTACAGTAAAGTAAGTTTGAATTGTTCAGTTGCTTCTTTGTGGCAGACACTTGCAAATTAGTTTTGTATCCTCAGCACCAAAATAAAGGAGTTTATCATGTTCAGGAAGTTGTAGCCCTGAATAAATAAAAAACCCGCTTGTTCACTTGATGAAGTCAGCAAGCAAGCCAGTCTCTATGTCATGTTGTTTTAATAATTTCAAGATTTGGTTTAGAAAGACATAATTATAGCAGAAGGCAGTTAATAATTCATTGTCTTGAAAACCTTGCAGTCAAGTGAATTTGATTTTGAGTGATCCAGAGATGACAATGTAATGAAACGCCTTCTGCAAAAGCTAGGACAGCAGTGATTCAAAGGGTAAATGAGTATTGCTGCTTGTCCAATTTTACATATGTGTGGGAGTGACTCTTTACACAGATGTAATTAGCTGTATTAGAATTTCTTTATAAACATTATAGTTAGTGATGCTTTAGGTCACAAATGTTTTTTACTGGAATATATAGATACTCAGTTCAAAAGTCTCCTACCCTGGTGTGATCTGCCTGGTAGCCATAGCCTTCTTTATTTCTATGTGTTAACTGAGATTCAGTTTCATAAAAGGTGCACCATGCACATATAGAAATAGATTTATTTATGAATAATAAATTCAGGATTAAGAATTATGAAGCTCTGCCAGCATCTATCAATGGCAAAAAAGATAAATTCTACAAAGTATCATAATGTATTCTTAGGGAAGATGCTACAGCTAATATAGTCTAACCAAGAAATAAACACACATGCCTACAAGGCAGTCTGAATGTCATTTGGTTTCTCCAACATATTCTTCAAGATAGACCTTTTTATTGGCTTTGATCTTTTTGTTTTCAAAACTGTTTATAGATGAACTTATTTGGGAAATCCAGGGGAAAAAAAACAGACATATTCCTGCAATGAGGTTGTACACACACCTCATTTTACACCTCTCAGCAGGGATTTCACACAGAGTTGAAGTAATTTTAGATCTCTACTCTGTGAGCTGAGGGGAAGAAATAAATGACAGCTATTTTAAAATGAAATTTAAGGGGGGCCTCAGAATATGTTGGGGTGTGATGAGACTCATTTCCCCCCCTTTGGAGTTTGTTTATAAAGTGTTACTTTTAATTTTCAGGGAGTCTAAAATAGAACCATAGGAGAGATTCACATCTAATGTTGAACAAGTGGTTTAAATGACCACATACCTGCAAGTGGGTGTGCTGAATCAGTTAAAAGGCAGCTATGAAACAGTAAGTGCAGACTGATCATTACAGACACTGTGACCCTAGTTCTAAGGCATAGGATAACTCTGCTGTCTTTAGAAGGTTAAATAATTAATTCTGAGAACTGTGACTCCCTCTAGAAGTGCCCAATACCAGTGGAGCAGGGCAATTTGAGAGTAGCAGTTATATCCAGCCCTGTACTTGTGACAATGAAAAGAAAAACAGAATAGATCTCCTGAGTAAGGAGAGCTAAGAAATAAGACTTATTCCTGAATGTGTCATAGATGAGGTGAATGATCTTGGAACAATTCCTTGAATCTCAGTTGGCCATTTAACAAGCAGGGGCACAGCTAGTAATGCTCCTGTACCTTGTACACATCTGCACACGTAAACTCAGTGCATGTAAAATGCTTCCCTTCCCTCAGCTAGCATGTGCACTCCAAGTGAAAAAATAGTATTTTTCTTCATACCTTTAACCTACTAGCTAATTTATAAACGCTTAAGAGTTTGGGGAGGGGAGTTACTGCAACTAAAATGTTGTTATGCTCCAGCAGTGTGACAAAGATTTCTAGCTGCGTTTTTACAAATTTAAGCTCTAAAGCCAGATTTTGGGTCACTGTCCTATCCACGCCTGACGTACAGCATTAAGTAAAAAAAAGTCCCAGGCATTCTTTCAGATTTTATTTAATTCTTTTGAATGTAGCATACAGTGGAAAATGCAGCGTGGAGACAATATACTGAGCAACCACCCAGAATCGTCAAATGCATTGCGAGATAAATAGTTATCTTTTGGCACTGTAGTGAAACCAGGAGGGAAAGTCTGGAATGAGTACCACAAAATTGTTGATCCTGAATGACAAGGATGTGCATGGGTGTGAGTAATCCCTCATGTTCATCTCGGTCGTCAGGAAGCTTGTGCTCTCCGTTACCCTGTGGTGTTTTTCAGAGTACCCATAGCTTTACACACTTGGGAGTTTTGCTTGCAAAGTGTGTATGTGAAGGATTGTGTTACTGTTCTGAGGAGCAGTTGTGTGACCTTCTGTGTGTAGCCCAGAGGAAGCACCCTGCAGAGACGGCTAGTGCAAAGCGTGGCAGAGAGGAGAAAATTGGCTGCAACACAAATGACCAGATTGATAAGCTTCTACTGTGAAATGTATAAAAAAAAAAAAAAAAAAAAACCAACCTGGAATGTGGCTTACCTCCAGTGTTTCCCAGCAACAAAAAGCACCCCCTAAGATCTGGCCAAGCCAGATACAGTCCCTCACTCACTGGGGACATGGGGAAAGGTGGTGGTCCAGTTGCACGTCCCTGACTGAAAGTTTTATTCTGCTCCGCTGGTAGGGCTTTTGTGGCTCTGTTTAATTCTGTTTACCATGGAAAACCTGCATCAGTCACAGATGACTGAAGCCTGTAGGTTACTTAAGGAAGCGTTGCTCCTGATGTTTGCAGCTTCAGAAGAGCTTTGCCCCCGCCCCGACTCTGTCTCTCGTTTGTGTGTCTCATACTGAGAGGATGTGGGGTATAAGATCCTTGTCTTGTTGAAATTGGTTGGAGCTTTTCCATTAACTTAAACGTGGCAGGCTGTCACTGAGGATGGTCTCTCAAAGAAGACATACGCCTTTTCATATGTTGTGAGGGCTCATCAACATTTACTCACATGTTTCAGAATGATTCATGTTTTATTCTCTAAATTGCTCATGCTTTGTTTGCAAGTCCACCCATAAGTAGCCTTGAGTGGTGGTTACGGGTCATTTTAATAGAGATCAGCATGGATACCTGTTAATCTGCAGAGACACTGAAGTTTATGATGGCTGTCTGTGATGTCCAAAGAAACCAAAAGGACCTTCCAGGTCTATTTTCCAGCTAAAGCTTTGACAGTCCATTAAAATATATTCATTCTTTGTTGAGTAGACACACAAGCACATTGTACAGCAAGTAACTCAGCAGTTTCTGCCGAAGACTTATGGCTACCTAGCTCTTCTAGCTTGGCATGTTCTTTTCCATCAACATTTTAGCCTGCATCTGTCAAAGCATGTTTGTACAGTTGGACACTTAACATGCTGTAGCTACTGCTGCAGAAATGAAAGGTCAGAACTGTCATAAGTAATTAAGGTTAGTGGCACAGATGTTTGGTGTGAGGATTCAACCTTTTTTTTTTTCCTGAAACTATTTCAAAAGTTGTTCGTAGCAACGTTGCAGGTGCCAAGTTAATGGCATGCCTTTGCTACTAATGAAAGCTGTCAAAATAAAAGTGTTTTTTGGAAAAGAAAATTTCTAAAAGGTTGAACTAGACCATTTCTTCTAGAGATGGTTAGGCTCAGTTTTCTAGGCCTTGTTAAGAAGTATAATTCCTCTAGCCCAAATTTAGCTATTGAAGAATTGTGTGTAACCTATTGTAGTCATCAAGGTGTTCGCTGTCATCTTTGAAGAGAAATGGGCAGTACCAAGGATAATTCTTCACACCTGCTTTCAGTACCTACAAGTGCCTCCAAGTGTGTCCATCTGTCTCTGATGCCTGAGTCAAGAGACTCAGGTTGGAAAAGGCAACCTCTACATATTTATCGTTTAGTAAAATAAATCCTTTGCCTGATGGGTATTGTAAGTAGGTGGATTGTAAGTATGCTGGAGAACAATTGATAAATTCAGGTGTAACTGTGAGACAAACTGCTCTGTTCATTGGTATTAACTGAAAATAAACTGACCCTATACATTGGAGAGGTCTTGGATGGTTAGCTTTTTTAAAAAAACACCTGTGTGAGTGAAACTGCTCAGCAAGCAATTCACAGCATCCCAGAACAGGGTATCCAAAATAATTGGGTGAACTGCATTCGAAAGGTGCTTATTCCTGCCCATTTTCTATAAAGGGAGCCTACAACAGTGGTGTCAGGCTTAGCTTTGTGAAGTTTGCAAGCGCACAATCTTGAAAGCTTCCAGGAAGTACAGAGGCATGCAGGATGCACTCTGCAAAGCATGAACAAAACCAAGGAGACTGACTGTTAATGCAACAAACTCGTCAGTATCTGCAGTTCTCGGTGCCAAGCATGGGAGTAACAGAGGCTCAGCCTGTAGTCAAAAAATAGCTGCTGTTAATAATTCAGCATTGTTTTAGCTTGCTATGTATATAAGTGTTGGTTCTTAGTGTCTTTTTTTTCTTCTGCTCTTTCAAGTCTGCTTCAATGTTTTGCTCTGTTTTGATTTTTGCATTTCTTTGTAGCTTCCATTGCTGTAAGTTTTGGAGGCAGTTAGCAATGCACCAAAACCAGTTATAATACAGGTATTGTACACAGAAGCTGTGTTCCTAAATCTCATGGAATGTTTTAAAAACGTTTTGTGTTGTCTTCTCATCTGTTATCTTCACCTTGCTGAGAGCATCTAATTTGTAAACGAAAGGGGTGATGGAGAATTAATATTGCTGCTTCCTAGGCAAGTTCTTCAATAGCAAGAATCCCCACATAAGCCAGCAGCCTTACCCCTGGGCAATTGAATCTTTTTAATAAAAGAGTAATATCTCTTCGTAATATGTAAGTTGAAGTAATAATGTACCTCAACTTTTAATGAAAACATCCATTAAACTGCAGTGCTTCATCAAATGATTAGTGAGGAATCAAGGGTCATCACAATTTAATTTTAAAATAAAAATTGCTTAAATAGTATTTTTGCTGAGGCAATGCTACATATTATATACATTTGAAGTTGATCTAAGAGTGTCTATAATCCATTTTATGAAACTTTAAGTGTCAGGAAATTCTGAGAGTAAAACTGGATATTTTAGTTACAGATGTTACTGAGAATACCAATGGAGTTCATGGGATCTCATAGTTATTGCAGAGCAATTAATTCTACAGGCAAAAATGGTGTGTTACTGTAGGGATGCTATTTTTTAAATTCATATTTTGTGTTATAAAACCAGTTATACATGTGAATGTTGGCAGATTTGCGCAATGAAAATGTAATAAATATTTTAAATTACTGCATACTCTCCCTGTTCATACAGGCAAGAATGATTCTATATTTCAAAATATGTAATTGCATATAACAAACTTACAGTTTATTCTGTTCTCCAGCCTCACTTAAGAAATTTAAGTCACTCCAGAGCCAAAATTACACATCAATTACTAATTTATAAGCAGTGTTATGTTGTGCTGTATCTTACTATTTCAGGTCATGGCTTCATGGTTGAAATTTCAATTAGTGTTGTACTCTGGGGCTTTGGTTCGAAAATTCTGAGATTTAGGCTAGAAGCTCATGAGGGAGTTAGAAAGTCTGCGGGGCGGGGGGAAATATCAGTGGTGGTCTTTGGGAAGAGGGGAGTAGTAAAGCTTTATTTTGGTGTTTATGTAGCATAAATTCATATGGCTAGAAAGTCAGACTGGTGTTAAATTTCACCGGTCCTTCAGGAACAAGCTAAAAGGAAAGTAGACTCTATCGAGCTATTAGGATTTGAAGGTCTTCGAGCTCTAGGGGGTCGTGACAGACCTGAACTGTATATGAAAGCAGGGATGGTTAAAGAAGCTAAGTGTTACAGAATAATGAGTTTTGACCTTCAATTCAGAAAGAGCTTGTTACCCTTAATGGAAGGGGCACATGATACAACTTTGAACTTTTGTTATGGAATGTGCAAAGATGCATTAATAAGACTGTCTTCAGTACAACTCTGTGAATTCAAATTATTTGGTTTTATAGGGCTTTGGGGAAACTGGAAAGAACTGTTAAAATGTGAACAACGTAAAATAGTGTAAAACTGAAATACAGTCAATTTTGCCTTGCTTCTGTTTTGTTTTCTGTTTTTTCCTCCGATGTTGGTATTTTAAACTCCCCATTTCAAAGTGCTACTTTGACATTACAGCATGCCCCAGTTCTTCTGGGGCTGTTTTTTCTTGCTCGTTTGAGCCCATCTTTTCAGTTTTTGCTTCCAGCAGATAAGAGAAGGCATTGTCCAATGCTGGTACCTTGCCCATGGTCGTGCAGAGAAGAAATGAGAAAGGCAAAAGCCCAGCTAGAACGCAATCTGGCTGCTGTCGTTAAAGACAACAAAAAAAGCTTTTACAAATATATTAATGACAAGAAGAGAGCCAAGGAAAATCTCCACCCTTTATTGGATGCGGGGGGGAACATTGTCACTGAGGATGAGGAAAAGGCTGAGGTACTCAATGCCTTCTTTGCCTCAGTCTTTAACAGGCAGACCAGTTATCCTCAGGGTACTTGGCCCCCCAACCTGGAAGACAGGGACGGCGAGCAGGATGAACCCCCCATAATCCAAGAGGAAGCAGTCAATGACCTGCTACGCCACCTGGATGCTCACAAGTCTATGGGGCCGGATGGGATCCACCTGAGAGTGCTGAGGGAGCTGGCGGAGGTGTTCGCCAAGCCACTCTCCATCATTTATCAGCAGTCCTGGTTAACGGGGGAGGTCCCGGACGACTGGAGGCTTGCCAATGTGACGCCCATCTACAAGAAGGGCCGGAAGGAGGATCCGGGGAACTACAGGCCTGTCAGCCTGACCTTGGTGCCGGGGAAGATTATGGAGCGGTTCATCTTGAGGGCGCTCACAAGGCATGAGCGGGACAACCAGGGGATCCGGCCCAGCCAGCACGGGTTCATGAGAGGCAGGTCCTGCTTGACCAACCTGATCTCCTTCTATGACCAGGTGACCCGCCTAGTGGATGAGGGAAAGGCTGTGGATGTGGTCTACCTGGACTTCAGCAAGGCCTTTGACACTGTCTCCCACAGCATTCTCCTAGAGAAGCTGGTGGCTCACGGCTTAGACAGGTGTACTCTGTGCTGGGTCAAAAACTGGCTGGATGGCCGGGCCCAGAGAGTTGTGGTGAATGGAGTTACATCCAGTTGGCGGCCGGTCACGAGCGGTGTTCCCCAGGGCTCAGTACTGGGGCCGGTCTTGTTCAATATCTTTATCAATGATCTGGATGGGGGGATCAAGTGCACCCTCAGTAAGTTTGCAGACGACACCAAGTTGGGCGGGAGTGTTGATCTGCTCAAGGGTAGGAAGGCTCTGCAGAGGGACCTGGACAGGCTGGATCGATGGGCCCAGGCCAACTGTATGAGGTTCAACAAGGCCAAGTGCCGGGTCCTGCACTTCGGCCACAACAACCCCATGCAGCGCTACAGGCTTGGGGAAGAGTGGCTGGAAAGCTGCCTGTCGGAAAAAGACCTGGGGGTGTTGGTCGACAGCCGGCTGAATATGAGCCGGCAGTGTGCCCAGGCGGCCAAGAAGGCCAATGGCATCCTGGCCTGTATCAGAAATCGTGTGGCCAGCAGGAGTAGGGAAGTGATCGTGCCCCTGTACTCGGCACTGGTGAGGCCGCACCTCGAATACTGTGTTCAGTTTTGGGCCCCTCACTACAAGAAGGACATCGAGGTGCTGGAGCGTGTCCAGAGAAGGGCAACGAGGCTGGTGAGGGGTCTGGAGAACAAGTCTTATGAGGAGCGGCTGAGGGAACTGGGGTTGTTTAGCCTGGAGAAAAGGAGGCTGAGGGGAGACCTCATCGCTCTCTACAACTACCTGAAAGGAGGTTGTAGCGAGGTGGGTGTCGGTCTCTTCTCCCAAGTAACTAGCGATAGGACGAGAGGAAATGGCCTCAAGTTGCACCAGGGGAGGTTTAGATTGGATGTGAGGAAAAATGTCTTTATGGAAAGAGTGGTGAAACATTGGAAGAGGCTGCCGAGGGAAGTGGTGGAGTCCCCATCCCTGGAGGTATTTAAAAGATGAGTAGATGCAGCACTTAGGGACATGGTTTAGTGGACATGGTGGTGTTGGGTCGATGGTTGGACTCGATGATCTTAAGAGGTCTTTTCCAACCTCAATGATTCTATGATTCTATGATTCTATTTAGGTTTCCAGTCTCACTTGTCAGGGGAGAAGTTGCACATACGTAGTTGGAAGAGGACAAGAATCACCACCTTACCTAGTCCTACAGACAAAAAAAAATATCCCTCATTCCCTTTTTCCAGATATTTTTTCTTGACTTTTAACCTTGTTTGTATTTTGTCTAGTTTTTATTTGATTTGTGAATTAATGAGAAGAAGTTGAAATACTTTTGTTGCAAAGTAGGGTAACCCATTTCTTAAATGACAGAAATACTAAGAGAGATGAAGAGGCTTCAATCTTTTTTCTATCTGCATGAGTAAATAAATAGATTTGTCACTAAAGGTCTAAAGCCAGTGGCACAGGAGACAGAAGAGAGTATGTTATATGATATATTCTGGGTGGACTGGAGCCCTGAAAAGTTTCTACACTTCACAGGATATAAAGATGGGGATTGAAGTGAGATGGTCAGTAGAACTGCAGGGATTTTTGTAGAAATTGCCAGCCCAGACCATTTCTTTAAAATCAGTTGGGATTTTCCAAAGTCCAATTAAAAAAATTAGCATTCCATGAAAAAGTTCACGTATCTCGGGTGCTTCTTCCTTTAATTCTTCTGAGGAACAAATTCAGAATGTGAAAGGTTCTGTGAAGCAGAAGCTCTCGTTCCTGCACAGCTGCACATCTGAGGTGGGCAGCTCTGCAGGGGCCCACGACTGTCAGGAGACACTGTCCTGGTTTCAGCTGGGATAGAGTTAATTTTCTTCCTAGTAGCTGGTACAGTGCTGTGTTTTGGATTTAGCATAAGAATAATGTTGGTAACACACCGATGGTTTAGTTGTTGCTGAGCAGTGCTTACACTAGTCAAGGACTTTTCAGCTTCTCGTGCCCTGCCAGCGAGAGGCTGGGAGGGGGCACAGCCAGGACAGGTGACCCAAACTGGCCAAAGGGACATTCCATACCATATGACATCATGCTCAGTACATAAACTGGGGGAAAGCTGGCTGGGGCGGCTGCTGCTTGGGGACTGGCTGGGCATTGGTCGGCAGGCGGTGAGCAATTGCATTGTTCATTACTTGCTTTGTATATTATTACTGTTTTATTCTATTTTGATTATTAAACTGTTTTTATCTCAACCCACGAGTTTTCTCACTTTTACTCTTCCAGTTCTCACCCCCATCCCACCAGGGGTGGGGGGGAAAGTGAGCGAGCGGCTGTGTGGTGCTCAGTTGCCGGCTGAGGTTAAACCACGACAGAGGCATAAAGGAAATGAACCTCTGCAGAACACTTCGTTCCAGGGTCCTTTTGCCAGATTGAGTTCACTGTGCTGTATCCTGTTCCTACTACCTTTAGAGTCTCAAGAATGCTGTGTAACAACACTAGCTTCTTGAATAAATGTGGTTTTTCTGAAAATGGTGTGTTGAGGATATCGCCTCAGAATAGCCCTTTTCTTACACCCGGTAGGGCTTGCTTACGAGAATAGCCTCCTGAATACTTAGGCAATAAAAACAAGATGAACAGTAACCTCTAGATTGTATACTTTAATGTGCAATACCAGATCACATGTCTTTTTTTTGTTCTTCTTAGTTTAGCTTGAGTCTAAATCATAACTATTGTTTTGATTTTCATGCATTTCCGTAAGTATTGCTGGCAAAGATCAATGTTTTGCTTGGGTTTTGCATTGAAATATGTGATATTTAAGAGCAGTATTGATCTATAAGCACCCCAAATGCATAAGCATCTTGGTTAAGCAATTCTTTATTCCTGTGTCTGCATAAATTAGCTTCAAGTGGCATGGTTAGTGCATTTCCAAAGAATATCAGCCTTTACTTTTGGGTTCATTTTTTTTTGTTTCAGAAGGCAGGTGACTTCTAAAGATTTAAGAGTTAAATTCAATGCATGTCAGAAATTTTGGTGCGTGTATTTAGGTATGCTAAAGAATTTTAGAATCAGATTATGTCTGATTGTTTGTTTCTTACAATTTTTTTTTACTGTATTTTCTGTGGCTTTTTTTTTCTTTTCCACACTCTGCAGAATGGGTTGCTTGTGTGAGGTCGAACTTCCTGGTTTTGTGCTATCTGCACGACGTGAAGAATATCCTGCAACTTCATGATCTAGCTACTGGTGCACATCTCAAGACTTTCCCCCTAGAGGTTGGCAGTATTGTGGGATATAGTGGCCAAAAGAAGGACACAGAAATATTCTATCAGTTTACTTCCTTTTTATCTCCAGGTAAGATTGTTTTTTCTCTTAGTTATTGTTTCTTTTCCTGGGAACAATATCTTTCTCATTTTCTGTTGTTTAGTAGAATCATAGAATCGTTTAGGTTGGAAAAGACCTTTAAGATCATCAAGTCCAACCATTAACCTAGCACTGCCAAGTCCACCAATAAACTGTGTCCCTCAGCACCACATCTACACGTCTTTTAAATACCTCCAGGGATGGTGACTCAACAACTTCCCTGGGCAGCCTGTTCCAATGCCTGACAACCCTTTCAGTGAAGAAATTTTTCCTAATATCCAATCCAAACCTCTCCTGGCACAACTTGAGCCCATTTCCTCTTGTCCTATTGCTTGTTACTTGGGAGAAGAGACCGACACCCACCTCGCTACAACCTCCTTTCAGGTAGTTGTAGAGAGCAATAAGATCTCCCTTGAGAGGGAGACCTCTCAGGTCCCTCCTTTTCTCCAGGCTAAACAACCCCAGTTCCCTCAGCCGCTCCTCATACGACTTGTTCTCTAGACCCTTCACCAGCTTCGTTGCCCTTCTTGAACACACTCCAGCACCTCAATGTCTTTCTTGCAGTAAGGGGCCCAAAACTGAACACAGTATTCGAGGTGTGGCCTCACCAGTGCCAAGTACAGGGGCACAATCACTTCCCTAGTCCTGCTGGCCACACTATTTCTGATACAGGCCAGGATGCTATTGGCCTTCTTGGCCACCTGGACACGCTGCCGGCTCATATTCAGCTGGCTGTCCACCAGCACCCCCAGGTCTTTTTCCGCTGGGCAGCTTTCCAGCCACTCTTCCCCAAGCCTGTAGTGCTGCATGGGGTTGCTGTGGCCGAAGTGCAGGACCCGGCACTTGGCCTTGTTGAACCTCATACAGTTGGCCTGGGCCCATCAATCCAGCCTGTCCAGGTCCCTCTGCAGAGCCTTCCTACCCTCGAGCAGATCAACACTCCCGCCCAACTTGGTGTCATCTGCAGACTTACTGAGGGTGCACTCGATCCCCTCATCCAGATCATTGATAAAGATATTAAACAGAACTGGCCCCAGTACTGAGCCCTGGGGAACACCGCTCGTGACCGGCCGCCAACTGGAGTTAATTCCATTCACCACAACTCTCTGGGCCTGGCCATCCAGCCAGTTTTTGACCCAGCACAGAGTACACCTATCCAAGCCATGAGCAGCCAGTTTCTCCAGGAGAATGCTGCAGGAAATTGTGTCAAAGGCTTTACTAAAGTCCAGGTAGACCACATCCACAGCCTTTCCCTCATCCACTAGGCGGGTCACCTGGTCATAGAAGGAGATCAGGTTGGTCAAGGAGGACCTACCTTTCATAAACCCATGCTGACTGGGCCTGATCGCCTGGTTGTCCTGTACGTGCTGCATGATGTCACTCAAGGTGATCTGCTCCATAACCTTGCCCAGCACTGAGGTCAGGCTGACAGGCCTGTAGTTCCCTGGATCCTCCTTCTGGCCCTTCTTGTAGATGGCCATCACGTTTGCTAACCTCCAGTCAACTGGGACCTCCCCGCTTAGCCAGGACTGCTGATAAAGGATTGAAAGTGGCTTGGTGAGCACTTCCGCCAGCTCCCTCAGTACCCTTGGGTGGATCCTATCCAGCCCCATAGACTTGTGTGTGTCTAAGTGGTATAGCAGGTTGCTAATCATTTCCACTTGGATTATGGGGCCTTCCTTCTGCTCCCCATCCCTGTCTTCCAGCTCAGGGGGCTGGGTGCCCGGAGAACCTTACTATCAAAGACTGAGGCAAAGAAGGCATTAAGTACCTCAGCCTCTTCGTCATCCTTTGTCACTAATTTTCCCCCCGCATCCAATAAAGGATGGAGATCCTCCTTAGCCCTCCTGTTGTTGCTAATGTATTTATAGAAACATTTTTTATTGTCTTTTATGGTAGTAGCCAGATTAAGTTCTAATTGGGCTCTGGCCCTTCTAATTTTCTCCCTGCATAACCTCACAACATCCTTGTAGTCCTCCTGAGTTGCCTGCCCCTCCTTCCAAAGTTCATAAACTCACCTTTTTTTCCTGAGTTCCAGCCAAAGCTCTCTGTGCAACCATGCCGGTCTTCTTCCCCACCGGCTCATCTTCTAGCATATGGGGACGGCCTGCTCCTGCGCCTTGAAGATTTCCTTCTTGAAGAATGTCCAGCCTTCCTGGACTCCTTTGCCCTTCAGGACTGCCTCCCAAGGGACTGTGTCAGCCAGTCTCTTAAACAGGCCAAAGTCTGCCCTCTGGAAGTCCAACGTAGCAGTTCTGCTGACCCTCCTCCTTACTTCTCCAGGAATCAAAAACTATCGATAATTTCGTGATTGCTATGCCCAAGACAGCATCCAACCATCACATCACCCACAAGTCCTTCTCTGTTCACATACAACAGGTCCAGTGGGGCGCCTTCCCTAGTTGGCTCCCTCACCAGCTGTGTCAGGAAGTTGTCTTCCACACACTCCAGGAACCTCCTAGAGTGTTTCCTCTCTGCTGTATGTTATTTCCAGCAGACATCTGGTAAGTTGAAGTCCCCCAAGAGAACAAGGACTAGCAATTGTGAGACTTCTCCCAGCTACTTACAGAATATTTCATCTGCCTCTTCATCCTGGTTGGGTGGTCTATAACAGACTCCCACCATATCTGCCTTGTTGGCCTTCCCCCTGATTCTTACTCACAAACACTCAACCCTATTATCACCATCATTAAGCTCTAGACAATCAAAATTCTCCCTAACATACAGGGCTACCCCACCGCCTCTCCTTCCTCGCCTGTCCCTTCTGAAGAGTTTATAGCCATCCATTGTAGCACTCCAGTTGTGTGAGTCATCCCACCATGTTTCTGTGATGGCAACTATATCATAGTTTTCCTGCTGCACAGTGGCTTCCAGCTCCTCCTGTTTGTTGCCCATGCTGCGCGCATTGGTGTAGATGCACTTCAGTTGGGCTATTGATCCCGCCACCTTTTGGAGTGGAGAAGCCCTAATTCCTATGTGACCATTCTCAGGCGCTTCCGTGGCTTCTAACACATCCATAATCCTGGCGCCTTTGCTGCTGCATGGATCTCCATCCCCTACCTCCACTGAGACAGCAGACCGAAGGACCTCACCAGTAGACTGTCCCTCAAACATTGGCGTGCTGCCCCCAGGCTTATCTGTAGTGAGCCTGGTTTTATCCCTTTCCCCCTTCAGATCTAGTTTAAAGCTCTTTCAATGAGTCCTGCTAACTCCTGTGCAAAGATCCCTTTCCCCCTTTGAGACAGGTGTACCCCGTCTGTTGCCAGCAGGCCTGGTGTCGTGTAGACCGATCCATGATCAAAACCCCCAAAATTCTGCTGGTGACACCAGGCTCAGTTAGTTATTAGGTATGTCTAAGATGCAGATTAAACTACTTCCCCCCCCGTGCACAGTGGTTGTGCACTTTAAAATGTACCAGTCCTTGATCCATGAAGCCTGAATAATATGCCTACTAATACTTGAGAGACCTGCACTGAGAAATTACTCAAGGCGGGCTTGTACTAGAGATGAAATTGTAGCATTCTCACGGCTCTTGCTTCATACAGCGAGATACAAGTTTACGAGTTCTGTTAAAGACAATTTTTAATGCATTTAATGTGACTTTCATCACAGTTTTGTAGAACGTTAATAAAAGTCACAAATATTCTTTCTCTGACAGCTTTGTGATTCATTTATGCATAGCCTCATTAAAGCACCCTTACTATCTGTCCTTACAACACTTGGTGGTGTTGGATTGCTGTGGGAATCCTCTTTGTACAATCCTGCAAAGCCAGAGCTGTCCAAAGCATTATGTAATATATGTGTGGCACACCAATAAGTATTCCAGGATTTTGAACAGGAAGGGAGTTTCTACACAATTGTCAAGCTAGTATATGACAAGAAAATGTATTTGCTGTGCTCTCTTTTTTTTTTTTTTTCTTTCTTTCTTTATGGCCCAAACAATCAATAGCTAATACAGGACAGGATGCAAATATGAAGAGGGGAGATAGTCTCCAGAATCTTTATCTTCTTCCAGTGTTGTGAGTGATCATGAATCATAAGATGATCAAAAATGTTCTTATAGCATCTGACATATTTTTGCTGTTTCAGAGCACAGCCACACTGCAAAATGGCTATATAATATTTTTGATAGGTTTGCTGGTTTTGCTACAAAGGATTGTGTCAAATTATCAAAACTATGTTTCAAGCTTAGCAGATAAGAAGTGTGATGAATTTCCTATTCTTATCTTACTGTTTGCATAACCAGAAATAAGATGTATTATGTTTCTAGTTCCTTTTTTAAACAAGCTTGTAAATAACGTTCAGATCATTGCAGCCATTGCATCTGGGGAGGAGCTTGAGGACACTCTTGCTTTTACCTCTAACTTCATCCCAACTTGATGGTTCAGATAGTTCACTTGCTCACATCCCACCTCGTGGGCCAGAAGTTGCCAGTCTTGTAAACCTGCACCATTCATCTCAGCTGAGCCAGCAGAGTCTCTGCAGCTGCTAAACATGTGGAGGGGAAGAGCCCTCAGATCTTTTTTAGCCCCTGGCTTGCCAGCTAGCCAGTAATGGCTGCTCTCACTGCCTGCTGCTTGCTTAGGCAGATTTTTTTTTTTCTCCTTTTCATCCATGTGCCTACAGAGAATTCACCATAGCGTAGCTCTCTTAACTGGGGCAGAGCGACCTGGAAGCTGGAAGAAAGAGGAAGGGAAGAAGTGGAGGTAGAATGTATGGGAGTAAGGAAAGGGTGAGGAAAGCAGAACAGAGAGGTAATTTTTAGGTAGGTGTGCAGATATGTTTTTAATTTGCATGCAACCTCCGTTTGCCTATCAGTAAAATAACTAGAGAAAAGGTATAGGGATGGTCCTTGGTTAACCTAGATCTTCCTACTTTACTTAGAAATCAATATAACTTGCACTTGTATTAAGTTGCACTATATTTTTTTCTAATAAGAAACAAATTAACATACTGGTGTTTAATACCTACAACAAAAGTGATAGTAAACATGTATATGAAATAATGAATAAAGCAATTCTAAAAGCATAGATGCCGACACCATAAAAACAATTTTTGCTATTCCCTAAAAAATAGTTATCCCTGCTGTCCACTCCAGTCAGACGCTTAAGTGAGCAACTCTAGTGTTTTGCATTTATTTAGCACCCACCAAAAGAGTGCAAGCCCCAGCATTACTATGTTTTTGGATATTAACTGCCATGCCGCTAAAAAGACAACAGAATAAGAGATGCAGTACCAGAGGTTCAATTGCATGTTACTGTAATATTAGGTTGATTGACTCCTGAAATGCAGTCTATGACTGTGCTTATGCTTCATCATGTGGTTTCCTAATATGCAGCTATTCTGCCTGCTCTGTGTGTAATGTTTGCCAATACATTATCCAGCTTGGGCAGCTGTATATATGTCAAATGACTGCTCTGCCTGTGACTGCCTGGTGTGCTTTCCTTTGTGCTTTCGCATCACTTTCCGGCTCCTAATCTTTAAGGGAAATGCTGCTTTAATGCTTGTTTGTACCTGTCACCCTGCATTAGGCTTGCTAGTCACTTTGTAACAAATGAAGAAAAAAAGTTCCCAGCGGATTAGAGTAGTCCTACTTTTATTCCCCTATTAATTCACCATTGTGGAAAAAGGCTTTATCAGTTATTAGAAATATTGGTTTTCATCTGTGCTCCTTTGCCAATCTGTATCTTTGATTTTCCACAGTCATTTAAAAGTGATTTAACAAGGTAAATCTCTTGTATCAGATATGTTTCCTCCATTATTTCATGTTTCAATATAATTTTTTATAGCTATAACCTCTATAATAATTACTTCTGGTTTTCTGAAAGTATCCAAAATATACACAACCCAGCAGTATTTCAGTCAAGTCCTCTCCACCTTGATTAATTTTATTACATTGAGGATCCCTGTAGAGGGTTTGTTGTCTTAACTTTTAGTGTTGTTTTCTCTGATACACATTTAAAATTTTACAGAGACCAGTTTGTTGTAAAGCAGAAAAACAAAGAATAATAAACACTGAGGTTAGTTTTATGTATCTGTAGTATATCCATGAATATTAGGATTTTGTAGTACATTAACCAGTGTGCAAACACAATGATAGTCACACTGTATGGCACATGCTCAAATGTTCTTAGGATTGAATGACAGGAAATGTGATTTATAGTCTAAATGCAAAACTCTTCTTGGCCAGTGACACATCTGTGTAGTGTCTAGATTGCTATAGTCTCTGTGATTCTGCCTCTGCTGCAACCCAGAAATTTTATACTGCTTATAGACATAAATTTTCTCATGTGCACAATCCTTTGGAAATCGTAGGTACAACTCAAGCAAGTGAAGTTGCCTTCAAACCTGCAGGATCAGGATGTAAAACAAATTATACGAGACCAAATTCATTCAGTTACATAGGTAACCTGTGCTAGTCTGCCACAATTTCAAGTGGATGCTCAGCTCCTTCTGTTATCTGGGGGTCCATTTGAATTGTAATTTCAAAATATTTTATCATAAAGAGAAAAACGTTGACCTGAGTGAAATTCTTGATAAATTTATTCTCAGTCTGGTGGTTCTAGAGGAGATATTTTAAAATTGACTTTATACTTCTTTCTTCCAACATTATCATTCTCAGTAAGTGCTGTGTAACTTTATGAAAACAAATCTTTTCTCCATTTTGCTTAACCCACTTTGGATACCTGGCTTTGTATGGGCGGTGAGAATTATTCTTTATGTACAGAAAGCCTTTGCACCCTTCCTAGACAAAGTGCATATATGTATGTGTTAAATTACATATTAACTGAAAGAATGTGTCTGGAGCTACTGTTTTTCACCCTGCTGAGCTACCTTTGCCATTCATTAATCCATCACAGTGCCTAAACCAGCATCCTTTTAATGATGGACATACACTAAGCTGACAAACTTGCACTCTGTTTTAGGTATTATATATCACTGTGATCTGACCAAAGAGGAACTGGAGCCAAGAGTTTTCCGGGAGGTGACTGTGAAAGGATTTGATCCTTCAGTTTACCAGACAGTTCAGGTAATAAACATGAATTCTGCTGTTTTGCTGCAATCACTTATGCAAGGATTTAACAAAATTGCACTTGGCTAAAGGTGAGAGTGCTTTGATTAGCTCCTGGGTTGCAAGTCTGAAGGAATTCCACCAAGTCTTGTTAGAGAGATTGGAAGATGCCACTGCAAGTAATGGGGCAGACTCAATCCTCAGTCATCTCACATTATGAGGCAATATGTTCTCTGATTTATTTTTTTCTCCCATGTTACAGTATTCTTTGGTATTTGTTTTAACATCAAGTTGCTGCTTTTCCATGTTTATGTATTTCTTCCACCAGGGCAACTTGGCACAGCTCCAGTAGGCAAGTGTGTGATAGGGCAAGGCTTAAGAGGCAGTGGAGAAATAGAGGAAACTTGGAATAGCCAGTCATCTTCCCAGCACTTCCACAGTATTCCGGGGCCCACCGTGGGAAGTGGCAACAACAGATAAAACACTTCTGTCCCCACCACTCTTGTATAAAAATAGTGATGATTTTTGCCACAAGTTCATCCTGTGGATCTCTATTAAGACCTCAAGAAGAAATTGGGAGGAAAGAAGGAAATGCATTGATTCATTTGTAGCGGGCATCAAATATGAAATCTGCCGTGGAACTATGAAAGGTCTTAACCATGATTATTTGGAAGGAAAGCAGGAAAATATCTAGTGATGTGAACAGAAAAATCACGTTCATTCATGCTGTGTAAGAATTTCCCATTCTGTCCACCTTTGCAAGAAGTGCCGTAGTATATTGTGTTCATTAATGCATCAGTGCAGTTACACTTGGAGCAACTCACTTTGGTTTTCATAAGAAGGGGATTAGACCCTTTGCTTGCAGTGCTGGAACAACTAGAACAAGGAGCAAAGGATAAAAGCAATTTAAAATACGTACATGTATGTAATTAACATTTCTAATGTAAAATCCCATGAAGGAATTATTGTACAGGTCTAACAGCTTTTAATATTAGATGTTTAAACAATTTGGGACAGGGACCCTTCCATTCTATCTGTACACTACCTAGTACCATAGGATCTGGGTCCATGGGATATTGCTTCAGTACTTAATAAATAGTAGGTTAGCACTGCATTAATACTCTGTTTCCCAAGGTTCTAATGATTCATTGGGACTCCATGGATAAAGAACTAAAAGACAAACATATTAGTCCTATGTAGCATGGTTTTGTGAAAAACAGGTGTTGTCAAATATGCCTCTTGGGAGGGCAAGATTGCATGGATGGTTTATAAAGCCATCAAAGGCTCAAATTTCCTAAGAGGCTTTTTGCCTTGATAAAACAAAGGCCCCTGGATTTAAAAGTTTGAACAAGTGGAGTTAAAATTACAGACATGGATGATCTACAAACTGGTTCTGTGAGATGTGAACATGGAGAGAAATGAGTGAGGTCTTTCCTAGCAAGGTATAATGCTGTTCAGTACATTCCTCAGGAATCTAGAAAATAAAATCTTTGCTGATAAAGTATTTGGAGTCAGCAAAGATTGGCAGTTAACAAAGTAAGCAGGACAGCAGATTACTGATTTATAACGATGTGAACTCCTTGTTAAATGGTCCCATTATGACAATCTGCTTTTCAGTATAACCAAGTGAGGGTAAGACATCTGGGAACCAAGAAGGGATTTATCCCGCTTCAAAATCTGAAATCAGGTAGGTTGTCTCAGCTGGTCTCCCAGAGCTCCCTTTGCAATCCCTGGAAGGCCATAAGCTGCATCTACAGTAACAAGCAGTGTGGCATAATAATAGCAGGAGGGAAATGGCTTGTGCTGAGGATCCAATGGCCATTTTGAGAGTTTTACTTTGGACTAGCTGTAGTCCTGTCCTGTGAACTGAATCTCCATTATCGATTGAAGTACTTTTGGTGCACTCCTGGAGTGTATCTGCTACTTGAGTTTCATCCAGAAGGAATCTAGTCTGCATACACTGAAACCACTCTGCTGTGGGAAGTGAGAGTGGTGAGGAGACTTGCTTTGGAACCACACTTTTGTTTTGAACTGAAATGTTATTGTAGGTGCAGCAAAGGCTCAGACAGGTACCTTAGTTTAGTAGCATGGAGACTCTTTGGAGGTGCCTATTCCTCACACATAAGTGAAGGCATGTAAGAATTAGCTAAGTTTAAGGCTTATAAAGTTAAGAGGAATTACTCCTGTGGAAAACAGCGTAAGCTACAGATGATATGGAACAGGTTCAGGAAAGTACAGGGCTCTTCACAGACAACTGCTTTGGCCTCATAACAAGTATTGTGACTAAAAAGATTATGCAAAATATACGTTTTAAGTAGTAAGTGATCTTTCAGCTAAACACAGCTTAGGTAAGCCCCTGATAAAATACTATGCCCTGATCAGGACTTTAAGGAAGATACGGAACTTCTAGAGGGAGTTCATAGAAACTTGTTGAAATCATAGAATCATTTAGGTTGGAAAAGACCTTTAAGATCATCGAGTCCAATCATAAACCTAACACTGCCAAGTCCACCACTAAACCATGTCCCTAAATGCCACATCTACACGTCTTTTAAATACCTCCAGGGATGGTGACTCAACCAAAATAATTAGGGGTCTAGAAAAACAGTCATTATACTGTGATGCTTAGTATATTTAATACCTGCAATATATAGAAGAAATATTGGAGGGTGGATTAATTATTTTATATGTAGGATTTTGCATCTGTAGAGTAAGAGTGGAATAGAGGATTTTTATTTCTATAGACAAAGGTATAACAAGATCCAGCGCCTAAAGTGGAACTTAAATAAGCTTAGCCTGGAAAACGGTGAAATGATCTAGAAGATAAAGTTAAGCACCAGTGTGACAGCATGGCTTGGAGTCTTTGAAAGGAGATTAGATATTTTTCTTAATCTCTTATTTTTAATTTTGCTTCTGGCACATACACAGGGCAGATTCTCCAAAAGCATAAAGACAGTAGTGTGTGTGCATGAGGTGGTTGTAAACAGCCCCATCTGTTTGTCTCTGCATCTCCAGACAGAAATAAGACTGTTGTAGAGGACAGCTGCTGGAAATGTTCTCACAGAGAGTATGTTGCTACTGCTTCACTCAGATTCATTAAGGGACTTCCGCAGGATAACTTCAGGGCATAGTGAGCTGAAAAAGGGAAAGAAAACAGCATTCTCTTTAGGAAAGAACTTGGTACAATTATAATACTGCTGTCAAACTCAGAAGGATAATAATGGAACACAAATACCCATGTAATTAAAAAGAGCTTAGAAGGGGTTGCCATGAATTAGAAATAATGTATTTTTCTAGTAAATCAAATTTTATGAAATAAATATCTGGAAAAACAAAATCTCATTTTGCATTTAAATCAATTACATGCTAAATTAAGGTAAAGTAGAACAGTAATACAAATAATTTCAAGGAGGAAGCATGCTGTTGCTATGCCCTTGGAAACCTTCACTTTGTAAATCACTGGCAGAGCTTCACTGCTAGGCTGTAATGGGGTGGAAGTCAATATCACCGTTTCTGGTTTTTGTCCTTACTCACTCCTGCTCAGTACCAGCTCAAGGGAAGTGTGACCTGTGTAGTTACACTGGGATCAGTGCTTATAAAGAGCACTCTTGGCTCACCACTCATCCAGTTTTGCCTTTTATCAATAAATGATCTCAGTGTGGCAACATCTTGGAGATTGGTTTCCCATATCATTCAGATCCATGGAGAAATCTCAGCTGAGCTGTGAAAGAGGCTGTTCGTCAGGGCCAGGGCTGGGACTGCCTGGTCGCCTTTGTAGTAACTCAGCCTGCCAGTGCTACACACTTCTGCCAGACTTCAGTCCTCGTTTCCATTTGTGGGGTCCCGCTTGGACCCTTGATGATGCTTCTGGTTGGAGAAGGGAAAGGGAGATGGCAGCTTATCAAAGCAGTTTATAAACGGCTGTTGACTTAGATGAAAGCCTTGCATAGCCGTTGCAAAACTCAGGCAACATTGCAGGGAATTGTGAAAGAAACTCAAAATTAAGAATGCAAGAAATATATTGAGAATAGGCAAAGATTGCTGGTTACAGGAGAATGAACAACACTGTGGGATTTATTTCATAATTTTATTTTCCATCAGAATTATTAAGTAGTAAAGAAAAATATTGCTCGCTCTGTCCTGATCCATGTCCTTAATGAAAAGCAGGTCTCCTGCCCAGGTTTTTCCTTTATTCTCATATACCTGAAGAAATACCTACTAAGACTAGCAATCTGCCTAGCTTTGTCTGTGTAGCATATATGAAACTTTAATGAGTTGTTCTTTAGCAGTCTTTGAACATAACTGAGTTAAGAAGATTTCAGCTGAAGTGTAAGGTGTTATGTATATGAAACCTGAATTAATGGCAATTGGAAAATGCCACGGTGCCTGTTTTTTGCTCTTTTGGATCCACTTTACAGTATTTCACAGATGCTGTGCAGTGCAAGTGTGGACCAGTGATAAAGTTTACTACACTAAGTAAATCTATGGTAGAGCAGCTGCTTTGTAGTACCTGAGGTTAAGTTCTTGCCCTTTGGCAGCCCAAAGTAAGAACAAATTAGCCAACTTACCTTGCACTGAAGGGAGAGCTGTTTCAATGTACCCGACTGTTACACCAGGGTAAGAGTGTGCCTGTAGGTTGTTGGCTGTATGTGACACCCTGCGAGTACATAGTCTGACTTACTGTGCAGTAGCGCGTGCATATGCCCTTACCTTGAAAGACTCTGTGTGACCTTCATGAAAAAGTCAGACTGATTAAAATGCTTGCCACACATCAAAAATTTATTCTGGCTACTTTTGTTAAACGATATATTAAGTTGTGTTAATAACTTTTCCTCTGCCAAACGCTTCTTGAAATTTGCCTCTGCTTCCTTGCACGCTTCCATCCATCACAATGACAGACTTTTTCAGGAAATAGCCTGGGGTGGGTTTTACAGGAGGAAAAAAGACTTTCGCAGGAACTTACAAATGGCACTTGCTGTAAGCTGTTTACTGCATAAATAACTCAACTGCTGCTTTAAGTAAAAAGCCTTTATTTTATCTTTACAGAGTTGCCAACTAAGTTCTTCTATGCCTCTCCATATTAACACCTCACAGTGACACTTAATCATGGATAAGCAGTCTTCTGGCCTGGCTCATAACTCACCTACTTTTAGGCTGATATGCAGGATTATAAGTGTTGAAACTGCAACAATAAAAATGTTGTTTGGCTTCCTTTGCCATTCTTTGAATACCTTGCAGTACTGTCCTTAAAATAGTTTGAGATGAACCAAAAATAGATGTTGCTATTGACAGATGCACTTTGGATTAGCTCTTGCAGAAGAATGGTGAAATTCATAACACAACTTAGTTTTACAACTTAGTTTGATTTAAGAGCAGCTGCTGTTTAGATATTGTTGCAGAGATGAAAGAAGGACAAGCCTTAAAAAGGATATTTCTTTTCTTGGGGCTGGGGTGAATTTCCTCCTCTTTCTTTTGCAGAAATTATTTTTTATAGGTGAAGTAATTTTCATGAGAAGTTTATTCTTCAGTCTTTCACCCCCATCTTCAAGCCCTTACAGCACTGATTTCACATTGTGAGTCACTGATAGGGAAAATTTGTCTACAGTCATTCTAATTCCTGATGGAACTTTGCACCGTACAGTTTGGCACAGCGGTTAATCTCTGTTTCAGGAAAATACAACTCAGAGAAGATGGGTCAGGCTTGAGGTTGATTGGCAGAGTTGTGGGAGAAACTTGTGCACAGCACCTGCCCACGCTATTCCTGGATCTCGCCATTGCTGGTGGTGTCATTCCATGAGCATTAGATTAGATTCCATCATTAAAATAAAAAGTAACAGAGGGCAGCAGAGGAAAGCAGCGTCCTGTGAAAGCTGTAGTAAGCTCAACCTGCTTAGCAATGCAAGAGCTGATATTATCCCTGTTTTTTCAGTGTGGATATAGAGATGGTCTTACTGTTGTTTCTTTCCCTTATCTAAGTATGTATGAATAGATCACTGGAGTTTGGAGAGAAATTCAATAGCTCTGAATTTATCTCTGTTGAGAAAAAGCACTCTCAAACCAGAGAAGAGAGGCATGTACTTCTTACATTGATTCTGAGCAGACACAAAGAATTCCCCTCTTTTCTTCAGGGAAGTAAGTTGTTTTGGCATCCTTTTCTTCCCCCTCCTGAGAATCCAGCACAGCCAAAAGGGGATTGATTTTTGAGGAGCTGGACTTCCTTGCTTCTAACAGTATTTGGGGTTTGAATCCTGCCTCAATCTCATGGGATGGGAGGGTAGAATTAATATTTGGGGGAAACAAGTTGCTTATTGTTTTTTGTTTCTATTTTACTCCTTTTATTTCCTTGTGGTTCCATATTGCAGTGAGGAAGAAATTGAAGAAATATCGGGGCGGGGGGACAGAATGTGAAGAAATGTACCAGTTTTAGTGCTTGCTACAGCGTGTCAGACACCTGCCCTCTTGCAGGGGGGAAAATGAGCTTTGAGCTGCTTCCGTCAGAGTTCCCAGGAAGAAGACTGAAGTCTTCAGCTCTGATCTCTGCCAGTGTTTTGGCAACGGCTCTGGTTTTGGCACCAAGAAAAACGGTCTCACTCCAGAGGACTTCAAGAAAATCACAGTGACAACTGTGGCAGTATTGGCTGTTTGCCAGTGTGAATTTAGCATCTTACACCCTTGGCATGTGGTTGTTACAACACCACTTTAATCTGCCATTACCTCTTCTAATTGCAGGTCAGTGAAGAAACGCTAACTGAAAGTGCAGTCCTCTAGTTTTAAGGCCCTGTATTTCTTGAAAGCCGAGAGATTGTGTATTAAATATGTTACATATTTGCAGCCACATTACACTCCATTTTAAGGGGAGAAATTGTCGGTGTGAAGGACTTTATGTCTAGAAGAGTATCAAGTAGAAGGATTTCCCATAATGGCCTTACATGCTCTTGAACTTTGAAATCCTTATGTCTGAGCAGAGGAGTAGCAGTTGGCTCTACACCCATTATATTTAAGCAGCCCCATCCAATGCACTTCAGATAATTACACCAGTAATTCTGGCAGACTGTGATACTCCCTAAGTGTCTGGAGTAGGAACCAGATCTCCGTATTCCAAGTAAGAGGATGAAGTGATAGGATTTTGCATTGCTTTCTTCACCAATCCAGTTCAAATCCCTCTTTAAGGTCTAAATGTCTGGGGTTGCTTTATCCCCTTCTTGCATACCACAGAGGATTGCTGCACAGTTTAGGACGTTGGGAGCTTTTGTTCAGCAGAATGCAGAACAAAGGAAATGTGGTTTGGGATGGAGGAGTACAGAACTGCTCTTAGGAAGAATTAGCACAATACCAGACCACACAGTGCGGGGGATAATACTAAAATACCAGTCTGTGTTCATTTGGATCGTCATATAAGCTTTGTGATTCACTAGTTCCAAGCTTTTAATATTAGATTGTTTATTTTTCTGCTAAGTGTGCAGGGAATTGAAGAGCTTCTTAAAATGTTAGAGTCTGTAGAAACTTCATGCTCCTCAAGACATTATAAAAACATTCGTTTGAAGCCTATGAGAGAAGTGATTGCTTAGTAGTTTAACTAAAACTCATTGCGAAATATTACTCTTATGCCTTAGTAGAACTTCTGTTTGAATTCGCAGTGGTTTGTTATCCACTTTTCTAGTGAGCGGAGCTGTTAGTTGGCATACTTGATCCCAAACTGCATTCAGTGCTTCGTTTCTTTCTCAGAATTCCTTAAAACACAAGGTGAAATAACATGGATTGAAACAGAGCTGTAACCATTGAACATAGTGTAGAGAATCCCTTTTTACACACAGGAGTTTTAAACAAGAGCTTAAGCAATTGTAATGGAGCTTAAAGGATTGTTTTACAGCCTCCCATGTCTTAAATGATTGTATCATTAATTGTGAATAAAAAATAGTTTTGATTTTTACAATAAATGGTGAAATACATTTTGCCATCAGGATAAAGATTTAAAAAGTCATTCACTTGGACACGTTAAATGAACATGTGTGTTTAAACCTTCAGGAATCTCAGTAGGTAGATTCTTTGCTGATATAGAGAGATTAAAATGAGAATGTTGTTGTTGTGAAAATGCTCGTTTCGTGTCCTCTTTCTATACAAATCACTGAAGATTTCATCCCTTCTCTTTTTTCTCCAGCTTTCATATTCACTCCTGTGATTGATCTCACCTCCAGTAATTAACCATGAACACATTACTATTTTAATTAACTCCCTTACTCACAAGATAAGTAAGAATTCTATTTAATGATTCTCAGTGGGAATCTTCTTTCAACTTTTCTTCTCCCTTTTGTATAAGCATATCAGTGTTATTCCTCAAAGGTAGTGAGTATTACTAGCTTCATTCTACAGGAGCAGAAACATTCAGAATGAATTTTGTCCGTGGTTGCACATTGATGAGGTGTTGCACTGGGGATATGTTTTGATGGTTTGCTGTTCTAATGGCAGTAGTTTACTACTCCTCTTTTTGCTGATCCTCAGAGTTGAGTCTTCAGATGTGGTTTGAAAACTTAAGACAGTTATTAGTCTTACACAAGTAGCAGTTCATAGAACTTCAGCATCAATAAAAAGCCCCCACTCTCGATATCTCTAATAATATTAAATGCTGACAAAACACTGTCTTTTGATCAGTATGGTGTTTGTGTGTCTTGGAATTGGCTGTTCAATCTGTACTATACATCAGTGGTGGAGGATTAAACACACAGGATGCTTCCACAAAAAAACTGCTCCAAAGCTTTGTGTTCAATTCTTGCACAGACCAAACAGTCATAAAAATGGAAAATTTCAGCACACTAAGGACTGCATGTATAGTCCTCTACTGAAAGAAAGAAGTGGTAGCTACCACTTCTTTTCTCTGTCCCATTTTTGAGGCTAAATGTCAAACTTCGGCGTGCCAGCATTGTTCAGAATGAGAGCGCTCCTCTGCAAGTGTGGGAATTTTTCTAACCATCTGCCCACCCATTACTTTGCCTCATGAAGCCTACCCAGGAGGGTGTTAAATTGTGATGATAATGCTGTATTGAGGACAGAATGCTCTGGGACCACAATCGTTGGTTTTATTCACACAGCTAGCAAAAGATCATTAGATGATTGCAGTTGTCAGTCATCACTGGTGTGGGCCAGCATTCGAGCCATTGATCCAGCAGGGAAACGCATTGAATTCCTTTACCAGGTCACCAAGACAACCAGACTCTTCTGGTTGTCTTTTTCGGTATTATGCTAGCAGTGTCATGTAAGTCTCTTGAGTAGTCATTAGGTTTCCAAAGAAGGGGACTTACATTTAGTAAGAACTATATACAGAGGTATATATCCATGTCTGCCATGGGATGTTTTTTTAATTCAAGCAGATTTCCAGAACAATAGTCATTACAGTTGTTTACTTGTTAGTGAAGCCCATGCTGCTTGAGAATAAAATATTGTGCACTCTGTTTATAGGTGTTTACACATCTGTAATATATATGGGCAAGTTTTAAAAGATTGTTTTTAATTTTAACATTTACATTTTTAATATTTAAAAATTTAAACCATTTGCTGAAATTTAACTAGTACAAATTGTCAATGCAAGTGGTGGTTTTTTTAATGTTTCTATTCTCACCAGTTGTTCCTGTAAATTTTATTATATATGTAAGCTCCCTGGATGGCCTTCACATCTCTCAAACAATCATGGTTTTGTGAAAGGTAGAAGGCAGGGAGAAGGGAGGTCCCTTTATCTTCTCCACTTCTACTTTTGAAGCCTCTCTTCTTGAAATCATATAAAACATGGGTAAAAGCAATCTCAAAAGATCATCTAATCCATTGCAGGCCAAGAGGTAGGATACTGGCTTTTCCTGCAAGAAGAGAGGAACCAGCTGTTACTGCCCAGCAGGTGATGTTGCAGTTGTGAACAGAAAAACCCATGGCAGAGCTGCTGTAATAACCAAGGGACAGAAAAACTGGGAAAGGGAAGAAACTACAGTGCCTGAATGTGGTTGGAGGTAGTGGCGGCAACGTGGGCATGTACCCATGTCCCAAAGCTGGCCATCGTGGCTACCAAGGCTAGAGCATGCTGATCTTGTCCTGGGCTCTGTGGCAGGTCACTTCTGCCTGTACCATTCCTGCCTGGCTTTTGTCTGCCTTGCACTTAAAAGCCTTCAGTCTCCCTAGGCAATCTGTCCCGGTGTCTCACTGTATTTACTGTTAAAAAGCTTTTGCAGGGAGCAGGGGGTCCGCCACAAGGTCTCACCTAAATTCCCTTGCTGCAGCTGAAATGCATTGCTTTGTGTTCCTCACAGACATGGAAGACAGGTAATTCTCTTTCTAGTTACAGCAAACTTCTGCATATTTAGAGACACTCACTGTGTGTCCCCACAATTTTTTTTTTCTTTAAACTTAAAAAAAAAAACAAACTGCACTCTGTTCAGTTTTTCTAGCAGATTGTATTTTCTGGGCCTCCTATCACTCTTCTTTCTTTCCCCAGAATCTCTTTAGATGGCCAGCATATGGTGTGCCATATTTTAAACTGAACACAGCACTCTAGCTGAGGCTTTGTAAATGTTGAATACAGCAGAAATACAGCATTACTTCATACTTCTTGTGGGTGAGACTTCAGCTTATATGTCGCAGTACAGGGTTTGCCTTTTCCCTAACAATTCATTGTTTGTTAAAGTTCAGTTTGGTGTGTACTATAACTCCAAGATACTTTCCTGAATTTTTTTTTTGGTCAGTTGTTCCCTATCCTGTAGGTGACTACACCTGTTAGAGTATAGCATGTTGCACTTCTGGCCTTACTGGATTGCATTTTACTTTTTCAGGTAGGTTTGCCTTCTGTTTGTTTCTCCTTCCAAAAAGCACTCCCTTGTCCCCTCTTTTCTGCAGTGCCTCAGTGTTTCCTGTTAGCAATTAAGCTTCCCCACAGCCACATGTTCCATTTAAATACTTTACAGTGGATGCATCTCTCATTCTGAATGGTGTCCCTGTAGGCTACCAGGGAACTGGGGTGTTTTCAGAAGAGAAACGGCTCTGGCAGAGCTGGGAGGTTTGTGTTTCAGAGCTGCAGGCCTCCAAGCACACAGAAGTTGGTAACTCGTTTATGCAGTCATTCGTTAGGCTTGGCATACAACTGATACAAAGAGGTTTAAGGTAGTACAGCCTGCAGAGAATAAAATTAGAAGGTTGTTGCTTCTTTATTTACTTGCGTTATCGCAGCACTTTGGAGTCTTAGTCATGGACCACATTCACCAGAGTGCTGGATAGCATACCAGTGCAGGCCATCGCAGGGCCCTTACCAACCACAGCTTGAAAGCAGGACAGAGAAATAAATTATGCATTTGGAAGATTAATAATTTTAACTATGCATTAACTACATACAGGAGACAAAAACAAATTATAATTGGTAATATTTAACACTAGTGAAAAATGCAGATAAACTTCTAATATATATTACAGTAGCTGTTGTGGTTTAAGCCAGCAGGCAGCTAAACACCACACAGCCGTTTGCTCACTTCCCCCCCTCCCCCAGTGGGATGGGGGAGAGAATCGGAGAGGAAAAAAAAAAAAGTAAAATTCGTGGGTTGAGATAAAGACAGTTTAATAGGACAGAAAAGGAAGGGAAAATAATAATAATGATAAAAGAATATACAAAATAGGTGATGCACAGTGCAATTGCTCACCTGCCGACTGATGCCCAGCCAGTCCCCGAGCAGTGGCCCCCCCGGCCAGCTTTCCCCCAGTTGATGTACTGAGCATGACGTCACATGGTATGGAATGTCCCTTTGGCCAGTTTGGGTCAGCTGTCCTGGCTGTGCCCCCTCCCAGCTTCTTGTGCACCTCCAGCCTTCTCAGTCGGTAGAGCATGGGAAGCTGAAAAGTCCTTGACTAGTGTAAGCACTACCTAGCAACAACTAAAACATTGGTGTGTTATCAACATTGTTCTCATGCTAAATCCAAAACACAGCACTGTACCAGCTACTAGGAAGAAAATTAACTCTACCTCAGCTGAAAGCAGGACAGCAGCCTAATAAAATTCTACTTGCTCTCTTCACCCAGGGCTAAAACTGCTTGGTAGATTAGGATTTTTGTTGTTGTTAATTAACATTCATCACTATGGTGGAAAACAGATTAATAGAGTTGAGAGTGGTGACTATTAATGGAAAATAGCAATTTCAAATGTTGGTGAGATCTTACATAGACTTCATTCACTCTTAGTGTAACTAAGTCGTTTATAACCCGGGAGCCTCTGCAAAGTAAATGAGGCTCTGTGGCCACTGCTTGGAGCAGACTTCGCAATTTAAAGGAAAAAAGGGAAGCAAATGATAGCATAAGGCTATGACCCTTGCTTTCACTGTGAACATGATTACCTTAGAAAAGGATGCATATTAACCAAGATGGTCATATAATAGTTATGAGCAGTTCAGTTTGTACTGAGAAAATAATTTTTATTAAATAGAAATGTGGGGGTTTTGGAGAACCTCTCAAAGGTTTATCTTTTATCAGTGTTCTGTAGCACACTCAAACCTCTTAACAATATGTTGGTGTTGCTGGACGCTTTCAAACGGCGTAGTCTCCATTAATACCAAACACAAAAAGTTTGCACTAATAACATGTAAGGCAGAGCTAAAAAAGCTTCTTAGTGAATAGCTTTTTATCTAGACAGCTTTGGCGTTGTTGTTTGGTTTGGGTTTTTTCCTGAAATTGTCATTCGCCGGTGAAAAGATAGGACAAATTAAACACAAAGTGCTTTGGTAAGTATCCAGAAATGCAGTTGTCAACTTGTGTATGTGGAACACTCGTGTGAGTGGAATCATTCAGGAGACTTCTCTCTTGTCCCTCAGTATAAGATCAGAAGTAGTAAAAGTTTAAAAATTATAAAATCTTGGGGCATTCTGAAAGAATGTTTTTTCCAAGGAAAAGGAAGGGAGGTGGCAGTTCAATTTCCACCCAGAAACAGTTCAGTCACTAATAATGTCAGGTTTTTTTCTGTGGGCTTTTGTCTGCTTATGATCCAGTACAAATTCATCAATGCGCAATTTTATTAAGGGTAATCTAGTTTGCATCTTCATTTAGCCGTTGATTTGATTTTATCAACACTGCCCAGAGGTACTGATAGAATATCATTTTCCTTAGATTAATTATTTCTGCTCTGTCCTTGAGACATCTCCCAGGAAATTTATGGGACAAGGGAAGCCTCCTAGAAATATCATTATTATTCATAGTAACTAGTTTTTCAACTGTGTAGATTAATGATATCAAGAGATAGATGATTTCCTTAGTTCTGGCTTGCTGAACTCATGGACAGGGAAAATTTGATACAGAAATTCTCCCTGACAGCTCCCTGAACTGCTTGCTTTTCAGCCAATTTGTCAATTATTTTTGAAAGTAATAGTGCACAGTGATCACTGCTAACAGCTGAAAATATACAAGATGCAGAAAAGCCTTGAAGCATAATGGTAGAATGCCTAAAATCAGGGAATCTTTTACCAATAGGAACATCGCTGACTTTTTCCTTCCACTTATCGGTGTTTTTTGAACTGCTAGCACTCACTGAAGTTGACTTGAGATCGTTAGACATTTGAGCTGTTGAGTGTGACTATTAGCAGTTAAATTCCTTATGACTGATATGTTTGTTGAATTTTGCTGTCTTGTTCACATTTTGCCCAAGAAAGAAGATTGCTGCAAACTGTCCTTAGTCTTACGGCTTTAAAAAAAAAAGGCATTCCAACAGTATTACAGGGATGTATCAGCATACTTTGTGGTGTTCCTGTTAAGAAGTACCTTAAAGTCTTGTTACGACGTTTGTCTGGAAATTACACCATCGAGTGAAATTTTTCCTGCGTTGCTTTATACTAGTTTTGGTTTAATTTTTTCCTAAGTATTGCTACAACAGGGTCACAAAAACTCATTCTCATCATTCTCTTCTACGTCCTGCTACTCGCTGGGCGATTTTTCTTCATTGTACAATGAGTACTGCAAATCTGAAAACAATAGATGAGCCTGAAGTACTGTCTCCACAGCAAGGAGGTGGTCACCAAGACACAACTGTTGAAATCAATAGCATCTGATCCTTAGAATTATTTTCTTCTAAGCTAGCACCCCAGATATTTTCTAGGACTAGTTTATCCTCGGCCATTCTCAAGGGTTTTTTTCTTCTGCTGCCATTTTGGTGGGGTTTTTTTAATCATGTAGGGGCACAAATGGGTAACTTTAAATTCAGGCTTAAATCTCAGAAATTAAATTATTTGTAGCTATGATTTGAGTGAGAAACCACACATGGAAGTGCTTCACAATACTTTTAAGTGACCTGCTTATTTCAGTAAGTTCTTCAGAATAAATATTCACAGGATGAGTGATCTGGGACTGATTTTGAAACATGCATTGTCCGGTGTAGATGATCTGTTTCTTTTCAAACCAAAGAGTAGAAATGAAGAGTATCAGCTATTTTTTCAATATTGTGCTAGCCGCATGCAGAATTTTTGTAGGTGTTTAGTGATGTATACCACCTCTGGTTTTGGGTAGCCAGCTTGACATCTATAAACAGGATACAGTTCTCTAAGGAAGAGAGAGCGGAGTGCTCCGAAATTGTCCAGCTATTGAAAGTCATAAATAAAGCTTCTTGGCAATGTGAGTGGAATATGTGGGTCCTGTTGGGGCTTTGACACAAGCTGGGCACTTGACATCACCAGTGTCAAGATTGAATTTGTTCTATGCCAGAATTTTTGGATACAGGTTTACAGGTGAAATTTGAGCAACCCGAACCATGTAGATGCCCCTGCGTTAGGGAGAAAAAACAACAGGGTTTGTATCCTCTTTTTTAAGCTTGTAAAAGCTCAACAGCGAAGCAAGTTTTGAGCAAGATGGAGTCAGAAACAGAAAAGCTGGATTAGCCAGTTACTGTTTGAGTGAATATCTCTCTTTCTCAGCATGTTGAATTAGATGTGTGCACCTACCACAGTGTAAAACCGTAAATAAGAATAGTTATTGTGGAGTAGTTTGCATAAGGTAAGTTCTTCCCCTTGCTTACCCCGTGGTAACTTGCCTCTACATTTTTATTCTTATAGTGTTTTTCATTAGGACTTGAACTGATTTCCAGCATGGTGAAGATAAGTGGTGTTTGCTTTCTAATGCCTACACACTATTACAGTGAGTTGTCTCCTGTCAGAGCAGTTTTCTCAATGAAGTAAAGCTTAATTTAATGAAAGAAATAGCACTAGCCAGCAGCTGTTACTTATGTTTTTATTTATAACAGTGTGCTACTTCAACTGATACAGCCCTTTGCTTATCTCATGCTATACTACTTCAGAGTAATATATTTCTTGAATGTGTAAGCGCAGAGGTAATTCAAGAAAGAGACTGTAACTGTCCCTGGGACTTTTTTCTGTTTAACATGACTATAATGTATATTTAACTCAAAAGGTAAATGTTACCTATCTGATATCTGTCTGTCTCTACACTGTACACTAAGTTTTATTTAAGGCAAATTGATGAAAGAAAAGGAATAACCGTACATGGCAGATGCTAATTATTCTGCTGCAGGAAGCCCTGAGATCACACTGAAAGGGGCAGAGGATAAACATTTAGAGAAGAGACAAGAAGTCTTTCAGGTTGCAGAAGTGGAGTAAAGGGGTCTCACTGGATGCCATTTACCACTAAGGCTTTAGGTAAACGGAATGCTGCCTTTTAACTAATCTAGAAAAGTGTGATTTAAAAGCAATTTCTACCATGGCGGTCCTGCAGGATTTCTGAACTTTCAGCCATATTTTTCTCTTGCCTTCCCCTCCCTCTTCCCACCACCCTGTGAGATACCTCCCTGTAGTCATTTGCAGCTAGGCAGCCAAACTTAGTAAGGAGGCATTTCTTCTAAAAGACCATCTCCTGGTACTTTGCCTCTGTCAGCATGAGGCTGCTTTTTGTGCCGGTGGGTGGGTGGTGAAACAATTTCTTCTAAAAGGTTTCTTGATTATTTTAGTAGTGCTTTTGCAGATGTCTGTAGTGGGTGTTCTTTCTGGGTTTTACCTGCACGAATTTTTACTGTATTGAGTTACTTTGGCCCCTGTCCAGGTCTGTATTAAGCAAGCTTTGCAACCTGCACAGAATTGCTTTGAAGCTAATTTAAGAGGCTTAAAGAAGATTGATGAGGATTCCCCTCTGAAGAAAGGAAACCTCAGATTCAGTGGATTTGCTGTGTAGTGGTAATAGTTCTTTACTACTTCTCCTGACTTCTGGTTCATCCTGTATATAGGAATACAAAAACTGGTGGTTAGTAAGAGCTGCTCTTATAGATGGCCATTGGCTGGCTGCCAGAGCTGTCCATGGGGCCACTGGTGGTCTTACACTTGGGTCCATGCCACTGCTGCAATAAATAAGGCATTTTGCTTGTGATGTGCTATATAGTCTTTAGCCCCAGACTAGTATCGGGTTTTTTGTAAGGTCAGAGGCGATGAGGGATTGAATGGGCTGTGGGGAGGTGGTGTGCATGGCAGCGCATGATTCTTTTTGAATCAATGAGATTTCTCTCCTGTCCTCTCAAGGAGAGGATTTCTCCCTGCCTGCCAATGCTGAAGTGTTCAGACTTGCTGGTGTGAAGGCAGAGTCTTTGTGACTTGCCTTCCTGAAGCACTGAGTAGCAGCTATTAGGACTTGTCAGTGGGAGATGTTGCTGTATAGCATTGTTCAGCCTCGGGCACCATTCTCTCTGTACTTAAATACGGGTTTGAACACCCTGATGCCACCGTCTGTGTAAGAAAACTTTCTCCAGGGACTACTCCCTTAAGTTTACTCTTCCAGACATCTTTCAAAGATAGTTGTGTGAGATTTTTAAACTGGTGAGCCTTTCACAAAGCATTTGCGACGTTTGGGAAAATGTGAGCGACGTTAAGTAATTTACTATGAATTCTTTATGCTTTTCTTCCCCAAATCTCAAAACACAAATGTTGGTGTAAGCGTGATGAGAAATCTTCATTTCACACTCAATGAAGGAAATACTTTATGTGAAACTGGAAGCTTGACATGCAGTTCCAGGAAATAAAAACTGAAGTAGTCATTCCCTTTGATCGACTGCTCAACACAGCCACGCGTGCTTCACTTGTACCTGTCTCTGCTGGGACCCAATGGGATACTGTGCTTCTCTAGCGCTGCCTGTAACTTTGTGGTGGCTGCTAGTGGAATCACAGCAGCCATGTGGAAGGGCAGCCACTCTTATCTAGAGGCAGAAAACAATTGCTAAATTTCACAGGACTGCTACATCTTGTATTTGTTTCAAATGAAAAGAAATTATCTCAGTAAAACTATATAGAAGACATTGGAACAAAACTAATTTTAAAGGCATTGTCGTGGTGTTATTAAACCTAAATTATTGAACGTGCATTTTTAACAAGGAGTATTCCAGCATGATTTGTATGCCTTTTTAGTTGCTCTTTGTAAAATTCTTTGGCATTTTGCACAATGGATGTCAATTTAATGACAAGTGTAACTCTCGCCTGGTTTTGATCAAGCACACAAAGACATGGAAAGAATTGATATCTCTGGTATGTAGTACCTAATCTTGAAAGAGAGGTTGAGAGAGACATTTTTAGAATCACTAGTGGCTTTCTAAGAATAATTAGCCCACTGTGACTTAAGGGGTGTTTTCAAGTCCCAGAAGTCAAAGTTTCTTTTCATATGTAAAATTCATGTGTTATCTGCAGGAAATAATTCTTTCTGAAAAGCCAAACTAATCACTTTTTAATTGGATTTTCATTCTCTTTGCCATTAATGAGCGAGTCAGAAAAATTATAAAAGGTTTCTAGACATTGAGGTATTGTTCACAGCTTAAAAATATATGCATTAGACCTGTTTGGATAAGATTATTTTTTATTTGTGGTTTACAGCAGTATTTCAAAACCTGCATTGAATGTTACCTTTATAAGGTTAATTTTAAATCTGTACAAGTTTGGGGTTGGTTTTTGCTTAGAAGGATTTTTGGTTTTGTAAAAGTAAGATGATTTCTGGCGTACATGCACTTTTTTCCCCAAACAATTGTAATTACATACATCTTTTAATCTCTCCATTATATAAAGAGAGAAAACATTTCTGAAAGGGAGAAGAAGTGAAACTGAATACTCACAAATTGCTGAGTTTTTTAATTTTTAAAAATTGAAGTTTCTATTCAATGTCAGTAGTTTTAGGTATGTTTAATTATGTGGCACAATGTGAGTATTCAGGCAGATTAGTTTTATTTCTTCATTTGTTGTGATGATTGTATCACTTTGTTTAATATTCAAAGATACTGATTTCATATTTACTCACAAGAGAAGTGCATAGTGGATGATTGCCAAAATTATTTTTAGGGCTGTGTGTAAGTCTCAGTGTCTGGCTATATTATCTCTATAGACAAATGAAAGAAAAACTTTGTCTTCAACCTCTCTCTTTCAAATCCTCTTAGCTTTTTAAAAGGTAAAATACTTAGTTTTGCCTCCTGGTGACTTGAGATGGAGAGGATGCTTCTTGTCACTGCAGAGGCAGAAGTGGATAAAGAGATTAAGAGTCTTTCTGAATTTAGGTCTGTGTCTGCAATACTGGCTGATTGTTCCCCTCTTCCCTAAGTGAAGATTCACCTAACATAAATACTGCACATTTAAAGCAAATAATAATTAGGAGGACAAAGACCTCCCCAGGAGTGAATGCACAGAACTTTTTTATCCTACTTAACTCCTAAGTAAATTTACAAATCCTATCACACAGCCATTAACTGTATTTACTTGTAAAACTTACTCTGTAAACTGTCTTGGAAGTAAACTTCCATTGTCTTCGTTAGGTGAAAATGGAGTGTAAATTGCTTTCAAATGCTAAGTTTAAAAAAAAAAAACACAAACAAAAAAACCCAACAAAACAAAACCACCACTCTATAAATATATACGTATGCACTAAAGAAGAATGACTAAGATTGTTGTTTGTGTAGCTTATACAGCTTAATCTTCATGTAGTTTATAGTAATGAGTAATCGTGCAAATAGTGTTGCTTTCTCCCTGGGTCATAAGAAGAAGAACAGGGGCTATAAATTTATGCCTCAGGTTCTGGCATCTGAATTTAAAGTGATTCTTTCTGGCACTGAGACCCCTCTGCTGTGTGACAGATAGGGACATTAGTGTGAGCCGAAGTTAGCTACAACTATTTCAGGGCTGCTGTATTGTTCCAGCGGTATGCTCCTAGAATAGCATGAAGGGTTGCATGCAGCAGGAGCGTCCTGTCAACCACACAGCATTGCTGGTGCCTTCCTAGAGGCTGAAAATATTTATTTTTAGCATGTCCCCCCTTGACTGGTGAGTTTCAGCATTCATAATAATATGTCTGAAGCATTGTTCTCCATCCTTTTCCCTCCAAAATCACTTTGCTGATTTGTCTTCTGCTTATATGTGCTAACGCTGTAGCAACATGAGTCTTTATTTGAAAATATATGAGCAATGAGTAATAATATAATGTGACCAGTACAAGTGGATCACTCCTATCTGTGATAAAGCAGAAAAGGTAGTACCCTTTTATGAGCATTTACTCTGTAAAAGCTGACAGCTTCTAAAATTAGGCATGAAATACCATCTTGGGGAATTCTTTTTAGGGCTTGCCCTTTCCAGTTTACCTTAATCTTTGAGATAGAAGCACGTCCCTTTATTGGTTACATGAATAAACCATTGGACTTGCTTCAGAGATAACACCTAATTTAAAGGTGAGATTGAATCAGTTGTTGAACATAGTCTATTTGGAGAAGCTTAAATAGCTTCACATATCTCGGTGTCTCACTGAATTGATTTCCACCCCCATCCCGTTTGTTCATCTTGGAGGGAGAGGTAATCATTATTTTAGCAAAGATAGGAGTGAAAACTCTTAAATTGCAAATGTCACCTTGACATGCATCTTTTTGTTGTTGAGTTTTCATTTAATGGTATGTTATTTAATCTTAACTGATGATGATAAAAGCCCTACTGAAGTCAGTTTTCAGAGTTGTTTAAAAAAAAGAAAACAGCCCCTTGTTCAGAAAGAAGCAGGAAAATTAGTGGCATCCTTTAATCATCAGGAAAGGACTGGCCAACAGCAGTAAGTTGCTGGAAACATAGGAGGGCCGGGTGCTCGCTTCCTGTGAATTGCCAGCAACAACTGGAGTTGATGGATGGCACGTTAGAGAGGAGTCTCTCTGGAACTCATCACCAGCCTCAGCAGTTCTCCTGTCCATCAGATATTTTATTTGTTTATAGTGTTCAGCTAAATACTTAAAATGAAAATCCTTTGTATTCTGCTGCAGTGAGTTCTGATGAGCGCTTTGTCAGTGAAGATACAGTTGTGGCAGTAGTTGGAAACAGTGATTTCATCTGTGTAAAAATGCCTTCAGGCTTTTGTTCTGAATTTTTGCATCTGCTGGGAACTGTGAAATACTGAATCTTATCTGGAATATGTCTACAGGTTTTGGTGAAGCCTTCGGAGGTAGATGTGGTTTCATTTGAAATGTCTCACAGTTCCTTAGCAATGATTAAACTAAAATTAAATGTGATTATTTTGTTTTCAACATGCCATGTGGATTTATATGTTTCACATTATAGGAAATTCTCAGAATAAATGTGTTGCACAGGTTCATATTACTGTTGGAGTTCATGTGTTATAAAAATAGATCCTGTTGATTGTGTGCTTTATAAAGCATGGTAGGTCTATTTCCTTTAGAAGCACAGAGGTTGTAAACATGCAACAAGGTGATAAGAATGTCATTCTTCATTTGCTTCTTCTTTGTCCTAATTAGACTAGAAGCTGCAAATAATGATGCTAAAACAAAGCAATGAAAAGTAGTCAACAAGAACTTTACGGCAAGCAGTAAACTGCACTCACACCCACGTGTTTTGCTTGACTGGCAAAATAAGACATGCTGGATCCTAAATTAGAGCATGCAGGCAGATACATGCATCAAAACAACAAGATATGGGAACTGTGTTAAGCAATTGCAGTCTCTGTGTACATGGAATTTAGCTTTTAAGTTCACACAGTGCTGTGGCAGTAATAGAAAGACATACGAAAGCACGTGCTACATGGATACTTGGTGTTTTGGGAGCTGATTTCCTGAAAGCCAGCAGGTAGTTCAGTTGTCTTGCTGGATGGGTTTGGGGGTTCTGCAGCATTAGGGCTCCTGGTTCTAGCTGCTAGGTAATGCCTGAAAATGCACCGAGTGCTACGAAAGTTTCTGTCATGGCTTACGTTACCACCCTGATGAGGTGCGGTTGTCATTGAGACCACCTGGAAAGACTGGCCAATGCTTAGTCCACTTTTGCTGGATGCAGACTTGCTTTGGTGAATTCATGCTGTATGTACAAGTGTTGAGTAGTCAGCTTTTTGCTGTTTTCACAAGGCTTAGTAAGAAACAGTGTCTTCAGCTATTCAAAGTTTACTCTCTTGACTTGAATCTGGTGGGTGGAGTGACTCCGTTGAGAAATGTTGTTAATGTCAATGTACTAATACTAAAACCAAAATACCGTGACTTTTTAAATATCTTTGGCCTTCTGCTTGGGATTAAATTTATGTTTTTACAAGCAAAGGCTGCTGCATCAACTGATATAAAGGAATTCTCTGTGATTTCAGTGGTACAAGACCAGATCTTCAGAGAGTTTTACATATTTATTTGGTAGTAACATAGCTCTCTGTTATCCAGAACAATGTAATGTTTGGTGGGGTCTCACTAAGTCACCACCCTACCACGAGTGTGTGTCTTCTCTGTCCACTGTTCTCTAGTGTCTGAAATTTTGAATATTTAAAAAGGAGAAATTTTTAGAAATTACAATTTTAGATTGAAAATCTGGTTTTAGTTCTCTTCATTCTCCTTGCCAGCTCAGTCTTTGTTGCTTTCATATATGATGGACCATGCAGTTCTTGTGTTTTCACAACACCAGTCTTCCCTTGCAGAGAATTGTATCCTTTTTGTAGCATTTTCTTAAACCCCCTTGTATGTAGAATTGATGGATAAGATGCGTAAAAATGATACTGTCATACCTTTTGTATTGTCTCATTTTGATACATTTTCCAGAGCTATTAAGCAACCAAGCAGGTGATGGCCATTACTGAACCTGACCTGGGCAATTGGTGCAGATTGTTTGGAAAGTTTTACCCATTGGACACCATGGAATTGATCGCCTCTGATTCTTGTTAACAGCAGCTATGGAGAGTTACAACAATAACAGCATTTCAGATTTCTTTTTCTCTTGTCTTAGGTTTTCTACCCTAGCAAAGATGGTACTAAGATCCCGATGTTTATTATTCACAAGAAAGGAATTAAGTTGGATGGTTCTCATCCTGCCTTCTTGTATGGATATGGAGGCTTCAACATATCAATTACACCAAGCTACAGGTAAGCAGGGTAATTTATACCTTCTTCTGAAGTATCTGGTATTCACAACTGTCACAGACTGAGGGCAGGGTGCACTATGGATCTGACAGAGTAATGCATTTGAGGTCCCTGAGACACAAGATGGGGGCCATAAGGACATAGGTCACTATTGTCATCAGTGTCCAGGCATCATTTGTCTGCTTTGTTAGTTCTGAATTCAAGGGTCACAGAAGAAATGTATGTCAGAGCAGAGAAGTACTGTGCTGTTCTGAGGTTTACAGCAGGCACCCTGCCCTTTTGATTACACCTTAACCTCTTCCTGCTTTGTCACTGAGCTCAACAGAAAAGCACATGGACATATTACATTAAGCAAGTATTTGAGCCCTTTGCTGAACTAATAACACAGGAAGTTTTCTTTTTTCCAAGTTACACAATTACCTATGCCTAAATAGTATAGAAAATCGAGTATTTGTTTAAATTAATGTAAATAATTAAAATTTAGCTGTATTTTCATATTATACTTTTGAGGAGATTACGTCAGAAGCAAAATCCTACTGTGTTCCCATATAAACAGGGAAGAAGAAAGATGATTCTGTCTGGAGATGCACATGATACAGGCTCTGCATATGCAAAGCGATGCATTGTAAATCAAAAATGCTGTGTGCAGAACAGGATTTGTAGCCCTCAAAAGCCATAAGCTTTATTGAATAGATGATCTCTTTAAAGAAAAGGCTTATTTCCTCAGCAAGGGAATTTGAATAGACTTACCAAGAGGCAGTGATTGTCTGTAATACGTAAGAAATGCTCCTAGGCAAGGCAGGGGAAAACAGAAATGCAAAAGACTTGAATGGAGAGCAGTTTTTCAGATAGTAGAAGAGCAGCTCACCAACACAAAAATAATTTATTATGCAACCATCCTATTAAGTTTAGGTGCTACCAGTTTTGCTTTAGAGCCAGCACACTTCAAGAAATCCTTTGTAGTGCTTGCTCTTCCAGGTCACTGTGATTGTATTTCTAAATAGCATTTACAGTTTCTCGTTCTTTCTAGCAAATACCTTGTCTAACAATGGACCTCCCATCTTGTGTTCTATGATTATTTGAATGGTTTTTATCTGCCTTGTAAAGCTACACTTTTAATTTCCTGTGGGTTTTGAGAGAGACAATTATATAACCAAAATAGTTTTTAAATTCCTTTTTAGATTAGGCTCAAGCACTGATTTATTACAGTTTATTGTAGCTGCTGAAAACTGTGATAAAACTTATCATGTTTTCTTTTTTAAAGTAAATATTATCTATCTATTGATTTAAGATAAAATTTCACATACTGCAGAGCTGACGCGAGCTGGCTGCTGGCAAAAGGAGAAGGTATCTCACGGTGCCTCCTTCCACCTCCCTGGTGCTTGCTGGAACCTTTGCTAAGCTGATTTACCTCGCAAGAATGGCAGAAAACTATCCCAACAAAAAGGGGTGGGTGGTTTTCTGCCATCTTGGCAAGTTAAAAATTGACTCTCGTAGGAGTCCAGCAAACAGCAGCAGGAGGGTGCAGCTGACAGAAGAGAGGAAGGTGGGAGGTTGGAGCAGTGACCTATGTCTTCCTGAGCGCTATGAAACCTTTATTATACAGTTCATAAAATAAGAATATGAATCTGTAACAGTCCCTTAAAAGTAAATGCACAGAGAACTATCAGTCACCTCCAGATCAAAATACATTATCCCACTGACAACATAAGTAAAACATGATTGGCCACACCTCCCCCCTCATTCTCTCCCTGTAATACCAACATATCCCTTCTCAGCCTTTCTCTTTCTAACAGAAAAGTAAGAAAAGCCAAAGCCTTCTAATTCATCTTTATGGTTAATAACCTGAGAACCGAGTACTCAGTAAGGAAGTGTGTTCCAAAAGTAGGCAGGTAAGATTGGGGAAAGGAAATTGCAATAAAAGAATTTATGCCAGAAAGGCAGGACGTCCAGTTCCCCCTTTACCTGGCAGATTCAAGTAATGTTTGACTACATCCCTGTTACTATGTACTGCAATATTCCATGAGTAGTTCCCAGGTCCGTGTGCTGCTCCAGCCACAGCCCAACACCACGATTTGGTCACTTTTTGTAGATGACCACAGGCACGAGTGCTAGAAAGCAGCCACAGGATGGTCAAGGCTGAGGCTTACCACATAGTTTACCTGATCCTGAGCCAAGACATGGCTATGGAAACGCAACCGAGTAGTAGCCTGCTTACCTTTAAAAAACAAACAAAAAAGTTCCTGGATTTTTTATTTGAACTTAAGCCTCTTACTTTTCACAAAGCACTCCACCTTCTCCTTTCCAGTGGTTCGTTTCTGCCCTGTATTTCTTCAAGCCACTACAATGTTTTCTCACTGGTATTTTGCACATGTCAACATGAGCCAACTCTCTGGCTTGGGGAGCTTATTTCTGCTTAATTCAGAAACTGATGTTGCTTTTCATTTGTTCTCCAACACAAAAAATGAAACTAAAATCTTTTTCACCAAAAGCAATAGAAACAAACCAACAGGTTAGAGGATCCAGAAATAACTATGAGAATGATAGGCCAAAGTCATTAAGTCAGTTACAGTAGTGGTTTATTTTTGAATGCAAGCATGCATCTTTTATATGCTCCTCTGGACTGAAGAGCTGCATTTGGTAGCATTTTGAGTATGGTGCCCGCTAAAGCACTGTCATTAATTATACAGCCTGCATAGCAAGTGCAAGTTAAGGCTGATGGAACTGACACCAGTGGCTTGGCAGAGCTGCTGGGGAAACGCCATCACAAACCCACCACTAATGCCTCAGATTTGGCTAATTACCCAGCAGGAACCAACGTGTTTCCCTTCACTGTTCTGTATCTGCCTGTGTGGGTACAGGAGAAGCAATTTCTACTGCATGCTGGAATACAGCTGATTGTGAAGCAGGCTGTGAAATTGCATTTCACTGCTACAGGGCCAGGTTGTACCAAGCCTTTAAGCAAAGAGGTGGTGCGGGGAGAGACTGTAAGCCCACAGAAAGGTCAGGCAACGTAGCAGCCACCGCTGCAGAGTGCAAGGTTACTCTTTTGGGTTACTTTGTTACCACTCCCTCCTTCTCCACAAAAGCCAAGAAAGCAACCACGTCCAGTGACTCAGAATTTTTTTCCCCATCACCAGTGTACTAGCCTGCATTTCTCTGTCAGCTGTAATACCTGACAGCAGATCAGTAATTCTGGAAAAGCATTCTTGCTCCTTGAAGCACAGCTCCTCACGTTGCTCTATACTGTAAAAAACAATACCTGTTTTCTTATTTTTTATGTTATGCTCCTTAAGAGTGATAGGATCTGGAAGGAGCTCTCCAGGGAAGGAACTATCTTCTGCTCCTTCCACTGGCTCCTTCCTGACCCTGTTTTTCTTTACCCAGCTCCCAGGAGAGAAGGAAAAACAGGGATAATAAGCAAAAGGCTATAGAGACTGTTGGGAAGAGCAGGGAGCCAGACCTTCCTGTGCAGAATGAGACATTTCGTAGGCATCCAGGGCGACTGGGCAGTTTGCTGTGACTCAGACAGCAAGTTGACTTGAAATCAAATCTGGAAGCAAGAACCTGCCTGGAAGAACACAGGAGGCAGTAGCAGGGCTGCGTATAAAACTTGAATTTTGTGCTGTCTGATCACTTGGAATTTTCACTTTTTTTAAACGTTAATGAGTCCTGATTATATACTTATAAAACCTGGTTCCTTGAACTTAAAAGTCACTTTGAGAAAGCTTGTTATAAGCTCTAGGCACATCTACTTCAAAGTATTGGTCAAGTTAGGGTCCTGACTCACTTTACTACTGCCCGTACCAGAGTGGGTATTAATTAATAGTCATTGGCAGTGACATTACTAGATGTATATGTTGGGGTATATGGGGTAATATTTTCTGAGGTGTCTAAATCCCAGTAGTATTGCTGAGAGTGAGCACAGATATACTAAACCTTACTTATAATTTGGGCAATATAATGATTGTTACCAAACTCTGGACTTTATCCTATTGAGGGTCTGTGCAACAGAAAAATTGTTTGTTTGTGGAAATGGGGACTAGCGTCCTATAATAAGAGTACTTGCATATCCTGTGAGATCCTAAGTCACTTACACTCCTCCAAAAATTATCATCAAGGTACCATCTCTGTTAGAGGTGTCCATGAACAGGATAGGATGCACTCAATACTTTCATTTTGCGTTGCTCGCAGATTCTTTGCTGGTTAAATATGCTGATCCCTCAGACGGGCACAGTTTCTTTCAGCAGATGGAAGAGGATGGACTCTGTTCTGGAATTTTTTATTTTTTAAATATTCTCAGGCAATATATTTGGGTAGCAAGCTCTTACCTTACCTGCAATTCTTATACTTGCTACCTTGGATTACTAGGAGATCAAGTAAGTTTGGACCAAAATGTTTCCATTGATTTTGTTTGGGACAGAGACAGGGAAAAGAAGCGCAGAATATTCTGGGAGGTTTTGTGGCTCTAACATACCAAAAACTAAGAAGCCACAATCTCATGAGGCAACCTACTGTCAGGCTATTCCACATTAGCTGTGCAGCAGCCTGTCGAAATTAGGTGTCTTGGAGTTTGACAGAATAATGCTCTCTGACCTGTGCACAGTGTGCTTATCAAATATCAATCTTGCATCTGATCAGCATGTCACAGCAATCTAAGAAAAGTACAATTCACAGTGATGGACTTCAGAATTGATTTTACAGAAGCAGAGATAATTCATGCCTCCTGAGCCATCTGATGGCCACAGATAACCAGCCTAGGTAGAAAGTTTTTCCTTTGATGAGTTATGAAAATACAGAAATCTCTTATCAGTCATCCTCCTGCTTTTCTTTTTGTTTCCTTAATCCTTGGTATGTGCTGTCAAGAACAAGTGCCAGTACATAGATAATTGCTTTGGGAGGTACGAAAAATTTACCTGTTTTGATACTACATCCACATGAGACACACTGTAGGACTACCATCTTTCAAGACATTTCTGATAAGCCATAGGGGGACTTAAAGGTAAAAAGGCCCAGTCCTTGCTCTTGTGATTGAATAGGATTAATTTCTGCAGGCAGTGGTTTCTTGCATGAGCAAAGATTTCAAGTAAATAAGAAACTTAAACCTACTAGAGGAAAAAAAAGTCTTGTTGGGATTAAATTTTAGTATTTTACTGGTCTCCTTGGCATATGTGTGGTTTGCCATCTGCAGCTTCTACTATGTTAAGCTGCTGCCTCAGCAGATCAGAGATCTATTTCTCTGAATTGTTAAATACAATTTAAATTACTTCAGTCCCTTTTAAAAAGATAGAAATAGCTTTGATACTTTTGCAATTTGACATTTAAAAAAAATATGCTACTTTAGCTTTCAGCGAGGTTCTAGAGATACTAGGGAAGGCAGAACTTGTAATTTTATTTTTTAGTGTTTGTTTTGTATTTAGCAATGCAAGTGGAAAATAAATAAGAAGGGGATTGGCCAGAACTTGACTGCAGATCCTGGCACAAAACAATGGTAGAAGCAGAGTTTTTCTTTGCAAACACAGTTTTATAAAGGTCCAAAAAGAAGTACATTAAGCAGAAGTTGAAAATACCTGCTCATAAACAAAGATCAAGTGCTGATCTTAATTCTTTGCTTTCTTCATTTGGGCTAAGCCTTCCTTTCCTCTGAAAAAGCAGAGGACCCACGGAAGAGGAACAGTTCAGAAAGCTATAGTGGTACGGCATAGCTCTAGTCCCCACCCTGAAGGCTTTGAAGATGATAAAAAAAATGGTGACACGTCCTAGGGGGGGGTTCTTCTGTTAGGCAGAACCACTGGCCACTCTCCTCCGAAGTGCAGAACTAAAGGAGGAAGAATGGACCAGCACTGGTTCCTTCCTCTCCTGAGGCTGCAGAGGGTTTCATTTCCATGGATAACCGTTGAAAAAAGCCTGGCTACTCAGGTATGCCATCAAGGGGGACTTCATTCACGATTTTATAATTGATTTTGGGAGAGATCTTTCCCTCAAAGTATTTTTGTAAAAGTGGTAGGGATATAAAAATTGGAAGTTAAAAATAATCCTCTATCTGTTTGCTTTTTCAGTGTGTCAAGACTTATTTTTGTGCGACACCTAGGGGGTGTTCTAGCGGTGGCGAACATCAGGGGCGGTGGTGAATATGGAGAGACCTGGCACAAAGGTAAATCAGTCCAAGTAGAGGAACAAAACTGCAGGCTTAGCAATGAAAATGACAACATTTTCTCTTCACTCCCTCTTCCATACTCACATCTCCTTTTGCCTTTTATTTATTCTGTAGAAAAGTAAATTTTTTCCTTACTCATATGTTAGATCTGTACGTTGTCCAGTGTTATCTGATGGTTTGCATTAGATTGTTTTAATTTCTGCAACCTACTTAAAAATAGTTTCGTAGAAACACAATATTTACCAATAAAATTATTGCCTTTTTTTAAGCAAGATCAAGTTCCCTAGACTTAAGGATTTGAAAATGCAGCTATTTATCTTGAACTGATTTTCAAAAAAATGTCTGTCTGTATTGCAGGAGACCTGGCTTGCTTTCACATACCTTTTTCATTGTTTGCAGGTGCACATGGCCCCACAATTCTAGATCCCCAAGACAACAGCACTGACTATTTAGACTCTGTTGGTATCACACAAAAAAAATAAACCATTTGCAGAACCTTACAGAAGGTGTAAACTTTTGAGTTCAGAATGTAACTCCTCCAGATTGTTTTTGCACAATTTATGAATAGACCCTTTTTTTTTTGTATTTAGTGAATGTGATTGAAGTTCATATGAAAACAATCAGCTCCACAGGTGCAGTGACATGTCATCCCCTCCCCACTCTCCTAGGGGGTCCAACTTTTTCTAGGCAGGCATTTGACCTTTTTGGTTTTTTTTAAGCTGACTTTTATGCTGCAGGGAAACCAAGTCACTCACTACAAAACCCTGTCAATCTCTTTTCCCCTTTTCTTAATACCTTTGATGTATTTCTCTCCATGTTTTTCCCATCCAATCCTTGTCTTAATCCTTTGATTGTCCACTTGCCCTATTGTTGACAATTTTCTGCATCCCTTCACCAGAGGAAAAAGCTGGAAAAAGTCCTACTCATCTCTGTAACATACCCATCACTATTTAATGGTGACACCTTATTCATATCCCAAGAATCTGGTGGATAAGTTGCTGGAGATGTTGTCAGCAAGGCAAATGCACCAAAACAGTGGTGTTTATGATGCAGCAATTTGCCATGGGAGTAATTCATAATAACTTTTTATCAAACAAAACGGTATTCCCAGATCATTACATCTTGGTTTTACTATTTCATCTGCGGTAACTTTTTGTCTGGGTCATTTCCTCACAATTGAGTTGAATATATAATAGTTTCATAAATAGAAGCTATAGATGCTTGCAGATACAGGATATTATTGCTAAAGATGAAGTATCCTTCATTAATTTTAATTTGCCAATTGGTTTGTAATAGGTTTTAATAAAATTTATCTTAATATGATAATGCTTTTTTGGTCCACCTATTTCCTGCTTAATTTTGACCCAAGTCTTTTATTGCAGTTGCATAATAAGCTATGTATCTGTTCTTTGTTAATTCCAGAAGCAATTACAGAAGTCTGTTTGCTTAGGCTTAATTGTATAGATAGGATTCTGACCTTACACCAGACCAGAACTTTGAGCAAAGAGTAAGGTTTATTTCTCCTTTATTGCCACACACTTGAAGACTTTTTTGTTGTCCCAGTATGTCTCTCTTCAATGGTCTTGTTAATGTGAGAATATTGTGTATTTGTTAAAAAATAAAAAATTAAAAATTTACTGGTCCCAGTTCTACAAAATCTGTATGACTAAATGTCATAGTTATCTTACCAAACTTTTGCAACATAGAAATGAAGCATCTGGTGTAAACTGGCTGTCTAGGATCACTGGATGGACAATGGAGATAGAGACACCTCCAGATTATAGCTCATCTCACTTATTTTAGGGTAGAGTTAATTATCCTGGAGGTTCCTGGACCATAGTGGGAACCTTAGGCAATTAGCTTAGAATAAACATCCAGCTTTTAAACAAAGTAGAAGGAACTGGAGTTCCACTTCTGAATCCACTAAGCCCCTCTTACCTGGCTGGACCACAGCCTTTGCTACAGGAATATGAGGATTTTCTTCCTAGTTCCCATTTCTTACTAGCATTTAATTGCCTGAGAAAGAACATACCAGGTCTTAAGGTAGGATACCTCCAAGGAGAAGCCAGTTTTAGTCCCTTCCCAAAGCATCTGAAGTGGGAAGATTATGAGAATTCGTCAACTGTGAGTTCTCTAGGCTGATATTCTTCTGCTCAAATAGTTGAAAGATTGTAGGGCAAAACCGTCCTTTTCCTTCCTTATCCCACCCTGCAAAATTTTTTGTTTTGAGAACTGGAAGTCTTACCAATGATGTCATCTGGACCTACATTTTCAGTCATGATTTATTCCTCATACATCTGATCACGTTTGGAATTTTGTTCAACAGGATGGCAGCATCTTAAGCATTTCCCTATTGATAGTTAATTAATAAAATTTCAAACCAAGATGCAACTCTGAAGTCCTTTTTTGACCATAGGTATATATCATCTGATTTGAAAACAACTAACAGAAAAAAAAGTAAATTACCAGCCACATATTCTATGTTCAGGAAATTAGAAGTGCGTATTTTATATAGCTTATTTTGTAAGTTGAAGCTTTATTGCCTTAAGAAACTGTGACTGAGTTTAATGCTGTTAAAGTCCCATTAGATCAAACCACAAGTGGATTGTATGTGGTCATTTTGTATATATTTTGCAATGCAAAGCTTTTAGCTTTAATTTTACTGGTTAGGAGCATTACCTGGCACTCACTCCACAGTATAGGTATGTATTATTCAGAGTTTCTGAAAGCATTAGAGTTATCGACAGAACCATCTTATACCCTCTCTGTGTTGAAAGAATCTTTCATTTTTGCTGTCTTTCTGAGCTGCATCAATTATTAAAATGTTCATGAAACTGGAATTGTTCCCAGGTATTTTTGCACACGTTTTTCTGAAGAGACGGTACCAAATGGATTTTACAGCATCAACTGATTTGTTTTACTTGTGTGCTAGGTGGTATCTTGGCCAACAAACAAAATTGCTTTGATGACTTTCAGTGTGCTGCCAAATACCTCATCAAGGAAGGCTACACATCCCCAAAGAAGCTGACTATTAATGGAGGCTCAAATGGGGGCCTCTTAGTAGGTAAGAACTGCTCGTGTATTTCCTGGGTTTGGTACTGGGTTCGTCAAAGTAAACAGACAAAAATTTATGAGATCCTCTTTTCAAAAGTTGCCAGAATGTCAATGCATTAATATATACCAGGTGTTAAATACATATAATTGTACTCCATTTGCTGTTTGCATAGGACGTTGGGATTCTGCAGTCTCTAGCAAAGGCTGACTGTTAAAAGCCATGCTTACAATTACTGTCTTGTGTGGTAGAGCTAACCCTGTGGTAGAATCACACAGTAAGTAAGAATGCTTTAAAAAACATTTGTTTTTTGATTTTTCTTTCTTAAGGCTAACCATTACAGAATAATTACTGAGTAACCAGAAATCTGTTATATAGCATTGGGAAACTTTGTGCGGTCTGTAGCGTAAGCCAGAATCCCATGTCCTGTAATCCTTCATCAGAGTTTCTCGTTTACTCTTTCCGTAGTCATGCATTCTTGTTCTTAGAGAGCAAATGAAAACATGACAGTTCTGCATTTAAAGCCTTTGTACAGGGACATGTAATAATTTGACTCTACTTTCACTGTGTGGTTACATGACCACAAATAAAATCATGAATATCTCTGGTGAGAAACATAAAACACAAGCACAGCTACTTGAAAAAGTCATGAGCTTTTGAGGGACTGTGTAAATGTAGCACTTCAATAGCCCTCTCTTAAACAGAAAAGCTTGTCACAAAAGTGTCTGAGAGTCTAAGCAGTATTGAAAGAGCTACAAAATTTATTTCTGATTAAATCCCTGTATCTGAAAGTAGTAGAAGGAAAAGGGAGGTGATTTTGTTCAATTTTGAAAGGAGAAGAAAACACAAATGAATAATATTGGGGATTGTATTTTTCTTAAACAGCATGAAAGGCATGTGACAGTATGACAGAGTTGAGCTACTCATGTGAGAAGGAAAAAAAAAGCATTTCAAGTTCATAAACCACTGACGTATAGGAAATGAGCAGATTTACTAGGCACACTCTTTGCTTGCTCTTCTTTTTATACTCCTCCCTATTTGTCTGCTGCTGAATACTGGCTCTATTGATTTTTTTTTTTTTTTTCAGTGAACTAGCATCCAGCATAAGAAACAGGATTTGGAGTTATACAGATCTTTGGTCTAAGGCATCTTGGCTATTCATGCATTCTTATTTTTAAAAAGCAATTGTTTTAAAGATAAATAACAAGTACAAGTAAAGTTGTATTTTTGCTTTCTGCTTACATGCTTCTCGGTTACAGGTGGCAGGAGGTATTTGTGCATTGTAAATAAGAGCACCAATAGAAATGGATGAATATGGTAAAGGATTAAAGGGTTTGCACACCATTGGGAGTGCAAGCATTGCACAAATCAATTTTATGTGAGTGTAAATGTATATTTGGAAATGCAGTTAAACTGTCAACATGTTACATAGCTTCTGAAAATCCTGTTTTATGGTTACATGGACTTCAGTTTCAGACAGGATAAGATTCATCCTACCCAGCTTTAGTCATAAAAAACCATGTGTTTCTGGCTGAACAAGTCAGCTGGGCTCCTTGTTTAGGTAAAGGGAAGCGAGTGACATCTGCAGAGTGTAGGTCATTCCAGTAGGAGACAGGTGTTAGGAATCTAGACTTCCCTGCTCTGAAAAATCTGTTGTTAGAAACCTTCCCTTGCACTTGCAGATGGATTACAGTCCAGCTGGATTTCCATGCTCTTGATTAGCCAGATAGGGATTCTCCTTGACTGGGTAGAATTAGGTGAATTTAGGAAATTCTTGTAAGTGCTTTTTCATCAAAGCAGAACTAAATTTTGCAATAGATGTTCATGCAGCACTAGAGAGCATAACTCATACTTTAGGTGCAAGGACCCACTGCCAGATTTTCTCAGTTCTCATTTATTGAAGAAAAAACTGACAAGGAAGACTATTGTTGCTCTTCCAAAATACTGTTTCCTTTTAGTCTGACTAACAGGAGGTGTCTCTGAGAGAGTGCAGAGTCCTGAGCTCTTGCCTCATTCAACTGTGAAACAAGACCTCCTTGTCCTGCAGTGTGATCCCAAAGCCGAGTAGAGCAGCACAGCTGTGAGCTGAAAACCTCCTTCATGCAAACGTAGTGTTTGACCTCTCGTGTTTGCTTAGACAAACAGTTCTGAGGTTTTGAAATCTTACTTTTGTACTGAATTTCGAAGCTCAAAGTATGTGTAGGGGAGTAAAATTCACAAATAAATTGTTGTTCCAGGTTACAGTTTATTAATGCATATAATTAAGTATTGTGGCTAATTAAAGGGGTGCAGTGGGAATGGATGAGCGTCTCCGTAAGTGATTGCTTACTGAAGTAACTATTTAGGGAACTAGGAGCAGCAATTTTTTATAAAATCCTGAGCAACCCACAGTGCTTCAAGAAACACTACAACAGAGTGTACTAAAATTAAATGTTATGATAGTTGTTTTGGCTTTTTTTCCTACCAGAATATAATTTATGTTCATAAAGTGAAATAACATGAAGAGGAGGGATCAGATCGAAAGCTTCATTTAAAAGGATAAAGAGTTTTTACATGGCATGTGTTTAAGGCACTATATATACCTTATGAAAATGGCTCAGAAAGGACCCAGGAAGAGTTAGCTTGGTTACGTACCAGAGATGACCAGAAGTAAAATCGCATCCTTCAGAAAATAGAAATCACGTTCAAATGAAGAAAATAGGGTAGAGTGTAAACTCTGACAGGGACTGACGGACCACAGGAGACTGATGAGCAAATTGCTTCCAATATAAAGATTAGCAATGAAAGCTTTCTATGCACATCAGAAGCAGGAAGCTGGCCAGAGGATCTGTGGGACTTACAGGTTAGTGAGGTGTAAAAGGAACACTAAAGAAAGATAATGGCAGAGCAGAACAACTAAATGGTCTATTTGTACTGATGTTCCCTCCTGAGGAGTGTGGGGAGTTCCCTGCACCAGAGTCTCTCTTCATGGGGAATACTCTGAGGAGCTGACTCAAGCTGAAGCATCAGCAGAGGAGGTTTTGGAATAAATCAATCAAATGAAAAGTAGTGTGTTGCCAGGACCAGATGGTGCACATGCAAGTTCCTAAGTGAACGCCGATGTGAAATTGCAGGCTACTAAGCCTGAATATCTGAGGAACAGAAGGGGGCAAGCGTAATGCCAATTTTTAAATGGTTCATGGTGATCCACAAGCTGCAGATGAATAAATCTGACTTCTCTAATGGGCAAACCAATTGAAACCAATAAATAATAGTTGACATATAAGGAAGAATTTTGCAGGCTGAAGTTATATCTTGCAAATCTATTAGAGCTATTTGAAGGAGTCAGGCAGTGTATGGTGCTTGTAACAGTGATCTAGGTGAGGAGTTAGTCTTGGATTTTCAAAAGCTTTTGACAAGGTCCCTCGCATAAGGCTATGCAAGAAAGTTCTTGCTGAGCTGGAAGCAAGGTCATGTCATAGCAATACCCTGGTTAGTAGGAGGCAAAGAATGGGAATAAATGATCCATTTTCACAATGGACAAAAATGAGGAGATAGAAGAATTAGGGAAAGATAATACCTATGTGTGGATGCGCAGTGATTAGCTCTGAATTAAGAAAGGGATTCTGGGATGCGTTGTAGTAGTTATGTGAAAATCTCAGTGCTCTTATTTCTTAAAATTCAAAAAAAACAGGGGAATTTGTAAAATCACCAGGCAACAGATTTAAATCAAGCAACAGAAATTGGAGTTGAAGAACTTATTGCTACAGGATATGATGAACACTAGATGAATAAACATTAAGAAAGGAAATAGATGTATTTACAGAGGATATGTGTTTTGATGGCTGTTTAACAGGATGGCGGGAGATAACTCCAACTCAGGGAAAACCGAAACAACTAGTTTGGCTGATAATGTACAGGAAACATCTAGTATTTGCTTAACGCCTTTTCCCAGAGCATCTGCCAGGTGCCGCTCTTATAAATTGAACACTGAGCTAGATGGGCCTACTGTGGTTATTTTTAAAATATATGAGGCAAGCATTATTCTTAAAGAAATTGTCCCTTCCAGTAGTAGGAAGATGGAAATACTAATAAAAGAAAAGAAAACCAGTAATTTGCTTTATTAAAATGAGGTTGTTCCTCTGATTTTGTAGTAGTCTGCTTTTATCAAAACTCTTTTCATATGGGTTTACATAGTAATTATGGAAGAAAACTTTCATCAATAAATGGAGGGCTTTTGCTCCGTAAAGCCCTTTTCTTTGTTGATACTAATATTAAAAGTTTAGACAGTGAATGATTTAAGAAACTTCAATTCAGTAGTCCAAAAGCTCACATGTTTTAAAAGTGCATGTCTCCTTTAAACCCAGTTTGCTAGTTTGGAAGGCAGTTTTCAAAGAACAGCATGTTTGGTGCCTGAAGAAAAGGGAAATAGCTCTTAAGCTCTTTTGAACATACCATCTTTGGGAGTTATAATTTTTATCCATTTGTGTATTTGCTTTCAGTTTTGCTTAAAAGTCTTTTTGACTTCATATTCACTGGCAGTCTTCTCCCAGTGCAATTGGGTTTATATCAGATATTCTATACTGAAGTTTTTTGGCTCCAGGAATTATATGGTAACCTATAGTTCTTCTCACATTGTTTTAACTTAACAGTTTTACCTTTTTTTTTTTTTAAAGAAACTTTGAGTTTATAAAAGACAACTTTTTGGAAGTTGGTCTTTCACGAACTTGGCAGCGGACCTTTCACTACTGAGCTTAATTCTTTAAGATATGAATACTAATAGAGTTGTTTTCCTGTCGAAGCTGCCTGTGCTAATCAGCGCCCCGACCTATTTGGTTGTGCGATTGCCCAAGTGGGAGTGATGGACATGCTCAAGTTCCACAAGTACACCATTGGCCATGCTTGGACCACTGACTACGGTTGCTCCGACTGTAAAGAGCAGTTTGAATGGCTGTGCAAGTAAGTGCCTTTAAATATTTCTGTGGTTGTTAAAATGCATAGTCTGCTCAACGGTTTCAGGTTGTCATGATCAATATCTATTCTAAGAATTATTTCATCCTTTCCCACACTGGATTTGGGGAGTTCAGCATTTCCTTACTAGTCAGTTTTGCATGAAAGACTATCTTCAAAGCCCTGTTGAGGCAACTGGTCATATTTTCAAAGACCTTGTTCTACTAGCAGCTTTAACAACTCGTAAGGTATTCTTTCTGAATAATGACTCCTTTAGGCTGTCACAACAGATTCTCAAGTGAACCACTACATAAATTGTATTTTTTTATGATGGGGGAGAGGCAATCACCATTGTGAATTATATGAGACAATGTGGATGGAATTTATTTGTAGGAATTGAATGGCAGTAGACCATAACAGGATATTAATCCATTTCTTAACTCCTTGCTGAGAGGTCGGGAAAGATTATTTAAAAAAAAAAAAAAAAAAAAAAAAAAAAAAAGAGAGACGAGAGAGACAGCTGTGTGAGAACAGAAACGATCTGCACATTGGATATGGCTAATAACAAGTGCCATCATTTTAAAATATTTTTCTGGAACATTGTCTTCTGTTATTGCATTTGTATTCCTTTAATAATGAAGATTGACATTCCAGGAGAATGCTTCAAACACACTAAACAATTTGGCTGGTCTGAAATTTAATAGAGTGTTTAGATATTAAAAAGTACATGTGCTACAAGTACATTGAGATCTAACTTGATCTAAAGCATTTATTAAAAAAAAAAAAAAATCAATGTCAAGTTCAAATACTAGATATCAGGTGGGCCCATTGTAATTAGATTGTTTCAAAACCTCCAGTTGCCTAATTTAAGCTTTCACTGGCAAACACATTTTTGTAAATATAGTGCACAAAACAATTAACATTTCATAATTCATCTTTTATCAATAGATAACTTACATCTTAGATAATAGATAAAATATTAACTGTTATAAAAATGATCCAAATAATCTTCATGATTTTGGACGCTGAAACTTGCCTGCACATCTGTGAGTTCAGATATTCTGAAGAGGTAAAGTAGAAGCAAAGTTTTAAATTCATTCTGTGATTAGGAGAAATGCATCTGTAGGAAGGAGTCACTCCATACCTACTTACACACATGCTTACTCACAAGATCTCAATGCATAGTTTTAGAGGCATCTGATATGGTAATACCTGAAATATTTTTTTGCCTCCTTTTCAACAGCTGGCAATTGCTTACCAAATGTAGGAAGATATATATGTAATGTTGCTTAGACGTTGCCTTTACAGATACCCAAAAAATACATAAGGCAAATAGTAGCATGTAGTGACTATCATTTAACTTCTTTTCAAAACAAATCATAGTCTGCAAATTCACTTACATTGTTCCTTAGATGAAAATGAGGAAGCTGGGAACCTATTAGGTTAGACATTCAAATATTGTCACGTGTTCTTAAAAATAATTTGGACTTACTTAATGGGTACTCCTCCAAGTGGGAAAGTAATTCAAAAATAAAGCAACATTTCCTTCTGTATTTCCTGTCATGAAATAGGGGGGGAAAATAGTATCCTACTCTTGATTTAAGGAATGTAACATTCTTCCTAGGTGTAGCTTTGTCTAAATGAAGTATGAAATGGTTAGATGGAATTCTTTGTGACTTACGATTATGTTTAATTTCTAATGCTAGAGAGTACTTTGTGTTGAGATATGTAGAAACACCTTTTATGTTATGTTACAGTAGCTAAATGTACAGATGTAAATTCTCCTGCAAAGAAAGCAAATTTTGAAAGTTAGATTGTTCATTGCTCAAAAAAAATAGGAATCAAGGTCATCTATTGAAAGCAGGAAAACTTACAGTTCTCCTTTCAGTTTCCTGCATGGTGTTCCCTCAGAGTATGTGCATGTTCGAAGGTGACCTAAATATTGGAGGGAGCAAATTTAATAGCTGTACAGCACTTGTGGCTTACCATCAGAGACTGCTTCCAAATTTGCATGGGAAGAAGCCATCCACATGCAGACCTGGACTACATACGTATGCTGTGAAAAAGTCTTGATTTCCCTGTTTCCCAGCAGGAAAATGGATCCTGCTACGGACTTGACAGTTTTTGCTGCCGTTTCCCTGTTGCCCGTTCCTGGTATTTTTGGCATTTCTGTGAGACGTATGCATATGCCTCTCTGAAATTAAAGAAATGTACTTGCTTCACATTTGAGAGCCAGAGATCTGTGGCCACGACCATGTATCAGTTGCCAGTAGTGCAATTCTGATTTATGCAGCTGAGAACTGTAGTACTCTGAGTGCTATCGAATGCCACTGTGACGATTTCAGTATGAGAGGACCTTCTTGTTGGGTCTTGAGGAAAAAAAATACGTAAACATTTGTGTGCTCTTCTCAGGTACTCTCCGCTTCACAATATCAAACTACCAGAACAAGATGGCATCCAGTATCCCTCTACGCTGCTTCTCACAGCAGACCACGATGATCGTGTGGTCCCTCTACATTCACTGAAGTTTATCGCTACTCTGCAATATGTTGTGGGCCGAAGCCGTAAACAAACCAATCCACTTCTCATACATGTTGACACCAAGGCTGGGCACGGAGCAGGAAAGCCAACTGCTAAAGTTATAGAAGAAGTGTCAGATATGTTTGCTTTTATAGCACGATGCCTAAATCTTGATTGGATCGAATAGGGAAAATGCTTATTACTGTCTCCTTAAGAAAACAAGGGCTTTGACACCATATAAGACCAACCAGACTACTACTTGGTGTAGTACTTACATTTAAGAACTGCAGTTTAATATTTTATTGATCCAACCTGCTATGGAGTTTTGATCTTCTGTGCTTCCCTCTTTTTGGCATTTCTTTGAATTTCTTTTTTACTGCGTTCCAAAGTACGTTTTGAAAAGCATGTTCAAATAAATAGCTGAGCTACTGTCGGTGCTGTTGTGAACATTTAGATTCCAGAGTTAGTGCTAGTTGACCTTATTTCCTGTAAACAATTTTAATGTATTTTGCACCTATAAATATATCCAGATCATCTGTAATTAAATGTAAGTACTGTCCACATACAAGAACTCTGAGCATACTTTATTTACACAGTAACTTATTTAAGAATGTAAATTGAGGGTGTTCAGTGATAACCATGAAATACTGAAGAGACAGTAATCTGGGTAATTAAGTCAAATATTATTAAAAAGCTTATATTACATGCTGTTCATAAGTGTGTTAGTCTGTAATAATGATGTTGCTACATTGTTCTTGCTTTCCAAAGAGACTTCAAAATGTCACCAGTTTTCTCTTCTGTCATTTATTTCCACACAGAAGAGAAAATTGGAGGCCGGAAAACTTGAAGAATTCTTAGATTCTCACTGTAATCTCAGTCAAGCTATACAGATATTCTTCAACAACCCATCTGCTGTTAGTTCTTTAACTATTTCTGCATAGTAGCCAGACATTGGTTTAAAAAAAAACCAAACAAACAACAAAACCAACCAAACAAAAAAAAAACCCAAAAAAAACAAAAACCCCAACCCAAAACCGCAGCTTTGTCCAGATTGTTCAAGTTCAGTTTTTCCTGATGCCTTTGACAGAATGTTCTCTAACAAGCCAAAATCTGAACATATGTATATAACCTAGTTCTGGCTGCAGAACAACAAGAGCTCATAGTCAGACTCCCTAATGATTTGACACAGGCGCAGTATTTGAACTGCCATTTCATATCTTTCCCATCTAGGCTGTAGAGCTGTAAAGTAGATGTGAGTATTTGCCTACTAGCTGTCTAAACTCTGATGCACTGCAGCAATTAGCATTTGATTTTGCAGAGCAAAAAAGTATTTTATTACTAGTCTTGTTGCTCCTCCAGAAAACACTGCTGCTTCTCAGTTTTGGAGAAACTGATACATTCTTCCAGAATCATGCTCATCCTTATATTCACACTTAGACCCTGAGGCCTGTATCTTAACTCTGGGCTCAGGAGTTTCATCTCTAAGTGAACAGTGTCTCAGCCCAGGGAGAGGAGGGAGTGGTATTTAAAAGAGGAGTAGGCTGCTGTAAACAGCAGCAAAATTAAAAATAAATTTGCACCAGATTTGCTCTGTGTTTCTGTCATGCTCTGGGACTTCTGCTGATTCCCTCTGCAATCCAGGAAGGATCACCCCTCCCAGGCCCTTATTATGCATAATTTGATTTTAGGAGAGGGGAAAAAAAAGGATTTCTGCTCTCCTATGAAATACCACACCTAAAATCTGTATGTGAGCTGGGGTTTATTTGTGATCCATGGGCATTACAGTTTTACCAGATACTTTATGGACTGATGCATTCTGATCACAGCATTGAATTAAACAATCAGTATTAGGGAGTTGAGGGAGGGTTGGGGTTTTTTTTTCCCTCCAGGCTGTGAAAACAGGGTTCAGGTTCAGCACCCCCCTTTTCTCAGAGGTATGTGAACTGCTTTCTGTGATCATCTCGGAATATTCAACGGCCTCCCTGCATGGCAGAAACAAAGCACATAAAGCAGTGCCATCTCCACTTGTAAGGCCTCACAGCTGGGCATCTGGCCTTTTACCGAATGTTACAGTATCATCAAGAGGGCAGAGCTTCACCTCTGAGAGGAGAGCTTTGCAGGATAGGGTGTGTGGAAAACATGGTCCTCATGCGTTCATGAAATAGAGCTGAACTGCGTCGGTGCATTGAATTGCAAAGGCTTGGGCACAGCCACCTCAATCATCTCTTCAGGTCTTTGTTCCTAAAAATGCTTTTCCTTGTTCTCCAGCTGCTCAAACACAAAACTTCTGGCACAGGTTAAAAAACATTCATTTTCTTCCTGAAGCTTTCTGCTGAAGCTGAGTTCCCTGAATGGCTCAGTATCGGGGGCAGATGACCTGTAATGTGGGGAGTTTGGAAACAAACATCTCTCTTTGAGTGGCAATCATCAGTATTGGAGGTGGAGCTGGCTTGCTGGAGACACCACTCACAAAATAAGAAGTGTTCAAGAGTATCCCTTGTAGAATGCTGGTATTTCTACTGGGAAGGCATTGCGTTTCTGTAATAGGGTCTTAATGTCAACATTTTAATTGATCTTAATCAGGTATGCCAAATCCAGGATTCAGGTGCCAAAAAAGTGATGTTGCAGAGCTGTCCTATTAGCTGAGTTGCTCCTTTCCGTGCAGAAAGGGTCATGCTCCAACTGGAATCTGTAATTAACTCTGAGCTAATAATGCTTTTGTAATATAGTGGGATTTAAACCTTCGGGGTTTGGATTAAATAGACCTGGAGCCAAACCATTCCTTCTATATAAAACCTAATGAAATCTCTATTAGTCTGGTTTCAAGGTTAACTTCTTTTCTCTGCAGTGGAAATGCTGTTTTATGAAGAGGCTCTGTATTTTGTGCCTTTTATTTCCAGTACGTGAAGCAAAATTCACTAGTTGGGCAACGTAACCTCCTCACAACTATCTGCTTTTTCAAAATCATGTTTCTTAGAAAAAGAGATACCAGTGTTTTGTGCCAAGATCAAAACCAGAAAAATCTTTAAAGTCCTGTAAGAGGCTTATGCTACATGAACCGAAATCTGATTTTTAAGTGGAAATAAATTAACTTTTTACATATTGCTCCTTCTGATACTCTTCACAACTAATGTAAAGATATCTTAGTTGTCTTTGCTCCCTTGAGAAGACATTTGCATCAGAGTTGATTTATGTGAAAAAGGTCAGAAGTATTTTTAAAAGCTGAGTCTTCAAATTCTTCACAGAAAGAGATTTGAATTCCTTTGCATCGGAGGTAATTTACATGTTGGTAGCTGAAAAAAAAAAACAACCCCACAACATACTGGCTTTAGATAGGTGCTTCACCCTCCCCAGCAATATAACCACCAAGATCTAAGGGTGGAAGAAGGGCAGCTGGCCTGTGGATATGTAAGAATAAAGGGCGCTCAAGACAGAGTTTGGAGACATCTGTTCCTGGCACCTAGGACTTCTCCTGTTTCACCAGGATTTTCTTGACTTGACTCTACTTTGCCATCTGTCTGTAGGAAGGCAGAAACATGAGCAGCAGTACTTTTGGATTTGATACGGCAAGCAACAGCTTTCAAACATCTATGTTGTCAGGTCATTTATTTATTTTTAGCCTGAGGTAGCCCCTCAGGATTGCCTAAAGATCTGCTTATAGATTCTTCCTGACAGCCTCTCCTGTGAAAGGGGTTTTCCAAGCTGAGCAGGATTTAGGGGGGAGGGCCGAGGGAGGGACTTGGAAGCCAAGCTAATAAACAACCACCCAATTTTCTGCCAAGCTCTTCTACTTTGAAAACCTTTAGTAGACAGCTTTTTTTGCAATTGCCTCTTTGTGCAGACCTCTCAGGATTTGGATAGTCCATGCTGTTTGAACAGCCAGGTTTGGCAACTTTGTTCATTTCTCCATATGTTCTTTTAATTACTTCTGCCTTACTATACTGCATGCCAGGAAAAGAAAAAGCATTCCTCTGGCTTTTTTTTTCCCTTGCCCCTTGCAGGAGGGGGAGGTGGGGTAGCCTTCCAATTCTCACGTCTCTGAAGATAACCAAGGTGTGTCCTCAAGGTAACATTATTCCTGAATAGCCATTTCTGAGTAAGCTCATGTCTTCAGTTTATTCATGGCAGAGAAATCCCAGTGATGGAGTCCCTCAGTGGAAGCTGGACTAGCTACTGGCATCTGCAGAAATGAACTGAAATTCTGGACTAGGAGGACTGTGATTTGGCCATTTCTCCTAATTTTCCATGAGGTGGTTAACTGAAAATTCAACATTTAAAACCAAAGCTGAGCAATAACATGTCAGTGAGAATCTCTGTTGTGTAGACATCCCTCTGCCTTGCTAGCAGGAGTAACAGAGGCAAGGAACAAACTTGGTGCTCATGCCCTTACCCATAGCAGGGTAAGTTTAATGCTGAAAGTCTGAATGGCAAGAGTCAGTTCGTGGTGATTTTCACTAAGCGTTTCTAGCTTCCGCAGCAGATGCAGCGATGACGTCTCTGCAAATGTGACGTTTCTAGCCTGCCACGTGCGGTTCAGAAGACTACAATTTGTGCATGTGCACTGCTTTCAATGCCTCTCAGGCCTTCCATGTGCAAAAAGGAAGGAGACATTATTCTTGAACCCCTTAAAGTGGGGGGGTGCGTGCTATTTTAAATGACATGCCTATTAGGTAGGTCTCTGATAGTGCTAACTGAAGCATTAAATTAGATATTTGTCTATAACCTAAACAGGGCAATATTAGGCCCGAAATATTATCTATGATTTTCATCTTAGCATCACTGTCAAAATACTGGGGAAGTAATCAGAAGAAAAGCAATAGAAAGGGATTGATTTTGTAGTATTCATATTGGTTTGACCCTTCAGTACTTCAGGAGACTGGATGAACATTCACCGTGTGGGTTCCAAAATAAGCATTCCCCAGACATGGAGGGGGGTGGAGTTTCCTGGGTTTAGGAAACAAGGTTGTATTACAAATGTAAGATTGCACACAGTGAAGCTACAGACCAGCTGTAGGTTGAGCTGCATGAAATACCTTAATTCAGCAGGGGCACCTGGACTCACAGGTGGTAATTCAATTTAGTTCTTAGCACCATCATTTTCATGCTGCTTTTCTTTCCCTGCGAAGAGCTGTACTTAACCTCTGACATCTCCTCAGTAGAAGAACAGATGAACATTAAGATATATTGCATTTCAGTGATGCCATCAAATATATTCGCTTCTCCTATGGGACTTTGAAAGTGTCAGAAGACAAGAGGAACAGCGAAAAATTAAATGTTTGCTTTGCCACCTAGCAGTCATTGCACAACCATGAGCATACTAAATAACAGAGGAATTTATTTATTAGTTAGTTATACACTAGTTAATGCAATTTTTTAGAAGTTTGGATGAGAATGCTTAGCTGGTGAAAAACTGCTTTCTGTGCTGCTTTATGCTTTTAGGCTGTTTCTGGTGTGCAACAACAGCATGTCATTTTGACAGCAAGTGACAAAGTGCTGTAACATGGACTGTTGTTTCCTTCCTGGGAAAGAAACTGAACAAAGGGCTTGGGCATTTCACTATTCAGAATCCCCTGGAGCTGTAACAGGAACAGATAAACAATACTTAGTGTCTTCTGATTGTTTCAAATGAAACTGTCATTTCTCAACAGAATATGATGTTTTCTGGTAGTGTTATATTTCAGAGGAAGCTCTGATGTAGTAGAACAAGCTTTGAAATGTAGGTATGTGCAGGTATCTATTTCAGTAGCTAGGCCAAGTTGTTAAATACTTCCTACTTCATATATTTAGTGTTAATAATTAACATTCTGCTGCTGAAATTGCTTTTTAGTTTAGTTTAAAGCTTCTCAGTATGAAAAATGTGTTTTCATCATGAATGGCATAAAGCTGTAGACCTAAGACCATTCATAGGGACCCAAGCTTCAGCTCTTGTATGGTTTACCTTTCATCTTGCATTTCACTAGGTAGACGCAGGTACTAGGAAAACTTTATATTACAGTGAAAAAGTGAAATAAACATTCATGATTGCTGCCCATACATTGCAGAGCTTGGGAAACCTCTATTGTTGACTGTACATAAACAAACCTCCAGCTGTATTTTGAAATTAAAGAGATTGCTTTTCCTGATTAGAGGTGCTCAGACCTTGAGCTTCGAGGAAGTGCAGATCCAAAAGAGCACCCATCACTCAAAATGCCTAAAAGCAAAAGTTCTTGAAACTCCATGTATTTGCGCTGTGGTTATCCTCTAGCACTAGCTGGCGGAGCTTTGGCTGCCAAGGACAAACTGGAAAACATCCTCCTCTCACAGATGACAGTCACTCGCACAACAACCCGGTCATTAAACAGTTTGGTGCCGTGGGCCTGCTGCCCATTCTTCCTGCCTGGTGGAGCCTTCCAGGGCCTTTGCGCTTGCCAGAGGAAGTCGATTGAGGGGGAGGGGTATCAAAGTTACAAAATCGCTTCCAGCTAATGAATTAGAAACCTTATTGAGACCATTTCATTAGAGGTTTTGGATAGCTTTTGTTATTTTCGATGCTTGTTCCCTTTGGTGAGAATCGGGCAGCCTGTTCTGCCAACTGGGGACAGCAACGCTGGGTCAGAGAAAGAGTCACCATGATGGTGGATATCACCTGGAGAGGCATTCTGGAAAACATGCTTTCTGTTCATCGGGGTTTAACACCAACGTGCACTGATTTCTGCTTTACACATCTAATTAGGTAGGAATATCCATCAGAGCATTAACTGCAGAGGGATGTTGTGGCCTCTTCAGTCCCTCAGAGTGGCTGTGGGGGACAAGACACCTATTGCAGCAGGACCTGTCAGAAACATGGGGAGCAATCACCAGCCAAATGTAGACGTGTCCCGTCTCTTAGTGGATGACAGGATAAGAACTGTGTACCTTTGTTTTTGGATGCACAGGCCTACAGAGCTGCAGGAAGAGTCATTCCCCCCAGCTGTCAGAGGCTGGTTTTGAGACGTGTTGGCTGTAGCTCATCCCAAGCTCCTATACCAGCCGTCAGGTGCTTAGCTGTAGCCACCGAACCATGAAAGTTCTCTATTTGGCTGTTATTTTGGGAGCCGAGGATGTCGTACCAGTGACTTGAGAAGGGATGTGATAGACTGAATCATTTAACCACTCAGCCACTTCACTCTGCTCTGCAGGCCTTGGTGCAGATAGGCTTTTTGGGTTGCCTACAGGCCAGAGTGCCGCAGGGTGGCCTCCGCTGGTGGCTGAACGCAGCAGAGTTGAAATGGAGGGCAGATTTTGGTCAGGAGAGTTGGCCTTCTCTAGCCAGCTGGAAAGGCATGGCAGCCTCTAGCTGAGTCTCCCTTTTGGCCACCACCAAATGGCTGACAGGGATCTAAACCCCTGCAGTGGGGGAGTCCTCCAAGGTTGGGACAATGCCCAGGTGCCACCCCATCTCAGGCTCCCCTGAGGGTTGTAGGTCCTCTGTTTAGCAGCTCCCTTGTCCCACCTGTCAGCTGTAGCCTGTGCCAGGTGATGTGGTTACCAAGGCTAAGTCCCTCTGGACAGCCCGGTTTCCCTATGTGGCAGCTGGCAGTGGCCTCAGCTGTTAGCTGAGGGAGCTGGGAGTGAGGGGGACACCAGCACAGACCATGCACTCACCGACAGGCGCAGTCCCACAGGGTTGGACCATGCTGGGCGGATCTGGGGGCTGGTAATGGGGCCCATCAACAGCCCCTGACACGGCAACAAATGTACCAGGTCCAGGGTCTAGCCATGGGCTCCAGACAGGAGCAAAAAAAGTTTGTTTGGGGACAAACTTTTTAGCAGGGCCTGTTGCGACAGGACAAGGGGGAATGGCTTTAAACTAAAGGGGGGTAGATTTAGACTAGATATAAGGAAGAAATTTTTTATGCTGAGGGTGGTGAAACACTGGCACAGGTTGCCCAGAGAGGTGGTGGATGCCCCATCCCTGGAAACATTCCAGGTCAGGTTGGACGGGGCTCTGAGCAACCTGACCTAGTTGAAGATGTCCCTGCCCACAGCAGGGGGGTTGGACTAGATGACCTTTAGAGGTCCCTTCCAACCCAAACTGTTCTATGATTCTATGATTCTAAAAGGAGATGGGGTGAAAGACAGGGCTGGAGAGAAGCTACAGTGCCCATCCAAGGGGTCCATGCAGGAGTCAGGCTACCCACAGCACAGATACAGTAACAGGGGCTACCCAGCTCTTGAGATGAACACTTGCAAGGCTAGTTTTAGAAATAAAACTGAGATTTATTTCCCAGTCACTGGATAAATAGAGGGCCCTCCTTTCCAGGAGCAGACATCAGACCCTCTCCCAGCAAAAGAACGGGGTATTCAGACATCCCTGTAGGTGGTGGTGTTGGTGCCCTGGGTGCTGCAGGACTTCAGACCCCCAGGTGCCTCGCATGCCCAGTTCATACCTCCTGTGACTTAATGCTTAACCTGTCAGCTACTCTGAATCCCATTTTGAGATCTAGGTTTACTTTCCCCCTGCTCTCGTAGAGGTCTGGCAGACACTTTGGTGAATTTTGACATCTCTTTTGGAAAGCCTAACTCCTAAAATTAGCTATTGATACACCCAACTTAACTGGCATTTAAATCCCACACCAGAGTTAGCCTGAGGCATCTCCACTTGAATGTGTAATCCCCTGGGAGCTTTTAGCAAAGCCTCTGTCTGGGCTCAGTTTACTCAAGTCAGATAACTCAGTACCTCACCTGGGGCCAGGTACTAGCTGTTTACTCTGGTTTAGTATTTTGGGGGATGTGATTCAACAGGCATTTTCAGAGCATGTTTAACAAACAATCTGCCAGGACAGAGCTCCCTGTGAATCACAGCTTTCCCCTCTTTTCCTTCTCAAACACAGCAGCAGCCTCATGGCTGGGACCCTCACCAGGGAGAGGAGTTTGGGGTTGAGTGACCCTGTAGCCCTCCCTGGCTGGGCGACACCAAGCTGCAAATGATAAATGCAGGAGTCACGCCCCAGGCAGTGCACAACAGCAGCTTACCCTCCATAGGGATGTCCTGGGCTCTGGCGCCAGCATCCAAAGCTGTTCCACTGTTTTATCCTATGATGTAAATATAAAATACCAATATGAGGTAAGGCAAATTCCAGGGATCTCCCATTTCCTGGTAAATACTAAACTACAGAGTTGGGGTGTCCTGGTTTCAGCTGGGATAGAGTTAATTTCCTTCCTAGTAGCTGGTACAGTGCTGTGTTTTGGATTTAGCATGAGAACAATGTTGATAACACACCGATGTTTTAGTTGTTGCTAGGTGATGTTTACACTAGTCAAGGACTTTTCAGCTTCCCATGCTCTACCGACTGAGAAGGCTGGGGGTGCACAAGAAGCTGGGAGGGGGCACAGCCAGGACAGCTGACCCAAACTGGCCAAAGGGACATTCCATACCATGTGACGTCATGCTCAGTACATCAACTGGGGGAAAGCTGGCCGGGGGGGCCGCTGCTTAGGGACTGGCTGGGCATCGGTCAGCGGGTGGTGAGCAAGTGCATTGTGCATCACTTACTTTGTATATTCTATTATTATTATTATTATTATTATTATTATTATTATTATTATTATTACTACTACTACTACTACTACTACTACTATTATTATTATTTTATTTCAATTATTAAACTGTTCTTATCTCAACCCATGAGTTTTCTCACTTTTCCTCTTCCGATTCTCTCCCCCATCCCACCAGGGGCAGGGGGGAGTGAGCGAGCAGCTATGTGGTGCTCAGTTGCTGGCTGAGGTTAAACTACAACATGGGGTCACTTTTTTTTTTTCCCTTCTGGGTCCTGAAATCCTTCACTTGTCTCAGACCAGATGCAACTGCTTCTTTGAGTAATGGAGAAGGAGGGGGGATCTGCTCAGGCTGCACACACACGTAAGCAAGTGCTCAGCCAGTCAGCTAAAGGTTGTGCCTTGCAGCTCCTGACTTGGGCTTGTCTTTAGCAAATGTGGCCCACTGTGAAAAGTTTTGTACCTCTTTAAATAAATAAATCCCTCTTCCTCAAGACAGCTTCCAGCATTGCAGACATCTGGTCAGACTCAAACAGCTGGTGATAAATCATTCTGGAAAAAAAAAAATTCTTTTCTTCTTCTCCTTTGTCCCCAAATGTGATATTCTTCCAGCTGACACCAGCCCCAAGGCAGAAGACTGGCGTTAATTATTTTTGCCTGGCTGCTGTGGTGAAATTCAGAGGGTCTCGCAGGGCCAGGGCACACAGCCCCACGCAAGCACGACGCATGCCCCCCCCCCCCCGCAGCAGGCAGCCCGGTGACACCGCGCTGGCAAATCTCTGAACAGGTGAAAACACCATGCAAGGTGGAAGCGCTGGGAGGCTCGTGCCTGCCTCTGCAGTGCAGAGCCCCAGGAGGACTTCTCGAAGAAGGGCTGCCGGTGCCGTGGCCCCGTCTGCCAAGGCTGGAAGGACAGCTGCTGCCACCCGTGTGTTTAATACCTCTATCGTCGTCCAGACTAATGCACCAGCTCGCAGAAAAGCTGTGCTGTCTGTATGTGTGCCAGAGCAATGCTGACGCTTGACATAGGTCTTGGCTGCAGAGGAAAATGGGCTTACGTGGGAATTTGGGAAATATATTTGGAGCATGAGGTCTCTAGGACCACCTGCCCTGCCTCAGCAGAGAGCCTGAATGCTGTCAAATTACAGGGGTAACTTTTCCTTTAAGTATAAACATCTCCTGCACTCAAAGCTTTCCCCCCCCCCCCCCCAAGTTTATTAGCATACTCATCTCATTTGTGGGTTTTCTCCACTATTCAGGATGACAACACATGTCTAGGAAAGCTAACCGCTCTTATGTTCAAGCCCTAGAAGGCTGTGCAAGCCTTTTGGGAGAGCATGTCATCCTTATCTCCAGCACAAATTTGGTTGAAAATGCCAGTTTAGCCTAGAAGCCAGCTTCCCAGGAGTCTTCCTCTTTACAACCAAAACATGGAGCTGACCTCCTTGGCTTGCCAACCCAAGACCCACACAGACTTATAACTGAAGGGAGATGCAGCGAGCAAGGAGACCCCTTGAACCAGCAACGGCAGCCAAGGCGAGGCAGCTGGGGAGCCCCAACCTCTCCAGGACCTACCAAAATCCTACTGCCAGCTTGTTTGTTTGAGCTGTCCTGCTGTGCTGTAAAGCATGAGGCCAGCAGGAGAAAAGGCATGCAGGAGCCTGACCCTGCCATTCAGAAACCAAGGCCTGTCATTCAGTGCAAAGAAGTCCAGCTCAGGTCAGGGCTTGGGCACAATGGAGACCTCTAGCTACCACGGGAGCTTTCTGGCCCGCACGAGAGACATTTCTGGAGGGATGCAATGAATTGACAGAGTTTTCTGAATTGCAGTTTCAGACTTAAACACCTAGAGCCTGTCTGACATAGATCCTCCTATTGACTCTGAGCCCATATCTTACAGCAGCAGCTTCATCCTTCTCATTCTCCCATCCCATTCTCTCTACACTATATTACATGTTACAGGAATATCTTATTTTCTTTACATGCTTCGAGCTCCACAAGGTGCTCTCATCTTTCCTAATCACACTACGCCTGCTCATTTTTCATTCTTTGACCTTCTTGCTGTTTTAACCTCGTCTACTCCTTGAATTACCTAAAGCTTCAGCATGCAGGAATCACTACAAAGCTTATGGCAAAAACAAACAAGCTGCAGGCTCACACACACATGCGGAGACCTTTCCTTGGGGCTTTGCTTAATTTCCTCTCTGCTTTGTTCCAGATCACTTATTAGAAATTCAGAAATCCCTCGAGCCAGTTTCCGAAGACTAGCTGTTCTCCTTGGGTGACATATGGTTCCCACATACGTGGCCCTCCAAAGGACTATGCTTCACTCAGATCTTATTTCTGGGATGCAACGGGGACTTGAGACAGTGTGCTTGCTTTCCACAGTTGCCTGAATCTCACCCATCGGGAATGTTTGGTACCAGTGTTACAATTCCCTTTCTGCCCTCTGGTTTTAGTCCCTACTTTCACTGCACTTTACCATCTGCTGCTAACTCCAGCTGTCGTCTTTTAAAGAAACACTTTTTGAATGTTTGTCGTGGCTCTGACAAACCTTCTCTCCAGGTGCTTCTGCAAGAATTGGATGTCCCTGGTTAACAAACAGTCAGCACCACACGACACCCAAGACATACCGCTGCTCTGAACTTCCTCCTGGTCTGTTTAATTAGCTCCTCTAGCTGGAACTAGCTGTGGTTTAGCTTCCGTTGTTTTTTCCGTTCCTTCGTTATTTCACCAGGGCAAGCTGTCCCTACAGACTGCTGCCACCTCTTGTGCATCTCCTTCATCTTGTTCCTTGAAGCTGCCAACAAAAGCACTCGGTATAAGTTTTGCTTTCCATGCTGGAAGACGTGCAGCTCGCAGAGCTTTCAGCGCTAACTGTGGTTTCGCCTTTACAGCAGCCACTTCTTGCAGTAATTGTCTCAGAGGCACAGGCCCCCCGAGATGACGTGGTCTTCTCCTCCTGCAAACCCTGCGCCATTTTCATTATTGCATCTTTTGTGGAGACGCAAAGCCTATGTCTGTCTGGCACTACGTTTCCCTATTCTCATTTCAGGTAAACACAGCCAGCAAGGTCTAAATCAAATAAAATCCAACAGAATGGAGGAGTTCAGGGATCCTTCAAAGTGAACTGCCATCCCCCTGCCCCAGGTTTTCAGTACTGGAAGCTGAAAACTGACTGGCAGTAGAAGGCAGTCCTCATCCAAACCACAGTTGGTGCAAATCTTCCCTTTTTGTCCATGAACTTTCAGATCAGACCCAAAAATAGCAGGGAAATTTTCATACTAATGTAATTTTGAAGTTGCAGCGTAGATAGTGCAAAAGGACCCTCAAATACCTTTTGAGATATTTCAATATAGCTTACTACGGCAGTTCTGCCACTGCTAATTTTGTGCCTGTATTTAACCGAGTCCTTGACTGATCCTGGGAAATGCAGGTCATCATTAATTATCACAGCCAACCTCAGCGACAGGGCGAGCAAGAGCACGTGCTGGGGGATGGCCGGAGCAGGGTCTGCACCACGGGGAGGAGGCTGGGGAGCTGTTGACCTGTCCCTGGGATGCTCCCCCGGCCAGCCCCATACCAGCAGCTCACCCTGAGGAGTCCTGCAGGCTTTCCTAAAATAGCAGTTCCCTCGCAGCCCTGCCCCTGGAGGAGGCTCAGCATTAGAAAAGTGGCAGCCTGACACTCTGCTGTGCCTCCTCACTTCAAGCCCTAGAAAGTCCTAACCTGACCTATGCACTATCCAGTAAAAACATATCCACAAATACATTTAGAATTAAACAAACAAACAAACAAACAAACAACCCCAAACCCCCCAAACTCCAACACTGATAAGGAAGAGGAGAGACACTGAAGATATTTGTGTCTTATATCCTCTGAAATTTGGCATTGAACTGCGTTGGTTCTACATTGAAAAGGTGGAGCAAAAGTAGGAAAGCACATGTGAAAAATAGTCAGTCAGACACCTGTTAGGAGAGACTGAAAAATTAGGAATTAGTGAAGCGGGAGGGCATGAAAGATATACTGACAATAAACACTGTAGAGATGGTAGATTGGATACTGAAATCTGCACTTTCTCTAGAAACAAAGAGACATTAATAGAAAATAGAGGCAGAGATTTTACAAACAGCGAAGGGGAACAGTTTCACACAACGCATGATTAATCTGCAGCACTGCCCGCCACAAGATGTTATCAGGGTTGAATGCTTAGCAGAATTTTTTTTTTAAAAAAGGCATATTACATGCTAATAAAAATATGCAGTAATCTCTGATAGCTGAAACTTAGGGAAAAAAATCTGCAGAATTTGTAGAAGAAAGCACAGAAGGTAGATGACAGTGCATGGGTCCATGGAGGTAACTCTTACCACAAATTGAGGACAATCCCCTCTGAGCTGGAGCCGATCAGTTTTACCTACAATTTACTGCTGAAATAGAAAAAAAAAAGCATGAGCATTCTCAAGTCTCCATGACGCATCCTGAGGATTATTCAGGATAGAAAGATGGTGGGAGAAAAGTGAGGAAGAAGTAAAAAGGAAACACTTTGCTTCATTCTTAAAACCCTTCTCAGCCCTTGCAATCTCTGCTGGATGAAAGAGCCATAGCGGAAAATGACTAAAGCCATTTAACATTTGAAAAGGAATAAGATTGTAAGGAGTAAGCTCAAGTTTTCTCTGAATGTGACGCCCCACCACTGATGAGATTTTTCAACCAAAGGACTTGCAATTCTATGCTCAGTCCTTCTGTTTCTTCGTCCCCTGTGATGATCTGAGGCAGCTTTGCCAGCCTGCGGGAAGGTTAAGAAGCACAGTGTTTTGAAAGAGAGAAACAGGTAAAATGCTCAGAGATGGTTTTATGCAAAGGGTTATGTAAATACCTATGCATTACTGCCATCTTACCTCTTGGATTCATGCAGGGGTCTATCAAGGAGTATCCCAAGCTCTTTGCTTTCTGAACAAGACAGAACTAAGCTTTTGATGCCAGCTCTTATTACTAGAAATGCCTTTAAACACCTACACATCTTTTGCTCTACTCGCACTTAATTATGAGCTCATTTGACAACTGACACTTAATTAACCTGATTTCCTTTCATTCTTTTTCCTTCTCTCTTCTAACTTAACTGACTGCACTATAGATGCTAACATTGATGCCAGTGCGGTCTTGGTCTCTGCCTTTTAACTCCCGTTTTCCATCCCTGCTACTTGTGCAAAACGTGGTTTTCAGTTTTCTGGCCAAACTCAGAAATAATGGGTTCAATGTCTTCTTTTTTTTTTTTCCCCCCTCAGTGAAACACATGTCCCAAAATTCATTTTTAATTGAAGAAAATGTGTCATTTGTCCAGGGAAAAAAAAATTAAGCACATCTATCCCAAAAGAGAAGCAATTTGAAAATGAAATTATTTGACTTTGCCAACATTTTGTGAGACTCTTTTCCAACAATTCACTGAATTTGTCATGAACACATCACTGTGTGGTCCTAAAATATGGGGTCCTGTTTGCTCCTATTGTTGCCCTTCACAGTTCTTTGTGCACTGAACAAACCTACATGACCATAAGATTTCCAAGCTTTTTCTAAAGCATTTGTAAGCTTGTGAGAGTATGTTTCCACCTTTACTTTTGTAAAGCTTTCTCAAAGAACAGATCTGCTTCTGGTCCTCTGGTTTTTCCTACCAGATTGCTGCTAAAAAAATATAAGCTCTCAACAGGAGCTAGTGCACAATATCATTAATCAGTGTCACCCACCAAATTCTTGCCAGTATCTCAGAGTAGCACTTGGGGGAATATTTCTCAGCCTCCATTCGTAATCAGTGACCTCTTGCTTATTATTTTTACTGCGGCGACAGTAATGCTGGATCAGGAGACTTCCCCATGTGCCCTCTGTTGAATTTGCAGCAGTTAAATTTTAGTCTTCCTAAATTCATAGTTGGCTGCAAGTTTCTTCCCTGTTGTAAGTCTCCTCTTCAAATGCTTCTGCCCGGTGGATGAAAACTGGCTTTGACCCCTCTCCAGCTTCTTTGTGCAATGTGTCTGCATCACAGGAGCAGCACGCTTTCGTCTTTTCCCCCTTCTGCATACTTTGGTTTCCCTTTCCCTAATGGTCTCAGACAGAGGCAGCAGGTAAAACTCCGATCTTCAAGGAGGAGTCTGAAACGGTAGTGAGAAATTGTGGGTTTCAGCCTCCTTCATAATTTTCATTTTTCAGAAGACAAAACGTGACTCACAGCTATGCAGCAGCAGCGGTGCAGGAGCCACCAGCCTCCCAGGGGTCTGCGGTCCCACCGCAGCGGCTGAGCCCTGCCGTGCTTAGGCATCGTGTCCAGGGCCTGGGTACGTCACCTCCCACCGGTGACACTTTCCACCAGTGGCCACCCGACCTCGTCAAGGAAGGGCCACATTTCCTATCAGAAAGTGCAGTGATGATGCGGGTACCACGGACATGCAAGGAAAGGCAGGAATGATTCCAGCAGTAAAACGGGCAATGGGATGCTGTTACTGCCACACTGCATTTCCCAGTAACATTACTGGAAGCCACGTGTGCACCGAGCTCAGTTTAAAGAGACTCAGGACAAAGTTATGAGGAGCCTACTGGAAGATTTCTCTTAAGCCTTTCAGACAATTCCGTTTATACCATCCCATTTTTAGTTCATTCTTGCCTGCTTACCATAGCGCTACAATGAATCTCGTGGACACATCTTCAGAGGGAAATGGAAAATGTCTTTTAGTTTGCCAGCAGCAAAAAAAAAGTTAAGATTAACTGCTGTTGTCAGCTCTGTTAACAATGCCTTTTGCAGATTTGTCCAATCTTTGTTAGTGCTGTTTTCATGCATAGTGAAGTATTAGCTATTGTCTCTGTCATAACCAAAAAATTTCATTTCTTTAGCAATGTGCTACAACCTGAAAAAGAAAAATTGTCCTTCATAATTCCTGACAAGATTCCATTATACTGAAAGGGAAAAGTGATCTTGTATTTTACGTACCCCAAAAAAGATGTCTTAAAGGCTGTGATGCCTGTTACACGAAGAATATTTTTCCACATCAGTGCAGTTACTCCTAGACATCACATCCTTTACTGCCCCCCAAGTCTTTCTTTCATATAATATGGGAGCGTGTTCTGCGGAAGACACACAACGAGTTTCATGTCACGTCAGAATTAATCAAAATATCACAAAGAAAATACGATTTTTTTCTCAAAATCTTTAAACCTAATAAATTCTCAACAGAAGTCTGTGGTTTATAATAAAGAGATAATTCTTAACTGTCTGAATAAACTACACGAAGCTGTTGCAGCATATAGTTTTGCACCTCTGGGGTATTACAGCAAAGAGAGCTGGAGGAATCCATGACAGCTGAAGATGAAAAGACAAAAATCCTTCCCTAATATAAATTCTCCTAACTTCATCAAATTCAAGCAAGCTACAATGATTTACAGTTCTCCAGAGTGTTTTCAGCACTGTTTCTTTCAGAAATAGAAGCGTGAAAGTGGGAATAAGAAAAGGTAGAATTATGGATAAATAAAACAGCAAATGGAGACTGCATGAAGTCTGTTCAAATGTAATTCAGCTAGGAAGTGCATGTGCTTTATAGCTCTGTGTTGTACAGGAAAAATAAAGATGATACATTTTTAAAAGATCTTCAGAGAAGTAACCTATTACGTCCCGCACAGCCCTGTGCCAGATGAGCTCATCTGTGATTGCTAAGAAATACCAGTTCAATGGTGTGTCATTAGGGGAGCAGTTCAATTGCCCACGCATGGGTGTCTGGTGGCATTTGAGATGCTCTCGGGCATCGGCTCAGCCTCCAGATGGTCTCCCAAAGGGTTCAGATTTCCCAGGCCTTGGGTGGTATGTGCCAGCCCTGCACAGGTGTCTCAGACACCCTTGAGCATCTCAAATTGAACAACCTTCTCACCTCTGGGCACCTGAAACCTGCCCCTGGCAGGGAGCCAGCTCTAGATTAAGACACCTAAATTTAGATGCCTACATGTAAGCCATCTTAGGTGCTCGGGGGTGTCTGAGGGTCCACATAGGGCTGGCGGATAGGACCCAGACTCTGCGGGAGACCCACAGCCCCCTGGAGAGGCAGCTGAAGCCGGCCAGGATACCCCTGGGCATCTCAAATGGCCGTAGGTGCTCACATTTGGGCACTTGGATGCAGCCCTAGGTCTCCGCTGACCATAATAAAAGCTTGACCTCAGCTCATATAAGCGCACTACATGTACACCCACAACATGGACAGTAAGGCTGAAAGACTTCTGCAAGAAAAGCCTCGAGTTGCCCGGGTATTAGCTGCCCCAAGAAAAACTTAGCTATTTTTACCTCCTTTGCCAGAGCAGGGTTTGAAAGTGGATGCCCAGTCACACCTCTGCTACCCAGTATCCCTGTTCTGAGGAGATTACTCATAACTTTACAATCCAAGTGTTTAAATATGTTTTAATACTACCCTGATGCCACAAATACAGAATTTATACTCTACTCACTCCCTTGGCTTCAAAACGTGAAACTGTCCAGCAACTACAAATATAAATACAGTCTTTATCAGATGGTATTTTGTTATTTTCAAGTGGTTTTTGTCCTGAGATGACAACAAATTAAACTTAGATACCAAGTTAACTCTTTTCAATGGTGAGGTCTCAGCAGCTGAAGCTTTGTAGTACAAAGCTTTTTGGTTACCAATGTGAGTATGGACTTCAGGGTGGTTTTGCAGTTACTTCAAAGACTGGCAGCTTAGTTCACCCATTCAGACGCTGACTCTTTGCTGTTGGAGTTTATTTCATATGCCCATTTTTCAGTAGAAACCATTTATGAATGCTCTGCAGACCTGAAAAGTGAAGTTGTTGTGTATTGGCTCCCAGTGATACTGGCTTGGTTTTGTTGAACTCATGTTTTCTGCATTCATCTGTTCAATAAAGAAAATACTTCCCAGTCGTTCACAAGAAGTGAAGATCTCATCCTAAGCCTGGTTAAAAGTCTCCTGCACTCACTCCACACCTGCTTTGATGTGGCCCAAACAGAGAGAGACGCAAAAAGGATTTGGGCACCAAGCTATCACTGCCTTGTCTCTGCAGACCCCTAAGTCCCAATTCTTAGACATAGACTCTGGAAATTTTTACTTGGATGATTTCCAATTCTATCATACAAGCATCTAGACTTAAGTGCCTAAATTTCTTAAATGCCATCTTTTGGACATGCAAACGCATGCTCTGACCGAGTTTAACAATAAGGTGTCCAGCCCATGTTTAAACTGTGTTGGGTCCTACAAGCCAGACAATACCTTGCATGTAAAACCCATCTAGGACATGCTACCAGAGCGCACACACACCCCATCCCAGATGTCACACGGGTGAAGGCAGCAGTGCCTTCCGTCCAGGTACTCCCTGAGAAGGGCTGGGGTGGTGTCCCTGCCTCGCTGACGGATACCAGAGTAAGCAATAGACTGAAAAGTCATGGTCACTCTCTCGCCAGTCCAGTAAGTAACAGTCTTGGCTTCAAGTGGAGAAAGGGTGGGCCACACCTCTTCTTCCTAGGGTGGGCCACATCTCTTCTTCCTACAGGCTACCCCAAAGTCAATGAGTGAAGGAAGGATTGAATTCATGTCCAGCCATATCTCACAAGGGCAGGTGAACAAGGGCCAGTGGGTAAGAAGGGGACCGGTGCCACCTCCTCACTTGGCTGTGAGGCAAATGCCCCTGTTGTGAGAAGGGGCAAGCTCTGGTGCTTATCACAGCCTCATGGCAAGGTAACCCAGCCACAGTCAGATGCCTATTTGAAGCCCTAAATCCACCCAGGTCTCAGGGAAGAACGTGGCATTTATGTTAGCATTTCTCAGACAGCTCCGGCAGCTTCCCAGGCAGTGAGCCGGGCTTCGCCAGTGGCTTTCCCTGGTGTCTGTACAGAGTGGGGACCCACAGAGTCAATTCCAGTCCCAGAAGGTGCCCAAAAGTCATGAGCCTCAGTGGTTTGCTATTTGGAATTGCTGCCCTATATAGTTATTCTTCTGCTGGTATATGCGACAGTGATCTGAAAGAAGGCTGTTTTGCCTGTTTTCTAAGAGATTATTTCACAGAGGAATGACGGGTCTATTTAACAAACAGTGCAAAGAGCATCTGGTCTATACAGAAGAAAACAACAAGCTAATTATAAACAATTCTGTCTATACCTCCTATCCCCCATTTTTTTATTCCTTCTCTGATTTAATATCATTTTAGTATTGTTTCAGGGAAATAAGATCTTTTGCTTTAAGACTTCATCTGCTCTCGCTTGTCATAATTTAGAAGCTAATAATCCTCTTCATGACATCACACACGCTCACTGAAACGCATTATGCCAAGGACAAAGTATGACAGTCTCAGGCATGGGGAATAAGAACAACAGATGAGAGACAGCAACAGATGCAAATTAACTGCTAAAAACAAAGAATTATATTGTCCCCTTCCACAAGAAAACTCCGGGAGGAAGAAAACAGCCCAGCATTGCTGTCCGTACCCTGGGGATGCTTTCTAAAATCCCTTGCCTGTCATTAGCAGCAACGGAACTGATCAGGCCAAAGCTTCTCTTCTTTGCAAAGGAAATGTAACGGGCTAACAAATGGCAGCTAAAACACGGTGTTAAACACAGCCTAGCACTTACTGTGACCAACTCATGGTTAGCCTTAGGTTGCTTTTAATACTAAGTAAAAGCATGGCTTTACTCCAAATCACAGTGTTATCGGGTTTCCCATGCAGTTTGAAATGATGTTCAGTATTTTTTAAACAACTGTATTTTCTTTGATCACTTCTAAAGGCTACATAGCGCCGTGAGCTGAGCTGGGTAGGCGTGATAAAGATTACTGAGATGTTTTGATAGCCCCCAAGCCTATTCAGTCTCATGTTTAATGTGGGTTTGGCCAAAGGAGTCCCATGTTTACTGAAAAACCTAATGCTGTTGATAACATGCAGTGTACTACAGTCGAGTGGTGGAAATGAGTTCAGAGACCATGGTGGTCACAAACACAGCTTTTACTCAAACAAGGGGTTCCCCATGAGTGCTCTCAGCTGGGAGAGACGAGGAAGGAAGGTGGTTTGGGAGAGTGCAACACCAGGCTCAAATGTAAAGGGAAAAAAAAATAGCACGTCCGTCTTTTCACCGTAGGTTTCTGTTCCCAAATCGCAGATCAGGAACCACTTATCCTTGGCCAAAAAAAAGTTCTGCTTTTCTTTTTTTTAAAAAAAAGTTTAAAACAGCTTTTTAAAACATAAGAGCAGAAAGATTCTTTAAGGTGGTGCCTTTTCTCCAGCAGTGACTGCAAGCGGGTGTACCCCGAGGGGAGAGTACAAGAACATGGCAAACATGCATGGTCCTGCTACCAAGTACATTTGCAGCCTCCTGTAATCCTCGGCAAAGCTCTTTTCCACGAGCTTGTCCTGTGCCCTTTGAGTCCATGCAAACTTTGAGCATCCATGATGTCTGTGATCAGGAGTTCACAGCCCAAGGACATCCTGAGGGTGGAACAACCTCCTGTGCTGTCAGCTGAACCTGCCACCTACTACCTTCATCTGAGGGTGCCCCATTCCTCTACCAGAAGCAGTGCACTGTTGATCCCCTCTTTCAATGCCTTTCATGATTTCATAAACTTCTGTGAAGCCCCCCCCATTTAGTTGTCCCTTTTTCAGACTGTTTCATTCCCTCTCTCATTGTTCCTCATACAGAAGCAGTTTCATATCTTTGATCATCCTTGTTGCCATTTTCTGAAACTTTTTCACCCTTTCTACACCTTTTTGAGAAAGAAAGACCAGAACTGCATGCAGTATTGAAGGGATGAGCAGATCATGGACTTATATAGTGGCATGATGATGACATCCAGTTTTCTCTCTCTTTTTTTCCTGGCAATTGTTCATACTTGTTTTGCCTCTTAGACTGCGTACTGATAGCAAGCATGAATAGTTTTCATGGAGCTATCTGTCATAATCCAGAGCTTTTGCTGCTGAGGGAAGCAATCAGCCCATCTTTTTATATATGAAATTAGGATTGTTTCCCCCACCTTCATATTTGTCTACATCAAATTTCATCTGTCATTTTATTGTCCACGCAATCTAGCAAGCTCCTTCTGCAACTCTGCACAATCAGCTTTGCTATTCTGAATAAATTATTACCTTCGTATCATCAGCAAACCTCACTCCTCACCCCAATTCCATGTCATATATCACTGTGTTGAACAGCACAAGTTCCAGTACAGATTTTCTTGCTGTTACTCCAGCCAGGAAAACTTCCTTGGTGAAATGACAATGCAGGGAATCCAGCATTGATAAAATGAATAATTTTCCATATGACATATTACCCAGCACTCATTTCCAGAGGAAATCACCCAGGTCAACAAGTCAGCAGGATTCAAAAGAAGGTTGGGCAACCACGCTCAGAGTTCTTCTGGCTTGTTTCCACTAATGTTGGAAGGGATATTGAAACTCATGAATCAGGGCTTAAATGATTGTCTCAGTATAAAAGATCAGGATGAGTTCTAATGAAGCTTAGTAGATGATCCTCTTATTCTCTGAATACTCCTTCATTTGAACCTGATCTGACAAAAAGAGGCATAAAACTCAAAGGTACGTTAGCAAAGGAATCGGACACAGAGCTGCAGGCTACGGAGCTGGTCAGAGGAACTGCCTTCCTGCTGATCGCCAGCTGCAGCACCACTTGCTTGGCCTGCACATGGGGATAAAGACTAAGACTAAATTATCTGCGAAGCTTTTCAACAACTTATTGATCTTCATTTTAATGCTGACACTTGGGTTATAATATAAGCTATCAGAGATCTCAAAATCTTAATTTAAATGGTAGCACTCTAAACCCAGTCTAATGTTTGTGCTTGGCATGTTTCTCATATTGGTTTGCCCTTCCCTCCCCTCCCTTCCCTTCCCTTCCCTTCCCTTCCCTTCCCTTCCCTTCCCTTCCCTTCCCTTCCCTTCCCTTCCCTTCCCTTCCCTTCCCTTCCCTTCCCTTCCCTTCCCTTCCCTTCCCAGCAATTTGCAGCAGGATGAGATTCTCAGACTGTTCAAGCTGGATCTTGTGATATTCAGTGTATTACAGCCAGTGCTACAGCATTTCTTAATGATAAACATAAGAGCTGATCAGCACATTGGAAAATATTTTGGAGCTCTGCAGACATAACACTCTCTTGGTTTTTTTTTTCTTTGTTGTTCCTTTACTCCACAGACCATACGGTAAAAGGTAGTATGATAAATGATGTTTCCACTTTTTTTTCTGTGTAATACTTTGTATCCGGTGCAAATAATAACCAAAAGTAAAATATTAACCCTCTAGGTTCCACCTTGCTTCTCAAAAACTTCAGGTCATGATTTCTAGTGCATCTACGTGCCTCCAGGACTGAGCTAGCACAGACAGCTCTGAGTTAGCTTCGCACTAACTAGATACATCCACTTTACAACTGTTGCATAGAAATACCCTAGCACAGTAAATTAGCACGCTCAGAGGGCTGTGATTTGAAAATTAGCTTGGATAGCTCTCTGATATGTATCTGTCCACACATGTTTACTTCAGAAAGGTATCTACTCTTTAGCACAGAAGCAGGAAAAAAAAATTAGCACAAGGTATTTTTTATTTACTCCCCTTTGATTTCCACATGCAGCCCATCACTGTAGTATCTGAGCATGTCATCCATGTTCAGATACTCCAGACATAATTTTCTGTGCATGTAATAAATGCAAAAGCACTGCAATTTTTAGTATCATTTATTCATTATTTGTGTGCAGTGATACATAGTCTATTGGTGTTATGGCAGGCAAGCTACGTTAATAAGCAGAATGACCTTCCCAAATTTCCAGTCTGCAAGAACAATATTCAATTGACATTTTCATAAATACTTCTGAACAGCTTCATTTTTGAGTGCAATCCCATTGAGGCTACATTTTAGCCTATATGTCTGCAATTAGATGTGTCTGTGTTACTCTTTGGGCTGAATGTGTTTAGCCAAAACATATACTGCAAATTGTAACGATAATGCCAGAAAAGACAAAAGAAAAAAAATGTTCTCGGTTGCTATATACAAGTGCAGGCAAACGCCTGAAAACAGATTATGAAAAGAGTAATTGAGATACTCTTTTAAAGTAATTAAGCAACTAGGAGAGTTAACTCAATTGAAAGACAATATCCTTATTAAGGGAGAACAAGATAAAGGAATATGTTGAAGTGGATGACACTTTTCAGAAAGAATAAGCTATTTCTGAAGTCCCTAAATTGAATTTCGATTGTTACCGTTTTGTTACCTAAGCTTGTATATGTGTGCCCAGTATGAGTACAGGTATTCTGAACTCCATCCTCCCTTAATGTATTGATTTTTCCCTCCCACTGGGCTGGCTTGGTAATATATTTTTGTACTGCTAATATACAGCAAAGGTACCTCATGTACATGTTGTTCAGTGAGAACAGCATCATGTTCCTGTTTGGGGAAAAGAAGTCCGCAAGCCTTGATGTACCGGTACTTGCTAATCTTTCATATTCTGTTGCACTTGCACCCTCCTGCTGATTTCTACGGCGTAGAAATGCTTTTGCAGTCACAATGGAGCTCATTAACCCAGTAACTGCTTCTTTGCTGGCTGTTTCCCTCAGTTGGTCTGGTCCTGCGTACAGGCAGAGTCTGGGAGAACATCTGGAGGTGAGGAGGAGGGAGCAACCTTCTGGTTCAGAAGCCAGATGCTCTCTGGTGCCAGGGAAGCCCCAGGTGAGGATTTTGGAGGAAAAGGCAGCCGTCCTGATGCTGCACCACACAGCCAGTGCACTAGCACTCCATTGCTTATACTTTTTTCATCTGTACCTGAATGAACGAGGAAGGCACAAGCGAATTCACGTGTCAGGAAGCTGGTCACAGCTGCTACTTCAGGCTAATGAGCCTGGCTAGTCAGAGGCTTCTTGGCAGTAACAGGAGAAAATGGATTTTTCCGAAAGTGGCTGAGCAGCTCTCACAAGGACCGCTCTGCCCAAGCAGCCCAGGGAGCTGGTGCCAAGTCAGGGCCTGGCTCTGGGAGGAGACGGACGCCTCCCTGCAGCCAGCACCTCTGCCCTCCCTTGCATCAGCTCAGGGAGAGCAGCCGTACCCAGCTCTGCCCAGACAGGCTGACTCCGGCAGCCTGCGAGGAGGGAGCGAGGGAGCTCACGGTCTCCCGGGGAGCTTTTTCTCGGGTTTTCCCTCCCTGCCTGGCACGCAGCCCACAGGAGCTGCTCCCCCTTCGCGTGGCAGGACTTGGAGGCACTCATCGTCCAGGCCTGCATCTGTCTGCCACCCGTGGCAAGTGCCTGCCTCATCCCAGCCGACCAGGCTATGGGACCTCACAGCTGAATGTGACAAAGTCAGTGCAACAGCCAGGATATGGGGTTTTGCCCCATGTGAGGATTTTCAACAGTAGGACCTACCCCAAATCTTTCCTCACCCAGAGCTACACCTAAGCTCCCCTCAACTCAAGGAGAGTCTCCTTTTCCGTAATGGATTTGGAGATGGCTCTCCCAGAGAGCCACTGACAAAATTTGGTGAGCCGCATGTGTGAAAACAAAGGCAGGTTTGAACCAAGAAAGAAGCATATTAAGAGGTGAAGGAAATTGTGTTCTCTTTGCTGTTTTTTTTTTTTAAATGTCATTTTTCCCACATGTAAATGTTGAAGAAAAAGGACACTATCAAATGCAGTCAGCTGTGGTTCAGGTGCTCTGCCTTTTCTTTGTCATCCAAAATATTTACAAAATATTCACATTTTAAAAACCCTTACTTTCCTCTTCTGTCAGTTACTAATTTTGTTTTGCCACAGCCTACGTACAACATAACTCTATTTCTTTTTACTAAACTTTCACTTCAATCGAATATTTTTAATACAGAGAGTATTAAAACAGTCTGGATGTTCTTCATAATGGATTAACTGTATTTTGGTCTTTCCTTTAACTTTCATCAATTTTGGCTAAACTGTACCCCCTGAAGGCATTGCATCCAACAGCCAGGTGTGGTACATTCCTACTTACTTCCACCCGTCCTCGTTTCCCGTCACTGTAAATTGGTCGCTTCACATTATGCAAGACAAACCATACTAAACTAATTCTCCAGTGCTTCTTTCTTTCCATGTAAATGCACATGTTGACTTACTAGATTAAAGTAATCTGCTTACTGACACCTAAGTAGTTGGTGTCATACCAACCATCATAAATTATCTTCACTGACATGAAGCCCATCGGTGCCAAGGAGAGGTGGCAGTCAACATTTGCTGTGTGTCTTGTGCTAGGAAGCCAAAAAGGAATACATAAGCTCAGGATTTACTTATTGAAATTCAGTGCGAAAGCATTTTTCTCTGCCCGTGACCACTTTCATTAAATCAATCCTAATCTTTCAACAATGATGTGAATGCCATTATGCAAATAAGCAACTGCTTTTCAGACTTGCAGAAATGATGACACCTATACAAAGATTTCTGAGGCTCTTTAATAGTGGCAGTCGCTGAACTTCATAAATACCGATTTGTAGGTATTGCATTTGGTGATAATGATTTTCTTCTGTGAGGCTGGCCACTTTTAAAGCCGTATCTCAAAGCTGAGAACTAATGAAATGTTTAATATTCTGGAATAATTCACCTCCGTGCATCAGAATGTTGTAAAAAGGCTCCCATATGATGACGCCTGTAGCTGGCACGGTACGCTCTGCATTTATCACAGTGCTCCAGATAATATTAGTGTTTAATGACTGTGCACTGATAAGCTGAAACTGGATGAATAGACTGTCTTCCATCTCATTCTGCTTAAGGTGACGTGAACTTTCATTTATGTCACAGCCACTTGCAGCTGTTCAGATACACTCTAAAAACGCTGAAAGGAATACTCTATCAATCCACAACTGAATGAATGACCATAAGAATGAGCCTGTTGTCTTACTGTCTTTGGATTGCTTTAATAAAAGCATTTGTATTCCAGGAAGGAGGCAAGAATATAATTAATCATTGACACAACTGAATAGGCACATTGTCTAAGTGATTCATTAGGAAGCAATCTCAAGAATATTTATTTTCATTATATACATTTTATAATTCATTAGCAACATAATAAAGTGAACACTCAAAAGAATCCATTTCCTATTTTTATACCTTTGAATTAAATGTAACTGCATCCTTGCTATCTGTGACTCTCTTCGCAAAGCTTTGTGTCTGAAGTAAAATGCAAGAACAGTGATTGTGATGGATATAGTTAGTAATACCGGGAACCTATATTTACAGGGCTGAAGTCCTTTTTGTATTGATAACCATAATTCAAAACAGAAAATACGATATACATGGTGAAATTCAGCCCCACAATTTAGTATTACTGATAACAACCTCAGCAGGTAAGTGTAGAACTAAATGAGTGCAACTACGTGCAAGAACAGGTATTTGCAATGATTTTTTCCATAAGCCAGGTGCGCTTCGATGTGTGCAGAATATGGGCAGTAGGTGGGAAACAGCAATGCATAATTCCTCACACCGCCGTGCCACTCTTCTGTACCTACATGGAGCTAGGGCTATACTACAGCGGCTTGGTATGCTACGTGATTTTTGTCTCTTTGAATGCTTCAAGATAAAAAGTTTGGTTTGAAGAGGAGGCTTTTTTGACAAATATTTGAGTAGTATTTCTTAAACTCCATCAGCCTTCATGGCAAGTCTGTCCACTAGGGCTTACCTTGGTTCTGTTTACTGCTAGGGCTCGATGACATACGTTACCCATAGTTTCCACCTGCAATTAGTCTAACACTTTTTTGTAAATGCATCTTCCTAACACCGAGAATGAGACCTACAGTGGATGAAACAAGAGTTAAATAGTATGGTATGTGGGTCAACTGAAATTGGTGCAACTTTGAGTTAGTCCAAACCTGTTTTTAAGAAGAAGATGGGCTCCCCCAGCCAAACAGACCTTCTGCATTGGCCGGCACATCTGGTCATCTGGATCTCTCTAAGCAAAGATAATAATTTATTTAAAAGATCTTTATCTATTCTTAATGGCAATGCTTGTGAAAATAGCTTGATTGGTAAGGACTGAGACAGAAGGCTTCTGAGAAGAGATGGAGGGAGAGCTGGAAGAAGGTGAAAAAGCAAAATGAGCAGTGAGAGTACAGAGTTAAAAATAAGAAGTGTAAATCTAAAAGCTATTGAAAACATTATGTAACTACTAAGATATTTGACATGAAAGCTTAGGCTGGGAATTACAGGTTTCCATCCTTTTTCTAACAACATCTAGTAGGAGGTTGATGACAACTCAGAACTTCAGCAAGAGAGAGTATCAGATACTGATATCAGAAACCACCTCCATGCCTGAAGAGTCTTTAAACCTTTGTGATGGAAAGCATCTGCTTTATTTGCCTGATTATAACATAACCTTTTCATTTTCACAGTTGATGTCTTCCATAGTTACATAATGCTTTGAAGAGCTTTTAGATTTTACTTTGTATTTTTAACTTTATATTCTCATTCGTGAGCAGACACCTTACTTGAGGGATGGACTGAACTATGGCTCTGCAGTGATGGAAATGTCAGCCCAGTGAAGCACCTCGTCTCACAGAGCCAAGTTTCAGCCGCATCCCTCCCCTGTGCAGGCAGCCCACCTTTTACCTAACAGTCTCGTGGTTAAAGCACCCATCAGAGAAGCTGGAAGTCTAGAACAATTCAAATCTACAACTCTTTTTTGCCATACAAGCATTTGCCATGCTATATTTGCCAGCTTCTGAACACCCGGAGATACTCAGCATCAGCGGGGTGTATCTGAGCAAGGCAGAGCTGCCATGGGGCAGTGCCTTTGGCACACAGTCCAGCTTTAGTGCTAGTTTCCAGATTTGTTTCTGGACTTGGCATTAAACTGTCTTTAGCCGCAAAGTGGAAATAGTCTTGGGAAAATACAGGTCTTTCCTCTCCCACACTGAGTGCCCTAAGCACTGGGCTTTCAACGCCCATGGTGTCTGCACCCCTCTTCTTGGTCCAAATCTTGGACCCTTCTCTGGTTCCTACATTTGACAACAGCTGAACTTTGTGCAGGGCTCAAACCTGTGAGGACGAGAGAAGCAGGCTCTGAGCCTGTCCTTGGCTCTGCCGTGGTCAGGCACAGTGACTGAGCTTAGCAATGGCTGTGGCAAGTGCCCTGAGCAGAGCGACTCTGGCCACGTGCAGAAACCACACAGGGGGTCCCTCTACAAACCTAAAGCCAGGAAACCACTCACTGAGTGAATTTAAACATCTCCATCAGCAGCAGCCACAGACTGGGATTCACATATTTTTGTTACAGCTAAATCCTACGTCGGGTACTTCTTCCACCTCTTCTAGATGCTGGTGTCTGAAATGAGCTCAGGTTGAGAAGAGCCAGTTTCCAGAAGGAGAAGTCTCCTTCTCTGTGGTCAGGCTGCTTCAGGGTGTGAAGTCACTTGGTCAGGGAACATCCCCCACACTCTTGCTTATGGAAACCTGGGTGGAGAAGCAGCTGAGGCTCTCCACCTTAACTGCAGCTGAGGATACTCAATTCCACATCTATTTGAAAGCCTTTAAAAGTGAAAAGATAAAAACTTAAATGCGATAATTAGCATTTTATTTGACTGATGCATAAAAAAGTGCCTTTTGCCTAAATTAAAACTATTTTATCTGTACCTGACAGGGAATGCTGTTAATTGAATGACATTTTAAAAAAGGTTTCCAATTTGAATTTTGCTCAGTTCTGCAGGCTGCATATGAGCTGAACTACAGGATTATATTGTGTTATGACACAACTTGGTTGATGTCTTGCTTGTAAAAGGTAGCAATAAAAACTAGTTTACTACCTGAATGCAATCCTGATTCTTCTTACTTCAGTGGTACCCACAAACGAAGGGAGGAGGGGTTTCTGTAGAACTCAGCTATACAAAAGTCTGCTAAAAACTTTTCAAAGTACATAAAGAGTTTAATTCTCATTCCAAAATTACTAAGAGCTCCTACTCAAAAGCCTTCTCGCGACTACCTGGGAAGTACAATGTTACATCTGTAGAGGAAAAGCACATCGCTTCTTAAAGAGATAATTCATCATGTCACCTGCTACCATATCCCCCTGCTTCATAACTTATTTTTATTGACCAAGGACAACGCAGGGAAAGAAAAATGCTGTAGAGATTTATTAAACATTAAAAAAATCTAAGAAAATATAAAAAATCTCCCCCTTAAACACAGTTATTGATAACTTCTCTTCCTAAAGTACAGCATGATGTAAGAAACGCCATTACTTTACTTCAGAGATAATGGAGAAGGCAACCATCTGATGTTGTAAGTAAGTCCCTCCTTAAGCGGTTACTGAGGAAATAGATGGGGCTGTTTTCTAGACAGTGAAATCATACACTGAGCTTTTTTCTTCCTCTGTCTGGGGGAAATCGCTGGCACACCCAAGGGAAAGTCTGGTGCCAGCACGCCGGGGGCGCTTTTGGGTGCCTGCTCGGGCGACCCTGCCTTGACTGCAGCAACACTACGAGCAGCGTCTGGAGGCAGGGCTGTCGAGAAGCTGACAGCAAGGCAATCTGCACGTTTTATGGAGCTGTCAGACTTCTCGTAGGATGGATCGTGCCCAGAAATAAGTGCATTTAAGGTACTCCCATAAATCTAATAGCAGGTATGAGAAGAGAGCTGTTTACAACCAGCCAGAAACTCACGCCGTCCAGTTTCACGGCTGAACAGTGGGACTCGCCCAAAGACGCCCGTTCAGGTGTTCAGGTTCCTGTCCAACCCAACTGGAACAAATCTTGCACTTTCTGCTGCCCCTTCCTAGCTGGCCCTTGCTGGCTCCTCAGCCAGGTGCCTTCCCACCCTCTGCGCAGAGTGTTTGCTGCAGCTGAGCCTCTCCCTCGACCCAGAGCCACAAAGTCTCCTGCAGCTTTTCAGGTCTGATACTGGATTTCTGAGTCTCGCCGCAGGCTCTCTTGTAAGCATACCTTTAAGTATGACCTTTATATCTTGCCATACTGCTGCAAAGAATAATATTGGTTATAATTTGGGTTTACATTTATTATATCATTTGACCTTCTAAAAATAGTCATTTTATGTAAGTACCACAAGTGGTTTTAAATATATCGAAGAGTAGTCCAATCACTCAAGTGACTGGTTCAAAGCACGCTGGGCAGTGCTAGTCTCTCCTCAGCGTGTGGTGGCTTTGCCATTTTATTATTGCCTCCCTTGGATCTCTCATCCAGGCCTGATTTTCAAGGCTAGATTGAGAAGGTCATTCGTAGTCTCAGTCTTATAGTGCTAAAGAATATTTGATGTGGCATTGATTGAATTAAAATAAAAACTACTATAGTAGAACTGTTCCTTGGCGATCTATGTGTCTGTGGAGAATTATGATGACCGTTCCTTCCAACTAAGTACAACTCAAAAAGTGTCTTACAGATATGCCATCAAAATATACTGATTTTCTTGCTTCTTTTACGATGATTAGAAGGAACTTGTTTTAATTGATGTACTAGTGGTTTATCAGAATAATGTAATCTCAGCAGACAAGTAGATCAAATAAAAAACTTTAGCATCCTTCTTTTATTATGTATTTCCCCATTCCTTTGCTATCATCCCAGTGAAGAGTAAATATAGTGGGTAATATTTTGTGCCAAATGCAACTGGGGATAAATCTGGATAAGTGGTTGGGTGCTTTCAACTCCACCCAAGTACAAAGAACAAAAAGGGAAAAAAATGTAAATCAGCACTGCCTCAGGTTTGCCAGTATAGAAATCTCTCAAACGATACTGCTAAAATTAAACAAGTTGTAAAATATCATATGCAAAGCATGTCTGAAAGGTAAGTGTTTGGAGCTACACTGCAGAACCCTTTAAATGTTTAATTAACTGTAAGAACCTTAATACATACTTGATTAGACTTACAAAAAGGCTTTTTTCTCTCTAAAATAATAAATATAAGTACTGCAATCAGATAATGAAGTTTTGAATATATGTAACTCAGGATAGCTTTGGGTCAAACTGCTCTGGCTCTTTGTTTTCTCAAATTTTAGGAGAATCGGTTATTCCAAAAATTTATGTACCTTCTTCCCTGGTAAATATGGAGCTAAAAATCTTTGAAAAATAAAGAACCCCCTTGGGAAAGCAAGTTCACATAGGTGTTACGAAAAGCCCTAATCCCTCTATCTAGAGCATGGCAGGTTGCTCTGTCCTTTTACTTCAGGAGACGTTCACGTCGGTGCATCGCCCTGCATCGCCCTGCTGTGCGATGAGCATGTCAGCCTACCGCGGGACCTGAGAGCTGGCCACCGGCGAGCACACGAGGTTCTCCACACTTACTATTTAAAAGATACTATTGCTCATCCTCCAGTTATTGAGAAATAGCTTCTGTAGTAACAGGAGCTGCACATTTAATATGCACGCTTTGTATATTAACAACTTGTAAGTCTGTCTCCTTCCATCAATAAATTCTCTCTCCCCGAGACACGAAGTGATCACCAGAACAAATGCATGGCTAGTACGCTGAAGGGCTTGTGTATCGACACTGTACCAACACTTTTAACTATATTCTTGGTGAGGCACGTGCTTGTTCTGAAACGAAATAACTGAAGACTGTGTATAAACAGATGTATTAGTCAAGTAATGAAGGCAACTCCGAAGGCACGTATCTCCCTTCCGAAGAAACATGCTGCTGGGGTGAGTAGGTGAAAGAGGAGAAAATTGTATTTTTATTTATTCCAAACCAATAATTCCAGACAATTTAACCCGAGGCAGCAGTACCGAAGGAGACGTCTTTCTCTCTGTGTCTTAAAAGCCGCGGGTTTTGCGTGCGAGTCCCAGCCACGCACCCGGGCTGCAGCCGCAACGGGTTTCAGGTGCCCAAGTTCAGCGGGTGGCACCGCCGCGGGCTCTGCCGTCCCGGAGGGGTCTCCGCAGCCAGCGGCGCCGCCTCCTCCTTCCCCTGCCCACCCCTTCGACGCCTTCGGCCCCCACCGGCAGCGCGGGGCGGCGGGGGAGCCCCGCGGCGGGGCCGGCTGCCGGGGAGGGGGGAGCGCGGCCGCCGCCGCCCCACCGCCGCCGCCGCCGCAGGAGGGGCGCGGCGGGACGGGCGGCAGCTCCCGCCGCCTCGGCCGCCCCGGGCTCGGCCGGCGCGGCTCGCCTCGGCTCGCCTGCGGTGGCCCCGCCGTCCGCAGCCCCCCAGGGCCGGCGGGAGGCGCCTGCGCGCTGCGGCCGCTCGGTGCCGGCCCCGGAGCTGGCGCCGCCCGCAGCCTCCCGCCGGCTTCTGCCTATTTTAGTCACAGCGGCGGCTCGGTGGCCGCGGCGGGACGCGGTGCCGGGAGCGGCGAGGAGCGGCAGTCTGAGCCCGTCCCCGTCCCCGTCCCGTCCGGGCGGCCGGGAAACTTTTCCGAGGGCGCGGGCAGGGGCACGGGGCAGGTAAGGGGCGCGGGCAGGGCGGGGGCCGGGCCGGGCCGGGCCGAGCCGGGCTGAAGCCCCGGCGCTGCCTCCGCCCGCCCCCCGCCGGCGCTGTCCAGTCAGGCGGCGCGCGGAGCGTCGCCTCGCTCTGCCCGGGGCCGGGGACCGAGGGGAAGCCGGGGCCGCCTCCCGCCCCGCTGCGCGCCGGGGACACCCGCTTCGGGCCCGGGGCGGCGGCGGGGACCGGCCGTCGGGGGAGGGCTGCCGCCCCGAGGGCTCGGCGGCGTCCCGGGCGGCGTGTGACGGGGAGTAACGCCGGGCGGGTCGGGGCGCTCCCTGCCTTGGGAGGAGTGCGCTCCTCCCCAGCACGCCCCGCCGGTGCGGTCCGGCAGCGGTAACCGGAGCGCCCGAGTTCAGCCTCGGCTAGGAGTTGGGGAGCATTACCATGTCGCCTTTATAAAGGAGCGGGGCACACCGCCCTGCTCTTCCCCTCCCGAGGGGTCTGTCAGAAGTGAGGCTCTTCGTTATATTCGGGTTTAGGGTTTATAGCCCTTCGGGCTTAGGGTTTATTTCTTAAGGAAAGCATGGTTTCTGGTTTCTCCTCGGGTGCAGCTGCTGCCCGCTCGCACAAGAGCTGGCTCGGGGAGTATCTCTACTTTCACAAAACGAACTCGGGGTCCGGGGGTTTCTTCCACGGACTGGGGGTCTGCTTCATAGGCTGCCGTTATTTGATTCTTCTCTCTCTCCCATCAACAAGTGGTAAGAGCAGATGAACCCTGAAATTAAGATCTAGTTTTGCATTTGCAGTTGTTTCTTTCCAAAGATAGAATGAACGATACAAAACACGTCTTTTCCCCAAACTGTAATTTTTTTTTCCAAACATATTTTTCCAAACTGTAATATTTTACCACGTTTTCTTCAGCTGTTCTGTAAAGCTTTGTGTGCTTTTAGGCTGTCAATCACTTTATGGGCAAACATTTTATATAGCTGATCTCTTGTAATATTGAATCATGGACCACCTGGTAGTGTTATAAAGATGTCATTGATGAAATCTGGCTTCCAGAACTAGGGCTTCTTGCCACTCTGTTGATTAATGGGAATATGATTGTATTCATGCAAGTAAAAATGTCTTCACTGACCACAGCAAAACAAGAAATGGTTTCCACATCTGCAGAACTGTTGCTGTTCAGGCTTTCCACAAAGTTCTGTGTGGTGCCAAATAATAAAGTAGCTTAAAATGTCAAGTTTTAAAGAAATGCCTTGCCTGCGAAATAGCAGGTAGACTGCAAGTCCTGTAGTGAGGAGAATAGATATTGAAACAGAAGGAAATGTGATACAGGTAATTCTGAAGGCAAAGTTTGTGGCAGGAGAACCTTTTACGATGAAAGTTGAGAACAGAAAGTTTATTAAGGATTCAAGAAAAGGGTTGTTAGCTGAAGCTACACATGTAATCTTTTTATTAAGTGTGCAGGCTCTTCAGAGATGAGATTTGATTTTATCATTTTAGTGTGTTCCACTACCTTGTGAAAAAGAACTCTGCTCGGTGTCTGGAGGTGATGATACGGAACCTGTAATTGGGCATGCCGCTGTTGCCCAAACAGAAGTCGGATATTGTACAGTGAACAAAGCCTCGGTTTGTGATTATATTACGTGATGAAACTAAGAGTGTTATGGCTCTCATAGAGAGAAAACTAATGAAAGTGATGCTAAACCAGTGCCACGTGCATGCTTCTGCCTGGCTCTGTTTTGTATGTAAAGCTGTGTGACACTTGTTCCAGTAAAGCAGAGAGTAGAACTGTACTTCTAACCCCAAACCCTCCAGTAAAGATAAGTAGTTTCAGCAGCCCCATTAGGGCACCCTCGCTACCTTTCACTGTGTTTCACTCTGGTTTAGAGCTCACGGGGTACGTAAATGTGGCGTTTCATGGCTCAGCATGCTGTCTGTCTGAACACATGGCTCGTGGCACTACTTCTCCATAATCCAGTTGTACGTGCAGGGGTAGTGCGATGAACCAAGCCTCTGTGTTTATTTCTTTTTTGGGATATGAAGTTCACGTCAGGTGGTTGGTTTCATGGGAATACATTCCCGTCCAAAGGTACTACTACACTGTACAAACTCATTTAAGCTGAATTCTGCTGAGTTCAGCTGTAGTTCATTAACACAGTTTTAAAGCACTTGTGAAATACACGTTGTAGCTGCTTTCTCTATTAATTTAAAAGTTGAACTGTAGAACAGCTTGAACTTGTGCTTCACTTTGCAGTTTTTATTAGAAAACACAGTAAAACAGACCCCCTGAATTATTATTTGGCCAATGCTGTTCAATATACAAGAGCTTTGCTCAAATTTACCCAAGTGCTAGCAATCCATAGTTAGTTTAAAAAATGTCTGACTGTCATTCCATATTCATGTTTCCTAGGAGCAAAAGACCTTAAAAAAAGGAGGGAGGGGATTACTCTTTTTAGTTTGGCAGGAATACTACATATACTTACGGTTCATCAGTTCTGATTCAAATTGGAAGAAAATCTGTAAATTTTTTTTTTCATATCAGATACTGTCTAGATGATAAAATAGATAGCATCTTCAGTATTGGCTTTGCAACCACAGAGGATTGCATTGTATATTTTACAGTGATAAATGAGGAATCGTTCCAGTACTGTAAGCTGTGTATAGTAAGCTGGTCTTTAAATATTTAAAGACTAAATAATAGCAGCTTCACTGTATGCGGTGCTTCTAATGAACCTTAAACTATTCTGTATTGCTGTGGGTTTTCTTTCTCTCTTGATGCCTCCCCCCCGCCCAGCTTTCTTCCACTTCTTAAAAAGATTAATAGGAATTTGAGCAAATTGTAAGTAGAATCAGGCCTCCCCAGCTGCAGCCAAACAAGCTCAGTGAATTGAAAGTCCCATGAAAAGGCTCCCGTTAAAGCGCTCTGCTTTGGAGAAAGCAGTTCTCTCTGCTGCAGCAGGGAGACGGGAGTCAGGCCCAGCGTGGCGAGGAGAACAACCAGTCACCAGCCTCGTGCCATTGGTGGGTCATTCGCAGGGACTTCAACGTAGAGATGGCATTGGGGTGTCACCAGGGTTAGGCAGCAGGTGACTGAAGGGAGTTCTTGGTTGAACAACTGTGAAAGTGGGAGCCTAAATTCTGCCTGACCAGAGCAGGGTTTTGGCCCCGAAAAGTCCCGCTTGACTGGTGGTTATTTCTCGGAGCTGCCCTGAAGGCAGTGAAGCACCAGTGATGGTTGGACGTGCCCCAGCTGCTTGTTTTGTAGCTCTGAGCATTCCCGGAAGGATTGTTCTCCAAGAAAGTATCACGTCGTATGGATGCTCTGGGGGCAGGGGTCCAATTCAGCAATTGCAGCCTGCGCAGCCCAGGGGGGTACTGGAAGGGCTGGAAAGGGTGCGGTTTGACCGCTTTTCCTAAGGCCTGAGATGCTTTACCTTCCAGGTGACACCCAGAGCACTGATCCAGGGGTGAGACATAGTGATGAGACATCAGTGAGACACAGGATGCCTTCCTCGGCCCAGGGGAATGCAAATCCCTTTTCCCTCCTCGCATGAGGGTGCCCCAAGTGACGCATTTTGACTCATGTGGGTGGGTCACTTGCTGCCCTTCTTGTTGAAGCTGTGATGTTGTGCAGAAAGGAGACTGAGGGAGGGAGAACCACGCTGCAGTCGCAACTCGTTCTATGATGGGGATACTCACTCGGGGAGCGGGATCCTGAGGCTCGGCTGCCGGAGTTGCATACATGTTTCATGTTAAAGCATTCATTGATGAAACACCCCTTTCTTTGAAGAACGTTGGCAGGAAGGGATGCTGGCTCCACATGGATGAAGGTTTCTTCTGGAAGGTCTATATGAGGAATAATTGCAGAGATATACCTGTCTTCAGTGTTTTCTGTTGTGCAAAGTAGCTGCTTAGCTGGTATCTGAGGCAGGCTTCTAGATTTCATTGGGAAGACCAGCTACATAACTTTCTAGGTATGTACAACTTTTTTATATTAAGTAACTTAAGACAAAAGTCCAGAAGACATTGCGATCATCTAATCTGACTTACTGTAGAATAAAAAATAGAATTGTAGTAAATCAATTAATTTTTTAATAATAGTATACCCAGATTTATTTTAGGTACCAGACAGCATCCTGACTTCTTTAATTCCCAGCAAAGGAAATCTTTAAAGCCATCCTATTAATTAATTACCTTTGCTATGTATGCTTGTGTGTCTTTGTAATCTGCATATATCTAGTTTTATAGTGACTGATTATCTTGATACCTTTGTGTTTTGGATTGGGTAGTCCTTTTCTTCCTCATCCTGCTTCCATCTTCCTGAATAGATGTTATGGACTGTGATGAAGCTACTGTAGCCTTCTCTATATTGCACAGGCTGCATTTTCTCGGCAAAATCATGTGTTTTCCAGTATTATAATTACTGCTTTCTCTAGGGTCTAGTCTCGAGAAGTTTAAGGTAAGCTAGCTTGTGTTGTTAGTTACTGTCCTAATTGCTGCATGCATGTTTTGAGCCTGGAGTGGGTTCAAGGACAGTTTATCACTGAAAATACCTCGTTTATCTGCCCATACTTGCCCGTAGGCGCATAGCCATACCTCTCTGTAGGTGCGTAGCTCCTCTGTGCACTGAGTTAGACACTGCATTGCAGTTAAGAGTTTGGTTGTCTCAGTCCCTTTGGACTATCTAACCCCAAGTGAACAACTGCTGAAGGAAAGTAGCTTAGGGAAAGCGTGCTACATAAACAACCATTGAGAGCAATAGGTGTCAGCAGGGGGGCAGAGAGAGGATTGCAGAGACAAAGGGGCAATGGAAGGAAGGGGTACGTTAATTGACGTATGCGTTTACATTGCACGTTAGAGGAAGTACTTGCTAAAATTAAGGAGCAGCTTCTTTTTATACATCTAAATGATGGCCAGACCAGATGTAACTTGCCAGCCCAGACAGGGTGCTCAGAGCTCGTCCCTCTGGAAGCAGGGGGCGTCGAGGCCGGCAGGGCCCCCCTTGGCTGGAGGGAGCTGCTTGGTTCCCGGTGGAGTCGCTGGAGCAGCTTTGCTGACTGCCAAGCCAGGCTGTAGCCACTAGCTCAGGTATAAACATCTACACTGTAGATGGCTAAAACCAGTGAGACAAATCCTGCTAAATCCAGCATAATCTCATTTTGTACATGAAAGCATATATGCTGTAAAGGAAAGTCTTCCCTTTTGCTTCCAAACCTGTAGCAAACAATTCATCCAGGCTGGCTACACGATCAGCACGTACGGCACTACAGGCTGTCAACATGTACAGTGCGAAAGTGCTGAGGGCTTTCTGGCTGAATACTTGGGATAAGACAACTAAAGAATGGAGTATTCGAATTCTGAATAGCTTTACTTTTGACTTAATCAAAAAGACCAAAGAGAGAACTGCTGGTGGCCTTGGCTTTTAGGGTTTATTTTTTGCAGAAATTATTGTGATCCAGACACAGTAACTAACACTCAAAGCTTCTCAGACTTGAATTTGAGTCATCAGTGACAAAAATGGGGTACAGTACCCAGTTCTCAAGCAAATTAAAAACGTACATAATTGGTAATTCTGTGTGGGAATACTACAGTGTATGGGGAAAATGCCCATTTGGGGAGGGGGAGGTTGTACTATGTGCGTTGAAATTACAATATAGATTCATTCTGTTTTGACTGTTTTAGTACACTGCTTATATGACGTTTTAAGTTGCTGGCAGGTATTTATTTTGGAGAGTATAAGTGAAATACTCCATTTACTGCTTTGAAGCTCCAGCAAACTCGTTGATTTTAACACTTTCTGATGACAGCTTAGTCCTTTCAGCAATGCTGTTGTTTGTTTTAAAGAAGTCCATGCCACTGTATATTGCTCACATCTCTAGTCTGGGCTGATTTTTCCCAGTGCTTGATCTGCTCCTGCTGGAGAGGGTGGAATGTGTGGTGGGGCAAAACACTCGGAAGCATCTCAGTAATTCAGCCTGTGCTGGCAGGGCATGTCTTCTTCCTGGGAGGAGACCTCTTCCATGCACCTCTGGCTCTGGCCGCCTACAGATGTCAATGCTGTGTTATTCTGAATACGGTAGCCACGTAGCAGAGACTGTTCTTGTGCACAGTGCTCCTTCTTCCCCATAGGCAGGGGACAGAGTAGTTAGCATTCAACATTTACTTGGGGAAGATACAGTTCTTCAGGCTTATAATCCAAGATACCTGCTTTAAATGCAGTTTCCCGCTGATGCTTGCCTGATCACCACCATCAAATGAACCTGTAGCGATAACTGTTCACCGCAGCCAGGACAACTGTCGCAGGACATCAAACAAGGCCACGTCAGTTGGCGCATTCCCTGTCCTGGTAGCTAAGAACACCAAAGCATCTCAGTGAAAGGATGGTGTCCCCTTCAGGTGCTTACAAACTTGGTAACGCCGTGCTACTGTGGGCACGGTCCTCAGTGGAGGATGACTCACAGTTGGTACCACAGCTGTTTGGTTTTTTGGTTTGGGGGATTTTTCTCCCCCCACCCCTGCTTGCAGTAGATGAATGGCTTAATTAGAGTGACTGTTCTGAAGCCCTCAAGAGTTTAAATTTTGGACTTGTAGGAACTATAAAGAAAAATGTGAAAGGCCTTATCTAGCACTAAATACCAATCAAAATTAGAAATTTTACTGTATATGTAGGCCCACACATACTATTGTCTCTGCTCTATTTAACACTTCATAAAAAAACCTACCAACAATTTTTAGCTCCCAAATCTTAGAATAATTTCTTGATTGAAAAGAGGTGAATCCTCTCTTTCTGCCTGCAGTTCACTGGCAGCAAGCATGCCTGCTCTTCACCGTAGCCATGAGAAACCAGCTCCATTTAGTAGTAGGCTTCGTCAGTATTTCCAGAGGGTTTGTTTTTGCCTGCACACCTTACGTAGCTCAGGAGAGTGTCATGTTGATGAGGCTGTATTCTGTGCTAGCGCTGGCCTCCCTCCTTTGCCCTTCCTCTTGCCCAGATGGAGGGAGGCCCTCTCCAGCCTGGGTGGTGCCGTAGCACAGTAAAAGTTCTCATTGTGCAGAGCTACTGAAATAAGTGGGAATGTTGCATACAGTGGTTTTGGAAGACAGGTCCCATTCCAAAAATAAACAGTTACAATTACAGGACAGTTTTTCCAGGGCTTTGGTTTTGTGCATGATGACCCTCTATCTGTGTCCTAGTGGTGTGCTGTTCTTTCCAAATTATTTTGACCCATCTTGTCATGAATAGATGTTTTACAGCAATGCTGTGAGCTGCAGTGTGGGCAGACTGTGAATGCTATAAGCGAATTGGAAATAGAACATAAATTTTGTGAAGTTATTGCAATGTCATGTCAAATGATTGCAATGTGTGACTTTACATGACAAAAAGACGTTGGTAATGGAAGGTAGATTACAGTACGGATCCACAGTGGTTTTGTTTGTGGCATGCATACAGCTTCCCATGTAACTTCTCAGTCGTGGTTCCATTCCAAACACTGAATTTTTTGTAGAAATTAGGGCCTTCATGAGAACTGCTCAGAGCAAAATGTTGGCAATAGAGTAGAAGTGTTAACAATAATCCAAAATCACTGTTATCAATTATTCTATTTAAAAAAACAAACAATCAAACAAAAAATTCCTGCCGCCGATTTTTGACCGTGCAGTGGAAATGCTGACTGGATTCAGAACACAAGGTCTGGGAACTGCATGTTTCAGTTTTATTTTCTTTTGGTTCAGAAATCTTACCCCTTGATCACAGAAGTACCGCCTAAAATTCCTCATGCTCTTACCGTGCCTAGGTAACTTCTTTGTAGCTGATGCAGTTCTCATCTCCCATTCTCCAAGGGCTAAATCCTGCATCCGGGAGGAATCCTGTACCAGAGAAGAGTATTTGGGTAAAGAGATAAACAGAAAAGCTTACAGTTACATCCTTGTAATGCTGGTTCTTCCACTGCAGTAGGATATCGAGTATTTTAATTTGGGGAGGTTCCGTGCTCTTTAGCTGTGATATTTTTATGGGTCAGTGACTTCCCTATCGCCACTCCCAGAGAGGGAGAGCTCTCCTCCTAACCTCTTCTTCTGAACTCTGCCGCTCAGTTTTTTGGGATTTTATTTCTTCATTTAGCATTAGCGTTTTTTAATCATGGAATTAATGTTGGGGCTTGAATAAACTTAAAAGAAGTAAAGCTGTAGCAGCTAGGAAATGTGATACGACTTTGCTTTATTAATTTCTTAGACCTGTCACTGTGAAAAAAACCACCACTGAAAGCCCTGCTGAATGGTGTTGGGTGCTTCACTGCACCAGCAGTACTTTTTAAGTATTGACTTCTGTGGCTCTTGGGGGGGAAAAAAAAAAGCTACCTTTGATATTCTAGAGAATCTAATAATTTAGATAGCGAGATATTTCTTGGCTTCCCTGTTGTTTTACCAGGAAAAGAACCAGACAGTTAAAGACTTCGGTGGGTTTCAATCCTGATTACACTACTGATTGATAGACTCTGGCTTTGCAATTTCTACCATGTCTAATTTCACATTGAAGCATGTATTTTTACTTTAAAAGTCAGACATAGAAAGCTAGTTTTGATTTTTTTAATTTATTTTGGTTTTTTTCATGTTTTCGGTTGTGTATTTTACTTTTTATTTAACTCTTCGGAATACATTATCATATGGAAACAAATAGCATCTTTACAACATTTTACAGTGTTAAACAACAAAATTATGTGGTCCATGGCATGAAATTATACAAGGTAGAACTTTGAATGTTATAAAATTCCTTTTAAATGCCCTTTGAGAAGTATTTTGCAGGACTACTTTCTTCATGTTCTAATAACATAATCTGTATAAAGCTGCCTTTAAGCTTTGTAGTCTTCCTTATACGGGACAGGTTTTTGCCTGTCATCCTTGGAGTAGAAAAGACCATCCCCCGTGATACTTGGGTTTCCCTTATTGTGGTGTTTGGGGATGTCGTTTGTTGTCTCCGGGGACAGAGAGCAGCCTTGCTCAGCTCATTAATGAGAGCGGTTTGACTGAAATCCAGAGTGAGATGGAGGAGGTGAACAAGGAACAAGAGTTCGCTGTCACTTCTTGTCCGAGAGCTAGGTGGGGCATTAAATGAGACTCGCAGGCAGCAGGTTCAGGACCAACAAACGCAACTACCTTCCCAGCAGTTAGGCTGTGGAAAGTCTTGCCGCAGGACATGGTGGATGCGATGTACAGGTTTACATGGATTCAGTTGCGATTCGACAGTTGCCACAGGGTTCATAGATACAGAAACATGATCTTCAATTGAATGGATATTAAGGTTTGATCCTGGAATCACAGGGTTACAAGGGGAATTGGAAGATTGTAATGCAGTCTGTGGTTTTAGACAATAAAAGCTTTGATAGAGTTTAATTGATGAAAAGAATTTTGTAAGTAATTCATCTTTTCTTCACTTGTCCAGATCAGATGAAGCTACAGATGACACGGCCAAAGTCAAAAGAATGCATGAACTGGTGAGAGACAGCATTGCCTTCTGAGAACATTAGCTTCCTAGTTGCTGGAAATCCTAAGTGCGACTTTACTGCCAAAAGAGACCCTGACATTACGTGATCATTGAGCAGAGTTTGCAAGAATGGAAAAGCAAAGGACCCTGCTAGCTGCATCTCATAAATAAAAACTTCCAAGATTCAGCTGAATCGAAAAATTATTCCAGCCATGGGAGAAAATGCAAGTTTTTGGGAAAGTCTGATATATGCACATCCTACGTGTACCACCTGGAAGCAAGAGGCAGAGGGATCTATCTACCACCTAGCCAGTATTCTCTTTGTTGTGGGCTTCATGGGTGGAAGTGGATTCTTTGGGCTTCTCTATGTCTTCAGCTTGCTTGGATTGGGCTTTCTCTGCTCTTCTGTTTGGGCTTGGCTGGATGTCTGTGCTGCTGATATATTCTCCTGGAATTTTATACTGTTTGGTATATGCTTCGTCCAGTTCATTTACGTTACCTACCAAGTTCGGAGTGTTTCCTTTGACAGAGAATTCCAGGAACTCTACAGTGCTCTCTTCCAGCCTCTGGGAATTTCCTTGACTGTCTACAGGAAGATCGTTTTGTGCTGCGATGCAGAAGTGGTTACCCTGGAGAAGGAACACTGTTATGCCATGCAGGGCAAAACACCTATTGATAAACTGTCCTTGCTCGTGTCAGGCAGGTTCGTATCTGTTTGTTCAGACTTACTGCAAATATCTTTATTTTTTCCTCCTTCTTGAAAATGAAAGCAAAAAAAATGCCTGATTTGTGTATTGTTTGTTCATTTTCCAGTACAATAGATTAAATATTAATGCAAGTAATATAAATATTAATAGGCTAAAGACACTTGTCTAGGGCAGTACTAACATAAAAACACTAAGCACAAAATCTGTAATAGCATAAAGAAAAGGATTTTAAGTCATTCTTTTCCAGACTACTGTATCATAGCACTTAACAGGTTAGGCAGATAAAGGGAACAAATGTGTGCTTCAGTCTTCAGGCTATGGTTTGCTATCTGTCTACTGCCTAGCTGATGAACACAGCATCTTTCTTTTTTTTCTTTGCCAGTATCATCTGAAACAGGACTAAAAGGTAGTTATGAAACTGAATATACTGAGATAAACTCTGTTTAATAGAGATCTTGACTTTGATACAGATTGTATTTGGTTGCTTTCTGGGGGTGTGAGAGAAGAGAGGGAGTAAGGGAGAGCAGTTTTAGAGGCCTCAAAGTGCCCTTCCGTTACAAGGGGACATAGTTGAGCCCTATCAAGATTTGCAGAACTGAGTCTACAGTTACTGTATACTGTGGCCCTTAGTTAAACCCTGAGGCAATAAGTCCACCTGCTTGTACTCCCTGCTTACTGGAGACCCTTCTGGCAACCTTGCTGATGCTTTCCTGAAGGGAAATACTAGCTTTCGTACTGTATACAAAGTGGTATACAGTACTGGACCACCACAAGAGTAGATGGGATACATAGAGATGATGGCCATGGTGTGTCTTTGATGGGACACTTTGTAGGTGCATTTTGACAGCCTGCTGCGTGGTCAGATGGAATTTGTAGGCAGCTTGAAACTCAGCTGATTTAGGACTACTTGCAATGAACAATATGGATTTTAGGTAGTTGTCCTTAGTGACACCCTGGTTCAGAGCATTCTTGGGAGCTGTCTAGAAAGTACCATGTGGAGGTTGCTTTTGGTCATAGTCATACTGAAGGAGAGGTGTCCATCCTTCTACATGCCCAGCCAGTTAGTAATCATGCAGGGAGTTCCTGCTACCCTTCTTTGTGCATTATAGGGCTGCTTCTTCTGATTGTGTAAGAAGCATTAATCTCGGTGCAGGGCAGATGTAAAAAGGGGACTCCTACAGCTTGCTTTTTTTCTTTTAGCTCATGAGGTTTAAGCATACGTTTCCTGCTTGTGTGCCTTCAAACTTAAAAATGATTTAAAAAGTAGAAAGAAAATTTTTCTTCGGCATCTGCAGAAGGCCACAGCATTCACACAGAGATCCCATACCCATGCTGTTCTCCCGGCTCCAGAGACAGTCCTGTGGCCATGTAATTCCTGTTAAACATTGAGAGAGCCCTACCTAACACATGCCATGGGGAACTCCTGCTTCCCACTTCGTGCTTTTGCCACTTTATTCCCTCTAAAACGCCTATTTGCCAAACTTAGAAGTATAGCCCATGGCTTTCAAGTGAAGGAGGCAAACGGTGTTATGTGCATTGGTCTTTCACCTCTTCAGTGCATGCTGGCCTTGTCATGACAAAGCTTGCACGTCGCTGCACGGACCTGCCCCAGAGAGAATAATATGACTTGAATAAGGCCTGGAAAGATTTCCATTTCAGTTGCATGATTGTCTTGTATTTCTTTCAACTGGCCTGATCAAGTTGTGCTCAAAAATATAATTAGATACTGTTGGCCAGTGATCGCTTTTTCATGCTCTCAAAGCTATATATACAGTCTTCACATACTAGAAATAACACATTCTTGTTGCAGTCATTGCTGCTGTACAGGTAGTACTAACAAATTAACACATCTTATCTTGGTAGGATCAGAGTGACAGTTGATGGGGAGTTTCTGCATTATATTTTTCCTCTTCAATTTCTGGATTCTCCTGAATGGGATTCACTGAGGCCCACAGAAGAGGGAATTTTCCAGGTAAAAGTGGAGAGGTTTTTTTTTAATACTACAGAAAACTGTTCAAGTACTAATTGGTTTAGAAATAAGTTCATTTAGTTGTGGGTTTCATTTGTGAAATTATACAAACAAGTGGCATTCCATTAATTTGGGGAGGGAAGTCCTCTTTACCCGCTGGACTGGTTATGCTGTCTGTATCTTCTTTCTGTTTGCATCTTGTTGTTACAACAAACAAGGTTTTTCTTAAAGCTAATCCAGGAGGTAGACTCTGTTTGCATTCTTTGGCTGTGCTAAAATCCAGCCCTGAGAAACCAGGTTTGCAGGAGGTGGGTGGAAACTGGTGCTGAAGAGGCTTCCCTACGGGAGGTGAACCGGAGAGCACGGGCTGGGGAGAGGCATGCCCGTGGTACAGCTTGGCACGGGGGCACAGCGTGGGAGAGGGTGCCCATCGGGGCTGCGCCCTGTCATCCATGAGCCCTCCCACTGCTGTCACTTGACTGACACGCTAGCTCCTGCCTGTGTGGGATCTGATGTCTCATGTCACGAGGGCAAATGGCATTTGTCGAGAGCTTTCTTTAGACCTGCCTTTCCAGTTGGGGCTGCCGAGAGCAAAGCAGGGAGCGCAGGGCCAAGGCCGGGGCGCGCCGTCAGCCTGCATTCTGGCTGGGGCTGCTGTTCAGTGTGGGCTTAGGCATACTGTCACTGAGGCTGACAAGACAATCATTCGGTCCCTTCCCAGTCACCCTTCTCGCTTGTCTTTTGCATACAGTAGACCTTGCAGAGGTTGCAGCAGGTGCAAAGACGCGAGGTGTACGTTACAGACACAGCCTGCGTGCCTGCTGGGGGGGGTGCTTTCTGAGCAAGGGCAGCAGCAGCAATGTCACTGCCTTATCACCTAGCTAATTTTAATTTGCTCTTCTATAGGTAACACTTACAGCAGAGACAGATTGTCGGTACGTGGCCTGGAGAAGAAAGAAGCTGTATCTGCTGTTTGCTAAACACCGTTTCATCTCCCGCCTGTTCTCAATTTTAATTGGGAGCGACATTGCTGAAAAACTGTATGCCTTGAATGACAGAGTGCACGTGGGGAAAGGCTTTAGGTACGACATTCGGTTACCAAACTTCTACCATGTTTCACTGCCAGAGACCCCTCCGGTGCAGCCCTCCTACCACCTGCAGAGAGGGTCCCCCCGGCGCAAGCTCACAGGGGTTACAAACTGCGGCTCCTTCAGCACACAGTCCTAGGAAGGGAGACTCTGCTGCAGCCATTCCCCAAAATGATGAAGGGAAGTGCAAAGTGGTGAAGCAGAAGAGCAGAAAGATGAAGCAGAATGAGACCCAGTCAAGCCAAATTTGACTGACAAGTGCCATTTACTTTCATTGGAGTAGCTTGAATTCTTCCTCTCTAGAGCCAGCGGGTTGGCTTCTGCATTTTGACTGTTTGTGCAATATGTTTAGTTTCTGTTGATACTTTTGTTGATCTTCATCTCCTTACTTTTGGAGGAAAACAAATCATAACAGGCTGAAGTTTTATTGTAATTGTGGTGGCCTCTGTGTTGTGTTTTTAAAAAAACCAAACCCACGGTATTTGTAATTATACTTTCTCAAAGTTATTTGCCATAATGAAGTATAGTCAGTATAGTCAATGAAAACAAGCAAGTTGTCTTCAAAATACAGCAACTTGCTTGTAACATTCATGTTTATGCCATGTGAACATTGTCTCAATTAACGTGAAGAATATTGCAGAAAAAGACCAAGAGACCGATTGTATTGGTTTTGTTTTTTAAAGAAAGATTTTGAAATGCACAGCAAGATTCTTAAAAAACAAACAAAAGAAAACAACAAATTCTGTCCCATGAGCGATTGGTTTCTCTCTGACTGTCCTAAAGAGGTATTATGTGAAAACAAACGTAAATGTAATTGCTGGCATTAGAAAAGTAAAGCAGTTGTAACTGCTGCAAATATTGCTTAGGGAAATGATTGTGTAGTGTTTCTGATAGAATGTGATGTTATAGGACCTAGGCTTCCACGGTGTCAGTGCCATTCGTGACATGTACAATAAATGCTGTTAATCAATCAACTGCCAAACCATTGGAGTTTGTTTTACAATATTCTTTTTAGTTAGGTTTGTCAGGAAGAAACTAAGAAACAGCCGCAGCAATAAATACAATTTTTAACTGAAGCATTCTTGTTTAGCTTCCAGAGTCACTTTTCTGAGCCTATGAAATTCTTGATTTAAAACGTATTCTCTCCGTAATTCTATGGCGTTTTAATGGCATAAGGGAGCACCAGCTCACGCTTTGGTAGGAGAGAGCTGGTTTCGACCCTTGAGGTCCCTGTGCCTTTGGGGAGGGTGTCTGAATGTCTTTGCTAGCTCACCTTCCTGCTGCTATGCCTGATGCCTGCCAGTAACCAAAAAATAAGAAGCATTACTATTTTATGAGACTGTATTGCTGCTTGATATATCTGAAGGTAGATCACATTTTAATATTTTAAAATTGCTGGACTGTTTGGTAGGACAACCATTGTGTTTGCGTATGTGTGGGTATACATATGAGTTTAGATCTTGGGAGTTGTTGCTGGAGGACTTAAAATAATGGTACAACCTCATGCTTGAAAGATAATCATGCATTATGTATAAGAAAGCTATTAGAAGTGATATGAAACACCACCTGTTTGAAGGACCTTCAGTGTAGAGCAGATAACGTTGTACGAGTTTTGCTTTTAGCTTTATGTCCCTTTCTCAGAGGGAAAAATCTGCCAAACATAAATACCATAGAATGCAATGTGATAATCCCCAAATCCTTCTAGTAACCCTTCCACGCGATGTATTCTGTATGTATTACTTAATATGTTAGTCATATTAAGTCACAAAGCTACTTTGTCTTGGTCAAAAGAGAACTGAAAAAATGCAAACAGAGAGTTCATTGACAGCTGTTAAAGGCTGGCCCAGAAAATAACTAAGGCACAAAGTGCCAGAGGCTGGCAGTGTGTAGTAAGGACGTACAGCTGTGTGTGCCCTCTTCCTACATTTTTCACGGTTAAGGGACAGGATGGCAGGCGACCTGACCCCTTGCTATGACTCAGCACAGGTATTCTCGTGGAGCTTCAGTGCTGTGATTAGTATCACGTCTTATTTGTCAGCAGTGCCCGCTGCCTGAGGTGGGTAAGAAGCGCGTCATCTCTCGTGGATGTTGTCACTTAGGCTGTGCCTCGCAATCCCTGCTCCGCTTCACCCGGCTGAGCTGCTCTGAAAACCTAACGCTGTTTTTTAACAGGTGATTTAAAATTAGCCCCCCCATCTCTCATTCTGATAAAACAACAAGAGTTTATAAATTTCTCGTGCTATAACATGTGTTGGACCAATATGAAGTTTATACTTAATGTTTTATATGTTAACAGTCTAGAAACATAAAAAGATTATAGTCTAGAAACAAAAAGAGATGTTGTTCTAGACTTAGGCATAGTATAAATCGTTGATTAATGCTCTCCTTGGTTTTCTTGAATACATAGGCTTGCCCCATATATTCAAGAAAACTTGCCTTAACTTAAATAGGGTCAGCGTTTAATAAACTAGTATGGTCATCTTCACCTTCAAAATAAGACCAAGGAGTCTTGCCCACACAATTTCTGTATCAAGCTTATATACTCTAATTAAACTATAGCATACTGCTTAGAAAGATCCCTGCTCTGGGGTGATGGGTGCTTCATCACATACTGGTAATTTTTTCTTCTTTGTGACTGGTGCGTGCCTTGGTTTCAGCCTGGTTTCCAACTACAGTCCTCTGTGATGCTTTTCTCTGCTGGGATCGGTTACTATCAGAAATCTCTACTAGGACATGTCTGAGTCAATATCTGAACATACTCTTAGCTAATCTTGTTTAGCTTTTGCTACTGTGCTTTTTGGGCTTTGAGTCACTTTTTAAAAATTGTTTCCAGTTTTCCAGCATCTGTCTGAGTCATGACTAGCAGAACATGTCAGCTGTAGAATTCAGGGCATATATCTCTACAATAATAGAAGTACACACAAAAGGACTGGAAGCAAGACAGCAAGCCCTCTCCACCCCTGTTTTATTTAATCTTGACAGCACTTCTAAAATGTACTGTAAAATACTCTCTGGTATGTGACTCATAAACCAAAGTTTTGGGAGAGATGTACAATCTACCTAAGTAAAGACGTACTCAGACTGATGTCTGTGAAATAATACAAGCTTTTGTGATATCATACACACCCAGCCATCAGAGAGTTGGGGTTGTTCAGCCTGGAGAAGGCTCCGGGGAGACCTTATTGCAGCCTTTCAATACTTAAAGGGGCCTTATAAGAAAGATGGGGACAGACTTTTTAGCAGGGCCTGTTGCGACAGGACAAGGGGGAATGGCTTTAAACTAAAGGGGGGTAGATTTAGACTAGATACAAGGAAGAAATTTTTTATGCTGAGGGTGGTGAAGCACTGGCACAGGTTGCCCAGAGAGGTGGTGGCTGCCCCATCCCTGGAAACGTTCCAGGTCAGGTTGGACGGGGCTCTGAGCAACCTGACCTAGTTGAAGATGTCCCTGCCCACGGCAGGGGGCTTGGACTAGATGACCTTTAGAGGTCCCTTCCAACCCAAACTCTTCTATGATTCTATGATGCTATGATTCTGATAATTTATAGGTTAGTAAACATTTCGAACTAGATGAAGCTCTGACTTGAGCATCATCCAATTTATGCCTATGTTATTACTCAGGAATAACTATCGGTGAGGTGGTCAGGCTCCTTCACAATCGGTTTAAGTGAACGGATACTTGAGTCCATGCTGCTTTGTGAATTGAGGACACAATCAATCCTTTTCTTGATCTGCAGTGATTCCCCTTTACTCACATTTTACATTTTTAACAGTTCCATAATCTTCTATGGGGTTATGTCTATGTTTGTATACTGTTATAGGTAAGAGTGGCAGAATCTGGAGCATGTGATGATTTGCTCATTCATCAGCATCACTTGATCTTCCAGAGTTTTTATAGTTGTGATGGAATCGCCCTTACAGCCTGCAGAAGGGTTCAAATTTACTGCACAAGCTAAAAAAAATACATGGCCTAGGACAGTCCAAAGAGAAAAAAAAAAGGGGGGGGAAAAAGAAAAAAAAAAGAGGGCACTCAACTTCTTACAGGTTTTATCCAGGAGAGGTTTATTTTAAATTGGGCTTGTGGCAAATTAATTTATTGGATGCAGCAATGTATTGTGAGAGCTTCAAAGCGAGTCTTGCCTATTTAGGGGCATGGGACTGACCCTGCAATTCTTTCATTAGGTAGTGTTTTCTTAACTAGTAGTAGCATGAGTACAGGTAACAGATTCTAAGCGATGTTTTTAATCCATCATGAAACTCCACTCAAAACTACAGAATAACCAGAGATAATGTATCCCAATGTACTATTATAACTAATAATGCTATGCAAGGCAAATTGTAAGTGCTTAATGAAAAAGATTATTTTATGCGGTTGTCTATGATAATAGAGGCTGGACTTGGTGACTGAGGAGGGCCATCCTGGTCCTAAATTTTCAAGAATTAATTGTCCTGCAACAAACCAGCAAATGTGGTAGTGATCAAAGTAAACTCAGTAATGGAAAGAATGATGGCAAACTATACATATAGATATATGACCTCTGCTAGGATAAAGCTGGGAAAGCTGAATACATGCTTCGATGAAATTGTAGTTTTGCCACACCACAAAAAAAGCATATGCTTGCAGGCCAACCCCCCTGCCGTGGGCAGGGACATCTTCAACTAGATCAGGTTGCTCAGAGCCCCGTCCAACCTGACCTGGAATGTTTTCAGGGATGGGGCAGCCACCACCTCTCTGGGCAACCTGTGCCAGTGCTTCACCACCCTCAGAGTAAAAAATTTCTTCCTTCTATCTAGTCTAAATCTACCCCCCTTTAGTGTAAAGCCATTCCCCCTTGTCCTGTCGCAACAAGCCCTGCCAAAAAGTTTGCCGCCATCTTTTTTATAAGTACTTTTTTAAGTACTGATAGGCTGCAATAAGGCCTTCCCAAAGCCTCCTCTTCTCTAGGCTGAACAACCCCAACTTTCTCAGCCTTTCCTCACAGGAGAGGTGTTCCATCCCCCTGATCATTTTTGTGACCCTCCTCTGGACCCGCTCCAACAGGTCCATGTCTTTCTTATGCTGAGGGCTCCAGAGCTGGACGCAGTACTCCAGGTGGGGTCTCACCAGAGCAGAGCAGAGGGGCAGAATCCCCTCCCTCGACCTGCTGGCCACGCTTCTTTTGATGCAGGGCTCAATATACATGAAAAATTAAAATACAATGTGGTATTGCTCATATAAACAGGTCTTGCAAACCATGTGTTAAAAATGAAACAAATCTGTGGCTATTTAGAGAGAAGAAAACTAAATAGAAAAGGGAAATACTAATATCTATTATTTGCTGAATTCAGACATTAACAGATTAAATATTTTTCTTTCCATTCCTGTAATAATTGAATGCATATTCTTCTGCCCCAAAGTGTTACTGTGTAACAGATATTTTTGTCAGTACAACAAAATAAATACCTTATTAAGCTGATTTTTTAATCCCTTTTGAAAATACTTACTTTGATTACATTAATATGCATAAAAATATAATAGGTTCAGGGCTCCCAAGGGAAAGCACCCATTTTTTTCCATTTGTCTAATTCACGTTAACTTTCCTTTCTTGTAGTTTTTTTGTGTGTCTGCAGTTTCTGCTTACTCTAATTCTACTCCTGTGTGAATCAAAAGAGTTAATTGAACTTAGCATGTAAATCAAGCCACCTCATCCTGATGAATCAAACCGTGTAGGTGGAGCTCCATCAGTAGGAGTGTGTAGGAGAAAGGCAGCGCACGCACGTCATGTGCGAGCCCCAGGATTCGGGGTCGCGTCCCAAACCACGGCTGGCAAAGCCCTTCTAGAGGGTAGCTTTGGAGGTGGTTCTGCCAGCAGAGGGTTTGGACCCAAATCATCACTCTGCAAGCCACAAATGTTAAACGTTGTCATGGACCGGGAAAAAGATGGGACATTCCCAAAAGCTTGTTGGAGCAGAAGGATTTTGTAGCAGTTATTCTTCTGCTGTGGATTCCCAGGCAATTTTGTTCATTCGTCAGTTCCACCACAGCTCCTAATTTAAGGGATCTGTGGTGTATTGCGGGGACAGGACTACTTCCCTACCTTGGTGGGGTTTTGAAGATAAATGATGATAAAAGATGATTAATAACTTGGACACTAAAGTCACATAAATAAACAGCTGCAGTAAAATAGTGGTAAATAGCTGCTTTAGCAGTGAATCTCGTGGTTTTCATTGTATCCACCAGTAACTCTCCACCCAAACTTGTCTAAAGCCTGGGCGATATGGTAATTTTCTGGGAGTAAGGTACCTTAGGCTGAGAAAGACACTGAAGCCAAAAATCCCATTTCATGGATAAATGCTCTAACTATGTCATTGTATAGTAGTGGGCAGCACCATCACCTTCTGTAGCAACCGCATGTCATAGGCGAGCATTAAAGCATCTCAGATCCGTGAAAGGAGGTGAGCGGGTCCCTGTCCCCAGGCAGGGATTCTGGCTGGATGACCCCGAGTAGCTGGTGGCCTGCCGGAGCCAGGGCTGGGTGGGGGTGAGGCACATATCTCTGTTTAGCGTTTCCCATGTGTAGGTTTTAGTGACTCCTAAGAAGCGTACAGGACAATCTAGATACCCAACACTGGGTTTGGACTTCCAGGGGCCAACTGTAGGCCATGGCTACAAGGGTGGGATACCAGCAGGTAAGCTATGGGGTGGGTTTAAAAGACGTTAGGTATGACCCTGTATCTTCCTGTATGCCTTCTCTTACACTGGGGTAAACACAAAATAACGTATGCCCTAACAAAAGTGAGGCAAACCAGTTCACATCTGCTAGGATACACAAGGATGAGTATCAGCAGTTACCATAAAATAGCTGGAAATCCTTACTGCGCTTTGTTCATTTAACCCGTTCATGTTAAAAATCCTTAAAATTTTTAGTGAATCCAGTTGTAGCAGATATTCTATTTTACTAAGAGATTTAGCTTAGATAAAATATTTTGAATATGAAGAAAAACTGTCCTGTTTTCATTTATAGAAAGGTCAGGTCCTCTCAGATGACCTTTTTAAGCAGATCTCCCTAGTGAGGTGAATGGGAGTACTTCTTAAAAACCAGTCATACAGCACCATGCTCTGGTTTTAACTGGGTCTCCATTTTCTTGTTCAGTTATGGCTTTTCAAAAACATTGTGTCCTTTCAGTATATATGTTCATATTTTAAAGAGCTAAGGAGTAATTATTAGTAGGAAAAAATACAATAAATACTGATATTCTGAAATCAGATATGGAACATAAAACATTTTAATACTGTTTTTGGTTTACAAATGATTAGTACTTTTCTCTTTACCACCATCATTGCCATTTTAGTTCTGAAACTGCTTTATACAGTGGTATATGTACTTAAGCTAATACTACATGCAAAAGCAATAATCATATATATATTATCTGTATGTTTATTGTGGTCTGTATCCCTGTTTTTAACCCTATATAATAGGGTTTTATTTGTTGCTTTTTTCTTTACCAAACAAAGAAGTATAATAAACATTCCTCAGAAGACTGGTCTTATTTATTCATTGAAATTAGAGGAAATTTTTTTTTTTAATTCTGTGTTTGGCTTTACTCTCACAGATCACTCAAACAGTAGCAAGAAACAGTTGAGGTATAACATAACTCTGCACACATTTTGATAGTCATTTACGATACGCGCAGCTGAAATCCAGCATCTGAATGTACAAAGCAGCATAGCTGGGGTGGACAGTAAATGCAGACCAGACGCTGCTTAGCAATTGTTTGATGCTGACTCTTCTGAAATGGTAGAGGAGGCAGCTAATCCAGAAATTGGGTGCTTATTCTTCCCTTGAGGGTTATGCTCAAAACAAGGAGTATTTCAAAGACTCTTACTTAGTTAGGACTGCTAATCTGATCAAGTGCATAAAATGCTCCTGCTTGATACTTGGGCTACATCAACCCGTTTCTGTGCATTTGGACCAAACTTGTGCATTCCTGGTTTGCTTTTTGCTCTTGAACTTTTGCTCCTAGCATTTATTTTGGCTTACTTTCTTCCCCAGTATGTTCCTTCATGGGATTATCCATTTTCTCTCCACTCTTGCTCTCTTCTCTCTGTGTCTTTTTGCAAAGAAAAAATTAACTGTAAAAAAGCTACCTCATGCCCATTCACAGTTCTTCTGAGCTAATCTATTTACCTTTTCTTCCCCCTCAGTGTGGAGTATTTTCACTCTCAAATCCTACATGCTTTCTCTGTCGCTTGTTTAAATAATCCTATGGACTCATCTTCTGCCTCCCCCCACTTCCTCTTTGTCCTCCTTCAAGTTAGAGTTTTTGATCTTTTTTTTTTGGGGGGGGAGTTCTGTCTGTCCTTCTGGATATGTTAAACACTTGTTATTTAGTTCCTTTTTCATCTTGAAATAAAATTCTAAATCCTATCAATAATTTAAAAAATTCCTAGAAAATGGTAGTTTTTAATGATGCTAATATGCAAAGTCCTGGAGATTCAAGCCTAGCCTTCGCTTCTCAAAACCAGCCACTAATGAATATTAAAATGCACAGCTAAAAAGGACTAATATTGCAACAAAACATTAATTGCCGTTGTACCAACACCCAAAAGCACGCGTACATTTGTACCCTGACAATATTTGCAATTCTTTTGGTTTATACAGACAGTCACATAGGCTCACACAAATTCACAAAGACCTCCGCAGAGAAAACATTGTGAGCTGCGGTCGAGATGGATTTACTTCAGGATTAGCACAGACATCTTTGCGTGATCACTTTGAACATTCTTTGTGCATGGAAGTTGTCCAAAAAGGGAACAGAGAAATCACAGCCAGTTCAACCAGTGCTGCCAAATCCGCTGTAGCGGGGACCCCTAAGAAATGGGCTGTCACCCAGCGAGGGGACAGATGCAACGCAAAAGCACTGCTTTATTACCCAGCTTCCAATTATGTGTGAAGTAAGAGCTGCATCACGCTAACCAAGAGCAACGTGTCGATAGCAACTTGAGTCCTGGACAAGCGACGCGGTCAAAACCCGTCTCCAGTACTCCTCTATTTCCGGAAACAAGCAGACCCGCTGGGGACAGGCTCCCTGTTATTCCCCGCCGCCGTTAGCAAGCTGCCCCAGCAGGGCATTGACAGGTGCACCGTGACCCTGCCCTTAGGAAATCCAATTGGTTCTACAGCATCTCTCCTTTTTTTGGGGGGAACCATGTGAGTCAGGTAGAGCAAGAGCAAGAGGAGCAGGCCCTTCCAGCAGCAATCTCAGGAAAGGCACTTGTGAGCAGCTCGTAGGCTTGCATATATTCACAGAAATCGTTCACTGAGCAATTTCAAATAATGAACATACAAATTAAATTGTCAGCAGGAGACTGCTCACGCATGATTCGGGAACAGGGATAATTGCTAAGTGTGATTGAATAAATTGTTTACTGTGCACAGTTCAGATAACTTTAACAGCAAACAATTTTACTCTGCCCTTACACCTCAGGATTGCGTACCCTTTGCATAAACATCTACGATAACCAGTGCATCTGCTAAAACTTGGATACTTTGACAGATCATTTTAGAAGAAAGTTGGCTCCTGGCTCTAAGTTTGCAAAAACCAATTACTATACTATCGGTCAGAGACTTGTAAGCCCTGGGATACTGTGTCTTACCTCTCTGATTCAAATGAGGTTCGCAAACAGATAGCCCTTCTTGTATAAACAGGAGACACCCTCCCTGCAGAAACGGCATGGGAAAAATTGCCCAACTGTATTGCGATACATCAGAAAGTGGCCATCAGAGGGTCTGAGGTAAAAATGCACCAGAATGCACACACTCCTCTTAAATAAACCTCCAGAATATAAAGAGATGAGAGAGTATTTGTCATTCACAATCTCCTCCATACAAGCATCCTTCTAATAAAATGTAATTCTCGAGGATGCTTCCAGGTAAAACCCAAATAAATAATTTTTTCTGTGGAAAATATGTCTAATTTTTCAGTTACACGGCACATAATCTCAGCATCTGGGATGGGATTTGTCTCAGAGAAATGTGGCACTTCTGAACTATGCCAGCGTATTTCATCCCACTCCAGACAGTTGTCAAACACACAGAGGATTAATTACTTTCTAAAAGAGCCCCCTTGCATTGTCTATAGAGGGAGTTTAAAAGATTAGTTTAGAGTAGACATCTTTTAGCCTGTAGATGCTGAGTACGCTTCCTGAAACTATAAATGGAAACATTTCATAGATCTCACCATTGTCTGAAAATAGCCCTGTCAGCCTGGCTCATCTGGGATCCCGAATACAAAGCATTTGTTCTCTTTAGTGAAAACTTTGCCTAAAAAAGGCTGCGGAATCGGGCTCTCATTTGGAAGAGGCAGAGCGCTTGCAATTTTACAGAAAGTTACTTTATCGTCTGCTTAATAAAGTCTTTCAACGCCCGGCTAGGCTGAACTGAGAAGCAGGAGAGGGAGGCTCTGGTCTCGGCTATGCTTCTGAACTCCTGCCTGACCTCCGCCGAGCGACATCTCCCCGCATCGTCAGCAGGCCTTATATCCCCTGTAGTACGGAAGAACAGCCAGGTACCAAGACGTTAGGGTATACTGTCGAAGATCACAAAGCAGGTCAATGGAGATAAGGAACGAGACTGAGCAATTTGCAACATCCATGTGACATTTTCTACTGCGGACCATTACTGTGGAGAATAACTAAATAATTGGAAAAAGTCCTTAAGCTATCAAGACTTCAATAGCAAGAGAGAGAAACACGACAGAGAGAAAGCCTGCGTCAATGAACAGCTGTAATGCCATTAGATCTGTCTCTGCTAACAAAATGCATCAATTCAACACAAATCTCTAAAAATTGATCTGGCTATTTGAAGCCAACTCCTCATCAACGTAGATGCAAACAGTTTTTATTTCTTCCCTCTGTTAGATTAATTTATATTAGCAGACCTCGATGAACTTGTGCTTTATTGACACAGCTAGGAGGTTAACCCAACTCTTTAAGTCTTTACAGTGGTTTAACAGTAGGACATTAAATTGATTTAATTAAACCAGCCCATTCTCCTACAGTACATAAGACCTTGGTTTAAGAGAATAAACCGTACTTAATACATTCTACTTAGAGAATGTTTATGTTAGCTATATAATTATAGATGATATCTATGTTATCTAATATTATGTATGTAACTAAAGGTTATGTAAAATTATGGCCATTAATATCTGCATAGGACTATGTGCTATTATCTATATAAAATTGATGCTAGTCGTTCTATTAGAGAAAGGAAGGTTTTTCTTCTATGCACAGGTGCACCCCGCAGCACAAGACTAGAGCCCATCAGAGCCACGTCTACACTCTTCATCTGCTTATGGTCCTCCTGTAGGGCCAGGAGATAGGGGCAGCTCTCAGATCCTTCCTCATTTCGCTCTTTCTGCTGGCAGCTGTACTAGATTCCACCATCTACATTACCTGCGTACCCTTGGCTCTGACCACTCCGCTGCGCAGGGGAAATGACATTTGATCACGAATATACTGAAATACAAAGATCCCAAGAGACTAGCTGCAGTCAGGACAAAGTTCTACACCTTCACGTGGCTGCAACTATTATTAGTTCATTGCCAAGCTTTCCTAACTAGGATTTTCTGCACTGGGCTAAGCAGATACTGTTTATCACCAAGGCTCCCCACAAAAACAGAGAAGACCTGGAGGGTAATGAGAGAACTACAAAGACTCTATAAAAGACACAACTAGTACAGCAAACTGTATTTCTCCAATGCACAGCATTCAGTAACGTGCTAGAAAATGCTTACACGTCAGTCTAGATTTGTATAGGAGCCCTCTGACAGACTGCTTTGTGCTGCTTTTGGAAGCTACTTGGCTTTGCTCCAGCAAGCATAGCTGAATATTATCAATCTCAAACACATGCTAGATGCTATCTCTCATGACCGTTCCTGCGGCCATGCTATCCTGACTCACTCTTCCTGCCCTCTTTCCAGCTCACTTACTCTGCGTATCTCGGGAAAGAGCAAATACATCCACAAGAATGACTGGCCAGCCAGAGGAAACAGAGTCCCAAATCAAGTCCTTCATAATACATTCATAATATATTTTGGAAAATCAGGTCTTATACCAGGCAGCAGGATTCATAAAAACGCTATTCACATGGCACGCATCACTGGAAAGATCCAGATCTCTTCTCCAAGATGTAAAGGCAAGAACAACCATAACAAAGCCGGAGCCTCCTGGGACACATGTTGATGTGTATGTGTGTAAATAGTTACTTCAGAAATTATTCAGGATTCTGTATTCTTCTTTCCAATAATATTTAAGTATAATGCTGACCATATGCTCTCGGCTGCTGACACCCCCCCACACACACACACTTTGTAGCTAGCTCATCAGAATGTATTGAAAGAAATTTTCTGCCTTTGCAGTCCTCATTTATCACTGGCAGTCAGGTTTCGGGCTGTGCTGGGCTGTCCATAGGCTGTATCTGCAATGCCTTTCATCGCTGGATGATAGACATCAACATCCTGGAGATGACGGCGGGCTTGGTGGCTACTTTGCCCATCCTGCAAGACTGGCGGTGCAGGAGAGGGCTAGACGGGACATCGGCAGAGCAATCTGCCAACATGCAGGGTCACAAGTGGCCCGCTTTGGAAGCCCGTCATTCCTGGGAGCTGTCAAACTGCCACACGAGCAAACTCAGTGACGTTTCTTAAACATTATGCTCCTGACAAAGCAACCACAGCAGGTGCCAAGTTGAGAAGAGCAGTTTTATAAAGGCTGTTGTGGCTCCTTGACTCACCATATAGGGGAAATACTGCTTGCCACTCGTTTAGGGGACAATTCAGCTCTTCTAATTTTAACCACCCAAAAGCGAGGCACTTTGCCCAAGATCTGGGTTCACTCTACCGTGAATGGAGGCATGTCTGTGGGGTGATTCACCCCACGTGTTTTAGATGCCCGAGTTGGGCACTGCTCCGTATTCGCAGGCTTCTAACTGGGAGGGAACGGGGGTGATGCTCACAGTCAAACGGGGAGACACAGACCAGGCTCCCAAACCTCCGGCCCCCCACGCCCCCCACCCCGCCCCGCCCCGCACCGCCCCCTGGCGGCCGCGCCTCGCCCCGCGGGCCCCCCGCGGCCCCGCCGCCCGCAGCCCCCCGCGGCCGGCGGGAGGCGCCTGCGCGCTGCGGCCGCTCGGTGCCGGCCCCGGAGCTGGCGCCGCCCGCAGCCTCCCGCCGGCTTCTGCCTATTTTAGTCACAGCGGCGGCTCGGTGGCCGCGGCGGGACGCGGTGCCGGGAGCGGCGAGGAGCGGCGGCCCGAGCCCGTCCCGTCCGGGCGCGGCGCGCTCCGGCCGGGAAACTTTTCCGAGGGCGCGGGCAGGGGCGCGGGGCAGGTAAGGGGCGCTCCTGCCGCCGTGCGCCGGCGGCACCGGGGGGGGGACGGCGGCCCTGCGGCGGTGAGGCCGGCGGGCAGGGAGTGAGCGAGCGGCCGGAGGAGCGCTTTACCTTGGCGGCGGCGGGTGCCCCCGGCTGGCTGCGGGCGGCAGGCGCCGGCGTCGTCGGGTCCCTCTGCCCCCGGGGCCGGGGGCGGCGGCAGGAGGGGTAGGGGCGCTGGGCTCCGTGCTCGACCTGCCCTGCCGCCGGGGGAACGCGCCCCCTGCCCTGGTCTCCGCGTTCCCCTTTCGGGGGCTCGCAACGTCTCGCCGCGGGCGCAGCTGCCGGGCGCGGTCCTGCCCGCCCCGGTCACAGTCCCGACGGGCGCCCTGGGAACGGGGGCTCCACCGGTGTCCTTCCTGCGGACGGGCGCTGCCTTGGAAATGGCCCTTTGGGGGGGGAAAGGGACGGGTTGCTTGGTTATTTTATTTTTTTTAATTTTTTTTTTGTACAAACGATGGGTTTGGTGCTTGCACGCTGTGGGCTACAATGAAGCTTCGGAGGGACGGGTGAAAAGCAGGGTGCAGGGTGGCAGCTGTGGTTGCGTCCCGCAACTCGGGCTTTCTGCGCAGCGTGTGCAATGCGATCAGAACGGAGAGTGAGCTCAAAGCCCGTTAACAAACTTCCACTGCCGTAGTACAGCTGTGCTGCTGTGACGTTGAGCGTACCTAAGAGTATTTCTCACGGTATGGGTGTCTTTGTTAACTCTGCAGAACGAAAATGTTAAATTTTGTCTAGAATAAAGTGTAGAGTAAGGCTAACGAATTTCTGTAGTTAATGACACGTTTAATGGAAATGAACTTGCCCCAAAGAGCATATTGAAATACATCTTTTCTTATCCACTTTTCCATTCACTCCTACTTCATTATAAAAAGGAATTTGGTAACTGACACTCTGCAGTGTCCCCTATCAGCTTGGCTGACCTGTTCTACCAGAACCATTTTCTTCTATGTCTGTCTTCTGTGAGTGTTGTGTAGGTATCCATAAAACCCCTATTTTTTTTTAAAGGCATCTTTGTGTCTGAAGATTTAGGGGCTAAGTACTTCTGGGAATGGCTTTCAGAAGTTTGGCCTCTTGTATAAAGATGTCCTGAGCATAAAAAAAAATCCTAGAGTAAGCTCACCTCATTTACATTCTGAGAATTTGTATTTTCAGACCTAAAAACATGATCTGTTACCTTAACTCTCTATCAAATTCATGCACAAAAAAAAATTAATAGGCTTTGTTGTTAACTACAAATTTCTGATAGATTTAATGTTAAAGTGTCACTGAGTGGAGATTTTTTATATTTGGTTTGTTTGGGTTTTTTTCCTGTTTGGACAACAAATTGGCTTGAGTTTTCAATCAGCTGACTTTTCAAACTCTTAGTTTGGTAAATCTAAATCCATATGAAGGAAAAATTACTTTAATGGATATTAAAAATAGTCTTTTAATTTTTTGTCTTATCTCCATAAAGCTTTCATTTCAGTTGACACTATTTCAACAATTTTTCCAAAATTATTTGACTGTGTTGGTTGCATTTTTAACTTCTGATATTAATACATGTCTTCAGGTATTGAAGACTTAAGCATAAGACTTTGAAGTCTTATGCTGTATTAGTCCTTAGCACACATAACCCTAAATTAAAGTTTTAAAGGCCTGATTCTGTACTTCCAAAATTAATTTTTGACTCTCTGAGGTAGCAGAGGGTAGCAAATGAGAATTGCTTGTTCATCTGTTGAACAGCAGATTTTTTGCTAATTCTTCAATATTATTTGACAACAGTAGACGTTAGGACTCAAGAATTGATCTAAAAATTACAGAGATGTTATTTTGAATATTTGTCTTTCTGGTGTTACCTGTGGACAAACATTTTAGGTTAGAGCTTGTAACTCTGCCTGCCTGCCTGTTTTGTTGGTGCTTGAACCGGCTCCCTGGTTGAAATTCATGGGCAGCTCTCCTTCAGAGCCGGTGTCACAATCTGTCCTTGTGTCATTTTGCAGATAGCATCGATCTATTTCTGCCAGCTTTAAAATACCATCTTGACAGAGAAGTTCAGCAGCTTTCCACTGTTTTCCAGTATGTTAGCGGTGCTGCAATATTTATTTGTGAGTAAAGTTAAGTTCAAATGTCATCATGTAAAGACTTCAACATATTAAAGACAAAGCTTATAAAAAATGGAGGTGGCTAGATTTAGGTTCCTAGGTTCTAATTTAGGCAACTAAGTAGGTGGCCCAGACTTTCAAAAGCATTGAACGTCCTGTTGTTACAACTGTGGACTCTTTATTGTCAAAGGCTTTTGATGACTTGGTCAACACTTGTTGGAGAAACAACTTCCCGTTACGACAGTTTACGGGAACAGTAGGTTGTGGCATCAGTATCTGTGGCTAACAAGGGGAGCGGTGTTTTGGCTGGGTTGTAAGGAGAATGAGATTGTCACATGTTGTATAGTTGATTTGGCTCGTTGTCTTTCCGGTCTTCAAATATGTGATGCTTTGCAGCCAAGTCTGAAAGAGTAAGGTAGCCTCTCTTCTCCCAGCGATGCAGTACAAAATTTTGCTATTAAAAAATCAAGCATCTGGAAGGCTTTGTCGATTTGTAATCAGATGCAGCTGAAGTTACTTCTTGCAGCCCATTTTGATCTTGAGATGAGTTGATGGACTTACGGCTGGTTCTGCATCTGTATGTGAGTTTGGTTGTCTTTACTTGTTCTGTTGGCGTGTTAAGTGGTGCTTTTATTGGCAGATGACTAGGCAGTGAAGGACTGAATGTAGATAGAAACTCAGCTGATAACCTTGCAAAAGGTCTAGAGGTCCTGCTGTTCCAGTGTAGGGAGTTTATATTGTTTGAAAACAACAGGAGTACGATGATGAGATGTGTATAAGATGATCACACAGTTATCCGGTTAGCAATTATCTTCTGTTTATGAGCGCATTAAAATGCCAGTCCTGCAGCCGCCTACGGGCTCACGCTTTTGCTCTGTGTGTGAGCGGCTTTGTCAGGACAGAGGAACTGCTCTCGTGGCTCTGTCACCAAATTCATGCAAAAGAGCTGAAAGAAGATAGGAGCGTGTTTGGATGGTGCCTGTATGATACCTGGACTGTGAATTTGTTTGGGCACCGTGTTTATTGGTAACAATTTAGTGTAGAATTTGTTTATGCAAAAAAAAAAAACCCCAAAAAAACCTTTGTGAATAACTAATGCAGGAATGAAGAGAGGAAAGTGAGCTTTTAAGAAAGAAGTAAATTATATATTTTGGTAAGAATTAGATAAACTTTTTTCTTTGAAAATCATTTCTATCCAGATATGGATAGCACTATGTCCGTGCTAGTGTTTGATGCCGCAAGATGCCTCTGCGTGTTCTGTAGCATGCCTTAGCTGTGACAGGCTCTGGGCATAGGAGAGGTACTATCAGAGGGTTGAGGTTTTCTTTCTGGTTTCTTTCTTCCCACTACTTTAAAAAGGGGTTTAAAAGGCTGATTAATTTCAGAAATTGTCCAGCTTGCTTATGCCTTGTACACAAGTTGATTGGGGGGAATATAATAAAAAGAATGGATGAAGCAACTCAAAATTACTTCACAGCCCAAGAAGCACTCTCAAGTAACAGAGAGATGCCGAGTGTATTCCAGTCTGCAGGAAATACTGAGTGTATTAACCGTGACTCAAAATTGTCTGCTGAGCAGATGAATTACATGACAGTTAGTAAGCACACACGGCAGGGACGTGCACTGTCTCTATAGAATTTCGCTGAACGCGAATCCCACTATGTTGTATGTTATGGAGCCTGTTTGTTCAGTGATACGTGCATGTATTTCATTAACAAGACTCCAGCGGAGCTCCATGTAATCTCTGCTGCTGCGGCAGTGGGGGACCGTACGTGCCTCGCTGGAAGCAGGGCTCTCCCGTGTTTCTGACAGCCCATCTAGGAGCAGTCGTGCCCCTCCAGCTGGGAACTGCTCTGGGTTGAGAAGACCTTCTGGAGTACTTGTAAGACTGACTGCAGTTCCCTAGAGAGACCAGCTTTTAAGATTTTTAAAGGTAGTGTCTTGAAATCTTCCAGTTTCTCTTTGTAGTTTGTTTTTAATAGGAATTTTTTACTTTGTGTTGGGAAGATATTTGCCCACAGATTTTTTTTTTTTCCTTTTAATTGGTGTGAAAGGAAAATGTGCTAGATTTATTATTACAACAACAACAAAAAAACCCTATGTATTTTTAGATTCGAAATCAGCTTTTTTAACTGTCTCGTTTTCTCTAGGAGTTCCACAGACAACCAAAGGTCTTGCAAGCTTCCTCATACTAGGTAGACCAAGTGATTTCCCTGAAAGACTGGCAACCTTGTCATAACTTAGCAGCCTGGGCATCTCCCTTTCTGTTTTGGTAGCATCTGATCAACTAGGAGGAGAAAGGGTAGTTTTTATTTACTGTTCTCAAAAGTGGTTTGGGGTTTCCCTGCCTACTCTGGTTAATGGGTGCAAGATGATATGTGGCTTAGGAGACCTCCAAATGATCCTGCAAATACTGCAAGGAAGCCGGAAGTTGAGACTGTCTTTGGCTTTGACTTTTGTACAGTTTGTTGGCTTTTTTTTTTTTTTTAATCAACCAAGGAGCATGTGTTCCTCCTTTGAGACCTTCCATTCCTTATTTAGAAGAACAGCTTTGTATGCCATAAAGGAGACTTACACTACATAAGCCTGTTTTTCTTTTTTCTTTCAATTCTCATCTAGGTTGTTAAGTTCTCTTAAATATTTACTTTGCCTAAGATCGTGGGCCCATTCAATAAATGGTAGACCAAAATGTGATATTTTTTTTTTTTATTATTTGTGCAGGACTAGGAAGAATGCATAAGATGTTGTACTGAGCAATGACAGTCATAGTAGCTAGTGTTCAAGCAGTGTTGTTTATGTGCATATGGTCCAAATTTTGAAATGTACCATTCTTCAAGCCTAGCGCTTAGGTGAAAGAGATAGTAAAGCGTTACTGAACTGTAGATCTAGCTTACCCTTTTAAAGCATTTGTAGATATTATTTTTTTTTCTATGAATGATAATGGAAAATACATCCCAGGAAGAGAGAAAATAACCCTAAAATCCATGTGTATGTCCAATATATTTCAGTTTAATGCATGGTGATTTCCCCCCCCCCCCCCCCTCTCTCTCTCATTGCAGGAGTCTCCGAGATGAATGCTACAGCAATGAGCCCACTCACTGTTACTCCACTAGGTTTTATTCCAGACTTAAAAAATGCCACCCTTGTGCCTTTCAATGAGACTGCATGTGAAAACTGGAAAGAGATCCATCATCTTGTTTTCCACGTGGCAAATATTTGCTTTGCAGTTGGACTGGTTATTCCAACTACTCTGAACCTTCATATGATTTTTCTGCGAGGCCTGCTCACCATAGGTAGGAGAATTGTTCTGGAGAGATTTGCAACCTTCCTGTGACAGAAATAACAGGTCATGACCGCTACGGAACTGGTCCCTTCAGTTTACGGTGAAATTACAGACTGTATTCATGGTCATTGTACTCTGCCAAAGGTGTTTTTGGTGTAAGTGGGGGTCTGTTCTGACCCTGACATACCTTTTCTAGAAGGGTTATATGTGCCGAGGCTCTTAAAATTTCCCAGAAATGTAACCTACAGTTTCAAACCTACGAAGATGTCAACTTGAAAACAAGTGGACCCCACTTACTTCAGATGTGACTGGCTGCTTAAAATTCATTAAATTCCAAATCATAGTTAAGTCTATGGATCCTTAAGACCTTAATTTTAGGTTTCAAGTAAGTACTGGGACTGTATATTGGCTGGTGCACTAGCTTCGTATGTCTGCAGTAGGTGAGGTTTTCTTGAGAAGCTTGATGTCGGCCCACATGTTCTTTAAATGTGGTTTCAAACACGCGGCACTTGCGGGTCACCAGCATTATTTTCATTGCCGATTTAGAAGCACGGGCTTTTGATATGGAGTGCAGTCTGTGTTCTCCTGAATTCAGTCATATTTCCTCCACCACTGTAGGCATCTTGCAACACCAAAATTTGACTTCAGAGGAAAAACTAAATTTGGCACACTTGAGACTGAGCAAGTGTGGTTTCATTTGTAACACTTGCAGTCCCACAGCTATTTCAAAGCCCCTGTACTTTGTGTGGGACAAGGCCTCTGTGATCAAAGGAGGAGGAGGAGTGAGTCATTGCAGTGTAAGAAAGATAAACCCGACTGTATCACAACACAGAGCATGCTTAAGTATTTCTAAGTGAGAATGCTTATTCGTATAATAGTGCGGGTCAATTTTATGGTAGAACTTCTTTTTTATAGCTATTATAGGATAACTTATTAAAGCAGACTGCACTGATGACCAAGGGTCTGAGCATTGCAAGACCTTTTGTCTGTGTAGTTCTCATTTTAAAAGCAATGGGAGCTCTGCACTTGCTGAGCTTGCCACTTTGGTCTGTAGGTCTTGTTGCAGTTTGAGCAGATACGGAATCAGTTTTGCAAGCTGAGGTGGCAGCTGGAAGCAAATTTACTCTGTGGGCAGCATAAGTAGTGAAGCCTGGTTCCTAGGGATCAGTCCCCTTTGCTTTGATGACCCTGCCCCACCTCTGTGCTGCTCTACAATATTGCTCCTCTTCAATACTTCCAGACCTTGTATCCTCCCATCCCTTGTAGTGTAGTTAACCAGCTGATCAAGAGTCACCATATTTTGATTTTTCTGATCTGTATGTAAGTGCTGCCTGGCCAGTCAACAACCCAGACAGAATAGATAATACCGAGTTCATGAATTCAGCATCATCTTCAGGGAGAAAGGGGGGAAGGGACACTAATTTGGCACTTTCTCCTTGTTGTCTTTGCATGAAACTTCAGGGAAAATGTACCTGTGACCTCTACAGCCATCTCTATTGGACGGTAGGCTCCCAGTTATCTGGGAGAGACTCACTGATGCGTAATCTATCATTTGATAAGCATTGTCTTTGTAGGCTAAAAATAGAATGCCTAATCATACAGCATGCCTTATCTTTTAAAGCAACTGTCATTGTTCAAAGTAAAGGAACTAAAAAAAAGAGTAAGCATTTGAAATTTTCTTTGTCGTACAAGAGAATTCAGGTTCCTGCTGTGACCTTGTCAAAATGCAGCAATGATACTTCCTTTAAATTTTCAAAAATATCTGCGTATGACTTCAGGAGGTTTTTGTGCAACTACTGCTCACTAGTTAGATACAAATGTTACTGATATGAACAGCAAGCATTCGTTTCTAGGGTCTTGTTTGTCTAATGCAATACTAGTAATAAAGTTTTGTTAGCTGCTTAATTTTTTTTTTTTATACTTAAGATACAGTTTTCCCTTATCCCATTTGTACTTCATTTTAGTAACAGACCATCGTGGGCTGCACCTTTCTGCTTTCCCCAGTCCTGATGTGAATTATTGTCAACTCCAGTATTGCAGTCCCATGCAATAGGACTGCAGTCTGCTGTCAACCTGCTCTCAGTGCCTGTTTGTAGCATTGTAGTGATTAGCTCATGCTACCAGTGCATGTATTGATCCACAGAGCCTAACTATAGTAAAGCTTGTAGAATATATTGCTTTTCAGTGTCATTACACCCAGTGGACACATTCTTGATGGCTTTGTACAAATGTGTTTATTGTTCAGTGAAATTTAACTTCCTTTTTTATTTTATTTTTACAGGATGTGCATTGTTCATCATTTGGGCTACACTCTACCGTTGTGCCTTGGACATAATGATCTGGAATTCTGTGTTTTTGGTTGTCAACCTCTTACATTTCATATACCTAGTGTATAAGAGAAGACCGGTACGTATAACAGCTAAATTGCACAAGCAGTCTAGTAAGATGCAAGAAAAAGGAAGTTTTGCCCACGTTTGCTGGACAAACCAGTGAATTAGACAGCAGTTCTTGAATTACACAGCAGTTCTTTTGGACGAAGTCAGTTAGCTACTTCAGGAAGGATCCAGACCATAAGCATGATCTGATGCAGTACATAATTATTTCCCTGAAATCCATATTCTTGAAAAATGATTTGACTTTAGAAGTTACTATTGGCTGGTTTTGGCTGTTGTGTTTGGTTTTGGTGGTAAGGAAGGGGTTACATAGTTTCTTTGCAGAGAGACCAGAAATGGTAGTTTGGGGGTTGTGTGTGTTTGGGGTTTTTCTGTGTTTTTTTTGGTCACTTTCCCCACCCTCCCACTCACAAGTGTACATGCATACAGGCCTCCTGAAATAAAATCCCACCAAGATACTTAAAATTGAGCATTCCAGGACAGTAGTTTTTTTAAATTAGGAGTTTGGGACTCCTCACTTTTAAGTCTTGAACATCCTCTGTGGTGGGAAAGGAGACCAATAAATGACAAGTGCCCTGATAGACTGTTATTTCAACATAGAAACAAATGCTGATGTCCATTTATAAATGACCTTCACATTCTTTGCTTTGCTGACAAGTGCTTTAGCCCATATGTTTTGTACTGCCCTCTAAATGCAAATGAAAGGTGAGATGCTACTACCCTTTTTGAACATCTGTGGGACTTGGATAAGCAGCAAAATTGAGTAAGGTGTGGGGAGAGCAGTATTAAGTAAGGTGATCCTTCCCTTTATCCCATTTAGTGCATTCATTGAGTTTTAAGGGTCATGTCTGGGAATTTTGCAACTCCTTTGTTGCCTTCAGAAGAATGCATTGGGATATGGTGCGATGGTAGCAGTGCAAGGCTTGAAGGGTTGGGCTCTGCTGTGGCACCTTTGCTGTCCCCTGACACACAGGGCGGCTCAGCACGGTGATGTTACTGCAGGGAGGGAGATTATGGCTACCTTCTTTGCCCTGGTAAATGTGCCCTTGAGCACTATATATTAGGGCTCTCTTGCAGGATTTTGCACTGCCTACATGGTGGACTTGGCAGTGCTAGGTTAACAGTTGGACTTGATGATCTTAAAGGTCTTTTCCAACCTAAATGATCCTATGGTTCCTATGATAACTTTCTTCAAATGCACTGTAAGAATATATTTGAAATGTATACCAAAAATACAGGATTCTTTGCCCTGCCTTCAGGTAAATGTATATCCAATAGAAAATCAATTTATTTTGTCAGTATTATTCATCCAGAAGTATATTCTGTTTCTGCAAAATGATTAGCAACCCAGCCTTCTGTTGGTATATGCACATCAAAACTAGATAATCATTAATATAATAGTTGCTATTATGTGCCAGTCAAATATTAATGAAGTGCTAAGTGTTCAAAATATTAATATTACATTCTATAGTCTCCAAAATCTAAGGCAGATAGATTTATAATGTGAAGATTACAGGAATATATATGAGGTTACATTATCAGCAAAATAACTCTGCCTTTGCCCAAAACCAGACACATTCTGGAAATGTGTAACAGCTGGTAAAAAACCAAACAAACAAAAAAACCAAACACTAGCTGGAAATAAGCTCTTCACCAAGTCAGCGCAACCGGTGCAAGAAAGCAGCTAGGAAATCGGCAACCTCCTCCTTTCTGGCAAGGCAGCATAAAGCTTGACTTCTGTCTCGCCTAGAAGATAGCTTAAAACTATCTGGACTGATCTACTGCTAGACGTTTATAGATGTGTAGTAAAAATTTCTAGTAATTTAAATTACTCTCTCTCAGAGAGTAATCTTCCCAGTTGTGATAATGTAGAGCCAGTGAAGCCAGACTCCATGTGTTTGTGTCTGCAGTTAGATGTCCTGTGCAGGTACTCTGGTCTTTAATATGGGATGAGCACATGTTGCATTCTTTGCCCTCAGTGAAGCCACCAGGTGAGCATGTTCTGCTTCCCCTCAACCCACCCACCAACTTAGCCTTTTAATGTCATCTTGAGGTCTCTAGTCCTTTGTCAGATGGAACAGGAATTGGCTAACAAAGTCAGAAATTATTGCAAAAGGCAGGAGTGCACAGCTGATATAAACTCATTTCCCTAGAAAACCAAGCCTTAAAACTTGTCTCTATTTTTAAAAATAGGAGTTGTGGCATCTGTTCTTAGAACATCAGTAATGGTCCTCTGGTTCATACCCATCCAACTCTTTCCAAAATTCTAAATAAAAAGTTATTGGAGAATGAAGGAGCATCTTGAGAGGAAGACACACTGGTTTGTGGTTGAGTTAAAAAAAAAAAAAAAGCCCTTAAAATATGTAAAGCAATACTGAATGAAGAAGGAAAAACATTTTCTTCTGTGACTACAATTGTATACTAAAAGCTATGCTAGTATAGATTGGGGTTTTTTGTGCATTGTAATACAGACTTCATTATATTGAAGTGCCAGCTATTTTCACTAAATTTAGTAAATTTGTGAGCAGAATTATTTGTAGGCATTTGGATACTACAGCGATGGAAGTGGATGAAGTACTCTATAGGTGGGTTCAAAAGAATGAATTATGTAAGGACATGAAACTTGACTGATAAACTGTCAGTCGCTAAAGTTGGTACAAAATTACCTCTAACTAAGAGAGGAAGGACTGGAGGACCTGCCTTTAACTTTGCTCTCCATTTCTCTACCCCTTCCCCGCTGGCTCTGGAACTGCAGCAGAGTCAAGGTGCTCAGCACTCCCACAGACACTGCATCATACATGTGGTGCAAAACCACAGCTGTTCTTATACAGAATAAACTAGAGTTCTAGGCAGAAAACATTAGAGGAAACATAGGAAAATAGACTTTGGACATCTTCTAAAATGCTGTGCAAGATAAGGATTTCAACTTAAGTAGAGCCAGAGCAAGCTGTCAAAGGAAGAGTTAAGGGAAATGAGAGAAAGTGAGAGATGATAGAAAGGCTGAAATCTTTACCAGTATGGCTAAAAACAACTGCAGAACAAACTCCGATAGGCAACCACAGCATATAAAAAGAGGCTAAAGGTTAAATTGCATCTGTCTACAACAAGGTGATAAATTGAGTACATCTACTTATAAGTGTTAACAAAGGAAGGGTTCTACCTACAGCAGTGTTCCTCCAGTATGGAGCACAGATTCATCCAAAGGTTACCATCTGCAGGGCTACGTGATCTTTACAACTTAAAGCTTAGCCAAGGATTAGTTCTGATAGATTAGCCATGCAGTGGTGTTTCTTTGTATATTAAGACTTAAAATAATTTCAATATTTTTCTTTCCATGAAGTTTAAGAAATTACAGTATTTATGAATATTACATGAAAAATTATACTAAATACTATTTTAATTGGTGTAATACATAATATTTTCAGTAATTATTTTTAAATCGGTGGTTTTTTTTAAAACACCCCCCTACACACCTTAACACTAGTTCCTTTTCAGTTTTAATTCTCAGCTCACTGTCCAACAATGAAATGATACAGAAAGATCTCTCTTTTTTTTTTTTTTTTTTTTTTTTTTTTTTTTCAGAAAGACCTGAAAGGAAACTTAGTGCAAGCTAATTAACTTTTTTTCCTTTAGAATTTGTATTCAAGGCACATAATTTGGGCAGAACTTCTAAGAGCGAATAAGAGTTGAATTGCATGACAGCTGGTTCTTTGGGTGGGACCATGGTATAGAAGAACCATCCAGTTTTAGGTGAGTCCAGCATAAAGAAGTTTAGTATCTGGTTCTTGTTAGAGTCTACCAAAATACTTCCCATGTCCTGGCAAGAACACCAAACAGTTGTTTGCAACCAGCTTGATCCATGGTGTGGAAACTGTTCAGACAGCCACACTCCTGCTTCTCTGGCTGCTGAACAAAACCAGAGGAGAGCAGGGCTTCTGAGGGGGCTGGAGTTCCACCTGTACCTGTAGGCAGCAAGCTTGTGCTCTAGCCACTGATACCTGAGACACTGGGCTGTTTGAGTTCATGCTGGAACATTGAAGGAGCACTTGCACAGCTAGATACCTACTGGGAGGCAAGCTAATTGGTCTGGCATTCACCCGAGTGCAGTCCTGCCACACTATATGTTCATGCTTGACCGCGTCCTAACTTGGGTACAACATCATCAGGGGACTTTCCTGGCCAAGGTCCTGGGCTTGTGCTTGAGCCCAGGAATGTTTAAATAGTCTTTGTGGTGGTGTTTTTTGGATTTTTTTTTTTTCATACTCTAATCTGTCTAGTTTCTTGCATGACTCCCATCGCTGTATCTGATCGTGGCTAGGATTTGTGCTTTACTTCAAGGTAATGTGTATACCAGATTACAGTGAATGTAAAATTACTCATTTCACCTTTGTCCCTATATGAACTTCTGGACTGTAGCTTTTGCTCTCTGTCCATGGCAAAACGTAGCATTGTTCCATAGGGAAGGATGAGGAAAACTTCTCAAACTAAAAATAAAGCATTGGAAAGATCTAATGAAAATTCTGTCTTGGGACAGTGAGAGTACTTACAGTTGTGTTAATGAATGACAGATAATAAGTAGTTGAAGTCAGCTGCATTGAAAATTCTGTCTTGGACAGTGAGAGTACTTACAGTTGTGTTAATGAATGACAGATAATAAGTAGTTGAAGTCAGCTGCATTTAAAATAAGTTTCCTGAATATATATGCTGACTTTATGCATCCCACCATGATCAAAATATGGTCTTCCACCAATTCCATGAACAACAAAAGTGACATGGTTGAACTGTAAGTTTCATCTTTCTTGTTCGGTCATGTGAAACCTCTCTGGCACACATATCAGTCATTTAACCCTGACCTTTGTAGATGTGCACACTCCTCTTTCAAAATACATTTTTTGCAGTGGTAAACCTTGCAGCACTTAGTTCAGCTCAATGCCCCCAGCTCCCTACTCCAGATCTTGAACGGAATGAGAGAGCTTGCAGGAGCAGTCTGCCACGTGAAGGCTTCCTAGATGCTCCTTCTTGTGAGACCGGAGTTACTGCCGGAAGAGCTGCGTGAAACCAAATGTCAGTTCTGTTGACTCTGAAAATGAATGACTATGTCTTGACAGTCTCTATAATTTTGGATAGAGAACAAAGTAAAATCATGGAACCACCACCACAGATGCCTTTACTGAATCTCTCTTTTTTCCTTCATCTTCTGCAATATTGAACTGCTTTCTAAAGACAGAAATACGTGGGAAATAGAAACAGTGAAATGTAGGAGTACTATCAAATCCTTTTAACTAGGAAGTGCTCTGCATAGGCATTGAGTGTTTTCTTAGGTAGTCTCAGTCGCATTCTGACACTTGTCCTGAAATACTACATCGTTCAGGACATGGGCACTCCCAGAAATGAAAGGCCTCTGAGAGGAAGCATGTAATATTTGAGTCTAACAATTAAGAACATTTTCAAAGAGCACAAATAATTATTTGTGGTCGCTACTTCTGCAACAGTAGCTTTGCCTCATGAAATAGGAATTGGAATCGTCTTGTCTCACTGCATCCATCTCCGAGTTAACATCTAGTTTAAGCTGGTTGTCCAGTGTGATTCGACCCACCCACCCAATATCTGTTTAAGATGTGATAGTGACATCCCTCTCCACTGGCTAGAGAAAAAGCCTACACAACCATTATGAACTACTAACCTAGCTTTATATAGTCATAGTTAGGTGAGACGCACTTCATCGCTGCTCTCTAGCATTATGAGGAAAAAAATTCAAATTGCTTCATGCTAATCTATACCATAACACAGTAGAGAACTGGGGTCTGGCTTTCAGACTTGTATTACTACCACTGCAGCTCTGGTCTGGGAACTGTGGGTACTCTGCTTCTCTGAAGACTGGGCTCTAAACATCTAGGAAATTATGTGAATTTAAACAATAGTTGAAATTATATGGAATCAGGGTAATATCCCAAACAATATATGAATCTCTCTGTTACAGACTGTGTAAAGTGCTTTTCTTATAAAAAGCTAGAGAATGAAAAAAAAAAAAAAAAGAAATTCTCAGGAACTAATTTTGAATGACATTTCTGTCTGCAAATATTGTATTGCCCATCTCAAAATCAATTTTATTTAGTCATCCTCACAAATGGCGTTTTTAAGGAAAGAAAGGAATGGAAGAATAATTACAAGTTAGTCATATTACAAAATGAATAATTTATATGTTCAGTTGTTAAATATTTATTTTATTAAATGGAGCATGCAAAATAGCAGTGAGTTTCTCTTCTGACCAGAAGATTATTTCTGTGGTTTTGACTCCTTGGAGCTTTACAGATTTGGCTTTTTTAGTCTGAGTGGAAGCTGAAAGAGTCTGATCGGTGTCTCTACAGAACTCTGACTTGGAACTCTGGCAGCATCCCAGAATATTTCAACCACTGCTGAACAAAACATTACACCTACCCGTATGGCTCAGTTGGAATACGACCCACAAGCGTGACTGGAGAAGCAGTCAGCTGCACTTGGGAAGGTGCATAGTATGTTACAAGGGAGACCATCTAAAAGATATCTACGGTGTCCAACCTGAGCAATCTCTAAGAAAGTGGTTATGCCTGCTTTCCCTTTTAAGTATTATACATTAGAGGAAGATCATGAAACCTGAATTACGTGCTAGTTAAGGGATTGCATTAGCGCTCCAGGGCCAAATCCTGTCCTCATGTGCGTATGCATTGTTTTGAATTCAGGAGTCTTGGGAGCTACTTGTATGTTCATCTGAGAAAGGAATTTATCTTTCTTTGAGTTGCAGTGGTCGTGTATAGAAAGGTGCAAATTAAATTGGCACGGCTGTTAAAAATGAGGGAGAACCTGTCGCCAAAACAAATGGTCATCTAACTTCACAGGTATATGGAACATATTTTGAAATCAAACAGTTCAGGGCAATCCCTGACACAATTTCTCTTGCTAGTTTAAGTTTAATCTTTTGTTTTGTTTAAATTTAGCCTTTGTTTTGTCCGTGTAGATGTCCTCTGAGGTGTTAAAGACTGTGGCGTAAGGAACATACGGGGAATTCAAAACCTCTGTTTCATATAAATGTAGTCACTGGTGGAAGATGTAATTAGTAATTGATTCAGTGTGAAACCAGTGTAACTTGAGGTCAAGTGACATACTGGACATATGTATATGCCCTGCTATTATGCACCCAAGAATGCTGAGGGACCTGGCTGATGTCACTGTGAGGCCACCCTTGATAATCTTTGAACAATCGTGGCAACTGGGAGAAGTGCCTGAGGACTGCAGGAAAGCAGATGCCACTGCTTTCTTCAAAAAGGGCAAGAAGGAGGACCCAGGGAACTGCGGGCTAGTCAGCCTCACCTTGATTCCTGAGAAGGTGATGGAATAATCCTGGAAACCATTTCTAGGTATGTGAAGGACAAGAAGGTGATCGGAAGCAGTCAGCATGAATTCAGCAAGGGGAAGTCATGTTTAACCAACCTGATAATGTTCTACAATGAAATGATTGGCAGGGTAGATGAGGGGAGAGCGGTGGATATTTTCTACCTTAACTTTAGGAAGGCTTTCAACGCTGTCTTCCATGAACTCCTCATAGAGAAATTGTTGAAGTATGGGCTGGATGAGGAGACAGTGAGATGCATTGAAAACTGGCAGAACAGCAGGGCTGAGGGTGGTAGTCAGGGGTATGAAGTCTCTTTGGAGATGTGCACTGTGCACGCTAAACTAGTGTATGGTGTGTACACTAGTGGTATAACCTAGGGGTCAATACTGGGCTCAGTCCTGTTTGATGTCTTCATTAATGATCTGGATGATGGGGCAGAGTGTACCCTGATGACACAAAACTGGGAGGAGTGGCTGATAGGCCAGAAGGTTGGGCAGCCAACCGGAGGGACATTGACAGGCTGGAGAAATGGGCCAACAGGAACCTCATGAAGTTCAACAAGAAGTGCAAAGTCCTGCACCTGGGGAGGAACAACTCCATGCACCAATATATGCTGAGGGCCAACCAGCTGGAAAAAATCTTTGCAGAAGAGGACCTGGGGGTCCTGGTAGACACCAAGTTAAACATGAGCCAGCGATAGGCCCTTGCAGCAAAGAGGGGCAACAGTATCCTGGGCTGCGTTTAGGAAGATTATTGCCAGCAGGTCAAGGTGGGGGTGATCCTTCCGCTCTACTCAGCACTGGTGAGACACATCTGATGTGCTGGGTCCAGTTCTGGGCTCCCTAGTACAACAGAGACATGGACATACTGGAGACAGCCCAACAAAGGGCCACGAAGATGATTAAGGGACTGGAGCATCTCTCATATGAGGAAAGGCAGAGAGAGCTGGGACTGTTTAGCCTAGAGAAGAGAAGGCTCAGGGGATCTTATCAATGTATGTCAATACTGGAAGGGAGAGTGCAAAGACGACAGAGCCAGGCTCTTTTCAGTGGTGCCCAGTGACAGAACCAGTGGCAATGGGCACAAAGTGAAGCACAGGAGGCTCCGTCTGAACATCAGAAGACACTTTTTATTGTGAGGGTGACTGAGCACTGGCACAGGTTGCCCAGAGAGGTTGTGGAGTCTCTATACTTGAGATATTCAAAAACTGTCTGGACACAGTTCTGGGCAACATTGCTCTAGGTTACCCTGCTTGATCAGGGAGGTTGGACAAGATGACCTTCAGAGGTCCCTTCTAACCTCGACCATTCTGTGATTCTGTGACTTTATTGTTAATCTTGTCTGAACATTTATATTCTAGCCCTCCTCTTCTCAGTCCTGATAGCATTTCTGGGGCAGAGATTAATTTATAGGAGGGAGACATGTCACAAAATGTTGACAGAGTAATGAAACAGGAAGATCCATTTAGATCTTTTGAGGAGGCAGTAATTCACATTTGATTGAAACTTATGTATGGACGGATCAAAAAATCAAACAAACTGAATGCTTTAATACAGTTATAGGTGGTAAATGTACACAGATACTGTACACAAAGTTGACAATAAGTTTGGCTGTGTATAAGGAAAAGAGAGTTCTCAGGAGTGCTCTCACGAGAATTTTTTACATTAGGCCCTTGGAAACAGGTATTGGTGTGTGTTTCACATGGAGGCTGCATAAAAATCCTCGTGGTTTATAAACTTGCTTTCACTTTTTGTGGTTTGAGGCTGTCTGGGTAAAAAGTGAAGTCTGCAGGTTTGGGATATCCTTTTGTTGAGCTTTTGTGGAAATATAAATGCTGAGAAGTCATGAAGTGATAATAGCAAGGTCACATAAGCAGCCTTATCTTTCCTGTTTAGCAATTTAATAACGAACTGTATACTATTTCTCTGGGATTAACCCACTATCTCTGCCCACGGGATTGTCACTTGCAGAGTGATTCCCATGTCATTCAGTGGCCCAAACGTGGGATGGATCGCATCAGTGATTGAGGCTGTGTGTGAAATGCTCCAAACATGGTTCCATAAATCTAGAAAGTTTCTGCCTCAGCTCAATTTGTTCTATATTTAACTAAATTTGAAATGTAACAAGGAACCTTTCTTAATTTTCCCAAAACTTTTAATTATGCTTGACTTACTATTTCACACACACATGTAATTCTACTGAAAACAGTTCAGGGAGGATTGTTGATGTGGAATACATACATCTCTTAGGGGCTAAAGACTAATATTTTCACTCTAAAATGCTCTCCTGGGCCAGGAATAGTGTCAGTTTGAAGCCCTCATGGGCCTCAGACAGCCTGGGGCCTCCCGTGGTCATTCTGGGTTCCCCACCTCCTCTAGCCACAAGGTCACCAGAAGTTTCTTGATTCCCACGGTTGGTTGCCATCAGCTGAAAAGTGACTCTCCGACTCCTGTGCTGCTGCCTTCTCTCCTCCCCTGTTTTTTATATGGAAATACAAAAACATCTAGAAAATTGTGTAAACTCGGAATATTCTCATTTGTTGAAGTGGTGACTCCTTTTCTTCTTTTTCTGCCTTTTTTCTTGGTTACTTTTCCTTATTTTCTGTTCTATGTATATTTTATCTTTTTATTATCTGATGCTTATTGTTCTAATTTGTTTTCCTCCCAGCAAATCTGCAGGCTTTGTTCAGGCTGCCTCTGCTTTCGGGGAGGCCAGGACACTGTCTCATTCCCTGCTACCTTCATTCCAGGCTTGGGATTTCGGCCAGCTTCCTTTCCCTCATTGCCCGCTGCCTGAGTTTGGGTGGGCTCCTAGATGTGGGATGTTCAGCTGGCAATGTTTTTTTTCCCTCCCTCATCACACGTGGTTTCAATTTGATGGGTTTGTTTTTCAAGACTAATAGTACTGCTTTTCTACTGCAAGTAAGCCAAGAAGCTCAGGGATGAAAGGGGCTCTCCCAGGAGAGCCTGAGAGATGGCCAGAATGAGATGTGCATACGGTGTGAAAAATGCAGACAACCTCATTTGTTTCCCCGTGTAAGTCTGGCCCAAGTCCTATTCGCTGTTACACCGACAGAAGTCTCAGAAGACTCCCTGTGTCTGATTTAACATGCCACTTGGGTGGAATAGCATCCTGAAGCACCAGGGTGTCAGCCTGGCTAATTTTAGATAAGGTTTTGGTCACCCTTTCATAGGCAGCGTTTGTGGATAGATGTCACACATTTACCACTTCTTTCCTTGCCCAAACGTAACAAAGATGTTCCTCAAATGTAGCAACTAAAGCACGCACGCAGTCTTACTCTTTTTTTTTAACTAATTCCTCTGTGTTTATTGATGTCTTTTGTTTTTGCATTCTAGATCAAGATAGAGAAGGAGCTTAGCAGCCTGTACAAGAGAATGTTTGAACCTCTCCATGTGCCTCCAGAGCTCTTCCAAAGACTAACTGGACAATTCTGCAACATTCAGAGTTTAAAGACGGGTCAAGCCTATGCTGCAGAAGATAAAACATCGGTTGATGATAGGCTAAGCATCCTGCTGAAGGGGAAGTAGGTTCTGTAAAACTTGGGGACAGTCTTATGCGTTGTCTGATGGTTAAATAGATTAGAAAGTTGTTGAGCTTTTTGTTAGCTTTTTAAATGTTGCTGTTTGTAGCATGTTATGGTCTATAGCCAAATAGTCTATAGCCATAGACTATTTTGTGACACAGTTTTCAAATGACAGTGATGTCTCTTAGTGGGAGCACATTGTGCCTCCACTTGTGTGTGCAGCTGCATGGATTTTAATGGGAATTCGATTTCCGTAAGACCAAAGGCAGTGTCTTCCAGAACAAGCAAGAGATTTGTTTGAGTCTTAGATATCTAAGTCTTCTCAGTGCATTCTCAGGTTTTAAGGTTAAAAATATTGTGCATGAGGGAAGGAAAAAATATCCCTCCAGTAGACTTTAAAACAGGCCTATTGGAATTGATTCATTGCACGTGTACGTGCAAGCAGAGAGGGGCAGGTACACTGCTCAGAGGCTGACGGGACCCAGGTGAGAAAGGGTAAAATAAATGCCCATGGCCAGGCTGTAATCTTGAAGCTCTTGCTAAGTTCCGGCCAATATTTTAACCGGTTTCTGTTGATGGCAGCAGTGACATCAGGTTTCATTGTTTTTCTTTGAAGTCATTAGCTGCTCATTAGATATATGCTCTAGATATAAGGAAGAAATTTTTTATGCTGAGGGTGGTGAAACACTGGCACAGGTTGCCCAGAGAGGTGGCGGATGCCCCATCCCTGGAAACATTCCAGGTCAGGTTGGACGGGGCTCTGAGCAACCTGACCTAGTTGAAGATGTCCCTGCTCATTGCAGGGGGTTGGACTAGATGACCTTTAGAGGTCCCTTCCAACCCAAACTATTCTATGATTCTGTGATTCATTACTGCAAAGCTAGTTATCTAAAGGAAGCCTGATTCTGGTCTGGCTGTATAGCATAACCCTGCAGACCTTTTTCATTTTGAATAGCAATGTTCTGAGGATACACACCATGTCTGGCAATTCGAATTGGCTGGCAGCCTGTTCTGCTTGGAATCGGTGGAGGTTTAGGCAGAAAATAGGTTAGCTCTGGGGCTGAAATTCCAGCAGATGAACATATTTTTCCCTGTTACCTGCTGCATTACCACTGTCAATAATCATATCCAAATTTAGATTAAATTAATCAACCTCCATGACTTTAAAATGTTGTTTCGTACATTTTTATTTCCAGAATGAAGGTGTCTTATCGAGGGCATTTTCTGCATAATATTTACCCCTGTGCCTTTATAGATTCTCCTGAATTTCGATCAACGCAGATGAACCGGGGTGAAAAATTCCAGGTACACTTCGGTTTAAATGTCACTGGATATGAGCTGATGAGATCATTAAAAAACAGAGTATAAATTTGATCAACAGTGAACTACTTGACTTGCATAATTTTGCTAGCTTTCTAGTACTGGTGTTTCATGATGGACCATATCAAGAATAACTTTTAAAATGAAATGCTGCAAAACAGTATTATGACGTTGTTCACAGAGCAGTCTGGCTTTTGTTATTCTGTTCTCTTTTACTGTTTCCAAGTTTATTTTGTGTTAAGAAGTTATTCAGGACAAATAGCTTAAGAGGTAGCTTTACTGGAAAAAGAGGTTATGTGAGCAGTCTCATTGCTGGTTCAAAAACAAAAGGAAAAATAATTATTGTAATATTTGGTGTTACTAAAATGAAAGAAAAAATTCAGGCACTAGTAGTTTGAAATTGGTATTCATCTAAACGTATTAATGTTTCTGTCATTTTGAAAGTTGTTAAAGCAACATAAGCTGAAAGAGATCACAGTATTTTAAACAAAAATATTCATGCGGGGAACAGTAAGGGTATATGTCTCTAGCAGTGTAATTATGCTACTACACTAAAGGATCTACTATATTATTACTATAGCTTGTGGGAAAAAATACTATTAGAGAAGTGTTTTTTCCACATAGTACTGAAATGGCTATTTTGCTGCTTCTTACTTGTTGTTCTTTAACTGCGTATGTGTAGTAATGACTGGACAGTGGCTGACTGGGTACATCCACATGGATACCCTGGCAGAAGGGGAGGGAGGGAGAGCAATGTAGACTCTAAAATCAGTGATTGATGTCATATGTTCCAGTCAAATACGAGGCTTAACGCCAAGGAGAGAGAGTTGTCCAGACGTATTAATTTCGCAGCAGTGAGGCGTCCTGCAGCCCGGCCGCCCTCTTGGCACAGCCTATTTCTCTCATAAGCGACTGGATACAAATCGGTCCCTCTGAAGGGAAAAGGCTCATGCCTCAACTTCTGCCTGCCTTAAAAATTATTGTAGTCTGGTGTGGCGTACATCCTTCACTCGTGAGTTCTGCTTGTTACTGCCGTATAAACACTCTCAGCATTGCCATTGCAAGAGGACGCGGATTCAATCTTAAGGTCCCCACCTGCTGGCAATGCTGGCAAATTTTTTCTCAGCCTGTGTGCTTGTATTACAGACCGCGAAGTTAAAATCCATTGATACGTGACAGTTTCCCATTATTTCTTAGGCTTTATATATTTTTAATTTTGTAGGAGGTAACGTTAGCTTGTAATAGCAGAGAGCACCTGATTTCTTTGTAGATGACTGACTTTCACTTGGAAAACACGCCGTTGGGTATCACCCAGCGGTGCAGGTTTTGGTGTGCCATTGCCCTCTGCCGGCACAGGGAGATGAACCTGGCAGGTCCAGCCGCCCTGGAGAGGGTGCAAGCTCCGCTGTAACTATCGATAGCAGAATTGTCGGTAACTGAGCAAACGGAGCCTTAGCTCAACTGCTAGAAGGTGGTACTTGTGGGATCAGCAGGGCTGACATTGAAGAGAGAAAGGTGAAACTTTTTAGTGATTTTTTTTTAATTTATTTTTTTAAAACCTCTTTTATGGAGACCTTTGGATTATACCAGTTGTTCCTGTTTGGTGACAGCGACATAAAATAAAACCAAGCAACATGTAGGCCTATTGGGATGTAAGTGGTGTCATCACTGTAGGACTGACTTTATATGTAAATCTCCTCTAACGTAAATGCTTTTACAGTTTGGAACTTATGAGAGATTTTCCCCTATTATCTCCCCCCAGGTTTTCTGAAAAACAAACTGGCGATGCTTATCAGTTAAAAATATGAGGATAATAAATATCTGAGATGTTTTACATTTGTAAATATCATGTTCTAAGGGATACCAAAAAGCTTTATGACTTTAAGAGTTATTTTAACTGGAGGCACAAATAAAATGGTATCACTTATTTTAAAGCATGTTTAAATGTGCTAATTCTGAAGCATTCTTAAATGTGTTAATTCTGGGCATGTGTTTTCTCAGGTCACCATTATCGCAGACGATAACTGCAAGTTCCTGTGCTGGTCCAGGGAAAGGCTGACTTATTTTCTGGAATCTGAGCCATTTCTTTATGAGATCTTTAAGTATCTTATTGGCAAAGATATTACAAATAAACTCTATTCATTGAATGACCCAACCTTAAATGACAAGGTAAGCAACTGAAGTTTCGTTTGGGACTTTTCCTCCCACGCACGAATGTATTGTTACTTCAATTTTAAATCCTCTTAAAGCACCTTTTTTTAACCTCCTGCTATCAGCTGCTGAATTCGCACTCATTGCCTTTTAGTGCCAAAGTATGAGTCAGTGCAACATTTCTGTCAGAAGCAATATTGGTTAAAGTTAGCACGGTCATGTGCAAGACGGATGAATAACTGAGATTCAGAACTGATCGGCTAGCGCAAATATATCTAGCCAACTAGTAGACGTGATGGCCGGTAGCTAAAAAGGTGCTTCTCCCTGGATATCCTTTCTCATTAACAAATGGGTGCCTTTGTACAAAGAAGCTTCAGGGTTTTTTCTTAAAGGATTTGCTTGCTGGGGTCAAACAACTGGGTAATACTGATTGCCAAGAAGAATAATTTTAACATGTGTTTGAGGGTTGCAAATACAAATAAAAAAAAGGACTGTTAGGTTGATAACAATGTAGTTAGTGGAAGGAGGCATGAAATACATACATATAAAACATTCAGTGGACCGAATATAACTCATTCTTCTTTGCATGTAGAGGGAGTGTGTTTTAGGTGTCACGGTAAGCGGTTGGGGTGTAGTCATGGATATATTGATTATCTTGTTTTACTTTCATTTTGTCTCCTTACTTAGTTACATGGCTTTTCAAGATTTGGATGGTAACTCGGCTGCTGGTGGATTTTTTATTATTTATGTAGTGGCCGTAGGGTTCTCATATGTAATTTATTTGAAGAACTTTCACCATCATTTATGAAAAGCTTTATGATTTCATAATACAAAATAATAATTTTCATATTCTGTATTGATTTAACTCAGAGCAAAAATCCTCCTCATCAGCTTGTCCATAAATATCTCATATATAGGTTAAATAGTTACTTCTGCAAAGTTGTGAATTTACTGGAAAAGGATCCAAAAGGAATGACTGCCACTGCTACTATACCACAGACATCAGCAGGCTTCACCTGTAATGTCTTTATGGCTAATTAGACATCGTAAGTTTTCTCACTGTTTATACTGGCTACAGAAAGAGAAGAGAAAGAATTGCTGGAGAAACAATTTGATAGCAATAAAGCACTGCTTATTCTGCTGTCTGGTCAATGAACTAGAGGATTACACTGTCTTGCAATCAGATCCTCAGAACTATTTCGGATCGCTGTTTTCATCTTACTAATGCAGTAAGATAAAAGTGATCTAGCAGGAATGTACCATCTATAAAATACATCTTATGAAGTGTGTGGTTAAAGCTGCTTTTTTTTTTTTTTCTTTTAAATAAATAAGAATTACAGGGGAATGTTCTGTAATAAAATCCGTATCTACATAGACAGTAAGTAATTTCTGGAGTATGGTGTCTGAAAGGAACATGTAGCGACGTGCCTCCTGTGTGTGCATTCAGACTGCCTCTCCTGGGAGACTGCTGTTCTCCACGCTCCGTCTCACCTTGCCTTTTTTTTTCTCTTTTATCTTTTTTGCCCTCTTTTTTCCTCTTTCTTCTTTTTCCTTTTTTTTTATGGTTTTCCTTTTTCTCTTTTTTTCTCTTTTCTATTCTCTATTTTGTTTTCCTCTTTTCTTTCCTCTTTCCTTCCCTCATTTTCTTTTTTTACACATGGATGACAGCATTAGGGTGTCATGCCTAATATACAAAGTCATCTGCAACAAACTTGTGCTGATGACTTCTGGCACTGTAGAGCTTCAGCAGTAGTATAAATTTTTCTTGAAATGGATGTGTACTAAAATACTCATTGTAAGGTTGTAACTGATTGTTTTTAAGTGAAGGGTCCTTATCACACCTTCTAAGTATTAAAAAAACCCCACCAAACTTTGCCCCTCCTTTGACTTAACATCTGCGCACTTTTATAAAAATAACAGCACAAGCATTTGTCATCAGTGCATTCATTTTAGGCTTCCTTGCGAGGGTAGTGAGCTCCCCCAGCTTCTGCCTCCTCCCTTCTAATCCTCTTGTTGTGTTGCCGCCCCAGGTATTGCTGTTGTTGGATGGCGGTCCTTGCTGTTTGAAAGGTTTATTTGGATTAGCGCTGTGTTGTATGTGCACAGCCTGGAAACTCAAATGGATGTCCAACCGGTGGGGATAGGCGAGATCGAGGCTGAAAGGGACTTTCTATTTCTGTACTTAACCTGTCTATATTTCCCACTGCATGGTTCAAGTATAGCTATATAATGTACGGACGAGTCAGTATGAACAGAACAGTTCCATTTAACTTTATTCCAGCTAATAACAGTTTTGACATTTCTATTTGCCACTTCGTTTAACGCAGAGTATATAGTTCACTCGCCATCCTAAAATCATACACAGATATGTAAATCTGGCCTCACAATTTTATGTATATTTCTTAATTAAATGATATTTTCATTTTAACTTGAGTTTGTACCAAGTCTTTAGTGAAAATAGTCACATGAATTTAAGATTATTGTAACTGTTTTATCACAGTAACTTTTGAAAATGTATGTTATAAAAATTAAGAGTGAGCATTTGGTTAATTTGTAGTACCTTTTTATTCTTCCTCAAATGAAAATCCTGTTGCACAAGCCCTTCCTACGTAACGCAGGACAAGAACTGTCTGTCAAGTAAATTCTCCTTCATTTCCCCGCTGCCAGCACCCTATGGGCATGTCACTTCTCGCAGGCTTCATTGTCAAATACACATATTATTGGTGTCTTTAATGGTTTTTAGCTGGTGACAATCTCAACAGAAAATTTTGTAGTAGACTTCCGTACATAGGGGACATACAAGAGAACAACTAAACCAAATCCAGTACAGATTATTCATAATCGAGGTGGTAGTAAGAAGATAAGAATATCAGTTCATTGCGTGTTGGAAAACAGAAAAGTATCCATTTATTTGTGAGGAACCTTGTGATTTTCTCCTACCTAAGGAGATTTTTCACCACTGTTGGGAAAACAATCGTTCCTCTCTGCATGAAATAGGATGCTAATTCCAGACCAAGTTCAGTAAAGTGGAGTTACCCATTATGCTTTTGTCATTGATTACTACCTTTCACATACACCTAAAATAGCATTCTGACTTGCAGTAATACTTAACAAGGTACAATGTATGGTTTCATATAAATGTTACAGTACAAAGACTTCTCAGGAAGACTACTCAAAGCAAAGGGAAGCTCCTAAGACCATTTGACAGGCAGAGGATAATGTTCACATGATGCATTTAATCTGTCTTCAGTAAAATCAAGAGCCAAATGATCATCTACTAGGAAGGAATGACATTTGCCATTTTCTAACATGATGAAATGAAAAGCCAGGAAAGTGAAGAAGTTTCTGTTAAGATTTAAATTGCTAAACTCTGTATGTAGCATGCTGTTTTGTTTAGCAAAGAGGACCAGGCTCATCATAAAGGCTGTATTTAATTGCAGAGCATCATACCTGAATAATGAATTACCAAATAATAAAAATCAACCTTTCTGTAGGGAAATATATTAAAAGTCCAATGCAAAACAGAATTAAAATTTAATAATTAATCTGAGGTTTCATGCTTGTCAGTGTTCTAATTCCAATATATCACTGGCATCTTCTATTTTCATTTAAATCAATTAATACTGCATAGAATCTTCTGCTCTAACCAGCTTCTTCGTTCATGAATAGTCATAGCTGAGACCAGAGCATCTACTGCAGAGGAAATAGTTATTTTCCATTTTTATTTTAATTTACTTGATACCTTTTTTAAAATAATAATTATATATTTGTTTTAGGCTTCAAAAAAGATTGATCGACAGCCTAGTCTTTGCTCACAGCTCTCTGTGATGCAGATGAGAAACAGTATGGCCAGTACCAGTGACAGTGAGGATGGCTTGCAGATGTTTCTTCGCGGGACTTCCTCTGCATCCTCTCTTCGTGAGTGCTCAAAATAGTTCATGCCAGTTTTGAACGCAACTTGGTTGATCATTAGAGATGACTGTAGAACTCCTGTTGTCTTCAGTGAGAGCAGACTGTAGCTTTTTGGATGCTGCTGTACATCAACCAAGTGGAGGGACCTAACTGTAGGGAATTCCTAAGATGCATAAGGCTTTGTATGCTAACTGAAGCTACCTCATGCAGATACTGGCAAAAAACCAGCCCGTATTGTAATAATTTTTGGCGTAACGTGAATGTGTAGGCATAATATGGAATGTTTATAGCAATGGGGCAAAACTGTGAATGTACAATGCCTGTCACAGTAGTATCTCCTTTGGTCTGTGACTGGTGCTTGTAGAAATTAAAAACCTTTAATTTGAACCTTTTGTTCAAAGCTTTTGAACAAAAAACGCAGAAGATGCTGAATTTTCTCATTTGGCATAAGCTGTTAGTTTAACAGAAATTAAAAGGATCATACAGGATTATTTATTTTTATTTGGGAAATATTATTCTTTAGTAATTAGAATTCAAATATATGAGGAAAAAAATCACTGCCAGTTATTTATTATGGTTAAACTCTCTGCTAAGAAGAGAAAGTGATTTAAAGTATTTGCACTTTCCCATTTAATTATCTGTTCCCCATTGTGTTCCTCAGAGTTCTCACCCAGGAGCTCCTTCAGATTTGGAGGGCCTATCTGTTTTCAGTCCTTAACATTGGTATAGTCTGCATGCCCAGATAGATGGGAGCAAAAGCCCTGCCAGTGTTTCACCCTATTAGAACGTCGAGGGTGACAGCTAGGATATAGTTTGATGAAAATTCTGGCATTGTTTTCTTTATTTCTCCTCTGTTCCCTGAAAGGACATTTAGAATCACAGAACAGTTGAGGTTGGAAGGAACCTCTGGAGATCGTCTAGCCCAACCCCATGTTTAAAGCAGGGTCAACTAGAGCAGGTTACTCAGGGCCACGTCCAGTCAAGCTTTGAATATTTCCAAGGTGGAAGATTTCACAGCCTCTTTGGGCAACCTGTTCTAGGGCCTTACCTCCCTCACGGTGAAAAAGATTTCCCTTATTGCAACTCATGACTGTTGTCCTTTGTTCTTTAGTGCATGCCTCCGAGAAGAGTCTGGCTCTGTCTTATTTATACCCTTCCATTAGGTAGCTGAAGACAACAGTAAGATCCCCTGAGAACCTTCTGTTCATAAGGCTGAACACACCCAGTTCTTGCAGCCTCTCCGTGTACGTCATGTGCTCCAGCCCCTGACCATCTTGGTTGCTCTTCACTGCACTCACTCCAGTATGTCCATGTCTGTCTTGTACGGGGAAGCCCAAAACTGGATACAGCACTCCAGATCCTGTCTCACAAGTGCCAAATAGAGGGGGTTAATCTCTTTCATTGACCTGCTGGCTGTGCTCTTGCTAATATGGCCCAATATATGGATGGCCTTCTTCACTGCAGGGGCACTCTGCTGACTCACATTCCATTTTGTGTCCACCAGGACCTCCAGGTCTGTTTCTGCAAAGCTGCTTTCCAACCAGTTGATGCCCAGTCTGTACTGCTGTGTAGGTTTCTTGTGTCCCAGGTGCAGGAATTTGCCTTTGTTGAACTTCATGTGGTTTCTGTCAGTTCTTTTCTCCAGCCTCTGAAGGCCCGTTCTGACTAGCCGTCCTACCCTCTGGCCTATCAACAGTTTCCCTCACTACTTGGCTGTTGTCTATGAATTTGGTGGGAGTGCACTCCATCCCATCATCCAGGTCATTAATATATTGAACGTTATAGGCCTTGGTATTGGCCCTCGAGGGACACCACTGGTAGCCAACTGCCAGCTGGGTTTTGTACTGCTGTTCACCACCCTGTGAACTCAGCAGTCCAGCAAATTTTTCACCCAAGCTGTAGTCCATGTATCTGGTCCATTTCTCACCCATTTGGCTAGAAGGATTCTATGGCAGGCTGTAGAGGGCCATGCTACAGTCCAGGTAAACAACATCCACTGTACCCCCTTCATCCACAGAGCCCATCATCTCACCACAGAAGGCAGTCAGACTGGTCAGGCACAATCTGCCCATGGTACGTTCGTGTTGGCTGTTCTCAGTCACCTTCCCGTCCTCTGTGTGCTTGAACATGGCTTCAAGGAAGGCAGACTCCATAATCTTCCTGGGGACTGAGGTTAGGCTGATAGGCCAGTAGTTCCCTGGGTGCTTCTCCTTGCCCTCCTTGAAAATGGCCATGACATTGGCCTTTTTTTCTCTCCCCTGACTGCCATGACCTTTCCAAGATGATAGAGCGGGCTCTTGCGATTGCTTCAGCCAACCCTCAGCACACTTGGATGCAGCCCATGTGATTCCACAGTCGTGTGTTTGCCCTGTTGACTTAAGTGGTCCCTAACTCAGTCCAGCTTTCCTGTAAGTCAAGTATCACCCTCCCAGTGTCTACCACTAGACTCGGAGACCTGGGAGGCCTCAAGACAAACCTGTAAAGTAAAAATGGAATCAAAAAAGCTATTGAATATCTCAGCCTTTTCCATGTCCCTAGGTCCTGTGCCCCACTGAGCCATGACCTCACAGTTTCCCTGGTCTTCCTTTTGTTGCCGATGTATTTGTAGAAGCCCTTCTTGTTGCCCTTCACTAGATCCAGGTCCACCTGAGCTTTGGCTTTCCTAATTCCATCCCTGCATGCTTGGGCCATGTTTCTGTATTCCCGCCAAGCAGCTCATCCCTGCTTCCACTTCATGTGTGTGTGTTTGAGCTCTGTCAGGACTTTCCTGTTCATCTATGCCAGCCTTCTACCACGCGTGCTCAACTTTCTGTACACTGGAATGGACTGTCCTTGTGTTTTGACAAAGGTGTCCTTGAAGATCAACTGTCTGTCCTTGGGTCCCTTTGCCCTTGCGGGCCATGTCCCATGGGTTCCTGTCAAGTAGATCCCTAAGCAAGCCAGAGTCCCCTGTCCTCAGGTCCATGGTTGTAACTCTACTATTTGTCTTGCACACTTCTCAGTATCTTAAATTCCACCAGCTCCTGGACACTGCAGCCAAGGTTACCATCAGCCTTCAGCTCCCTGATGAGTTCTTCCTTGTTCATCAGTGACAGGTCCAGCAGAGCCCCTCCCCTAGTCGGCTCATCGATCACTTGTGTGAAGAAATTGTCTTCAATTCTACGCTCTCCAGAAATCTCCTGGACTGCTTGCTCCCAGCCCTGTTGACTTTCCACCAGATACTGGGGTGGTTAAAGTTCCCCACGAGTACCAAGGCCTGCGATCATGAGGCTTCATCCAGTTGTCTAAAGAAGGCTTCCATCTACTTGCTCTTCTTGATCAGGCAGCCTGTATCAGATACTTGCCATGAAGTCTCCTGTGTTGGTCTGTTCTCTGGTCTTTACCCATAAGCTCTCGACTGGCTTTTCACCTGTTCTACGGCAAAGCTCCATGAAATTGAAGCCACTCCTTTGCATAGAGCGCCCTTGGACAAATTTGCACACTAAGAAGCCTGGAAGAAATTGTAAAAATGTGTTTGTGCAATTAGCTAGAATTAAAATTCTCTTTCAGGCTTAGCAGCAAAACACTTACACCAGTATTTCAGCTTTGGGAGAAAGTAATCTGAACGCATGACATGTTCAACTGTAATTACGTTAATCCCTAAGATGGATCCATGCTTAACGCACACTTGATAAATACACTTTCCTCTGTTGTACTTTTCCTTGGTTTGTGTACTGTATTTTCTGGTGTATATTTTGCACTTTCCCCAAAAGAGAGGTTTAAATGTCTTTTATGTTCCAAAATTGCTCAGTCCAACAGTGGCTGGTGTAGTTGATACTGCCACTGCCACCACCCCATTGGCAACAGTAGGTGTGGCGGCAGCCTCCCGAGTCCAATACTTCCTTACTTTTGGGGAGGCAGGGGGGTTACCCATACAGCAGTGTATCATACACCTCGGGAAACACCGTCCTTTATTTCTCCTTTGCGTTTTGATTAATGCAGAATTTCTGACTTCTATAGAAGGTTGAAAAAAATTCTTGATGAAAGGTTATTTATCTCACTAAACTGTAACGCTTCAATCTTTCTTTTTGCCAAAATAGCTTGTTAGTTATTCCTGGGTACTGTGATTGCCAATGAGGGGTTTGCTACCAAGGTGAGCTCTGCTTAAAGATTTGTATTCAACGTGGATTGTGGCTATGTATGTACTTTTTCTCAGATCACAGGGCAAACTGAACAAAAAAGCTGCCATTTGCCTTCCCACTGCTGTGTTTTCAAAAACCTTCTCCAGGGAGCTCTCAGTGCAGCAGTCAGTCTTTTTTTTTTTTTTGGTCTGTTTTTTAAGATTCGGTATGAGGTACGTGCTGAGGCATACTGTCCCAGTGCTGTTCCCCTGGATCCTCCTTCTGCAATCATACATTTGTTTATTAAAAAAAACCAAAACAAAACCCCAAAACCAAACCCAGAAGATTTAGTGAGGAACGACAAACTTTTGTTTTTTTTATTTTAAAAAAATTTAAAATTTAATTTTAAAAAAATTAGAATAAGATATTAATAAGAGAAACTTATCTGTACAGGAGCTCTACAGGAATACTGTCTTGTCATTGCTAGGGTATCGATTGTTGTGTGGACAAAAGCTTCCCATTACAAATACGATATTTGGCTACTACAATACAAATAAGTTTTATTCTCCTAATTTCCATATTCTTGAAAAATTGAGCATTTATATTTTTGCATAATCCAAACTTTTTAAATTATGCTTTTATCTGTGCTACAATTGTCTTTGACTCATTTTCTCAAGAAATCGATATAAAGCTTTTTTCAGTGTTTAGTAGTGAAAGAGTAAAAAATACTAATTAGTAGATCCCAAACTACGCTTACTAACAAAGCTGTGTTTTGAATTTAATTAACTAAGAAACCCAACTAACTGTTTGCTTTTATATTAAGGAAATAACCAACAAGAGTTCTATAATGCTTACGGAGTGAGTCGTTTGCAGCATGATGTTTTCTGTTGATAACATCACATTAACTCAGCAAGCATCCTCAAAAAGGTATTAAAGTGGGATTTGTTTTTCACGTGGTACTTGTGCTTGACATCCATGATCCATCTGTATGTAGTTTATTAGTAAATGAAATCGATGCATCCCTTTTTCCAAAATTTGAGTTAAGCAGAAATAGTTCAACCTGATTACAAGGGTAGCTTCAGCTAACTTTCTGTCCTTTAAAAAACATTTTGGTATTAGCTTCTATTCAATAATTCTATTGCTTGATAGTCATTTGTACACTTATTAGTGATACAGTCTCTTTTTCTATGCTGCTTGTTTTAGATCACTCAGATTTGCTGGTCTATGAATCTGTATTTGCAAACTTCTAAGCTAAGCAGGAATGTAGAAAGGTTTTGTTTTGGTAATGCTTTTATTGATATTATCTCGTTACATGTGCTCCTGATGTTATATCCAGCTTGTGGTTAAAATCAGGATTGGATTTCATGGGAAATGCCATTTTAATAGGCTTTTGGGCTTAGGTCCTCGAGAGAGGGCAACAGAGTAGTGTATGGAAGGCCTGGGTTCGAGGTCTGACTCAGTTTCTTGAACATCTGTCCGACACTGGATAGAGGCATCAGTAGACAAGTTTTTTTGTATTTGGAGAAAATAAGGGCATGTCTTTGAACCAAACAACTTGACAGTATTAGACTCAATATTGGATCCTGTTCAACAGACTTAAGGCTCCTTACTTCTGATTTCTGGAGAGAACTGAGCACTTTTAAACAAAAGAGAACTAGTCTAAAAATGCTACTAAACTGGTAATAAAAAAAGAAGTGCTTAACAATTCCAGTATTTAAAAATGTGTGCGAATAACCCTTTATTATGGTAGGTTTTGAATGTTAAAAGAAAATACTAATACATTGTTAACATAAAAAGTTCTAAAAAGCTAATTCCGAACAGTGTTTGTGTGATGTGACTTAAAAATGCAGTAATACATAACCCGCTGGTCTTGCCTGTAGCTGTATTTTGTTCTCTGCGTGTAACATATGCAGCACAAAGGAGTCCTTCTTCATAAATAGGCTTCCTTAGCAGAGCACTTCACTGTATATCTGATAAACTTTTTTTAAAGTAATAAGAATAGCCCTGCAATAAGAGTATGTTATGGCTATCAGTATTTTTTTCAAGAAAAATTTAATTTTTAGCTTGTATACAGATGATCTGTCAGACAGGACCGCTACCTCTTTCTCTTTTCTTCTAAAATGGTATTTCAAAGTTTTCCCTACTCTTTTTGGTCATCATATTGTAGCTGTTTACAACCTTGTACCATTGTGGTGGTTTAACTCTAGAAGAGGGTACTGAGAGAAAAAAAATGTCTAAGTGCAGATGCAATTTCAGAATGGACAATGAGAAATAAACCTGTTTGGTTGATGTCAAAGGAGCTCTCTGGTTTAACCCTCATGCTGAAAATTTAACTACAATAGAGGTAGTTTGCAGCAGTAACTTGCACAAAAACTCCATTTAATGTCTTACCAGCAATGGCTGTGGTGTGGGCTCCACTTTGGCAAGCTCTATGAGTTGCTACTTTTCTAAAAGATTGTCTTGGAGCAATGAAATCATTGTCAGCCAAAAGTTACGTGGCCTTCACCTGTTAATCTTGTTTTCTCTGTGGTTGTTTATGGGGGTATTATATTTTCCGTAAGTTTTACGTTATTGTGCTTTTAAGGCTGTTAGGGCTGTGACCATGTATCCACCTGAGGTTTGCCCAGTACAAAAACGAGGAGTTTTTTCACAGCTGAGGCAAATGTACGTACCTTTTGTACTCTGGGCAGCCATTCACATCGTCGTTTGTGGAGACGAATTAGTGGCTGAGTGTAATGGTGAGAAAACGATCGCTAGGGACACAGCGTCGGGCACCTCACGCACTCAGGATTTGCACTGAATTTGAGGAGAATACTGTGCCTGTGGCCGGCCGCAGGGTTTGAACCTCGGAGGCATGGCTGGTTCCTAGCAGCGTGGTGTCCCACGTCTAGGGTTTCCTGATGCCTGTGGCCAAATAACAAAGAAACCTTCACTTACAAAATCCTCTCATGAGGGAATTAGGACAGGATCATCAGACTGTGTACACTTTGTCACAAATAGGTGTATGTAGCAGGTATGTGCTGTTATATTAATTGGTAATTTCTTTGTAACTGTGGCAGGCCCGGGCCGGACGTCTCCCTACCTGAGAACTTCGGCAAAAATGAAGCCAATAGAAGAAAGTGTTGAGGATGACGTCTTTGAAGCACCATCTGCTGATAAGCTTGAACTCCAGCGGCTGCCTTAAACAGATGTGTCCTCAGGCGTATCGGAGCTTGTACAAGGCTCCACTGCAAGAGGAAGAAGCTGAATTTGGGAGGAATCTGAAAACTAAAACCACCTCTCTGTGTTTGATTTACCACAGCATATGTCAGTGGCTTCTAGATGGAAATGTCACATTTTATTTTACTTCTAAATAAAATAAAATAAATAAAACCCAAAAACTTTCATGGGTTTTGTTTTCTGGACATGGGTATTTGCTTTATTTCTACTTTGACTCTTGCCATCGTAAATTTAGTATTAAGTGGCTGACTAGGCTGAAATTTCTGGAGACTTACTTGGTGGAGAACATCCCCAGTTTCATTTCCGTAAGTTTCTTAGAAGCCTGTATCTTAGTGCTTTTCAGTGGGAGGTTTTGAAACTATGTTCCAAAGCCATGTTGCTGTTGTGAGAGTCTCATGTGAAATACACACGCTCTTCTGCACCTTCTGGTAGGTATTTGCTCCTAATTCTGGCATTTCCCAACCTGACTGCTTGACTCTGCAATTGTCATAACGACTTCAATTTTTCTTGGCCAAATATTTAAATTTAATGTGGCCTTTCCAACCTTAACTTTTTCTTCTTTAGGTAGCTGTATTACACCGAAGTCTATGCTTTTCCTTAGTCTTATCCATGGAGTGATTGAGCTGTTCTGGATTAACCTTTCCACACACCAATAGGTGAGGTACAAATGACACTTGATGTAGGAAATTCAGTTCAAACCTCAAAACTGGGTAGCTGCAAGTACAGTAAAGCAGAGCCTCATAATGGGAGGCGTTGGGAAGCCTTTATAAGAGGCACTTGCAGCAGTCCTGTCTGTGGCATGTGGAGACACGTAGATGGTAGCTGTCCTTCTGTGCTTTGACAATTCTTGAAAATTGTTATGCAACAAATAGTATATTTTAAGTAAACATAACAGAAAACAGATACTATTCCTTTTATTGAATTGCACAAAACTGCTACACACAATAATAGAAGTTTGGTGTAAACTCTCAAGCAGTCAGAGGTGTCGGGGTCTGGGTTTTGCTGGTTTGTGTCATTCCATTTTATTTCTGAAATTTACCCTGACAAAGCATCCTTGAATCAGCCTGCATCTGAGTTATATAACCCATTTACTCCCTCATCAAAAGCTTGTGCAATATCAAAATGCGCAGTTAAACAATTGGAAGTTTGACCCGCATTGTCAGCGTTCCTGCTTCTGTGAATTTAAATCCAGTGTTTAATATTGCATCAGTATGTCTTGTGGGTCGGTCAGTTTTGCATTATTAAAAATGTCGCAGTGAGGTGAGACATACTTACTGATTTGTGTTAATAGATGTAAAATATCTTTATGCCACACATGCAAAAGAGAACACATTGGCTTCTGTTGGAGTTGATGTAGTTTATCATCTAAATCTGATTTCATGTTCTGAAAGTCTTCGTAGGTAGAAAATACAAAGTCCTCCTGCAGCTGTTATAACTTATGCACAAGTGTTAGTTGGAACAGCTTTTAAAACCACTGGTTTGATAAGCCCAAATGATAGGTAAGATCTGTTGCGAGTCTACTGGGGTACAACTGTGATTCAGCAACTAAAACATGAATGCGTATTTAAAATTCTACCACATTTTTAGTAGCTGACTGTCAAATACTAGCCACTGAACAGATTACACCATGAGCAAAAATACAGTAGACAACAAGAAAAAATATATTAGAAAAATATGAAACATTCTCTATGCAATAAAATGCAAGCCAAAGGAGAAATATGTATCCTCATAACTCCATCAACTACTTGGTGTAAAGCTGTGAACTTGTTTGAGTTTTCTGATGTCCTGTTTCTTTTAATAAAAAGAAGAATACCTGCAAAACATTTCAATAGGATAAATTATAGGAATATAGACTTATTTAGGTTTAGACCTCTGCAGGTCATCTGATCCAGCCTCCTGCTCAAAGCAGGGTCGACTTCCAAATGAGTGGAAATGTTATAATGATGGAGACAAAAATAATAACAAGTGCTGTTACAAGAACATGTCTACGAGTGAGGATCATATGTCTAAAACGCTTACCTTCCTTTTGGATTGCAACACAGGCAGATTTTGTAAATAAAACCATGCTGTATATTTTTGCAGGTTTTACAAAAGCTGTTCCGAGTAGTTGATTATCAAGCCATGTAAGTAACGCGATGGTGAGAGACTCGCAGATTGGGGGGTGAGGGCTTCCTTGCTCCCGGCAGCAGTTTCAAGCTCTGCGTAAGAAGTGACATTTTACTCCCATTCCAGATAAAACGATCCCTGTGGATAAAACATGCCAGTCAGAAGTCCTAGTGGTTAGGACTAAAAAAATCACTTAACAAACTCATTTGACCATGCTGAAAATATGCAAAAAGCCTCTCCTCCTTCCTGGATTACAAACAGAAGAACCTTTATACATAGGAAGCAAGTGCATCATTGGTTCAATGTCTCAAGGACAGTGGCTGTATCTCCGAGGTTGCCTCTTGGCTACTGGGAAGGTGAGAGAGGAAATGGGAATTATTTTACTTACGAGGAGATACAGGGAGCCATGTCCTTGTCCTGATGTAATTTTCTCTAACTTCTGCTGGTTTTCAGACTCCCTTGAAGAGGAAAACTGAGCTGGTGGAATAGAACTCATGCAGTTCAGCAAGTAACAAGAAAAGCAGAGTGGCTGAAATAAAAAAAGTAGTTTCCTTTCTTCTTCTCTCTCCAGCAGAATGATTTCTTATGTATTGTTATAAATTCAAGCAATATTCAATGCCTGGAGATACTGCATCTCCTGAACAGAATTTGTCTTAAAAATCAGGGAGGCTCTGCAGGAGCAGAGCTCTGCATACCAGTTGCGTATCCCAGCCTCAGGACCATAAACTATTGTCTGCTGGGAACAAGAACCCAGTCGTCTTTATGCCTGCAAAGCAGCACACGTGCTAAGGATACTACAGCAATAACACTGCAAATTGATAAATAACTGTGTTAGTCTACTGGAAACAATACATTTTATTACCTAAAAATAAGTAACTGGAAATTTTAAAATTCCTGACGAATGGATAAAATGAACAGCAAGTAAGTTCACTTGATAAACACAACTTGCAGAGTCTGTTTACCTCTGTTCCTGTTGTTTCAAATAGAGTTGTTATGGAGACAACAGAAGTTAAAGTAGACTGTAGCCTGCTTTTCTGGATTGAATGAGGCACCCCTTTTCATGGCTGTTGCAGAAGGTGAGGAAAAGCATGCTGTAATAATTCAGATTTAGAGGAGGAGTGTTTGTGTGCGTGGGCAGAGGACGGGCTGCAAACCCATTGGTAGCTCATTTCAAGGTGTGACTAGTAAATCAAACAAAAAACAACATATACTTTTAAATCATAACATCATGTTCTGTTGGTCATGACTTCTACTACGCAGCAGATGTGGATTGTACTAGCAAATAGTGGTTTTTACTAACCGGAATGCCTGTGGGGAAAAAAAAGGTACTTCATCAAAATGTATTTTTTATAATTTTTTCAAGAATTCTGTGATTTCGGTGCATTTATATAACTACAGTAAAAAACGTATTGAGTACCATGTTTGTCAGGGAGACTGAACTAAAAGGTGTTAATCGGCTGTATCAAGAATTGTCTTGGAGATTCATTTCAGGCTCTGTCCTGCTCTCATCAGCGAAGCGCTGTTTGTCTTGCTCTTAAATCGTGTGGAACTTCACGCGGAGTTGACCCAGCGTCTCTTCAGCTGTAACTCATGCGCACAGGAGCTTGCGTACTCCTACCCCAGGAGGTAAATCCACTTTGAAGAAATTGTCCAAAGCTTGAAAAAGCTAATTTGGGCATTTAGAAGAGGATTCAGAAAATCAGTTGTAGCCCAGCGCTTGGGAAGTCAGGCATGTAAAAAATGCTCCAGCTGCGGAGCTGGAGAACCTCTAGACCTTGGTTAACGTAAAGAAAGGTGCTAGTCACTACCCGCAGCACGTTTCTACAGGCTGAAAAACAACTCTCGGGTTCTACTCCGTGATGGATATTTGCAGTAAATAGGAAGCTTAGAACAGGCCGATTCAATGGTCAAAACAATTTCAATAATATGAATGTAGTTTAGATAAGACTATTTTTTTAAATGGTCGTTTTATAAACGAACCCAATGTATTTAAATTAAAAAAAGATTAATGTCTTGGACTGGTATGCAAATACTAAATACTTAATTTTTTTCCTATATTATTTCCCTTTAGGAAATAAGTACAACTGAATTATAATCTCCTTATGGAAAATAGGCTACTTCATTTGATATATGCATTAGAAAGCAAAACAAAGATCTAACAAAAGAGGCACTTCAGTAAAAAAAATGAGAGTCATATAGTAATATATATAACTGATACAGTTAAAAGGCAAGGGCTCGGTTCTTCAGTAAATTTCTGGCGTCTCGGTAGAGTCAAAAGTAAAGACTCAGAAAGTATCTTCATATGCGGAAAGCAGCAGTTTCATGAGCAACATTGTGCACGATAGGCTGTCACAGCAACATTCACTGATCGTTTGGATGGAGTTTCTGGAAGTGAAATTGTAGTGACACATTCTAACGTTATTACTGGAATCACAGCAACAGTTACTTTCATTATTGTTTCAGAAAGGTAGTCATAGGAAGTGCCTTGCAGTAAAATGTTGTTTTTCCTTCTCTCATGCGATGTTGGTCGCAGCTGCTTCTGATTAAAGGGGAATGGGTTGTCAGTACTTAAGGGATTAATAAGAGAAGACAAACCATCTTAATTAATTAGCCCTGACATTTCAACTTCCTGAGAGCACGATGATGATAATATGAGAGTCACCAGAGAGTGCAGAGAGGCAATACGAAAGCAGAAGTTGCAGGATCGCTCAGTATTGATTGCAGTACAGCCCCTATACTTTTTTTCAAAAAGAGCACTGCAGAGTGGCTCGACAGCGTGGCAAAAGTTGATGGGCTCTTGTTGGGCCATTTAACAGAACAAGTTGCTTTTCAGTTGATAAAGTTGTTGTGACTACAGGTAGAATAAAGCATTTTCAGTGAGCTGAAATATCAGCCGAATTTTAGTTCACAAGAACATTTATTTAGCACTTAATGAACATAAAATAAGGTACAAATCTAAGTATACAGCTATGCCATGCCATGCCATGCCATGCCTGTATGTTTGCTAAATACTTCTAGAAGCCTGAGAGCACCTGCTTTCTTTTCCAGAAACCTCTTTAAGACCTGCAAGTCAGAGCTCGAGTAGAAATTAGGGCTTTGCACAGGGATGGACGTAAGTTATCCAGATACCTACTGTAGCTACCAGATGCCTCAAATGAATACAGTCCAGTCACTGCAATTTACCGTACTTGAATTCCTCCTTAGCTTTCTCCTGGGGGATTAATATCTGTTATGGCCACATCCTGATTTCCTGTGCAAAGTGCCTTTGGGAGAACAATTCCCCGTCATCCTTTGTAGCAAAGAACAGATCAAAAGCAATGCCTCTTGACATGCATCCACTTGTATGCTACTGCATCAATACTGTTGTGTTCACTGCTACTCAGTGCTCTATTCTGTTTCAGAAAACTGAGGAATTTAATAATAGTGTAGACATCGTCTGCCAAAATACTGTGAAGAAATATGAATCTTCTAAGCTTTTAAATGCTGAAGAAAGCATGCTCTCCTTCAGTTGTTTTAAAATAATTTCCCTGATCACACCACCTTCTGGAGTTTTACATTGTACTTGGGCTTCCTTCCAAATGATGTAAAACACACAAGCAGCAGGCAAAATGGCTTATGATGAAGGGATGAAGAAAAACTGGTAGTATATAAAATGCTCTAACAGCATGAAAACACATTTCTGTTCTTATTCCAGTCATGTGGAGATGCCTTAAGATGACAGGTTTGTCTAGATAAAGGAAAACCTGGCCATCTATCTGATTGCAGTTGCTCAGACTGGGAAGGTTCATATACCACAGAGGTTCATGTAAATGGGAAAAGGGTGAGAATCAGCCCTAATGTGGGTGTTGCTAAACACAAACCAATCCTCCATTTTTTTCACTTTACTAACTTGTGCTTGCTACACAAACAAGTTACTATAGCATAAGAACATGGATTTCTCTTTCTAGTAGACCCCCAGCTGCCAACCTGACCTGCTTGCTGGGCGCTCAGATGTAGGACATTGTGGAGAGTTGCCAAGGTGGACAGGTCCCATGTCTCTCTTGTACTGAGGAGCCCAGAACTGGGCACAGTACTCCAGGTGTGGCCTCACCAGTGCTGAATGGAGGGGAAGGATCACCTCCCTCGACCTGCTGGCAACAGGTTCCTGAGGGCTGGAAGAAAGCAAATCTCAGTCCTAGCTACAAGAAGGGCAAGAAGGAGGATCTGGGGAACTCCAGACTCATCAGCCTCACCTCAGTTCCTGGGAAGGGGATGGAGCGGATAATCCTGGAAACAATTTCCAAACATTAAGGACAAGAATTTGTTTGGGAGTGGCCAATATGAATTTATGAAAATGAAATCCTTTTTAACCAACCTCATGGCCTATAGTGAACTGACTGGTTTGGTGGATGAGGGGAGAGCAGTGGATGTTGTTTATCTTGACTTTAGCAAGACTGTCGACCCGGTCTGCCATAACATCATCACAAACAAACTGATGAAATATGGGCTACATAAGCGGACAGTGAGGTGGACTGAAAACCATCTGTCAGGCTCAGAGGGGTTGTGATGGTGGCCAGGCACTAGTGGAGTACCTCTAGAGTCAATGGCAGAGTCAATAGTGTTTAATATCTTCATTAGTGACCTGGATGATGGGACAGCATGCACCCTCAACAAGCCGGTTGTGCTGCTGTTCAGAGACCTGCATAGGCTGGAGAAATGGGCCAACAGGGATCTCCTAAGTTTCACAAAGAGAAGTGCATAGTCCTGCACTTGGGGAGGAACAACCCCATGCACCAGCACATGCTGGGAGCCAACCAGCTGGACAACACCTTTGCAGAAAAGGATCTGGGGGTCCTAGTGGACACCAAGTTGAACATGAGCCAGCAACATGCCCTTGCAGCAAAGAGGGGCAACAGTATCCTGGGCTGCTATAGGAAGAACATTGCCAGCAGGTCAAGGTGGGGGTGATCCTTCCGCTCTACTCAGCACTGGTGAGACACATCTGATGTGCTGGGTCCAGTTCTGGGTTCCCCAGTAAAAGAGAGACAGGGACATATTGGACAAAGTCCAGCAAAGGGCCATGAAGATGATTAAGAGATTGGAGCATCTGTCCTACAAGGAGAGGCTGAGAGAGCTGGGACTGTTCAGCCTAGAGAATAGGAGGCTCAGGGAGGAATCTTACTGATGTATATAAATACCTGATGGGAGGGGAAAAAAGAAGACGGAGCCAGGCTCTTTTCAGTGGTGTCCAGTGACAGGGCAAGAGGTGATGGCACAAACTAAAATACAGGAAATTTTATTTAAGCGTAAGAAGAAATATTACTGTGAGGGTGGTCAAACACTAGAACAGATTGCCCGGAGAGGTGGTGGGGTCTCTGTCCTTGGAGGTATTCAAAACACAACTGGACACAGCCCTGAGCACCTTACTGTAGATGACCCTGCTTTGAGCAGAGGGGCTGGACTCCAGAGGTGCCTTCCAGCTTCAGCCATTCTGTGAGTCTGTGTCAGCCCACTCACTGGCTACCCCACTGCTACCGCTACTGAGCTGGCTTAGTCCTAAAACTTTTTTTGTTGTTTTTCCTGTAATCTCATTCCTTTCCTCAGCTGTTTTCACCATTTACCCAGACCTTTTCTGTACTGCTTTTCCATCTTGGTTTCATAAGTTATGTTTTTATCAAAAGTTTTTACAGAAAAATCTTTATGAAAAGCTTTTTTTATGAAACTTTTCTTGGCTAAAAATTTCCAGGGTTTGGTCACTCATGTCTGAAAATACTTTGTTTGGCTTTCAACAGGAACAATTTCTGAGGATGACTGCTTACTGAAAGCTGACTTAGAAAACCAAACACTGATCTGTGTTTATATCTCCATCCTTTCCTCCTCATATAATTTTTCAAAAGCTGTCATAGGACTACAAAGAGGGGATAAGGGAGGAGGGAATCCCTTTCAAAAGGCCCCAAATTTCATTTTCTAGTCAAGTCCATAACCTGGTCCCTTGGGCTACTTCTGCATGCAGGGGTACTCAGGAGAGCTGGCAGGTGGCACTGCTCTTCGGCTGGGTGGCTGGCTTAGATTTAGAAAGGGCATGTAGCACACCTGCTCCTGGCTAAATGGGATACGAAGGTGGTATTGTCCTGATTTCTAAAGGCTTTGGGATGAGTGTGGAGGCATGGTGCATGCGGTCACTTCCAGGGGAGCAAGACAGAAACCCTTGGTACTGCTCAGAGGCAGGACTTTTAAAGAGATCCTTTTAAACATTAGTTAATTGTCTTAAAATCACAGCGTCATTGTTGACATTTTCCCATCACACCTCCACCACCGTTTCCCTTTCCTGGAGCACACAACCATTGGCCTGTGCCAAAGCACAGCTGGAACCAAGCTGTGAGCTGGGCTGGAGGAACAGGGTTTTCTCCTCCACATGGGGATTTGCACTAGGACCAATGGCAATGGGCAAGCCCAGGTGGAGATGGCTGAGTCATTCGGCTGGGTGTGATAAGAGAGGAGCGAGCCAAGCCAGCAGGAGTAAGTCAACAGATGGGTGTGGTAGAGGTTATCTCTGTCTCCTTGGAGTTGAGCTAGATTGTCCTCCCTCTATGCTTGGGAAAATTCACTGAAGGAATGTTTGTGGGGTGTGCTGCTGCCGCTGCTGCTGCGGTGCGTGTCTGTGGTGGTCTCACCTGTGGGCTGGGGAAAGGTAAGTGATCCTGAGCACAGGGCAAATGTCTGTGTAATCCCCGCAGCTAATACCTCCACAGGAGTTTGTCCTTCTTAGAAAAAAGGCCAGATTTAGTCCTTTATTCCAGCTGGTATTTCATCTTTGCAAGTGTAAGGAGGAATTGCAATGATACAATTTTGCCTAAAATCAAAAGATGCTTGGTGGTGAGGATGGGAAATTTGAGTTGCTCTTCTGAAAACCCCATAGAGAAATGAAGCTCGCACAAGAATCGTGGGGCTGCCTGGCTACCTGTCTCTCTTCTGCTCCCTTCTCTCTTTCCTTCTTTGAACCAAATCTGGCAGTTAGGGACAGTTATCAAAGGAAACTGTTATGCACATTTGTAGATTTTTATATATTCACCACTAAGCTCTAGAGTTACCAACAGCAACTCTGATCAGAGACCTTGGAAAAACTCTCTTTGACATCACCTAGCATTATATTTGGAGGAATAACTAAGAAGCTACTGTTTCTTTTGACTTAGAGTGTATTGAACAGAAAATGTTCTTTCATGCAGTGTGTGTTGTAAAACACCTTACAGAATATGAAAGCTTAAATACATACCTTACTTAAATGTCAATTGGAAAAATCACATTACTCAAATAAAAAAAAGTGGAGCTTGTTAAAAAGTTGGGGTTTTTTGCCTCCAAAAAATGTGCTAGTGTGTCTCAGGCATCCTTTAATTGCAATGAACCTAGTACTATGAGCTCTCTTTGAGGAGGGCAGGAGAAGTAAAAGACCAAGAAAATGTATTTTTAGTGAGTGATTCCTGGAGAACTTGAATTATTCTCAACACTCTAGTGAATGCCTGCTCCCTCTGCTGCCTTGTCCTAGACTTGGGGGGTCTGAGCCTTTGCAGGTGAAAAGCCAACAGACAAATAAAGACCCCTAAATAACCTTTTAAAGCAAATCTGTAACAACATGAGTGGGATTTATTTTTATGTTTTGTTTTAGTGGGCTGAGAACCCTGGTTTTCTTCACAAACAGACAAAAATTTGGGTTCAGCTATTCAGTTTGTGTCCTAATGGCACATGAATACATAGGCAGTATGTATCCATGAGATATTGCCATAGAATCCACAGAATTTTTCTGTTATATTCATTTAAATCAGTCAGTTGGAGCTAATTACAGTTTGTCTACAAGTTGCTTACATTGCATTCAGCTCAAACCAGTTTATTTTTACATTGACTTTCTTAATGGATGGAGACTCTGCTAAATTTTAAATCTTATCTCCACTCATCATAAGCATCTCAGAAGACCAATTGCTTTCTGAATGTTACCTTAAAAATGGAAGCAGTGAAGAGAGCTGAATCAATAGCTCTTCTCTGCTGCAGGTACCTTGTCAGGGTCAGGGAAGGTGGAGCTGGGAGGCAGTGTTATGGCCAAGCCTGTTCCTAAACTGCTTCTAGGTTGCACTCGGCCAACACAAGTGTTTCTTCCAGTGCAGCCCGATGGCCTGACTGCAACTGAGCTCTGATCAACTGTCAGATGCTGTAACACAAACGAGTTATGTATGACAGCACCCTGGAATTTGTGCTGTTTTGCTCAGCAGAGGAGAAATCTAAAAATTACTCATGTTGGAAGAGAAGAATGCAGACAAACAGCAGCCTCTACTGGGGAGAAACCTCCCATGCTTTGTGCAAATGCTGTCGATACTAGTGGGGAAGCCAAAAAAATTCAGTTAATTGGAAAGATTGATTTGGCAAAGACTGTGGAAGCGCATGCAAGCTTCGGGCTTGGTGATGAGCCAGATGAGTTTAGAGTATGTCTCATGGTGCCCAAAGTAAGTGATGGAGGTAACATTTCTCTAGGCAGGGGTGAATAAGTATAGTTATGATCATAAATAAACTTTTTGGGGAAACTACTAAAATGAACAGAATTGTTGTGATAATTGGTAGAGCTGTAAGCTGCCCCTGCAACAGCTTCACCAGATAGCTATTCCCATTAAAGAAGCACATAGCTACAACAGCGTACCACAGGCAACGGTGCAACCTGAATCTCACATCTCTCTTCCCAGTTCCTGTCTTACTCTTAGAGATGCTTTCTCCACCTCTCTGAGTTAGAGGTAATAGAGCCTACTGAAGAAAGACAAGGGAAAAAATCGATTGTACAGTGAGTAACCTAATCATGTCATGGAAGGAACGATCACTAAGCTATTTGTGTCTTGAAGCAGTTGATCTGAGTTCTGCTCTTGTCCAGCATCATATATATCATGCTATACAGTACTTTCAGCAGTCAGCACTTTTTAGTACTTCTAAATGTAATGGAAATCCCCAAAAGAGTCAAGCTGAAAAGAGACAATGTATGGGAAATATTTTAATGGCTTCCAAAGTGGGGAAAAACTTAATTTTCTTTTCCAAAGGGGAAAATGTTTCTGGAGAATTTCCACTGTCGTGTGGCACTTTCCAGCTCTAAATTAAACTTCACATTTGAAAATCAAGCCCTCTTACATATTTTCTTACACTCTTTTTGTTTTTCTTACCAACTTATGTATATTAACCTTAATGCACTAATATCCAAGCCCAGCTCTGGCTTGTACTATGAAGAGAAAAAGATAACAACATCTACTGAGCTGTTATTAAAGGAATTTTTGGCATCTGCAGTATGGCTCTTGCAGAATGAGTGTTGCCCTCGTGGCCAGGTAAATGGGATATTTCTCATCAAAGCCTGCCCCATTACGACTTTGGTACATTGTGCAGCATAGCAGAGAAGCAGCAGATAAATTTTGGCAGCTAATGCTGTGGCAGTCCTTAAGGCATTCAAATTCCAGCTAGCTACTCTGCTTCTTCCCCAATGGCCCCTACCCCTTCAGAATGGGGCAGGGAGAGGAAAGATGAACCCGCCTCTCCTGGGCTTGTCTGGCCTGACCTGGGAATCCCTCCCTCGTAAGGTCAGATAGGTGAGTGTTCAGTGCTTGCCTACTGCTGACCTCTTTAAAACTGTCGCAAAAGGAAACTGGGTTTAGTGGGTTTCTTTTCCCCTCTCCTTTGGACTTGGAGAACAACTGTCTGTTAGTCCCTTTGAGCCAGCCTTCCCTGTAGAAGGAGGTTGCTAAAAGAGATGACAACATCTGCTTCTTTCAGCCTACCCTTATAGCTGGCTTTTTTCTTTTTTGCATTTATTGCTTGTACCAGAAGCTGTCACCTTATGGTGTGGTACCTTCAACTAGAAAAGCTGCTTCAGCTGGGTCCTTGGCACTCATGCCAGAACAGAGAGAATTCCTCAGATGCTTGCTTATATGATGTTTCGATGTGTATCTTCTCAAACTTTTCAGCAACAATTACATGTGGTTGATATGGGCCAGCTACTGAATGCATCACAGTTTTCCTGTTTTTGTCTTCCAGTGCTGCCAAATAATCTGCAGAGGTACTGCACCCTGCTTGGCACTATTGAAATTTACCCTGCTAAATGTGTATGTTCTTCCTCTAACCCTATCCTCTGAAGTGCCTGCAGTCATCCCTTTTAGTTTCGTCCCATCTGGGGGCACTTTCCATTCCCCCATCGGTGCTGAGAGCACCGAACAGGGCTGGCCCTGTGACTGGCGCTTTAGATTCCCTTTCAGAGGAGGAAGGTCACCGGTGTAACTACTGCAGGTGAGACTCAGCCCCATTAGGGCATTTTCACTGCTGAATGCAAACCCCATCCTGAACTTCAACTGAAGTGGAGAAGATCTATCTGGACATGGTCCAAGACAGGAGCTATCTGGAAGAGTGATGCAAAAATATATGCGTCTTAATATTAGTAATTACATGAAAACATGAGGGAAAACACCAATTTTCCTCTTTCATCTATTGCTGATTTCCAGCAGAGAGAAAGCTGACAGCACTGTAGAAAGAAGAGAAAAATAATACAGTGCTTGTGTTGGTACGTAGGTAAACCGTGGGAGTGAAAAATTAGAGCTTATCCTACAGGGACAATAGCTGTGGCTCTGCAGTGCCTTGGCGAGCACAGGGCTGAGAGCAGTGGCCGGGCACTTGCTCTGGCACCAGAGGAATGCAATGTCAGCTGGGGGTAGCTGGGAAAGTTCCTTATGCACACACTGCCCCTCCCCCCCCCCCCAGTCTTTTACACAGAGCTGTGCCTTGAGGCAGCTGGGCTTTTCTTGTCTCAGCTGGCAACGAGAATAGCAGCAGAGGCTTCAGGGTGCCAGACGCAAGTTCCTTCTGTCTGGCAGGAGTGAGCTGAGCGCGTGAAGGAGGGGAATAATCCTGCTGATGCTGGCAGACAAAAATTGACTGGGGCCTCTAGGAATCATAAGATCAGCCCACAGACTGGGGAGGGGTTGTTCAAAATCATAGATGGGATGTTATTTTGCAACATATAACCTCTATGGTCCCACTTCTTCTACTTTAGCTCAAGTTATGAGTCTTTATGCTTTCCCAGGAACATCCATTGCATACAGGGAGTTATGCTTTCTTTGGGACAATTGCTCATGTAAGTGACATGTACTTGCATGGGCTGCTGATGTGCATTAATAATGCTCATAACAGCGACCCTGCAGTTGTGTGTCCATTGAATGGGCTGCATAATGTATGTGGGCATCCCACACCCACGGGATCCTGCAAGGTGGGTCTAGGTATGTGTCTAGAGGCACACCTCTGAAACAAACATCTTTGCACAGGGCAGCAAATAGCTTTTATGTAGAATAAATTCAACAAAGCCTCACAAAATCCTGAGTGAGGTGTATGCGTGCCAGGGGTTGGATAGTGTGACATTCTCCCTTGCTTTGAGCTTAAACTATGAATAAAAAAATATATCCCTCAAGCAGATGGCCTCATGTTATGGCCTGTTCCTGTCTGAGCAAGAATCATGTCACTGCTTTCTTTCTCCATTTAATTTTTTTATGGAGAAAACCCAGGACATGAATACACCCAGTTATTTGAGTGTCATGTATAGTTCAAAATCATGCTTTTTCTCATATGGCCTTAACCATGCTGCCCAGTAATGCTGCCAGGAGCTTTCTTTGCTTCAGCGAATTCTGGCTCGAGCCTTACAGCTGAAGGGCAATATGTTTGTGGTGGTTTAACCTCAGCTGGCAACTGAGCACCACACAGCTGCTTGCTCACTCCCCCCCGGTGGGATGGGGGAGAGAATCAGAAGAGAAAAAGTGAGAAAACTCGTAGGTTGAGATAAAAACAGTTTAATAATTGAAATAACTAAACTACTACTGCTACTAATAATAGTAATAATAATATACGAAGCAAGTGATGCACAGTACAATTGCTCACCACCTGCCCAGCCAGTCCCTGGGCAGCGGCCCCCCCCAGCCAGCTTTCCCCCAGTTGATGTACTGAGCATGATGTCACATGGTATGGAATGTCCCTTTGGCCAGTTTGGGTCAGCTGTCCTGGCTGTGCCCCCTCCCGGCTTCTTGTGCACCCCCAGCCTTCTCAGCTGGTAGAGCATGGGAAGCTGAAAAATCCTTGGCTAGTGTAAGCATCACCTAGCAACAACTAAACCATCGGTGTGTTATCAACATTATTCTCATCCTAAATCCAAAACACAGCACTGTACCAGCTACTAGGAAGGAAATTAACTCTAGCCCAGCTGAAACCAGGACAATGTTATACTTGGAAACCCACGCCGCCATTTTCTTTTGGTTAGCTAATATACCCCCATACTTTTTGCGTATGCGAGGCAGTTTTTTTGATGAGATGTGTGGGTTAACTTCAAGTGGGACCTTCTAACTCCATTACCTGTAAACATCTGTGAACGTGGCAAAGTTGCGTGGTGCCCGTGCCACGAGCGGTGGTCCTGGGGATGCCTGGCAGCCCTAAGTGCTACTCTGAACACCCGGCACCTCTGCAGACCAGGTCCTGGGTTTCCAAAATTAAGTCATCATGTGTGAAAGCTGATGCTTGGAAATAGTGAGGGTGGTGGCAGCAGAGGTGAGGGCACCAAGGGAAGAGTTAGCTGCTACTGGTGGTTGGACCAGCTCTGTGAGGCTTGGGTTTACAGCTGCTGCTTGAGAGTTGAGCGCTCTCGCTGCTGGCAGAGGGAAGGCAGAGTGTGCCCCGGCTGCACCGCCGTGTCCTGAGGGGAGCAGCTGTTGGGTTGAGGATGGGACAAGGTGGGTGTTCGAAGAGCAGTGGTGGCTTAACAGTTTGAGAAGTCTGTTCTGCTTTTGGTTTGCACAAGTACTCGCTGCAACGCCAGCCCACCACGGGTGCAAGGAGAGGAGGCTCCTTACCTGGAGGTGGTGATGAGCAGCCGTGACATTGGCATCTCTATCCACCAGAGCCCCCATCTCGGGCATGGGGATAACCTTGCGTTTCCCGTAGCTTCTCATGTCCCAAGAACAGCTGGGTTAGTAACTCTCAGCTGTTGATTCATGTGCTACCTCTGTTGTTTGTGGACCACCTGGTAGCCTGATTTTGGTGTGTCCAAACTCATTGGCTACTGGCAAAAATTTGTCACAAATACTTTCTGTGGATAGTCTGGTGTTCCTGGTTCTTCATAGCAGGTATCCAAACCAGGAGGTGGTGACTCAGTGCAGGAATAATAAAACACGTTCCTGTTGGCCAGATGAGTGTAGTCTGAGGATTTGGCTTCTAGTGCAGCTAATACTATATATGAATTCAAGACCAAGTATTTTTATAATTATTAAAGTTAGTCGTTTCAGGAAACCCTCTGTGTAAAAGACTCTAAACTAGAAAAAGCACGTAATGTAAGAAGTTAAAGGAGCTGTTAGACCTCTGTACGCATGTCTAGCACTAGCTCTAATATGAAATGTACAGGTAAAATCTTCTTCCAGGCCTTAGAGGAAAGGAGCAATTGCTCGGTGACTGTTAATAACAACAGCAAAATTATGCATTGAATTAAAAATAATTAAAAATACAGAGGAGGCATGTGAGTAGGTCTGAAAATTCACAAGGCAAATACCTTGCTATATAATCTGGAGGAATAAAGCAGTGCACAATAAAGAGATTTGGGGTACATTAACTGATCTCCTGAGACTCTGAACAAACCAAGCAATGTCTGGAGAATGAAGTGCAGGAGCAGTGATTTCCAGGCCCCTGGTCTCCTTGCACTGCCAGTGCGTTTCACCAGGCCCCCTTTTTCAGAAGGGATGGGCACTTTCTGGAAGCTGCTGAAGCTGCACTTAAGACATTTCAATCCTTTTCAGAGCAGCAGAGGCTTGTCCTCCATGCTGACCTGTGACCTGGCTGCCGGGGCCTTGCTGAGAGCCAGTGAATAGCAGACAGGGGATGAGATGGACTAATTACGGTGGGTGAATGGGGAAAATGAAGATGGACCTCTTTCTTCCTTTTATCTCAAAGAGAGGAGCTAATTTAGGGAACTCTTCTGACAAAAGCTCACAGTGACCCAAATCCTTCCCCTTTTGACTCAGTGGGGACAAAAGCAGGCTCAGAAGCCCCTCTGGAATAGGTTAGATGGACACTTAAGAGGTGCCGGGTGGTGAGTGCGGGTGGATGCTGGCGGTGCTGGCACGGGCCTGGGAAGCTCTGGTGTGGGCTTCGGGTGACCCCAGGAGCCCCGTGGCCCTCGGGACCTGCCGGCGCCTCTCTGCAGCCAGAGGAAACCAATTGAAAGAGACTCTTGACCTTCTTTATTCTCCCACCAGCCCTTTCTTGTTGTATCCTGTCACTTTGCTTTCTGTCTTGCGCTTTGTGGTGGTAGCGTTCCAGGAAATGGATGATTTTGTTTTTATTTTCAGTGAGTATAGCATGTCCCTGTGTGACTCACAGGGGTGACAAGGTTTTTCTGGTAACTACTTGTGGCTGTTAGCTGCAAGCTAATAAATACCTTGTGTTACTTAGGGGCTCAAGATCTGTGCTGATCAGTGTATTTTCTTCCATTACCTCCCCTGTACCTGTTGTGGCTCCCTGTCTAGCTGTAGCTCCTCATAGCCGTGTACCCATGTAAAAAGAGGCAGGTAGGCTTTTTTCTCTGGAAAATTTCACGTGGAAATCCGTCCTAATTCCTGCCTAGTGGAAAGCACTGTCAATGCTGATGATTTGAGGAACTTCTTGTGCTTGTAGAGAAAAATACCTGTTTAAGCTTCAGAGATAGATCAGCCTACTGCCATTTCCAGCCCCAAGAACTTACCAGTTACTGGAGTGCTCAGAAAATGTTTATCTTACAGCCTTGTTGGGAAGAACCTTAGGCCCAGCTTTGCCACCTTGTCAAGCTGAACAGCAGGAAATGGTGTAGAGTGAGTAGTGAGTAGACAAAATACGGGAGGTTTTATGTCATTACCTGCAGAGAAGCTGCTGTCTGGTCTAACAGCTGGAGGTGGGAACTGGAATTTCAACCCCTCCCTTGCTGCATTCTAGGATCTGTGGGAGGATCTGTGGATCAGCAAAAGTTTCTAGGAACAGGTTTTTACCTTCCTCTTTGCAATGCATGGTCTTTATCCAGCTGGGATAGCGGTGAGCTCTGATGCAAAGTGCAGCACCCAGAGGAAGGATATTCTGCAGTGATGGCTGTTGCTCAGTGGTACTGGCAAGGGCCCAAGGTGAAATATTCTTAACCTCTCTTGATTTTAGGCAGGAATCAGTTATTGGTGCTAAAGCACGTGGTACCAGCCGGCACATGATGCTGTGCTCACCCTTTTGGAAGCTGCACATGCTGGGGCAACTTTTGAAAGAAAACCAGATGGTGCACAGAACCCACCTGCTGCTTTGGTGCTAAAAGCTCATAGGTTTTAAGCTGCCCTTCAGCTACTCCATAGCCCCAAACAGGAATCTGACACAGCTGCTCTTACCAAAGATGCATCTTACAGATGGTCTTGTCTTAGATGTTCCCACCAAAGCCTGAAGTCAGGAAGAGATGCTGGTGGCTCCACTGGGAAGGGAGGGAGACTTTCATGGGTTTGATGGTCTCATGACCACAGCAGAGCTTCACAGAGGAGATGATGGGGTCTGTTCTTTGTGCCAAGGTGGGTTAGTCTGGTCTGAGTTCAGCTATAGACACCCTCCTGTCCTTGTAGGTACTATTTGCACAGCACTGCAGGAGAAAGTCTGGGCAATGATGTTCCCTGGATTGGGAGCCACTCTAGTTAATGGTCTGCAAATACAGTACAGAGGGGACATGTGCCCTTCACTGCGGCATGCGTGTACTTGGGGTACATGTCCAACACATACATAGCCATCAAAGGTGCAAAATAAAACCTAGCCACATGAAGTGCTCTAGGGAACAGCTACAGCACGTGCTCCAGGGCAGGCGTGATGTGAAAAGCATTCAAGCACCCAAGGAAACAGTTAAACAGAATGCAGGGAAGTGGGGAAGGAAATAGCACGTGGGGAAATGCGTGGTACTTAGATGTCCACCAAAGGTAGTGGTCGTCCTCGAGCTGAGCTGTTGAGAGAAACAGCAGGACGTGTTCTGCTTTGTACGTACTGCTGCCTGGCATGGGGCTGGCCTGAATTCATAGGGCTGGCCCCAGCCAGGAAAAACATTTTCAGCCCTAAGTGCCTATGTCTTGTCAGCACTCAGAACGGTGAGGTGACTCGTTCAACAATAGCAGATTCATCTGGTAATGATGTACCTGATGCTTCTAATGTAGTTTGTAGCTTGCTTTAACATCTGTATGCAATTTTCTTAATTGTGTGACAAATTCTTCTTCAAATTTGTTGCTCGTTTCAGGTTTTTTTTGCTGTTTCATCCAACAATACAATGCTGAGAAATGCTAGCAAAAAAAAAACAACCAAAAAAACCCAAGGGAGTGCACAGCCAAGCTGGTAGAAAGGAGAATCTCAGCCTTCCCCTTCCCAAATGCATTAGCCAAAACATTTGTGTCACTCAGGAAGCTGTACCTGTGCACAGCAAAGTTCCCGCAGTCTGTCCTGTCCAGGGGTTTCAGGACACCAGGGTGAAATGCCTCAGGGAGATGGTCTAAACGCTCCTCCTGACATATGTGCTCTCTTTAGCATGTGAGTGTGTGTGTTAAATCACCTCCAAATATGCTAATATGGCTAATGGCACTCTCTGGTGTTGGCTGAGAATGAATGAGAGCTCAACTAAAATGACTTCAGAGGAACAAGGCTGTAGCTTTTAGTAGAGGGGCCAATTCAGGGCCATTACTTCTTCATGAGTTATTGGGAAAAGCAACCCCAATCCTTGGTCTGGAAATGAAGCTTTACTGCAGCAGCTGGAAGGGGAGCTGAGCCTATTGCTGCTCCTTGAAACCCCCTCATAGGCTGTCCCTAAACTCCAGGAGCTGCCAGTAATCCCATTTTTCCAGATTCTTTGGTCAGAAGTGCTAGAAAACCTTATCCTCTTTTTTCTTTTTTTTTTTTTCTCCAAATCACCTGATGCTGGAACCATATGCCTGTTCCTGCAGTTCTTTTGCTTTAATTCCCCTTGGCTTTTGCTAACACAGAAAAAGATCCGAGGGCTCGGGGAACGCTGGGGTGGCGCTTGTGCCTGCCCCCTTTACCCTGCCATGCTGCGGCTGCCAAGCCCAGGGTCTTTGTGAGGGGAGCCGCTGCTCCTCTCTGCGCAGCTCTGTGTGAGACAACTGCTTTTCAGAAACTCTGAGCCTTGAAACTCCACAGAAGTTATGGTTCAGCAGGCTTGACTGTGACTTTTTGTCACAGCTGTCAGTGTAGGTCAAGGAGAGATGAAAGAAACGGGGGCTGGATGGAAAGGAACTTGCTGTGCTTCGAGCCCCCACCCTTGCTGTGCTGCCTTGGGGGAGAAGGAGCACTTCTGCTTTCTTTCATAGGCAGCTTCCAAAATACTTCCAAATGTAACCTATTTTAAGTTACTCCAGTAACTTTCAGCCAGCATTTCCCAAAATGTCTAGTTGGTCTGATTGCTCCAACTAAAGGTTTTTTTAATTTTGTTTTGTTTGGTTTTACTGGGGTTTTTTTTAGCTAGTTGCTTTAAAGAACCTAGGGCATGATAATTCAGCACATTTCTAAAAGGGAATGAAGACAAAAGAACTAGTTTTTTAGAATATCGAAGACCAAGAGTGTGGCAGTGCAACCACCTGCCATATAAATCTGTGTAGTAAGCCAGATCGGCTGAAAAAACTGACTTTCGTGTAGTACTGCCAGTTACAGATGTACTCAGCAATGGCCAAGATGAGTCCACCAGTTCTTTCCCAGCTACAAACCATCTCTAGACATTTAGTCTTGAAGATGTCAAAGGAAAGAAATCACAGTCCAACCCCGTGCCTTGGTTGGGGGATTGTTCTGCTGGTTAATTATCTTCACTAGTGTCCACGTACTTCTGGCCCAGGCTTTTTGCCTTTTCTCCTGCAGGGAGGAAGGCAGTGTTCAACTTCCAGCAGTGGCCCAGTAAATGCTGTATCGCCATGGCTAGTAGGACGACATTGCTTGGCTAGTGTCTGTTTTGGGTGATGCAGCCTTTGAACCATAGTCTGCCTGACTGAAGACAGGAGGCTGGTTTTAAAGCCAGAGCTGGATACGCTATTCCAGCATCAACGTTGAAGGACTCTGGAGGAGGAGAATAACAAGTTTCTCAAAGTGACTCTAAAGGAGGAGGCAACTTATTAAAAAAAAAAAAAAAGATACTGGGTCTTGTCTATCATTTTAAAAAAAGAAAAAAAAAGGGTTTTGCATTTTCTTGCTGGTGCACAAAGGGACTTTTTGCTCTAGCGGACAAAGACGAAGAGCTGGAAGTTGAGGTCAGAGGAACTGGAAATGAGGCACTACTTGTTAGCAGCAGGTGATTAAAACAAGCTGTCACGGAGCAGAGCATCTCTTTTTTTTTTTTCTCAAGAGCATTCAGGCCTGATCTGAAGCTCAACTGGAAAATATGCTTAAAGCAGCCAAGCAAACAAGCTTGCTCAAGCAAGCTTGAGTTAAAGCTGAGTGCTCAGTACAACAGTAACTGCCCTGAATTTAATAGCCTGTGTCATGCAGCAGGTCAAACTAGATAAACTACTGATACTTTCTGGCCTTGAATTTTGGATTATTTGGAAAAAAATGGGTTGTAAGCATCTAAAGCTGGATGGACACCTAAGTTCAGTACTTGTTACCCTCTCTGCCTAGTCCACCTTCTCCTGGCTGGTAAAATGGGAGTAACGACACCAGTTCATCTGCGTTGGTTTATGAACTGTTTGGCTGCTCCAGCCCTGAATATCTAGGCTAAGTGCTGTGTAGCAAGTAATGCCCGGGGCCAAATATCGAACGGCCAGGGAACAAAAATCGACCGTCCAGCTTAACTGAGCATCAGCAGCCTGAAAACGCGCCTGGGGCTTGATGGCAGCTACTCTGCAATCATGCAGTGGGCAACGCTTGCAAAAAACAACCTGCTCTCGAGGGCACCGATCGTCCTGGAGGTCAACAGCATTGCAGGCAGCAGATGCCACTGGGCACAGCAGAGCGCTTTGCTGAAAAGGTCTTTAAATTAATTAATCAGGCCATCACCTAAACGATAGTAATAAACAGGAGCAGGACAGCCACAGAATGAACTCCCTCCTCTCTGCCAGTTTCTTTCTGTGCAAGCATACAGGAGAGTTTTAAATATGTAAAGCAACTTGAAAGCACATGAAGTTTTTGCATCTGGGGTATTTTTATTATCAGGGAAAAGATGACCGGTCTGGAGGGAAGGAGATAGGTATGGAGCCTTTCATGAATTAAGAGTAATTTTGAAGTGACTGGCTTGTGTATACAGCCCCTGGTCCCAGCAGATTGCAGGAAGAATACAATTCTTTCAAAAAAGGCTAAATTTGTTTCAGTACTTAGGGTTACAGAAAGGCTGGAAATAGCTTGGAAGCATGCGTCCTAAGACCTACAGAACAGGGAAGCAAATGAACATGCTGCTTTTATAATTATTTCAAAGGGCTGCTGTGATTTTGATGTTACGCTGTTGACTAGTTTGGAAGCTTCAACCCAAGAATTTCTTCTCGTTGGCATGAATCAACATTGTTGTTAATGTCACGTGGCAGTTACGTCTTCTGCAGGGTTGGGAAGGGGGGGTTTGGCTTGCAGCAGTGGATTCAGGTACTCCTGATGATCTGTCTTTGCCTAGTGCACAAGACGTGGCTTCCTACCTTTAACATGAATAGTTCTTAACGCTCTGGGGGAGCTGCTGGAAGGATAAAGACCACCGACTTTCAGGTGCTCTGGGAGGGAGGCATGCACATATCAGAGACTAGATGGGAAGAATTAGGTGTTGCTGCTCTTCCAGGCGCTTTGGTTTCAGCCACTATTAGGCACTGCTGGAGGGGGAGCTTTCTCCATTTTACTTGTTCCAAGGGCTTCTTACATCTGTGCATGTCCACAGCTGCTCACAGCTCCCCGAGGTGACTTGCTCCTGCCTGTCATCTTGCGGGGTGGTGCAGAAGCTAGATGGTGGCATGCCCAAGGTGTCCCCTCCCATTCCCCTAAACAGTGGGGTCTGGCAGGCCAGGAGCATGCATAGTAACGCGGTGTGAGCTGCATTCTTTAAAGAACAGTCGTAAGACATTTTAAAGAAAGCCTTGCTCCTCACGACTGACCCAAGAAGTGGGACATGTGGGAGATCTTAGCCAAGGGGGTTCAGTCGCCTCTTCCACTTTCCAGGAAAGTGATGAAACCATTTGGCTACAGGTTGGGAGTGGGGTGGGGACAGGACTGGATGTGATGGGACACATGTTAATAGCTCACTCTTTTTTGAGGCCATGAATTAGAGGGGTGGGGGCGGGGAATAAATGAAGTTTTATGTGACTAGAAGAGTAGATGATGGAGTGGGTGGTAACTCTTCATTTGTACAAATAGAAAAAAAACACTTTTCTGCCATGTATTCAGTAGAGATTGTTAAATATTGCTATTAATTACCTATATGTAGAGCCCTGTATTGAAACACAGAGGCACTGGAGCTAGCATATATGAGCCCTCAAATATTTTAATACAGAATGACAAGCTAACGCTGTCCAATTCACTCATACACTTTATGTAATTTAGAGATGGAAGTTCCAGGTAATGGTAGATGACAGTACTTTCATTTCTAAAAAAGAAACAAGTCTTCAAATAATTTTAAATTAGCATGTAATAGATATGTACAAGCTTACAGATTATGGAAGAAGTAATAAAGACGGGATGAGCCCTAAATACCAAAAGCTTTTCATCCCAGAGAATAACCCGAATGTTTGGTAACTTTAATAACCAGTGTATTCTCACAGAGAGTAAGTACCAAAAGCTATAATCTTGCAGTTTAGTTTCGATAGCTGTATAGGGTTTGGGGTGCAATTTCTGCAGCATTGCTAGTATGATCCAGGTATGCATTAATCATTTATTTCTCCCTCCCCCCAACAACAGCTTATATAACTAAAATTACCTTTTCTGAAGGTAATATCCTAAAACTAAGTGAACATAGGTGCGTATGAAAAGTCTGCCCAGTGACTGTACGGTCCTGTTTTATCATGCAAATAAAGAAAATCTCAAAGGCTTGCTGTAAATGCCAATGTTATATGTTTTATTTTTAATCAAGTAATTCTTTTAAACCTCACAAAATCCATGACTGACAGGAAAAAAAGACATTAGGCATGAAATGAGAATATAAAATACATGATATGTAGAAAGGCAATCAGTGCTTTAGTCCCTCAAGACAGTAAGCAGGTGAAATGACCTTCAAAACTTCAACTCGCTGTCTTTTTCTTAAAACATAAAATTCAAGTGATTTTTCTTTTATTTCACCTTGTAAACAACATACAAGTCAAAATGGACAATGAGGTAATCTATACTACAGAAGATAATTTAAAAACACTAGATAAGACACAGTATTAAAGACATATAGAAATCAGTGTTCACTTTGGTCTCTAGTATGGTTATTGTTATTATTACCACAAGCAACACATACTAGTTTAAGCCAGTCTGGTGATGTTTGTCAGCCAGTTGTTTAACTTAGTAATCCAAGAGGTAGTCAAAACCATTATCCTTTGTAAAGATGGTTGCTCTTACGTTTGGTTCAATGACAATGGTAGCAAATACCTTGGTACTTTTCAACATTCTCATAAAAACACTGCCGAAGCTGCTAATACACAGCTCCGGTTTAGTATAAAAAAAGAAGCGTGTGTTCATAGATCAACCTCTTGTCATCACTCAACAGTTGTAACAGGGGTAACACAACCAACGGATCTTAAAGAAGAGGCTGTTGATATACTAAGCAAAATAAGATTGATGCATTTAACAAGGCTCTGCTTGTTTCTAAAACAATACTCAAATCTCATTAAGACTTCTAGAAAATTAAAATCAGTGCATCTGCACATGTACATATCTTCCCAATTACTTTTATATCTAGCACAGGGGAATACATATATATTTTTTATGATAAACATTTCTTACAGATAAATTAATTAAATTAAATTTAAGACTCGATGAGATTTCCCATGTTCTTTTATAATTCTTCTTACAAAGAATGTTACAAGATCTATAAACACTTTTTATGGGGCTCTATTCACAAAACTAAGTACGACTAAGCAGGAACTCCAGGATAACACTGGTGCAGAGTAAAACTGGGCTGAAAAAGGTGGCCTGCAAAGGGAAGAGGTAGGATCCAAATGTGGTGTTTGGCACTCCCTGAAAGCTGGCTAAAAGCAAAATATTGCAAATGGTATTACAACGCCAGATTTACCATCAACTGCAGCAAAAAGTTATCTGGCTCTTCCTCCAAATACAAGTCTTCCTCGTGGCCTAACTTGTAGTGTGTAAATACATACCGTGACCTCTCCTTGGCGGAAAAGTAAAAAATACCTCACAATGTCCCTTACGGTTAAATCAAATTGAGTATTTTGGGGTGGGGGAACGGGAGGGAGAGATATTCTTGTTCCAGGTTTAACCTTATCTCCACTATTGTTAGGAGAAAAATGCATCTCTCTCAGCAGATATCTGAACTATTTCTACTGAAACGAGTTTTATTGTAAAGCATTCTGGCAAGGACAGGCTGGTGAATAGGGGAAATCTAGGCTGAGCCAATGCTGCAGAATATTAATTTTGTCCTTAGACATGAAGGAAGAATCCCAAACTCAGTTTGTGGCCTTCTCCTTCAAAGTGTTCTTTGCTTATTTGGAGCAGCCTATTGAAGGAGTATAACTAGATTTTTTTTTTTTTTCTACTGCAGCCCAGTGCTAAGTAGTTACCTGCCGCAGCTTGCGCTGCTGTATGTTTAACTTGGGCATGTACAGTTTTGTCTCTTCTGGAGATATATTAATTTTTGTGAACAGTGCCCATAATCCTTTAGACAGAAAAATAAAAACTTTCAAAGAAATGTTTGGAAACGTCTCATAATTTCAAATGGATGCTTCATCTTAAAACAAGTATTTGCCATAACGTATGCAGTGGTGAACTATCAGTTACATATTTAGTACAGATAAAAAGTATGTACCATAGATCAACAGCCACCTTTAAGGCTAGAGCAGCACAAAGGTGTGTTTATGCAGTAAATATGAGGTAGCCTTTTGCTGTAAACAGAATAATAATTTTATTGTCACCTATGTAAACAAAGTGGGCTTGATGCTTTTGTGTTTTTATTCTTCCCCCTCCACCCCCCGTCCCCCATCCCTCCCCTCCTAGAAAAGCTAAGCACCAGTAACTCCGACTGGAAGTCAGTGGGAGCTGTGGCTGCCCAGCATCTCTGAAAACTCAGACCCTGTGAATGTAAAGACACAAATGCTCACATAAGCAACCAGTACAGAATACCACTTTATCATTTCACAGGAACTTATAATACAAAATGCTGAGATCTGATTATCAGAAATGTAGGTCTATGTCAACTCAGAGGTAGTTACTAATATCAGTACATAATACTTATATAGAGATAAAAAGGTCTAAGACTATTTGGTTTGTTCTGAGTAAGCAGGTCTGTAGACTATTCTGTAAAGAAAAAACGTTACATGGTATATTCCCTGAGCAAAGTTCTTTGTCCTGAGTATGTTATGTAATAGTGATAACATTCTAATATATAAAAATAAAACCTTAAGCTTTCAACAATAAGATAGGGTTTGGTATGTGCTCTTAGCAGTTCAGTCTGACTTTGGTGCGCACAGTGATCTCAAACAGCACCAATAAAAATCTGCATGTTGAAAATATTTCCTTATCTCAGCTCTGAACTTCTTACATATAAACAGGGAATGACCAGTTTTCAAATCCACAATTGCCTATTTCTATAAGGAACTTTGGTTTAAATTTTCAAAGTGACCTAAGTTTTGCATCTTTGCTGTTTAACCTGGTTTTTACACCGGCTAGAAGGTTAAGCAATGCCACTTCGATTTGTCTACATAATTTAAATAAGTTTACTATCCTCACGTAAGGCAAGGAAGTTCTTCTCTATAGATTATATCACATTCAATATCGTCAAAGGTAAGCTTTGCATTAGCATATTGAGAACTTCAGTATAAACCATCAAGATTCTCGCAAACACTGGCAAGGAATTCACGCAAAATAATTTTCTTGAAATTGTGCCCTTCACTGAGGTGTTTGATTACTACCTGTTTACTGAAGCAGCAGCAGCAGCAACAGTAAAAGTCTCACCTGGCAGGACAAGTGGGAAGGGGAAGGCCATGTAATGAGCCAGCTGCACACCTGTTGTAACTATTGGCTGCAAAAGAGTTACCATGGGTAGGACTTTGGCTCGCTGTAGCCTTTCATGCAGGCTGTTTCTTTAGTTTGATTATCCGAGCTTAAACCTACCTGACTCTTTCAAGCTTTAACAGCCTGTGTTTATTGCCGATGTTAAGGATTATACAGGTTTCTCTAATTAACTTACACCCGCAATGGGATTTGTCAGAGTACGTTATCTTATGTATGACTTGGTAATTCAGAAGTTACAAATGGAAAGCGACTTCAAGTTTTGATAGGCTCCAACTCTATTAACCCTGAGCAAGGGCTGCAGCCCAGGGAGTCTCACTCTGAGGCCACCAATCTTTCTCCTCTTTAATGCAGAAGTGTGTGGTCCCAGTGCACTCTGGACCAAGGCTGGTCAGCAACAGTCTCCGGTTCACAAGAAGCAGATGATGCCCAGGACTTCTGGCAAATTTGCAGGTCCTTTCACTCAGGCTTGCCTGCAGCAGACACCTGTCCTTCTTGACTATACACATACTGTATCATCAGCAAGGAAGACTGGCTGAGCAACTGCAAGTATCCATCTACCTTTATTCTTAAGAAACTATTTATCCCAGGATCTCATTAGCTTTGCATTTTGTTTTCTTTAAAACCAAAACAGACAACAACAAAAAAAATCCCTAGGGAGTTCTCTCTATGGCATTTCAACAGAAAACAAGGGGGAAGTCCCTTCAAATTGAGGGGCACTACTTGGGACCAAAAGAAGTTGCTGCTGCTGCTGCTGCTACTACTGCCACCAAGGTCCCCTAAACGTTCACAGAATACAAAGGGTTAAACAGGATGGTATCCTGATACTGCTCAAAAGGGTCTGTTCGGTAACAACTTATACATTCTCCCCTACAAAACAGTCATCTAAATTACAGTTACAACCATATTAATTTAACAAAACATTTTGAGAAACCAGCATGGAAACTACACATTCATTGTCTTTTCTGGAGCTTCGAACTCCTCACCAACAAAGGATGGTGGCAATGAGAGCTGTGTTGAGTCATGACACTGCCCTGCATGGGCATGGGGAGGGGTTTTGCTACTTTGTGGAGATGAGAAAGAAAATAACTCAAATTGATGGCATGGGGGATGTCTTAGTATCTTTAGTACCATATGGCAGCTTTAAAATATGAAAGTATCCTTTGGTTCACAAGAGAAGTAACAGTCTTGATCTCAGTTCTGTGTGTGGTTTTTCAGGTTTGGTTTGTTTTTGAGTGAGATTTCTTGGGTTTTCTTGTTTGTTTTTTTTGAACACGTTTGGAAATAGGTTCTAGGAATGCGTTCAGGAACGTTTGTGGATACTGTGCCTATTGCTTCACAGTAATGTCTTGTGGGAGCTGGAGAGTGGACTGATGGAAAAAAAATTATATTTATAGATATGTACACATACACACACGCGCGTGCACACTCATACACACACATACAGAAGGTAAAACGTAATGCACCCTGCTCAAATGTATTTTGCTTGGAGTGATTTGTCTATTAAAGAAAAAAAATTCACAGTTCCTCAACAGTAGTTAAAATTCCAGGTCAGCTACTGATAATGAAATTATTTCCCCTGTACTTGCATGAGGTAGACATCCCAAGAGGATAAAGAAAATGGAAAGTTATGACAAACGCTTTAAGTTTTTTTCCTTTTCTGAACAGAAGGCCCCTTTCTGCTCGGTTCCTCGGGCGACGCAGACAACTTACTCGACGAAGCCTCCTGTGGTGACCTGCCTGAGCGCTCCGAGATCTCCAACCTGCCCTCCTGTGAGTATGATGGAGACGAGTAGCCGTGCGTTCCTCCCCCTTCTCTCGGGAAAGCAGAAGTGGAAGGCTGCGGTTCAGCTTCGTGTCTTCCCTGAGAACTAGTGGGCTGCTGCGAGACAGTTTTATGGGGGCAGTTAGCCACCATGTGCATGATGCTCTGACAGTAATGGCACTTCTTTGGCTGCGGAGGTAGACTACATTCTTTAGCGTGGTGGTCGAGGCCACCACAGTTGTAGCATCTAAAAACAAAGAGAGACAGCTAGTTATAAAATGCAGCGTTAAACAGTAAGATTTTCTACATCAGGTAAGCTCAGCATGAGCGTGCACAAGGTCTGATGGTGAAACAGTGGGGGCTTCTGCACTGATATCCCACTGCCACGGGCTGAGGTACATTTGAGTTTTGCTTTTTAAGTCACTTGGAAGGTGCCCCTTTGTCGCACCGGTTCCAAAAAACACCTTGTGCTTGGGGCCGGGAACCTTTTACCGGGAATCCCAGCCTGCCGGCTCAGCTCTCCCCACAGGGCCGCCGCCGGGGCGCGGCCGCCGCCTCCCGGGCAGGGCCCCGGCACTCGGCCCCACTAGAGGGCACCAGATATTCAAGCATTCCGCCGCCGCGAACACCTCTGTTTACCCAGGTATTTATAGCATTAAACGCCTGAGAGTACTAGTGTTTCAACGCCTGACAGGACGAACATCGCAAAGCGGGGCGAGGAGAGGAGGCGAGGCAGTCACCAGCACCGGCCTCCTCACCCTGAGGCGGCTTCACCCGGAGGTGGCTTCGCTCTGCGTGTGCCCATCGCCGGGTCAGGGCCATAAAGAAACGTGCAGAGAGGAGATATTCAGCCTCAGATGATGTAACCATGTCCTAATGGACACGCTGCTTTCAGCCAGGGAAACCCAAACGTGGAGGAGGGACGCGGTGCCCTGTCACTAGCCAGGCTCTCGCCCCCGGGCCCTGCACCTTGCCTCCTCCAGCTCAACCAAGGCACGGCGAGCAGGGGTGGGGGCCAAACTTTTACAATGCTTATGTTGCAGAGGGTTTGTAATGGCATTTACGGTTTCGATTCAAAAGAAAATAAATAAACACCCAGCAAGAGTCATAAAACAGGGTTGGTTTGTTTTCTCTCGAAATTCCCAAGCCACGTGCATGTGGTGGTGACCTGCCCAGGAGCAGACGGACACAGAGTGCCTCCCCCACGCTGCACAGGCAAGGCCTCCTCCCCAGTTCTCAAAAATGGCTAAAATCCACTAAATACTCTTCTATTGACCTTGTTAGGCAGGGGAGTCTTGAAGAAATCTCCAGCAATTCCTGACTGAATCCTCTCACTTTGTAACACACGCCAGGAACGCCAGTCCTTGGATTACATTATTCTAACACATGATACGAAGAAATAATTATACGCCTTTGGCATGGTGATCCGATGCCGGTCATGTTCACCATTGAGCTTTCTATTTTGGCTATTTTTCTATGGTTTCCATTTCTTTGTTTTATAAAACTTGCACTGAATGCATAGAAATTTAATTTATTATAATTTAACACGCTACTGGAGAGAACTAAACCAATAATGATGATTTTTATTGCTTGCCCTTAACCATCAACTAAATTAAAAAACAATTGCACAAGTACTCAGGCCTGGTGGAGTCAACTGAAGGATTACAAAATACTGTAACTAAACTAACTAGATGTACAAAATAGTGCAACATGTTCTGGCACGAGCCCACATCCAATTATTTTAAATTTTCAGATTCCTGGAAAGTAACAAGGCACTGTTTCAGCTAGCATTTAGTGGTCACTACTAGTCTGTACAAAACCAAGAAGTTTAGTCCATGCAAAGCTGTATGTACAGCTGGAGTCTCACCTACAGAATATACTTTACCTTCCAAAGAAATGCTATTAATAAAACTGGTGTAATTCTTAAAAAGACTGCAAAATTGCTGTTAACATTTGCAAATCCATTCCAAGAAACAATCCCCCCCAGCACCTCCCTCTTCATCTCTCTTCTTCACTATTAGCAAGATACTAACCATATCTTTATTTTAACAGACAAATGAAAAAACAGCATACGTTGCCCATGGCATGCTGTCATGTCCTACAAGACTGACCTATAATTTAGAGAAGTTAAATGATGAACAGAACTTCATTATCCTTTCAGAAAACATCATTGTAATTAAATTGTCCTATCTTCCCTAAAAATCAGTAAGAAACAAGAAACCAAACCCATTATACTGAACTCTGCACTTCTATGACAACTGCAATAACATATTTTAGGTGAACTGGTTCCATTTTTATGTCACCACTGCACAGAAGTTTTATGTGATTTTTCAGTGGAATTTGAAGGCTATGCTTACACTAGTCTTTCTGCATATACTATAAAATAACCCATGAAGAGACACAGAATATAAAGCTTCCCTTGAATCAAGCAGAAAATAACATGTACAAGCCCCATTGTCACTTAGTATTGATTTCCCTAGCAAGGACATACTAAATATGTTGTAAAATACAAACATCTTGATCTAAGACCAAAACATCAAGCTTTTTTCCCCTATAATTAAAAAAAAAAAAAAAAGTTGTTTTAAGTTATGAAACAATATCCATCTGACTACTGTTTCCTAAATCATTGCAGATATTTTCAAATTAGTGACCCCCACTTAACAGTAGCATTCAGTCTTCTTAACTGGCATTCAGCTACGTTTCCCTGACAAGCTTTCTAAACACCTTCTGGATAAAATAATACGGAAGTAAAACTTGCAATTAGAAAAACAAAAGAACAGCAACAACAAAAACCCTTAAGTGTTTTACTTTACCCCTCTCTGATAAATACACCTAAGAATTCACAAATGTGGCATTTATTATAATTTAGGTTATATTAAAGAATGATGTTTATTATTATCTTCTTCATCGGTTTCTAGCAGTGTACTTGTTCCTGGGCTAAGTATAGTATAATACAGTATAACATGGGAGTGTGCAGACGTTCTGGAAATCGTGCATTTTATCTTAATTCAGAGTACAGAATTTTATAGCTGTGAATGTATTTGCACTTGCTTCCTTCCCTTAATATCACACGTATTTAGAGTGGTTTAAAAAAGAAAAAAGTTTGAAAATAGGTTAAAGGGCCTCAGTAGCAGGGTAGGCGGTAGCCATGGACAAATCAATTTAATCAGTCACTATGGTATGCACTGTGTTATCCAATTCAGTGAACCATTTCACCTCACCAATTGACCAAGAACCTGCTGTCAGGGCCCCTGCTTCCACTCAAGAGGCCTCCGTCACCTTTTGCATGTATATTTAGCAATACATCCTACTTGCAAACTATTGTAATTCCCTGCATTTATTCAAATCACTGCTAAAACGTCACCATAAAAGAAAAGTCTATCAGAAGCAGTTGTGATTAAACTATGATTTGGCTTTTCAGGAATGTTTTTTGTTACCAACCAACTCAAGCATCTGGCTAAAGTGTCGCATTAGAATATATATGTGCCAGCCGGGGTGTGCCTGGACTTAAACAGGAGGGTGGTATTTATTCAGTTCTTTTAACTATTTATTCAGTCCTTGTCAATCACTCTTACCAGGAGAACAGATCACACCCCGCTCCGAAATGCCTTCCCTCTCAAGGGATTTACACCAAAATGGAAATGGTCAGCTACCTCAGAGCTCACAAATGATACCACATGGCATCATCCACGCGCATTAAGATATGGTATTAACCCTTTTGTCCAAAATTCTTCAACTCTTGGCTCCTCTCTGCTGTATATACTTACATTACAACATAATGAAACCTAACAGCATATGATATGCGCACACGAGCTTATACATCCACATCTCTATATCCATAAATACATAGAACAATATACAAGCTGGCTCCTGCTAAGAAAATTAGCAAATTCTCATTTGAGTATGTTCTCAGAAACTCTAGATTAGTACAACCATAACACGTATTTCTTCACTTCAGAAGCACCATGGAAATAATGTATGTCAGCTTAAATGCAACATAAAAGTTTATACGTAAATTACACCATGAGATTAATAAACCACAGAAAGCCCTTAAAAGTGCAATTATAGTAGAAGTAACCCTTACAAAAAAGCAACAGCAAGAAGGGTTTGTTAAAATAGGCCTGTCTTTCTCACAGTAGGCTCCCATGATTTACTAGGTAGCTTCAGGCTCAAAAAATAATGCAACAGAGTAAATAAAGAGATGGCAATTATCCTAACGGGGAATCCTTTCTTCACTACAGCACTGACAGGAAGGTGAATCGGGGTGATTTTTTGATATAAGAAAGATGAACATTTTAATAAAGGAACACCTTGAGGAACTTGTCTAGCACTGTATTTCAATATTCTCAAGAAAACAATAACATTAATACCTACTAATGAAGAAAGAAGAGAACATATAGCAAGGTTAAAAAACACTTCTAAATTCTCCTTCACTATGGATTTGTGATTGCACAGAACTATACATATTAAAGGAAACATGAACAAGCAAAAAGTGTACAGATTCCAACATAAACTATGTTGTATTAATTGCAATAAGCTGATGACTGAAATTCATTAGAAGTACTCAATTTCACAACCAGATGCAAACGCAAAATAAAATATTCTCTAGTCTTCAGCTTTTTTCCTTGTCCCAGCAGTCAACTCCTACTTAGGAAGAACACCCTAGCCCTACCCCTTTTAAAATGACAATACCCCTGCCTTGCAAATACATTCGCCACAGTAACAGCTCAGCTGAGCTAAGCAGCAGGGAGGGTAAGCACAACTGCTTGCTTCTCCATGATGCTTTATAATATGATTTAGATCATAATCCAATACATATGACAAGTAGAGAATAATTTGTGTGGCTCCACACTATTATCCGTCGAGAGAAAAAGCTTTAAAATTACCCCGATGACTGACTTTTTCTTGGCGGGGGGGAAGGGGAGGGGTTAACACCTAACAGGAATAGCAATGGGAAGAAAACGGGTATAGTCAGAGGAAGACTAAAATAATTCACCAGGACATTCCCTACACCAACTCCACTTTTGTTTTTCCTTTTTGAATGCTATCAGACAACAAAAAACTGCATCTTGGCTAACAATGCTCCATCTAGCAATGTTAATGCTTTGAAAAATGGCATGGTATTCTAACAGCATGTGCAAGTGAGATGTTTTTACAATACACTGAATGCCAACTAAGCAGTTAAAACATAAAGGAAATGTTTAAAATTGTACCTAAATGTGCTGCCTTTTTTAGCAATTACTTTCACAGCATACCTAAAGAAAGGCTGGTTCTTGCAGACAGAACATGCAGCAGATTGCTTGAACTACCCTATTTTGCTGTAAAGAGAGGTTAAACTATCCATGAGCTAACAGAAATGTGGATCTTTTAGACAAAACTAAGATGTTTTACTCTTCAAGGGCTTCAGTGACTTGTCTTGAAAATCAGGCCGTGGGGCAGTGCAAGGGGACACCTCTCGCTGGTGGATGTGAACGCTTGGAAAAGCTCGGGTAGGCGTGTGCTTGCTCAGGCACCACCTGGGATGAGTGAGAAACACCTCCAACACCTCCGCAGGACTGAAAGAGTCTTCTGGACTGTCGAGGATCTGCTAAAATTGTCTTTGAGATAAATACAAGTATATTTTAATGGATGAGTTAAACATTCCAGTAACCAAATCCTGGATATCAAATCTGTCACAGCAGCACTCCAAAGACTGACAGGATCACGGGTGATTGCTGCTAAATGGGCACCTCTCGTATGTTACTGTATTATAAAAGGACTAATCACTTTTACTTAATACAGGTGTAATACGAAAATCCTTCTTGCTGAGAAGCCTACACTTAAAAGTGAAAAAACAGTTTGAATATTTTTTGAAACAGGGCATTACCCTTATGCCTTAAAACAGATAGCACGTGCAGACCTCATCCTTTTACAGCAAGAAATGCTGAAACTAAATACGAGGCTGCAGTCGCTGCAACTTAAAAACAGGCGGCAACTGTCTCTGGAAAATAAAGAAGTTTGGTCGGCTGCCAGGGCAACAAGCTGCAGGAGCAGCAGGAGCAGCAGCAGCAGCAGTGCATGGCAGGGGAGGAGCGGGAGGTGGTGGGGCGCCCCATGCACCCCGAGCAGCGGCCAGTGCCTGCCCGCAGCCCCGTGCCGGGCACCAGCTCCTCTGGCATTTCACTCCTTCCTCCACAGCTTTTACCGGGGGATTCCCTTGCAGGCATTATTTTGGGAGATTGCCCACCACCCCTCCCGAACCTTCTAAGCAGCATTAAATCCCAGGAGAAATAAAACCAGCCTGTGTTTTTAAAAAATCATGGGGCGCAGGAGGGAGCATTGCTGAGGTGCATGGCTGTGCTCCCTTGCTGCCGACTGTGCCCCGCAGCTGCACCCAGCAGGGAATTAACCCACAGAAACGTGGCCCAGCTTTTTTTTTTTTTTAAGGATGAAAACCCACCGGTGAGTCAACGAGACATACACAAGATGCACCGAACATACGTGCTCTGCCCGCGCCCTCCGAGAGGGAAATTGTTGGAATGTTTCTGCTTACATGCACATTGCTGGGTTTTATGTCATTTTGTTCATCAACCTTTAATTCTTAACCTGTAGCTGAATGCAGGAGAGAATACAGGCAACTTTGAAACCACTCCAATAAGGTACTAGTATTCAAAATACTGAATACTGAAATAATACTGAAAAAATCATTTAAGGTCAAGTGAAATCGTCTTGTTAAATAAACTAGAGAATGGAGCATTTAGCATCTTCAGAGCATTTATGGTGCGTCCAGCAAGCAGGGTCACACTAAGGCAGAAAAGTTCACTAGCAAACTCATTTATCAATCCATGGAAAAAAAAAAATCAGTTTGATTTTAAAACTGTAATTATTTTTAGTCAAGTATGTTGGAAAATGGCATATTATCAATTCAGAAAGCGGCACATCAGGGCCACATTTAGATTTGTGCTGATCCTGTGAGTATTTGCTACCCTGATCCCCTCGTTCACGCAAAACACTGTGCAGAGGCGACATGCTGGGAAAGTTAATTGCAGGCTGTTGTTCTTCAATAAAATTCAGTTTGAAAATTTCCTGTGTTTTACTAGCTTTTTGAGATTAACAGAAATATCATTTTCTAAAAAAAAGATAACCTCCTAAAGAAATAAAGATGAAATAAAATAAAAATGCTCATTTATCTATTTCTCCTCCGAATCCTGTAAGACATGATAATGTATCAGAGATTGGAGACTTTCAATTTCGTGAGAAAAACAAGGTCCCTCCATTTTTTTAAGCTTGCCTTCTTTCATCTTACAGATAGCCCCAGCACTCTGACACAAACCCACTGTCTGCAAGGCTTCCAATAACACAGAGTCGAATATTGATGATGTTTACTCTTGTTACAAATAAATAAATAAAAATGCTCCGTTGTAAACTCATCAGATTGACTAGTTTTCTGTGGTTAGTTCTAAATCAATCTATTTTCCCCAGTGTATCGCAGAAGTAATATCAATAGGTTACGGTCTTTTGTTGCTTGGGTTTCCCCTCCCCCTCCCCCCCCAACAAAGAAGCTGACAAACAACGTGGGGCATTTGCCTGATAAATCAGGCCTGTTAGGATACAATTTAGCTTAAGTTCATGAGGAAATGAATTTGTTTAAAATCTGCTAATATGATTTTACTGGAAAGTGGATTTTTTTTTTTGGTGAACCAAGAACAACAATGAAATAGAAAGGTGGTTCAAAATGCACAAAATGCAGTCTTTCTGTCCACAAAAATGAAAAGGACTACATGGACGGCAGCTCTTAAAAAATACCCTCAACAATGTTGTTTCCATTCTTTCTTCCTTTCCATAAAACTTTCTCTCTGCTATCCACTCAGCCCTCTTTACAGGCATGGAGGAAAATTATTTTTCACATAATCACATAAAAATCCTTATGAAATGCATCCTCATGGAGGAATGCTTTGGATGTACTTTCATTTGTTACAACAAAAGGGTTTTCTTTATATTGAGAGTTAAGAACTCCTGAAATAACAATCTACAAAGTGAGGTCTTTTTTCCAAATAACATGAAAGATGGTTTTGCTCCAATAGTATCAATATAGTGTGGAAAGAATGTGTACATTTTAATGGCTTTAACCCATACAGATAAAGCAGATACAAGATCAGTGACAGTTTAAGTAAGTTATGTTTTAAACAGTCGTATATCACGCATATCAAACATGAAATGTTATACCGTGATTTCAAATAAGTCTACTACTGTAGTATCTATCTTTTTGCATTATGAAACCACACACACAAATATTCTCAACCACAAATTTCCCCTGTAACCCTGAATTTCTGTGGGAATAATAAAAAAAGGGATTTTAAATTAAAACAGTTCTGTATGCAGTACTTTTAAAAACAGTAAGTATTTTCCATAGTTCATGTTGGTGGAAAGGCTGCCATACAGGTTTGCTCTGGGTACTGCTGCAATGTGTACCCACATTTGCAGCCTATTGCCAAAGTTAGCTGGGGTGCAGCGCTGGGCAGGCGTGGGGGTGGCCAGAACTAAAGTAGACCTTGGCTGGTTGTGTTTGAAACCACCTCCACCACAGGGTGCGCCTGTTTACAGAAGCATAGTTCAGTAACACCAGAAGTCTTCACAGAGGTGGCTTGAGCCTCCTGGCCATATGGATAAGGATGCACGCTGCATAAAACCGGCTCAACTCTTTCTGGGTCAGTGAGGTGCTGTTCATGAGCTAAAAGGCATGCCTGACCTTATCTGCCTCTCAGCAGAGCCGGTTCCAGGGTTTCTACGTCCACTGATCAGCTAATCCACAGATGAGATAAAAGGGTAGTATGTAACTGGGAATTAGTTGTTAAAAATTGCCATTTCCCTTTTGTTCCTTATTTTGTCACTAATGTTAGCAGCAAATACAAGTAACATCAACTCCTCACAAAAGCAGCAAACGGCAAATAGCATCCTGGCAGTAGGTTGGAGCACTGAAGCAAGTAGTGGTAGAGGAAGAGGAAGGCTGCTCTGGAAGTTCATAACCTATTCTTCTTCCCCAAATACCAGTTTAGGGTCATATGACTTTAGGTATCCCTTATAAATCGGTATCATGCATGAAGTTTCAGAAATATCTGGAGACAGGAGTACGGACTGACTTAGATACTAGCCTTCAAATGGATTCTCCTGCTACATTCACTGAATTAAATGACTTGCATGAATATAGGCTTCACAAGCGTTAAGGATTGCAGGATTTGACCAGCAACTCACATCTTCATTTCATTCTTCAGAAATAAAGGGACGGTTACTGTCTGACACACTTGCTATGAGGAGGTCATGCCAGCTATCTCTATAGGGGTTCCTTCCAGAGCTCATGGAATCGACAGAGTAAGTCGTGTCACATGAAATACATGCAAGGCTTCCTTTCCCAACTGTGTAACAAAAGGACATCAAACATGGTGGTTGGTTTTCCTTGAAATGGCACCTGTAAGTTCACATGTTCAATACCTGCAAGAAGAATTAAGCCATTCAGATGCTCTATAGCCGCATTTTACTGGTAAGGGAAATCTGTATCACTCTGAAGCACTGACTGAGAAAGAAAGCAGTCAGTTCCTAATTCACTTTTCCAAACTTGCACCTTAAGATGTCTAAAATGGAATAGCTCCATATATTGACATTATTACTAAATAGTTGTTCAGCATTTTCTATAACACATTTTTAAAAGGCTTTCAGCATCTTAAAGAAAAAAAAAATTTTGAAACTTTTCACATCAAAATGCAGACGCAACAGTAAAGCATGAAAGAGGATTTCAGCTGCAACAGGATTAAGCCTCATATATTAAAGCTTTTAATTCCCACCTGAGGCAGGTATTTCTGTTGTCCCACACTGCCTGATCCCTGAGAATTAAAAGTGAAATAATGCCATTTTCTACTATTCCACCCTATCTCACCACCAGATTTATCTTCGTTATTAATTCTCTCTAAGATTGTGTACGCGAAAATAACACACACATTTGTGTACATAAAAACAACATTGTTAATTCACAATCTGGTGTTTCCTTTTTCTTAGTTTGGCCTCAGGACAGCAAATCTCATGCACAGGTTTGAATTTAATACTTCTTTCTCTGAATTCTGTTAATTCTGCGTACAGTTAAAAATAACGAATAACTGAAAGCATTTCACTATATGTGGTAAACTAGATCGCCTTATCCCTCTTGGTTGTGATTACGTAGATTAAGTGATATCATTCCAGTAAAATGATAACAATGAGGCTAATAAAACTTTTTTAAAAGACTGCATCTTCCCAGAAAGAGAGCAACTTAATTCTGCTCTCAGTCACATGGATGTAAATCCAGAGCGATTTTGATGACTTCACTGAGCTTATTCTCCGTTAATTTTAATAGTGTAACCGAGAAAAGATTTTCCAACTGTGTATGAATGCTGAAAAGTCACATTGCAGTAGTCAAGGCTGGTTGCAGAGGTCAGGCTAATACAACCTGCAAGGCAACGCAGCAATGCAGGCTGAAGCCCCTCAGTTCCACCTGTAAATCTGTGTTTGCTGGTTGATGTAACACTTGAAAGCATAACGCAGCACAAATCGCAAAGTTGAAAAAAGAAAACCAAAGAATTATAGCCAAGGTAGAGAAGTGGTGTGTTTGATTCTTCTGCCCGTTTATGCTCAGCCTTTCAGGTTAAGAAAGAATGAATGAACGATTTCAAAAGTAAGGATGTTTATAGGCCAAGGATCAATTTTCCTGGCATGACTGATGAACTCTGCATCAGGAGATTTAGATAAAACAGGAGCCCTAGACTTAAATAAAATGTTTGAAAGCAAAGAACAATTCAGATAAGGGCACCCCAGTCGTGATCAATGCAAGGAGACAGCAGATTACAAGTCAGACACTGAGTGCACCGGCCAAAGAAAAACGCAATGGATATGCTCATTGAGCACAGCACAACCAGCTGTTGTAGTTTTGATCAGAAATTCATACCCAAGCCACAACTTCAACTATGGAAGCCCTGAATTTACAATTTTGAAAGCAGTCACAAACCAGAAGAGTGATTAATGCCAGCATTGTGTCTGTGCCTTAACAATTCATCCATACTCTAAACCAACCAACCTTCCAGTTATCCAGTAGCACTCACTGTGCAAGGCAGGAAAACTGTATGTTAAGACTGGAAGCGCATGGAGGCAGAAAGGGCCACACATTTTTAATGCAAGCCCTGAAGTTGCTAGTGATGAATCAGATGAATCAGACCTCTGGCTGGGGTGGAAGAAGGCACGTATGTCTCTGCAGCCACTTATGCGAAGTGTGCACAGGCCAGCAAGGTACTGAACTTCTGTAGGGGGGAATGGTTATGAGTTCTTCCATTTTGGAGGGCAAATCCCGACTTCTGGCAAAACAAAGGATTACTCAGTTATGCTGGTAGCCTGTCTGCTCTCCTCCAATCCCAGGCTCTGGGGGCAGGTTAGAAGACATGGAAAGGTGACTGGGACATACTGCAGTGGCTAGGAATGGAACATATAACATGCCAAATCCATAGGAATCCATAGGATTTCATTAGCGCTGACTGAAACCCAGTTTCTTTGTGTTTTAGTGATTATTGGCCATACCGCTACAAGGTTATGGAGACTATTCATTGAGCAGTTGCATTATTCCAGTGATAGATCTTCCGCAGAAAAAACTGAGAGTATCCTTCTCCCTCAAGACCTTAAAATAAGGCAGCTGAACCAGCTGGGGCAGTGGATTTGAACTCACAGCTAGACAGAGAACTGGATCTATTTTTTTTTTTGCATTCTGGATAAATGCCCATCACTTGGTAGAAGGAGCAGGGAGTTTGCCAGCAGGCAGAGCGAGGGAGCCCAGCTGCTCAGCACCAGGCTGGAGCAGGACCCCTACCCCCAGCCAGCATCCTCCATTTGTGTGAACCCTTCCTCCTCACAGCTACTCAAGGGGTGGCATACAGATGCCACAACTCTCAATCTGTGCAACAACAAATTGTATCGGGTGACAGTGTTAGGTATCTGTATTACTGCACCATAGTAAAAACCGCAACACCAGTCTTAGGAGCTGCCATAGGCTTGGTAGTTGAACTCTTCACCCTGTACTGCCCACAGCCTCCATCGCTGCCTGCCCTCTTCAGGCACAGTCTCCCCCCACACCTCGTGGTGCTGCTTCCACCACTGGGTGTAATCCTCCTGGAAGTGGTCAGTGACCCCTGTTCCCCAGAGAGTGAAGATGAGAAACCCCTGTCTCTTACCGACAATCTACTAATCCTTCTTCAAAAGGCTGAACAACAACCATCTGGAGATCACAGCAACCTCCTCACGGAGGGAAGACTTGCATCCAAATATGTCTTTCACATGGAGCGAGGTATGTGGTGAACCCTCGGGGACCTTTTGTGTACGGTTAAAGTGTGCTCGCTGGCTTGGGCCATACAGGTGAAGGGAAGGGCTCAGGAGTCAACCTGACAATTTTGTGGGGCTCAGCTGTAAGCTAGAGCACTGAGTTGCTGGCTGATCAGTAGAAACTCCAACCGATACAAGACACAGACAGTAAATTTGGGTTTTGAGGCTCTTGGCAGCACCCAAACATTAAATCCAGGAACCCAACACCTTCTGTGGGGTTGAAAATAATAATACCTGAAAAGTTTTAGCCATAGAAGACAAGGGACCAGACCTTTAAAAGTCTGACACTTCCTACACTATTCCTGGATACTTCCAGGAACAAACCCATTGTTTATTAAACCAGCCTCACTCTTGAAAACCTGGAAGGCCAGAAAGCCTGGCTCCTAAATGAAGATCCCTTTGGCCCTCCTCCTTACAAACCTTCCAATTCTAAATATCCAAAGTACCTGGAAATACCCAATTCCAAGTAAACACAGAGTGGAGGGAGACTGTGTCCCCCACCCAGGACTGTGGACCTCAAGCACAACCCACAAATTTCCCTCATGAAAAGTCTCATCCTTCCCAGGCTCAGAAATTGGTGAAGGAGAGTGTGGCATCAGCTTCTTTCTCTGTCACAGAGAGCTGTGTGACCTTGTCGTGTATAAGCAAATGTTTACAGGTATTTAAATGCTTAAGTCCCACTGACTTCAGAGGCAAGCAAGATCCTCATAGCTTTGAGGATCTGAGTCTGTGCCCCTCGGGATTATATCTGGTAAAGCAAGGGAAAAAAAAGTTATGGTACAACAGCATACAACCATACGGTGATCAGGCCACAAATCAATTGGCATTCACTGAACTAGAGCAGGAATGAAGCACATCCAAGACAATGCATAAAATACCTGATTTTGAAATTGTCATCTTTGTTAATAGCTATTTCACTACTGTCCAACTATTGGGATGAAAGTCATAGACAAGTTGTGAAAAGTCATTTCACTTATGTCTACAATCCAAACATTACATGGAAAATGAGGGCTATCAAGAGCTTAACTGGACTTTGCACAAATGCAGAAAAACCCTCCACGCATCTTTTTCATTCCCTGTTGGCAGGAAGCACAAAAATGAGAATCAGATGCGGAAAACACACACTTTCTACACAGTGCAAAAGCCTGAACCAGGATGTCTTCAACAAACTACTGTGCTTAGCTTTCATCCCAGTTTCCCACAAAGCTTTGCACAGCACGTGCCACCGCTGCTTGCTGTCTTGGCATTATCAGCAACAGCTCCTGGGGTGCCCTTCTGTTTTCACACTCCGTACTGTGAAACAAGCCAGCAACAGTATGCTGTGCCAGGCAGGACACAGGGAACTGCCAGGGATCCTGCTCCAGTGCTGCATCCCATCCAGAACTGTAAGCAGTGACCAGGACTCCAGCTCAACTACTTTGCATTTCATTCATAGCTCTTCTTTGGTGATGTGAAAATACGTGGAAGATAATCATCCAGTAAACAGCCCCCTTTTCAAGAATACTTCCAAAGACATATGATCTGCTTTCAAAAACTCCTGAGGATGATCCATGCAGTAACTAAAACTGCTAGCCAATTCTCAACAGCAAAAGTTTTCAGTTAATTCATCTACTTTTTTCAGTTTGTAGTGTTTGTTTAGCTTGGTTCACATCACATCTCCAGTTTCGAGGTAAAATCATAAACCATTGCATTGGCACAACTGTGGGTGTGATAAACACTGGCAGGAGGTGGGAGGGAGTAGATTTAAGCAGTGAGACTCCCATCGTTCCCAAAGGCTCTTGCCAGAGGAACTGCAATGTGAAACTGCACCCTGTGTCTGGGACTTACCCCTGGTCACAGCACACGCATGGCCTTTACACAAATCTATACTGGATTTCTACCTGGGTTCATGAATATGTCAATCATAATATTTCACTTATTTAATCTGCACCAGTAGGAGTGTGTATGTGAAAGATGGATGAAAGAATCATGCATTGGAAGTCCAGGCACAAGATGCAGATGTTGAGCTTAGTTTTGTAAACAGGGTGGCTGTGGCTGAATTCCCTTTCAGTTAGAGACAATGAGCTGGAAAAGAACTTAATTGACAAAAAAGTAGCCGATTTGGCTGCAAAGTGTGCTTTGAGTTAAATACACGCTAAATACAGCACACAGAGATGCATATTTTCCCTCCTCTAAGTAAATATGGTTTTATACCATTCTTTTACATACTCCCCATAAAATCAACCATCCCTGTTTAGGTTAACTAATCTTTTTTTTTGTGAACTCTCCCTCTACTCACACCTAGCATAGCTGGGGCACTTCCCACCTTATGCACATGCAAGTGCTACTTCCAGCTGGACAATTTCCCTTCTACCTCCTTCACAGGTTCTGCCTTGCTGCATTATTTGTTCTTCATTTCCCTTCCACTGCAGTGCTTGGTGTGGAAGCATTGCATCTGTCAGGACTCAGCAAGAATAGGTCTCTGACTATTTTCTTTCTGATACTATTGTAAAGACAGGGCGCGAGTCAAAAGCTGCTGCTCACGGACAGAGAGCAGTCTGGTAGCTAAAAAGGAAGAAGAGAAGGGATTGTCAATGGTTTGTGATCATGAGATGACTTCTCGGCTCCATTTACTTTGCCTGCAGTTACCTGAAATGCAGCGGGCAGGAAGCCTTTGAGAGGAGCTTGGCAACTTTGACATGCCCGTCAAATGGCATCTTACAATAATCATGGCTATGATTACAGGACTGCTGCATACAGTCAGAAACAAAAGTGTCATGTTTAAGGATATTCCTGTCTTTGTAAGAGATATGAAAGGGCAGCACAGAGGGGCCATGAGGGTAGGTCAGAGAGTTGGACAACAGAGGAGGAAGAGGGACAAACAAGCACAGGGCCATCCACACCAACCCCTCTATTAATGCCACGTAACAGAGGCCATCATGAGTGACAGTGGCTCGCCTGCTGGCAAAGCTTGGAAGGCGCAAAGCAACTGCAGGGCTGTTCAACGCTGGCGGGTCTGAAGCCAACCTTTCAGCAGCATGCTCGAGAGGAAGCATGCCCTGTCACAGCAGTACTGCACAGCTCACAAAGGAGGAAGTGCAGCGCGGTGGGCTGCTTGCTTGGGGCCTTCCTATGTGAGACTACCGATGTCGCTAGGATAACTTAGTCAACAACATCTGCTGATTTTATGGTACACAAGTTTAATTGTTTAACTTCAGGAGGAGTATGAAGTTCTGCTCTGTTACTGAACTCATGATTTGGGGTCGAAGGCAGACGAGATGGCTAGGTTTCTTATATTTGTTGTTCAGTGCAACACTTGCCCTGCTCTGTGGATTGCCTTGAGCACCTCTGCAGCCACAATGGATGTATTCTCTCTCTAGAAATTACCTTAGATCTTTACCACAGAGTTAACTGCTCAAGTGCTTGTCTTGCAGAACATAAAACAGCTTCACAATTGAATTATCAACTTTGATATTCATTCAACAACAACAGAATTTTTATTCAAGAATGGGACAGCCTACAGGACAGCTGGGTTCCCTTGAAGAATCTCAAAGCCAGGACAAAGAGCATGATTTCTGCAAAATGCCATGATATTTCCAATGCTTTACTACACTCAATGGCGTAGAAATTAACAGGCCAACATACCTGTTCATGTACTACTGGCTCTCTACAACTAAAATTTTTTAAAGGTTGTTATTTGCCATGGTTAACTGTGCTATTAGCTAAGTATTTTGGTGGCTCTGAAAGCAGAATGCTTTACAACAGAATACATTTCCGTGTATCAATATGCTTTTAGCTTAGAAGTGGATTGGATTTTTCTGGTTACCATACCAGAAATGCTGGTGGTAACATTTCTCAGGCCTCCAATAATTTTTGCTCTTAGCTGAATCCAGCCACTTTAATGTCCTTAAAGTATTTTGAGTAAACAGTATTTTACTGTAATTCTAATTTGTTGACAGGAAATTTTTTTTTTGGTAAATGGTTTAGCCAAAAAAATCTGCATTTTCCAAATAGTACTTACAAATTATCTAAACGCTACTACTCTGTATCTTTCAAAGAGCATCAATACCAAATGCGTTTACCACACATGTTAGGAGACCCTTGCCACGTGCGTTTAGAGTGGTGCTCCCTCCGGTCCAGCTCCAAAGTTAAAGCATCTGAAGTGTAAATTGCGTGTGACACAGCCAAGGAAACCCACTTTACTTTAACCTTGTTAATGGCGAGCCAGATGGAACCGCTGAGGCCACCCATTGTTCGGGTTTGCATTTTTGTGTAATACCATGGTGTAGGTCCATAGGGCCTCATGAATTCCCCTCCTCTGAATATATACTGTGCTGTTAAAGGCACTGAAAGGATCAAGCTCTGCTCTGAGAGCAGCTGGCTTTGTATTTTTTTAATGGTTGTTAGCAGCAGCAGCAGGTCCATTCTACTCCCCCATTCTCCCCCTGCCCTTCTTAAAATCCTGATCTGTTGGTTCTCGAGTGAAACCAAACCCTAACTCTGTCCTATGCAGCACATCATACATTACCTCAGGTTCGTTCCCCCAAATATTCATCAAAAAGTCCCAGATTCTCCCTCCCTTGCAGCCTCAGACCCTGCCCCAGAGGTTCTTAATCACATGAATAATCATCACCGACTTCATCAACAGTCAGGTCGTTAATTCCTTTCCTACCAAACCCAGGCTACCTGTGCCTGCATAATTTTCGTTACTGATCATTGCCTTCTGAAAATTTGGTCAAATTTTCCTGTCTTGACCTCTTTTGTGCCTTTAAGATGAAAATGGAAGCAAGAGGAGTTTTGAGTAAAGATAGCCCACAGCAGACTTCTCAGTCTGAGAAATAAGGGGAAGCTTGCGAATTGTTACATGCCAAGACACATCTGTACAGTGCTTGTGATGTAGAGGATAACATCTCACAATGCCTGCACCGTGATGCAGCAACATCAGACGTTTGCTGATGAAAAGCTGCAACACACGATGTAACAGAGGTAGCGAAAAACCCACAAGACTACTTGTGGCTGCCTAGCAGGTTTCCAGCTGCCGTGTGAGATATCATAAGGTTGGGAGAGGGGAGTACTGTTCTCCCTGTTTACTCCAGCTGTGGTGCATGCTGTTCTGAATGGGATGAGAAAAGTATGAAGCCATCCCTCCAGACCTTCCTCCCCAATGGGCCTGCCATCAGAAAAGCAAACTGCACCTCACCAAAAGGAGACTGCAGCCAGAAATGACTGAATTGTACCACCAAGCACCAAATAATGTGTCTGCCTCTTTGCGAGAGGACTTCAACATACTGGCTCCTGAAGACAATGCAGTTAGCATAACCTGCAAATGATATTAGAGGGATGCTGCAAACAGTTATCTGTTGTTACCGAAACTACACAGAGGCTTTTGCAACACTGGGGCTGATCAGTTTATTAAAAGGACTGAGAAACCATAATCAATACTTTAGAGCAAACTCCCTGACCTGTTCAAAGGGACTTGCTTTTGCACTACACTGGCAGAATAAGGAAGGAAATCCCCCTAGCCAGATCCTCAGGTCAGTGCCTCATCTGGTGTAGGAGACACACTGCTCATTGAAATATTTTCCTGCCGTTCCCAGCTGCCCTATGTGCCTTTGGGAAGAGGAGCCAGGGGCCACCTGAAGCTCAGCAGCGCTGAGCCTGCTGTGGCATGAACCAGAGTAGGGAATCAAGGACCTGATCGTTTCTCTTCTTTTCTTTCCCCAAGCTGCTCTAGACACCGTTAGGAAGAGCAGCTTCCCCTTTCCTACATGCTCCCCAAAAGCAGAAAAATGGCAGCCAAACTCCTCCTTGGGGTTCCTATAACCTGACATAAAAGCTCAGGGGCAACCATAGCTGGCTGCCAAAGGGGAAGACCAATGAACTGGGGAAACACAGGAAAGACACACCGGCAGCAAAGGCAGGACATGGTAACCTCTACTTTCTCCCCACAGAAAGAAGATCAGTTTAAATCCTGTCCTTCACCCCTTTATCTTCTACATAAATAGCAGGGTGCAACTTAGGAAAGTTATTTTTAACTTGAATATTTCTTTAACATGGTTGTCCTTAAAGGCTGCTTAGATGCTATGAGGTGGCTCAGTTGGATACACTGCACAAGGCACGGCAGTTTTATACTATGTTAAAAACATTTCTAATTCCAAATCATAAATTACAGGGGAGCACAGGAGGTTCAAAAACAAGCGAAGCTCTTGAGCTCAGTGAACTATTTTTTACCCATTTCAGAATTCATGTGGTAAACCTTATTTTAACTGATAATTTTCTCTTGCACACTGTAACAGATCCTTTTTGAAGGCCAGATTACATTAGTACATTTCCATTGTCTAAGAAAGTAATCTAGTTAACAAAATACAAATGCTAGGTAAGGTATGATAGTAAAGGTAAGGCACGATTTGCAACTGATAAACTAACATTGCACTTCACCCACTTTTTCTAATTTTTCCAGTCTTCTCTATTAGTAGGATGCAAGGCTGCCATATATATTTTGAGATCGGACTGGCTTGACTGCCGTTGCCTGCAGTTTTTATGTCTTTCTTTCATGAGCACGCTTTAGCCCTAAGTCCGTAAAGAAAAAGCTGTTAATAACCCTGGACTGATGTGACGCTTGCTACTTCAGCACCCTAGGATGGAGATTATACGCCCCCCTTGATTTCAGCGTGCTAAGCTTCCTTGAAGCTTTGTTTCTTTCAGAGGCAGCTGTCTGCATTTCCATACCTTACCCTGCCTCTTGCCACCAGAGTTAAAATCACATGTGTATCAGTTAGAAAAAACAGCTGCAAAATTATTTTTCCTATGAAGTCTTGTAGAGTGAATTAGTTCAGCTGGTAACTTTCCTCTGATGATGATGACAACAAGAAAACCTTAAGCTGTCTTATAGAAAGGGGAGTCATCACTAAATCAGGACTTCAGTTGCCAATATCACACTTTTTGTACAAAAGGAACTCTGAATAACATTAGTATCACTGTAGAGCTTTATCATAAATTATTTTTAAAAAATGAACCAGTTTTTTTTGTTTGTTTTGGTGTTTCTTTTTTTTTTTTTTTTTAAGGTACTTGTTTCACTTTCCTGGTAACTGAGAGTAATTGAAAGATTTGCAATAAAACTAGTTTGCTATCTCAACATAGCAAATTAGCATTTTATAACAAACTTGATCAGTATTTATGACTGCTTTGAAAACTCACTGATTCTTAGCAAAGACTAGGAAAATATGCATGTCTGGAAATATCATGGAATATACACTTTCCTTTTTTGGAAGCCTGGAAAACATAACATTGAATGGATTATATACTGAGTTTCAAAAAGGTTACTGACACTTACGTGTACTTTTCAGCATTACAGTACTACTAGCTTTAAGTGCTGATTTTATATAATCCTTTCTTTCCATTCAGTGAGAAAATTTCTTTTGAAGAACTGTCATTAAGAAACCTGAAACATTAACTTCTTGTGTATTACACACAAACACTCTATAATTGATGCATATAGTAAAATTAAATGGAAAGAATATGGCTCCTGCTACTGTGTGTGAAATTTATATTATTTTCTTTCTTGTCACAAAGAAGGCAGGTTATCATTTCAGTACATTTAAGTTCCGAAGTACAACTCAAACTGTAACACACTTAATATGATCGATGTGAAATAGCAAAACACTACAACAGGAAATGCTAGTTTTCTCCAATTGTCTTCACATCATTCACAGCAGTTCAAACTAATGCAACAGAAGCAGAAAAAAAAATTAAACAAATTGCTTAGAGGAAGCTGGCGGGGAAGGAAGAGCTGTGATTACACCACACGCTGCACTCCTCCCAAGCCTACCGCTTACATTTTGCAAGTTTTGAGCAGCTGCTGAAAGGCAGGAAGGGAACTGAGAAATGACCACTGCCTATGCGCTGCTCTGCCATACTATGAACGCCAGACTAGAAGTTAACAGTGAATTAAGCCTGATCACTGCAGCTTTTAAAGGTTGCTCTTCAGCCTCACAGGGATGTCAGGCACAGAGCTGAGGAATGCTGCTCACCTTCCCAGTCAGTTGCTGACTTCCTGGTACAGTACAGTTTAATAGAAAAGTTAATGGTGTGGTGGCACCAAAGCATCTAAAATAGGTAGTATTTTGCTCTTCTCATCCTGTTTTCTTTCCCAGGCCAGGAAAATCACAAGCTGCAACCCTGCTAAAAGCACAGACCATCGTTCTTGTGGGGAACTGTTGTGCAGTGAGATCTGGTACTTCAGATCTGCGTGGCAGTCCGACAGGGGAAGCTTGAATATAGAAAAGGCCTTGCCTGGGATGCTCCCCAAACCCTCTGCCAGGTCTTGCTGATGCCTATTTACACTTCTGGCCTTTTGGAGGCCAAACCCAACTCCCTGCTGGGTTTTGTGCTCCTGACGCTTTCCTCCAGTGAACCCCGACGGCTCTTAAATCACTACCTGTCACCAATGAGGGCAGACCTTGCATCGCTGCTACTACAGGGACTGCAAAGCCACCACCATGTTGCGGGGAATGTCTCTGCCATGCCAAGCATAGAGCACAACACGTTTCATGCAGAGCTGCCCGTAGGGTTTCATAATCCAGATCAACCCACCAAAAGCAGAGCTGTTACCAAGAGGCATCCTCTGCTCTGCCACCACTCTGTTTGCTCCTTGGTACCTTTTTTTTTTCCCAAGATTAGTTTCTCTCAGTTACTCTCTCTGAACTGGCTCTCTGCAGGATTAGATCAGCACCAGCGATGCTGTGGGGAGAGGACCACAACGCTGGCTGAGGGTGCAGGGAGGCCATGGCAGCTGGCCGGCCCCCTGTAATGTGAAACTGCATCCTGGCAGAGATCTGGCTTACAGAGCCAGGGGCAGCATCCATTTCTTTTCAAGTCACGGTTCCCCTACAGGAAAAAATAACGAATTCAATCTGTTAATGCTGTCCAGTACCTGAGAGATTCCCGTTTCTTCAGCTTGTACAGCACAGTGCAGAAAAATCAACAACAACAACAACAAAAACATCTCGTATGCTTTATACTTAATACTAGTGCAGTATCGCTTTCTGAAATTTACAGTATTTTCAACTTAATAGTGCCTCTCTAGCAAGGAAAAACACCCTGAAAGCTGTCATTTGTCAGCCACACACACAAAAAAAATTCAGTTGCATTGTGAAGCACAGCTGTCTGAGTCTTTGGGCTGAAGAGTTTTGGGGTGATTGTTGGGGAGAGCTTTGGCAAGCCTGGACCAGATGTACTTGAACACTAGCTCTGTGTCCCCAGGGGATGTCAGCGTGTGACGAGGCAGAGTCCCAAGACCTGGCTATGTATTAATGGACACAGGCATGAGATACAGAACCAGCCGCTACAAGTTTATGCTCTTGATATTCAACATATATGATTTACAAGCACATACAAAGGAAAAAAATTATCTCAGGATGTTCAATGCCTACACTGACAATAACCTAAATGTACACATTTACTGCACGTTTAAGAACACCATTATTGATGCAAGAAAGTTTAAGTTAACCCCCATATCTGAAGGAACCTGTCTTGAATCCCCCCTGAGAAAGGGTATAGCCTGGGGTTGGGCCAAGGCCATCTCTATACCTTCCCCATCTCCATCTTTCTTCCAGAGAGGCTCTTCTCCTCTGCAGAAAGAGACTGCGGCATGCGCAGAATTAAGTTATTGGCACGCTCTGCCAAACAGGTCTCTAGGGCTGGATCTATTACAGCATCCTCAGGAGAACTCTCCTGGCCACGATGCTTGACTGTTTCAGCAGCCTCAGCCCGTGGGTGCGTTTGGCAGTGTCACAAGCGCTGCCTGTCTAAAATACCAAGAGGGGAATTTTACAAGTGCCTGCCTTTTTACAGCGAGCACCGTGCAGCCCATCCTCTCCCAGGAGGGGCCGCCCTGCAATACCTGAGCCTGCTCATCCACATCCCACACAGCAGCAGCAGAACCCCTACCTTCAGGCCACACACTTGGCCTCCTTCCTCAAATAGTCTGTGCACAGCCAGGAAAACTAGCCCTCCCACTCCCCAAGGCTACACACCAGCCACCACAGCACACCTCCAGGGAGCCTGGCACTTGGCGCCAAGCCATTCCCTCACCAGACTTTAGCGCACCACAGCTGTGGCACACGTCTTCATTTGCACTGGCTTTCACAGATAATGCACACCCCACACACAGGCACACAGAGTACCTGGGGCCCCTGAGCAGCTACAACGGGGTGAGCACCCAGCCTGCCCCAGCAGAGAGCTGTATCCCAGATGGGGAGAGCCCTGGCCAGTCATGCACCCTGGATTGCAAGTGCAAAGCACATAGCTACGACCTGTGCTGTTCTCTGTCTCTTTGTCAGCTTGTGGCTGACCCACGTTTGGCACTCTGCTTCCTCTGAATCATGTGAAATATGCACGTTAAAGAAGCTTCTCTAACTATTCCTCAGCTTTTCTGGGGGGAAAATAGGGGCAAAAGGAAGGTGAGCACTACAGCCTGCCTGATTCGGGGCAGAAGTATTCTGAAGACCTGTCTACAGGCACTGGGAAGTCATCAGTCCACAGAAAGCATCAGGTCGGAAGCAGCCCTGTCTCTGTCTGCCGTGGAGAGGCGAGCACTGTCCACCCACCATTTCTCTTTAATGCAGTCAGCCCCAGTCCCACAAAGTACCTAGTTCATATCCAGCAATCCCTTTTACCACATTTCCTCCCCATCTCCAGTTCTTCACACTCCCACCTTCATTTCCATCCTGATTCTGCTCCTAATCATCACATTAGCTTTTACATACTGATATGCATGAACCATTTCAGAGGTCACAGCTGGCTACTTCAAGGAAATGAGGATTTTTAAACTGAAAAACTTGAACTATTGTTAAAAAAAAAAAAAAAGGCACTGCTTTATTAAACAGATTTGTTTCAAGTCTTTACACATAAACCTGCCTCTGTGGAATCTTTTATTTTCAGTTTAACTAAATGAGAGTCTGCTTTAAGAAAACAATTCCAAGTTAAATGAAAATGGATTTATATGCCACACACAAACTGTAGTCCTCTACAGCGTAACAAAATATGCAAGCTTAAGCAAATTTACCACCTGCTACCATAGAAGGGGAACATGGTGGTATCCTGTTCCCAACACAGCATCTCATTATAGCAGCCGGATGTTTCCACTACAGTGATTAGTGCGCGTACAGTGTCACGATTAATTTCCAGTACTAACACCACCTTACAATTCATATACTTCTTCACTTACAGTCTCAACCATAATCTGTAATTCAAGAATTTTTTGCAGGTTTGTGAAAACTCTCAACTGACCTTCTTACATGGGCAAGACCATAGATGCAAAAAGCACATGTCGTGACATCGTTACTTCTGTTGTTACCTGGCCAAATGAGAGCAAGCTAACGCAGCTATATTGGTATAGCTTCATTTTGTCTAATACCTCATACTGTAAAAGGGGAATAATGTAAAACAATGCACTCTAGGATGCACCAGCAGAGAGAACCGGGAGAAAGGAGCACACGCTGTGGCCATGCTGACTACACAAGGCGTAGACTGGGAACTGTCGGCTGGTTAGAGGAAGATGTCCTACTAATGCAACACATGCAGCATCTTTTAGAAGCAGCCACTCATGGAGAGTCTTAGCTACCAGCGACTGTAATAAACTAAACTGGGTTACAAAGCCAGGATTCACTACGTTCCACAGCATCACTTTATTAAATGACTACCTGTACCAAGCTCACCTGGTAGAAGTTTGGAATACAAAGGGAGTATCACTGTCAGCATAAGGAAGAAGCACTAATCAGTTCCTGTCAGCTTTACCTTGCAACTATAAAAATAACTTTTTATTTTTAATCGATGAGGTCATCAACATGTACCTCTCATTCTGAACAGATCTTTTATTAAGTCATCTTCCTTTTGATACCCACTTTCTTCAATGCAGCTGACGCAACCTTTCATACATCTATTGTGTATACATTTATGCGTACACAACATGTATACAACAGATTTAATAAATTTTTTTGGGGCTCTTCACAATTAAAGTCAATCTTCTATAAAATGCACCTTAACATTACATTAGTGTAAAGACTATTATTATTCTGCCAAATTCAAAAGCTTTCAAATTTGACTCATTCATATTTTATGCAAGAATTAAGCAAGAAATGTGGGTCATTAAGAAAAATTAGATATAACAGCTTAGATACATTACGATACATTATGATACATTTTTAAAGATTTTATGGATAGCTATCATCTGAAGTATCTCATAGACATTCATGTTCACCTGGCAGTTGGGAACTATAACCACTACTTACAAAGAAAACCAACATGCTGCTTTGCTGGCTTCTCATTCAAATTAGCAGCTAGAAACAGAGGAGGAACACAAAAACCAATAGTCCCTTCAATGAAAAAGGCCACCAAAATCCAGATTTCCGAAACCCTCTAAACTCGACTGCATTACTACAAAGGGTATTTTCTGATGAGTTCTTATTTTGAAAAGGAGGGGGGCAGTGCAGGCTAAACCCTAGAAAGCAAAGCAGAAGAAATCATCTCTTTATGGCAGTTCGTGGTAAGGAAGTGACTCAGCTGAGGCAAATTACAGAGCCCATTTGGAGACACTGATTCCAAGAGCACTGGGGGCTGCAGTCAGAAATCTGGCACAGCTGCACTGCCAGAAATGTCAACCTTCACAAGCACATAAGCCTGAAAATACTATTTGCAGTAATTCTGATCAGTTTTGACTAGCTCTGCAGTGATTTTTTGTTGTGAAAAAGAACATGTGAGGGAACTGAAGATATATTCTCTACCTACTTCTCACACAGATCAAGCAAAAACAAAGCAGGGTTTCATCATAAAAAGTCAAATATAATTTCTAAGTCATTCAAAAATTGTATTATAACTTGTCTGAGTTTTGAATTCCCCCTTCCCCAAACTCAGCAAGCAGTCTACTCTGCCCTGCAAGCTACTGCACACAAAACTTGCGAGGCAGTTCTTAGTACATTTAGAACTAATGCAACAATAATTAAGGGATGAAAAACCTCCAGCACCCTAGAGCAGTTTTTGATCTGTAGATCTCAGGTATCTATAGACTACTTTTAAAGGGTGGGCAAAAGATAGTTAAGAAAAGCAGGCTTGTGGACAGGATGTTTGAATCATCAAACATCATGAAACAAAGAGGATACACACATCCAACAAAAATCCTGGGGAGCCGGTCTTCCAGATTAAAAAATGTGTGTGTGTATCACTGCTCTCTAATAACTCAAGTAGCCAAGAATCACAATTACTATTCTAATTAAAAACAGCAGTGATTTTAAGTATTGTATGGACTAAGACAGAAACCAATTCTGCACTGAAGAGTTTACTATCTAAACAGACAGAACAGAGGGAAAGTATAGAAAAGGGCTTAGGCAAACAAAGTTTTTTAAGTCATGTCAGGCACACTAACTTTGTAGTTGCTTAACTTTTTTCCTTTATTAATTAACAAGTCCTCTGTTCCTTCACAGTGATTCACATGTTCTCACAAGTGGGTAACCAAAGCCGTTCTGTAAAAACAGAATTAGCTCTCCATCCATCGATCCTACCAATTTATTTAACGACAGAGAGGGCTGACAAGCAAGGATCACAAAATGGCTGATCAGAAGCTACCCCATTTTATCCCAAGAATCCAAATGGGGAACAGATATCCAAGATAAAACAGCCTTCAGGGTTGGTCCTGCCCCTTCAAACGCTCCCTGTTTCCCCTACGCCTGTGGTACTCCTGGGGACGTGGGGCACAGCTGGTTGTGGTAGTACCACCAGGGATGCAGGGCACACCCGGTCAATGGTGGCACCGCCGGGGTCGCGGGGCACACCCGGCCACAGCCGCCCTTGCAGCTGGCAGAGCTTCTCCAGCCACCCCAGTGAAATGGCAGGAAGGAAACAAAGCAGTGGCTGCGTCCGTGGGAACGGTCCATGGGCTGCTGCAGTCCACAACAGCTCCTCCTGCTTTCTCTTCTTTTCCTTCCATGAAGGAGGAAGAAACGATGGTGATCATTTTGCTCAATTTCCCCTCAGGTGCAAGTCAGGGCTAAAAACTGCAAAAGGAAGGTTTTAGCCTTTAGAGGAAGAGTTTGGAAAGTTATAAGCTTGCAAAGGGGTTTAAATCTCATATCTTTCACTATCAAAGGAACAATAACAACATGTGGAAGTTACACTGAGGCTTACAGATGGCTGTCCCGCTTAAGTTTAGCTGTATTTTATAGTACTTTAATTTAATTAGTAGCCCTACCTATAGGAGAAGTACCATAATCCACACACTGTTAGTCAGAGCCTGAGCTGTGAGGTATCCATAACTTTTTGTTTTCTTTCCTGCTAGGTGGGTTTGCATGCTGAAACACTAGTCTGGCTTTTGCACGTGATACTGAAGCCACTTTTATTTGCACTTTAAACAAGCAAGACAAAAATGTGATTGCTTGCAGAAATCCTTGAACTTGCATAATTTTCAGATGTGGAAAGGTGTCTTTTTCTAGATAATATCATCTTTGAAATCGGTTGTACAGATGAAAGATGAAGTCCTCATTCTTCTAAAAACACATACTAATGAGTTTCGAACTATGACAGACAAGAACAAACAGACAGTGCTGTTTTCTTTTAAATAAATTTATAACCTATGAAAGAACATTCCTTGGTGACAAGTTTGCATTGGAAAGGAATTCACATTTGAAAAGCTGTAACAAAAAGAGATGCTTGCAAATGTTTTTAAGCATCACAGTCAGGAAATTTTAATATGGGAATAACTTCTCCCATGTACTGAGAGCACCTGCATTCTCCAATGAGAGCAAGGCGTCTTCAGCAGACCACAAGCAAGATTCAGGTTCCACAACACTTACTATTGCTGTTTGTAAGAAACAGAACTAATTAAGTGCATACAGACTGTATGATCAGATCCTGAATTATTATCCTAAAAAATGTTGCACAAAAGCATTTAGTATACAAAATACATAGTGTGTTTATACTGAACAGGCATTATGTTTCTTCAATAAAAAAAAATTCTTCAGTGCTAATGTCCTCAAATAATATAAATTGCTTGCGTCAACAAACACAGTACAATTAGCTTGTTACCCTTAAACTGAGTTTAAAATAAGCAAATTGTTTGATGACTTTGATGTTTTCCACCCAAAATGTGCTGGCTAATTTTTCCATTCCAGTTCCCATTCCAATCTTTTAACTGCCTTAATCTCCTGCCCTCAGATGTTGACCTCCTAAGAACAGAGGTCATAGGTTAGCACAGACAGACCGCAAAAGATCTGGACTATCAATTCATGCCTGAAAGATTTCTCTTCCACAAAAGAACGACTAAAAAAGCAAATTCCAAAATCCAGCTCCCCAGGCTGCATAAAATATAAACTTGTTGATATGTTACATTCATAAATATTCTAAAAAGATTGGATCTAAACGATTATTTGTTTAGAATTAATTTCTGTAGGATACAAAAATAAATAAAACCAATGGCAGTGACTTGGAATAATGACTGAACTTCAAAGATAAAAAACGAAAGCTCTAGACAGGAGAGAATTAAGAGTCAGCATCTTTAACCACAGATACGTATGTTTTAAATGTTTCTTCTCTACATTTGAAAGTAGCATTTTTCCATGCCAGGCATTTTTATACACAATTTGTTTTCTTGTAAGGGTGAAAGTATGAGATTAGCTAACTCAGAAAATGAAACAGCACCAGTTTATACAAATTTTACTGATTATTAGTGAGACTACTACCTCATTTTCTTGCCACAATCAGCTATACAACAGATTCCTTGCTGCTTGTTTGGTCAATGAGCATACAGCTCTCATTAAAAAAATGCCAGATGTTTCTTTTCTATGCATAAATGAAATGTATAGATTGTAAAGGAGAAAGATAACTTCATGAGGCTTCAGTGACTTAGAAATACAGGGATAACAAGAACGAACCATTTGATAAAATTATTTCTGAACTCCAAGTAAAATTTATACATTACGCAATGTACATAAGGACAAAAATTCTAAAAGTGAAGTGATTAATGATACTCCCACATCTAGTAACATAAAATCTCATTGAACTATTTAACAAAAAGTAAATTAAAACACTCTGCGGATCCTTTAGAAAACTAAAGTGCTTAGCACATTTTAGGTAATTATTAAAAGGAGACGTAGGCACATATTCCTATTATTCCAATTATTATGTGAGCAGCTAACCATGACTCTCCAAAAATATATCAAAGCACAAAAACATGGCAAATCAGCCTGATCAACAGAAAATTAAAGGTTTTTCATATACTTACTTAGTAAGTTATCACTATACTTATCACTCAGAAAGAAGCGATTTACAACAAACAACTCAGGAAAAAGAATGTAAATAAAATTAAACCTTTAAAAAGGTAAATAAATAGGCTTACATCTGAGCTATATACAATTTCTAAACCTATTGCCAACTACTGATGATTCTGTCCCACTGACAGAAGAAGCAACGCTGCATAATTTTATAGAACAACTCGTCTCATTATGCAGACACAGACACACACACACTCTATTGTTTTGTTTTACATTATTAGTTTAGCCCAACAAAAAGGCAGAGATACTGATTTTAAACACTAGCAAATCTGAAGCTGAATTTGAAACATTGAACTATTTCAGCTTTTTATATTGGTCAAAAGATACCCATTTATCATTGAGGAAATCAAAGCATTCTGGTTAAACTTTGATGCAAAGGCTGTTGCAACATTAATTGCAGACAATGAAATAAGAGCAGTCTGTGGTTTGCTATTGTTTTCAGAGCTGTCTGAAGTAAATTAAATGCTTAGCATTTAAACTGTCCAACAGCTAAAAGAGTAAAACTCTAAGTAACTTCTAGGCTAAAGAAAGCCATTCAGCACAAGACCAGCGCAATTTAAATCAATTTTTGTACTTTCAACTATTCATTGTAAAAGCTCTAGTGCCAGGAGACTCAACACCAATAAGATTATAAATGAATGGAGATCAAAGAAAAGAAATTGTTTAGCTCACTCCCATATTTCATAGTGACCCTTCGCAACTCTTTCCTCCTTAACCGTTCCATGGGTCTGTTACTGAGCAAACCCAGCTCCCTCTACTCCATCAATAACGCTGGCCTCAGCTCGCTATTCTTCCAGCTTGTCCACGGCCACCTTTGTTCTCTCTTGCACATGTATGTGCAATTTCTTCTGCAAAACCAGCCCCTTCATCCTCGTCCTACAGTGTCACAGTACGGTTTCAAAGAAAAAACAGTCCAAATCCCCAAGCCTAGCTGCTAGTCAGAGGAGTGTTCAAGCTAATTTCTACCCATTACCTACAAATTCAGCATTCAAAAAAGAAACAATTTAGTCTGTAGTAACAGCCTGTGAACTGTATGATGACATGTGAGTTCTCCTACATCGCCTTTTCTCATTTGCTGCATGAAATATAAGATAGTTATTGTATACTTCTTTAGCCTACTCAATTCAATGCCTAGACTCACCACTAAATACAGCTAAATCTTGAACACGATACAGAAGTACTGACTTTGGGGCTCTCACCAAGATATCTTCATGCATTACAAATATTAATTACTTTGCAATGGCTGTAGGAAATTGTGTGGTTTAATTGGTATCAAGGAAATGCACAGGATTCTGAAGCACAAGAAAAAGGCCAAAGTTGTTTTCCCAACAATTTGAAATATTAGAGCCCACAGAGCACTTACTATTTCATAGCACCCAATACGTTTAGGACAAAGCTCAAACTGAGCAACTGTTACAGCTGGGAGCATTTGGTGGTTCTGCAAAACAAACTCCAGATGTGTCACGTTTGTCACCCGGTAAACGAGGAACACACAATAAGCAGACTACTGCAAAAAGTCCCATTTCAGATCCACTCTCCCAGATCCGCTGGAATCACCTCAGTCTTTGCAGGGCTGCAAAGCAGGAGCTTAGCTCCCACTTACACTTCAGCTCCTTGTACATTAGCTCTTGACTTGCAGCAGTCTTTCAAAATGGAGGAAACCGATTCAATCCCTGTTTGTGCCTGAGGGGATTCAGGATTCTCTGCACTCCCTGAAGAGTGCCCGAACTCCCAGCTTTGAGGTGATCATTTGGAGACTGGGAAAACTCTGCATCTCACACTACTACCATTTTCAATGGACTGTCCTCCCCTCCCCAAACCCTTCTCTTCCCTCCCCTTCTGATCTCCCCCGTGTCTGTGTTTTCATATTCCTGCTCCTTCCTAATCTTCTCCCTATCCGTTGCCCTTGAAATATCTTCCTGTCACCCTGCCTGAGGGATCATGGACATCACAGGAGCATTTCTGTTTGAGCTCCACTGTCTCGTCTCTGAACAGCTTCCCATAACCAGAAGAAGCAACTGCAAAGTCCCGCTCAGTCCAGCTACTTCTGGATGGAGGATGCCACATCGCTGTGCAGGGGTGGCTTAAACCGGCACTTTTTTCCCCAAATAAATCTACCTTTCCTGGTGTAAATACGCCCTTAAACCCATGATTTCTTTCAGTACATAGCCTATGTCTTACTACCTGCTTGAGAAGTGCTCTAGCACACTGTAGATGCACTTGGGGGGTGGGGGGTGTGCACAGTGGGAATAGCAGTAGTGTGCCTGCACCACCACTAGAGAGATGACTACCTCCGTGACACATTCCTCTTACATAATGAGCTGCTGAGCTTCTTGACAAAGTAAGATATTGAAGTAAATTAACATTTTTAAATGATTCATATTTAAGTAGGTTTGATCTTTAAGTGTCAAGGACAGAAACATGAAGCCACAGCTAATAAAAGAAACAGCTGTAGCGATTTGGAATTATATTACTGCACAGACTTTATTAATTTGAAGTTAAAGGGCTCCAGAACTTTTATTCCTTCTGAAGAGCCTCAGATTCATCAACAGCAGTAAATCAAAGGCAACGTTTTAGGAATATCTGATTTAGCAGCTATGCTATAATTCAGTTTTCTCCAACTTTCAAGTTCTTGGTATCTTTTTCAACAGGCCAAGATATATGGCAAATTTTTCCATCATCTGGAATCACCATTATAATCTTTCCTTAGTGTTATATATTTATTACATACTTTGAGTACACTTGCTAGGCAGTGGAGTGTAACACATCAAGAAAATCAAGGAAATGCAACTGTTTTCCTAAAATAAAAGGGATTTGGGGTTTAAGTATTTACATTGAACGTTTTTGTAATAAAATATAGCACAGACTGTGTGCACCTTTTTAAAAGACAATTCGTCCTACTCGCAGTTCTTTTCCCAGTTCATTGATAGCTATAGTGTGTCACATGAGCAAAAATCAGCACAGTCTATAGTCATGGTCAACATCAGCTTAAAAAGAAATTTCCATGATCGGGGAAATCTTTTCAAATAATGCCCTCTTCCCTACCACTTTCAAAGCACAGGCTTAAGTATTTACTGAGTTGGGCCCTGAAAATGTATGCACTTTTTTTGTTTATTCTTGTCTACTTGAAAGTAGTATATTCGTATAGTAGTAAGAAATTAAACAGTGAGAGAGAAATTTGAATTAAGGAAGATGCCAGTTATATTAGGAAGATTTTTAGAAACAGAAACAATGTTTCATAAATTATTTACTGAAATACTTTTAACATACGCTCTACTGAAGTTATGCATACTTTCCATTAAATTGTGCAAAGTTCTCGATTCTTTCTTGCTTCTAAATTCCTTCAGGTATGGGCAATCATTACTGCAGGTGAGACTCCAGTGTGATCATTAGGCATATCAGTATACCATAGCAAAGGCCTAAATATATGTTGGTACTTTACTGTAAATGAGAGGGAGCTCGTTCCTTGATGAAAGGGGGTGAAATACTCAGAAAACACGAGGCCTGAGAAGACATCCGATTAAAGAAAAATATCCTGCATTCCAAAAACAGCGTATGTACTTAAGAAACCCATCTGCTGTGCAGGGACAGCTTTACTCTACATGAGGCTGCATAAAAACGACACCTTCCTACTCACTTCATCTGTTCCTTGTACATTTTCAGATTTGTATCTACTTACTTTAGCATCAAATTTGGATTTCTTATTATAAACACTATGAAAAATTTGGGGCCCATCCCTTCTTAACTGTATGCTCATACAAACAGATACCAAAGACAACTTTATTCAGACTTTATTCTTAATATAAGCTTGCAATGAAGAAAATTAGGCTTAGATATCACTTCATGATATCACTGCCACCAGGTTCCCAGTTCTTGCTTTAGCGCAGAAATTTGCATTCACTTGAAGTATGTGAATAGCCCTATCAGAAGGCACATCTGATGGAAAGGAAGCACGTATTTTTGTGTGTTTTGATTTCTGCACCTAACTGCAAAGGCCAATTCCCACCCGCACCCGAGCGAGCAGGCTGAAACACTGCATGGTCACGCAGGTTCACCAGCAATGGGGTATCTGAAATGAGCCCTTACTTTCAAGTTGCCTTCTGGTGAATTTGGTAGTTAAAAGCGTGTGAAACAAGTGAACGGCCCTTCAAATGAACGAGGAAATGCCTGTATCACCACCCAGAATACTACAGTGTGCCTGGGTACCCCGAAATAATTCTAACTGATCTTGGTCTCAGAAGCAGTGCAGCTGGTAAGGGACCAAATCAAGCTTTGTAGTCTGCATCTAACTATGGGCACTTAGCTTTGCAAATTAAACAATGTTCTCTGCACTGTCTTCTGAAAGACAAAGTCTTTTATTCTAATATTAAACATATTGTTATGCACAACTGTAACCATTCCTACACCTAGCTCCGACATTTGAGTACTGATCTTTCAGCTCTGCATCCTGGCTCCTGACTGACTGAGCTATGTAAGTAGGCAGGAAGGGAAAGCCACTATCTTTTGAGGAAGGCAACTCCCGATGCTGTGTGCTGGATCTGGGGGTAGAAGCTAGGCTAGCCATGGCTTGCTGTCTTCTGAGAGGTGAGGCTTTCCTGCTTGTGCTCTCGCTCTGGGGCACTTATTCTACCATAGCTCTACATCTGGCATTTCCAGAAGGCTGAAATTTAGCTACACTCCAGGCTGGAGATGAAATCATGCCAAACAGTGTATGGTCCATAGATATCGGGCGCTATACACAACAGTCAGTGGCAGTTGTTTTGTCTTTCCTCCCTTAAGCCACCTTCTTTTCATCTTTTGGTGAAGAAAATACCCAGTCTTGGAGATCTGATTCTGTTCTCATCAGGCTGGATGGACTGAGTCCTGGAAGCACGCCGTGTGACTGGTATGCAGGAAGGCTGTGGCTGCTGAGCTCCCTTAAACACGGATGGGTGATGTAGAGATTTTAACAAGGGCTGTCTAATGAATATATGCAGTAATACTTTTCAGAGGCTTCTGCCTTAGACTTGGATGGGTCTGCACAAAGACAAGAAAAGATTAACCCCCTGCCCTAGAGATCCATCTCCAAGCCAGCTTTCAAGCCTCTGATCCACAGCACCAAGCGGCAGCTATTTTTAAAAGTTACCTCTTTTTTAACCCTATTAATAAAGCCCTCTGGTTTTACCCCACTCTTGGAAAAACCTGAACTGTTGCTAAACCTTCCAAAAAGTTGTCAGCCTGAAAAAAAAGAGCAAGTACGGGAAACTTTGTCCCTAATGATTGCAGTCCAACAAAGATACAACCTGCTTAAAGTACTGGAGTAATGCAAAGCTCTTGGGCTTTTTGGTTTTTGCCCCTTTTTTAAAATCTAGCAGCATTCTGCTGCTCCTGTTACGAGCAGTTCATACTAGTTTAGTGGCTTATTATGGCACAGTCAGCAAATACCAATAAGATCATGTAAGAAAGCACATCTCAGACTGGTGTTTATCCCCCTTTCTAACCTATTGTGTAAGTGCGCAAATTATTAACTATATAAAAGTCTGCACAAATAATCTCAAATTTTGCTTGGGGATCCAAGAGGAAGTTGCATCCAGCAACTCAGGTACTTAACACATCATCTAATTGTCTTTTGCAGATTAGGTGTTGATGCTGAAGAAATGCCTAAACCACTAATTGCTACCACTAATTAGTACTTCAGTACTAATTGCAAGAGATGGAAAGCTATTTCTCCCTATTTCTTACAATCTCTCCTTAAATACACGCTCCTGTTGGAAGAGGATAGTAGGCCGGAGGGACCTCATTTCATACAGCAGTTTTCATGTGAGACAACAAAAATTACAGTGGTCTTTGCAGTCCATAAGCCTAAGAGGGGTCTCAAACATCACTGGAAAGAGGAACTGAACACCCAACAGAATCGCTGTGAAGCAGGGAAAAAGCAAACAGCCAAGAAAATGCCCTATGCTTGAAAAATGGGAAAAGCAAGAATGAAAACTGGAAAGAAATTCTTACCATCTAAAATCAGGTGAAAGAGAGTCAGGGAGGAGGAGGTGTTCACATTTTAATTTCTGAAGCACCACCCTCGAGTAAGGTCCTTTTGCAAGGCTGTATTTTTAAGAAATCTGTGTAAAAGCCATGCAACTTCTGAATTACTTCTGTGCCAGCTTCCTCTTTAGAAAATGGCAGAACTGTGAATGTGATCTACCTCGGAGAGGAGCAGAAAAATGCAACCCTTTGACAGTGACATGCTGACACCATTTTGTGCCAAAGGCTACAACTCCCTGAACTTTTCATTCATTTTTCTGGATGGCTGGGCGCTCTTGCTTCGTCTGCCCCCCGTTTCACCCCAGTGCTGTTCAGGACCTGCCCAAAGCAGGTCCCCGGGGCTGGCCGAGGGCAGGAGCCGACGTGCCCCTTGTGTCATAGCTGTGTGTGGTGACCGCTGGCCTGGCCTTGCCTCCCAGCTCTCGGGCAAAGGGACTCCAACGGGCTTTCCCCATCCGCCTTGGCCCCATCTGTCTGTTAAGCATGGTTTTTATGAGCTTCTCCCATTTCGGTACTAGTTCAGGGCTCTCCTTCCCAGCCTGTACCACTCGCGTTATTCATGTCTCCTTCACAAAAATCTGCTCGGCTCAAGCCGTAGGAGGCTTTTCTATGAAAATTAAATTATACACTTGAGCGTGATTCAGTCAGTAGAGATGGAATTGATATAATCTCAAGTTTGAAGTGACTTTGTATCATGTAACTTTGCTATCCTAAACTAGCTCTCCTAGTCCTGTTAACTTCAATCCAAATGTTCTCCACAGCACTCCACCATGCCATCATCTCTGCCTGCATCACACTGGTTTAGTGGCTGTTTGTGCAGATCATGAGCTTTTAAAGATGACTTTTAAGATTTTCTTATTATAGTCTGACTTCAGATCATCTGCAGAATGTCTTCAGATATTAAATCTGTTTCTGTCTGACTCAGACACAAACTAATTTTAAGTGACAGTTCATCAGGGAAGTATTACATTATTTAATTACAGCCTCCCTTCCCTAAGTGCCTCTATTTCCACCCAATCGGTGGTTTAGAAATGTTTTTCTTCATTTGAAAATTATGCTTTTGGTCATGTCCAAGAGTTACTGGCAAACACCATTCATTACATCTTAACACAAAACCACTTCTTTTCTAGTTGTCTCTCCTTTGTAGATGTCTACATTGGAAAAAGGTTTTTGAAGTGTTAAAGTGATGCTGCAGTGGTCATCACTATTTAGCCAACTGAGCTAGAAATACACAGCTGTTTCACTAGCCATATTCCCAGAACATAATTCAGCATTACTGTGTAGCCAGTGGCAATGCTTCATTAAGCTCCCTCATTTCCAGCAGCTCCCAGCTCCCTCCCTCACAGTTTACTTGCAGGGCTGCGCTATAAACCAAGTCAGTGAAATGTTTCATGTCAAACCCAAAATCTCACAACATACTGCTTACTTATTACACGTTTAAATCCAAACCACTTTCTGATACAGGTCACCTGTGCTAGAAAGCTTCCCTGCCACAAGTGTGATGTTAGCAGAGGGTAGCATAGGACTGAAATGTCATAAATTAGAACTGGGAGATGGAGCTACACCCTTAATTATTTCTTCCTTGTCCCTTCCTTCTTGCTTCATTTTATTGCTTCCATTTTGGTGTAAATACTTCAAAACAAACAAACAAAAAAAGTTGTGATCCTCCCTGTCCCCCTGAAACGTTCCACGTGAAGCAAGTGCCAAGCCAAGCAGATACAGCACTACAGACACTCTGCTGAAAAAGTATCCAACTTTGAGGTCCTACTAGGACTATTTACAGATACTGGATAATACCTCTAGGTCCCAAAGATAACTCCAGCTTCTAGTCCTGTGAGCATCATGCATCTTCTCGGTTAATATTGTGCCAAAGGTCTGTGGGTAAAATTTATTTAAACATACACCGCACTAAAGAGTATTTTCCCCAGCTATGCAAATTTATAAAAATAATCTTAAATAAAAAATTACAACTGTTAAAATGGTCCTTTACCTGGTTTCATTTTAGGTCACATACAAACACCGGGAGTGTTTGTTCAAACAAACAAACAAACAAACAAACAAAAAAAGCATAATTTTTTTTCCTTCCTCCCTTTTCCCTCCTCCAAACCTTATTCTGAGATGGTGGGCTAGGTTCTGATTTCAGTTACTCTACTGTAAATCAAGATTTCACAGACTTGTCTACAAGTTACTGAGCAGGTGATTAAGGTGTGAATTCAGAGTACTTTATCTTTTCTGCATCAGCTCCCCGCGGTCATTCCTAGAGAGCAGCATAACGTGCTTTTGTGTCAGCTCACTGTCAAAGCTGAGCAAAACACACTGTGTTCAGAATGTGTTAAGAGTTCCTACGAAGGGAGCTGCAACCTGCCGCAGTGTAATGCGTTGCAAATTCATCCCCTGGCTTACTCAGGTAGAGACCAGCCCCAGGAGCTGCCACTGTGCATCTCTGCCATAATACACCACTTCTGAGCCCAGCACGTGTCAGATGCCAATCCCAGCTGAGTCTTGTTTAGAAATCCCCCCTCTAGCCCAGATTACTCTAGACACTGTGAAAAAATATATACCTAAGACACATAGATATTACAATAGCTTAAAGTAAGGTCTGGGAACTTAAAGCCTGCAGGCTTCTTACAGCCGCAGCTTCATTTCACACGGACCACAAAAGACTTTCCCTTCCTCGTACTGGCATGTGCTAACATGCTAGCTGGGAAAGATGCTGAAGTGGCCAGTATCACCAAGAGCAATTACAAAGCCTTCCCACTCATGTTATAAAATTAATACAGCCCACAGTAACGCTGAAGGGGAAATATTATCGTAGCAAGGACCCCACAGCAACAACACTCTGCAAATTACAGAGACTCTTGAGTCTATTGTGGAAGCACCACAAAACCTACCAAAAAGCACCAATATTTGGTAACCTCAGTGTCATGACTTTTTTTTTTCCCCCCTCTCTGCACATATTGCTGCTTTTCCCTTTCTTTATGCCACCTTTGCTATCTCTAACTCTTTGTCAGTCTTCCCTTCTGCCTTAAATCCCGCCTACACCACTAATAGAGTCACGGGATCCATTCAAATGGGATCCATTCAAAAAGATGCAGTGAGGCTGGGCCCTCACACTGTTACGCTGATAATGTAGAAAAGAGATAAACACAAGAACATGGAATTAGCTTTCATAAATGGAGGCAGTTCTCACAGTACAACAGCAATCTTCAAGAAAGATGCACTTTTATTGGCTAGGATTTCAGTGAAAACTAATTTTCCTTCAAGCAAAGACACTGCTCCTCACTGAGTGATAACGTCAATGCTACTTCAGACATTTCAAATTTCAGACCTTTTTGGTGTCTTATGACTTAAGCATAAGAATTTTGAGACATAAGTGTGTAGATGTTTTTGCCCATGCTTTCATATTCAAATCAATTTAATTTTGAATTTTTCCTTCTTTAAAGGCAAGTGAACATGAAAGAGTGCATTGTCTCATGGATCACCCCTCTGCACTGTTTTTTAGGGTATATCCGTTTTTTCTATGCTTTAGCTATCAAAAAACGTCACTGAAAGTAGGATTCATATCGCCTAACTTCAGAGACTGTAAGAGAAGTATCTACAGCATTGGAGCTAGGCTCCCTTTGTAGTCCCTGAAGAGAAACAGTCACAAGGCAAGACTGATCCCCAATATTTTAGATGCTTCCCTAGGATGAGATGAATTGCACTCTGAAAGTACTGCTTCCTCTGCCTTGACTATACTGTGCACTATAGATATCTACATTTGTTCAAATCCCTGTCTCCTTCAATATGTAGTTTTTCCTGGTCTACTTACAACCTGTCCATTTAAATTTCAAGGTTTTTGAAGCAAGGACTGCCTTCACACACATCTGCTACAAACAGGACAACAGTATCATGACTGCATGACTGTGGCCTTTATTTGATGCCATACTATGAAACATCAATAACAATGGTAATGCTAATACCCTAAACAGATTAGTAATTACAGTCTTAATTCTCTGGAAGCCTAGCTTAAAAAAAAAAAAAAAAAAAAAAGATTTTTCACAGCCTTTGCATGCAACACAACTCTGAAAGGCCAGATATGGTGAGCAATCAAAAAGAAAGCTTTGTCTGGCTTACAAAGTGTCTCCTTGTTGTGGTTATGGACTCTGATCTGTTACAGCAGCAATAAATTTTGTTCATGGCCTTTAGCTTTTACGAAGAAGGTGAAAGAGAGACAACTATCATGTTGTCTCCAGTCCTTAATTAAAAAAAAAGAAAAAAAAGAGAGAGAGAAAAAAAAAAGAGAAGGCTTTTAACAGAGGTGGGGACAAGTGGAGTTCATCTGTAGCCAGCAAAGGCTTCTCTTGCCCTGTTTCTCGAGGCTGGGCTACACTGCCTTTCCAGGTGACCCCCTCTTTCCCAAGCTACTCTTCGCTTCAGAATTTGCAATGGAAGAGAGCCACTTCTCAGTCATGCCATACATCAAATACTGCAGGCAAAACTTGGCTGTTTGGGTGTTCTCACTAGGATCCTTCACAAACTATATATTCCCCTTGATCTCAGTCATTACAGCTACTGGGCTGGGCAATACCATGAGGAAAAAAAGGAGATTCACCTAAATACAAGAGCTTATGGGCAGGAAGGCTGTCCTTGGGGAACTAGGTGCAGGTGGCTTTGTAGTGAAGAGGATTACGGAACTTCTTCAAGCCATCAGAGGCAGAAAGTAAAGTAAAAGAGTGCAAGTCAGACTGCTGCACCTATGTATAAAGAAGTGCAGCTCTCAAGACTAACCTGGTGTCCTGGTTTTGGCTGGGACAGAGTTAATGTTCCTCCTAGTAGCTGGTACAGTGCTGTGTTTTGGATTTAGCATGAGAATAATGTGATAACACACCGATGTTTTAGTTGTTGCTAAGTAGTGCTTACACTAGTCAAGGACTTTTCTTTTTCAGCTTCCCATGCTCTACGAACGAGGAGGTGCACAAGAAGCTGGGAGGGGGCACAGCCAGGACAGCTGACCCAAACTGGCCAAAGGGATATTCCACACCATATGATGTCATGCTCAGTATATAAACTGGGGGGAGCTGGCCGGGGGGCAGCGATTGCTGCTTGGGGACTGGCTGGGCATTGGTTGGCAGGCAGTGAGTGGTTGCATCACTTGTTTTTCCTGGGTTTTGTTTCTCTCTCTCTTTTTGTTGTTTTCCTTTTCATTACTTTATTATTATTATTATTATTATTATTATTATTATTATTATTATTATTATTATTATTTTTTATTTCAAGTGTTAAACTGTTCTTATCTCAACCCACGAGTTTTCTTACTTTTGCCCTTCCGATTGTCTCCCCCATCCCACCGGTGTGTGTGGGGGGTGTGTGTGGGGGGGTGTGTGAGCGAGCGGCTGTGTGGTGCTTGGTTGCCGACTGGGGTTAAACGACAACACCTGGAATTTGTAAAATATTATTACAACAGTTCTTCAGACCACCAGGCATTAAAACTTTTGGAAACACCTGATACTCTGTTCGCTAAGTAAAAATATAATTAATCAAATTATGTACATCTCAACCCTGACTGCACCACCTACACTTTCTTCTGTATAAAACTACTGATGCACAGTTTAAAACCCCACTGCACACAATAGTCTCTTTAGCATGCACAACTCTCACCTAAACATGACGTTATTTCACCTGTATTCAGACTGACCTCTCTTCTCAGTCTAACAGTAATATTTTCAAAATAGTATTACATTCCTTTGCAGGCTCCCTCTAATTCAATAAAACCTTCTCAAATAAAACCAATCAAGTGGGTGATTTATGTAGTTGTATAGATACAGCTTAATAAGTTTAACCAAACTGCTAGGCTACATGTAAAAACCAAATTTACATAGAAGGGTTTCCTTTCACAAATGAATAAATGCTGAAAACATAATTTCAAGAAAAACTTGCAAAGAAAAAAATGGGGCGGGGGGATAGCAAAGTAAGGTAATTACCTATCTCCCTTTGGTTTTCTTTTTTGTACTGTCTTCCCTTTGGGTCGTCTTTCACTTCCTAAACAGGGGCTCCCACCAGGGCCTGTTACCCGTATTGATTCAAGGCCTTTGGAAGATTTCTTAAAAGTAAATTCCACTGGTTCTCCTTCTTTTAGGCTTCTAAATCCTTCCATGTAAAGCTTGCTCTGTAAATAGGAAAAATACTCTTGGTTACCATTGCCTTAAAAACAATATTTACATTCATAATCAACAGGACAAATTATCCTATCTACTGTCCTAGAATACATACAGGTTGAATAACAGTTTCCTCTGTGTGAGCTATAGCAGACGATACTACAAATTACAGTCCTGGATACACTGAAAACGCTAACACTAAACAAGTGACAAGAACTTATTTTCAGTATCAACAAAACTGAAATAACATTTTCCTTTTCTGTGATGAATGCTATAGACATAAGAAGCAGAGAAAACGCTGTATCCTTAAAACCCCTGTCTAACAGACATCGGGAACTGAAAAGGCTTTTAACAAAATGGCAAGAGAGCAAATGTTCACTTCAGAGCTAATTCATTTATGATCAAAATTATAATTCATATTCCTTATATGTGGGACATGGCTCTGCTGCTCTGAAAATGAATCAGATACAACAAGCATGAGAGGCAGGAGGAAGGCATTCTGAACAAATTCTACTGAAATGGGCAATTCAAATATCCCCAGTGAGCCGCTAAATTTCTGTTCACTACCCCAAAAATCTTATCTAGGTAGCATGATTCAGGTATTTGTATTTTCATTCACAGAAAAGGAAATTATTATCATCAGGGCAAGTGAAATAAATACTGATAAATCTTTTGATATTACACTGTAGCATCATAATCTTGGACAAGCTGAAGTCAACAGGAGCTCACCATTGATTCTGAGGCAACGAAAATTTTCATCTCAATTCCTAATAAAATTATGTACAATAGTAAGTCTACATTCCAGGACAAATCTGATGAATCAAACTCTTAAATAAAATGATCATCAAGTTAAACGAGACAATTTTTTGGGGGGGAAAAAGATACAATGATAGATACTGGTTGCACTAAACATTTATTTTAGAAGTTACATATTACATAAATGAGATCAGTTGGACTCACAGAGAATATTACAAAATCTGTCAATTTCCAAACACTTGTAGTTTTGCAGGAGAGTTATGAAACATGTTTTCTTCCTTTGCTCATGAACTCTTCATAGCAAAGAGAAAAATGTGTCCTGACTGATTCTTACTGTTCTCCAGCATTTGCTTGGCTGAACCATGGAGTCAAGAAGGGAATCTTCACTGCAGGTGCCATCCCACTCAGTTGCATGTCAAAAAGAGCCGAGCCAACACTCGACTACGTACGTCACATCTACTACCCCACAAGTGCAACTAGGGAACGTGTTCAAATCAGATGGCAATCCCTGACATGGGCTTCCTGTATTCATGTTATGGGTATTGGAGGTCTGCAGCACCAAGACACTATTTTAGCAGAGCACAAGAACTGACACCTACAGAGTTCATAGTTCATAAACAAAGAAGGAGCTGGTCTCTTCACAAGGATGCACAGAGAACAGGAGGCAACAGGCCTGAGCTGCTTCAGGGGAAACTCCATCCAGACATGAGGAGAAGTTGCTCACTGTGAGAAGAATTAAATGGAGAAGCCCAGAGAAGTAGTTCCCTTTGCTGGAAATAGCTAAGACTCAGCTTAACAGGGCACTGAATAACTTTGCTTTCAGCAAAAGGTTGGACCAGATGATCTCAAGAGGTCCCTTCCAACCTAGACTTTTCTGTGATTCGGATATCTTAATCCGGAGCTGAATCACACCCGGTGAGACTGGAAAACAGGATTCCAGTTCCTGGTTCTGCAGCAGTTACCTTGGGGAACCTGTGTCACTTAACTTCTCCCTGTCTTTCTAAAGAGGGACACCACTGCAATGTCCATTTCCCACAGCACTAATAGACTAAGTTAAAAATTATAAGATAATTGGGAATATTTATTTTAATGAAACCATGTGAAAGCACACGCACCTTTGCTTCCAAAAACCCCAAGTACCGGACCAGCTGAGTTCTCACAGTCCACCCAGCAGCAACCATTCATAACGCAACAAGACACTACCGATGCCAGTCTGACAGAGGGACTCAGTTGCTTATAATTTTTTCCAGCAGCCAAAAATAAGCAAGAACACAGCCCCACTGGTTAGGACAAAGGCTGTTTTTGCTTATCCAGTTGTGCAGCTCTAGTACACGTGGCTCTTCCACCAAATGTTGTAACATTTGAAGCATGAGACAAATAGTTGACTTTCTAGGTGAGAGGTTGAGCACTATTTAAAAAGCGGGGGGTGGGGGGGGTGGGGGTGGGACAGGGGGGAACACGCAGTATGGGGCGGGATGGGGACACATGAAAGAAGAAATATATAATATCTGTTCCCTGAATCATAAGCTTGTCTTTTTTTTGAAATGAAAATATAAGGTATGAAAAAGGAAATATGCAAATTTTCTCACTAATACAACTGGAAGACAGTAATCCTACATAAACCAATGAAACAAACCACCCAGGAAGGCAATAGTATTTCAAGCAAGCCCTCCACTCTTAAACGTCTGTATAGCTGTAAGGGGATCTTTGTCACAATGAAGAAACATCCAAGTTCAGAATATGCCCAAAGAAGACACCACCACTCAACAACTGAAACGACAGATTCTGCCTGTGGCGTGAATCCATCCTTAGGTCCATCCACACCTCTTCAGCCTTCAGCAGCCACCAGGGAAAATCTTGTTAAAAGGAAAGAACTGAACAACATGTATTTTGTCCCAAAACATATAGTTAAATGTTCAAAACTAGACAATCATTAACACCACAGATGGGTGCTAATCATAAGGGGAACCCCAAACAGATATTGTAAGCCCTTATTTCTCAGTAATACTGAACACGGCATGGATGCTTTTGTCTTTTTGTTTAATTACAACTTAATGAAGATATAGTTAAGTCTCACCAAGACTTACGTGTTTTTCCTTTCTGAGTTTCACTGTTATAAAACAAACACCAAAAGGTTGACATCTGATATGCACATAACATTATGTCTTCTACTTTACTTCAAAAGAAAGAAGTACTTAAAACGCAACCTAAAACAGGGCATTTTCAGTAATCTAAAATGTTTTTATTTTTCTCATTTCACTTTTAGCAAGAGAACTTTTATTTCCAAACAAAGCACTATATATACAGGAGGGATTTTTTAATATATTTAAAAGCCAAATTAATGGAACAATTATGCTTTCATAAATCACATATTATGCAAGTGTACATTTTTTGCATGTTTGTTTTTCAAGCACTTTTAACAACAGAAAATGTTGAAAAAACACTCCAAATGACTTGCACAGTACTCTTCTTGAATACACCTCAACAGCTTTTCAATGTTAGAGATGGATTTGGTGCCGTGTGACTTACTGTGTAAATGTATACTACCACGCTGTCAGCCAGCTCATGGTGAGATTCTCTGAGGGTGCAATAACAATTCAAAGCCATAGTGAAAAAATGGCATTTGGAAGCCAGCAAAACAAATCTAAAACCTGAATCCCTCTTAACTTGTTTGAAGAGTCGGACAAAAAATGTTTGTAAAGTTGATAGTTTAATGTTGAGAGACCTAGCTCAGTATTTTCCTCACATTACTTAAACAAATAAAACCCACACAATTAAAAGCAGCCAGAGTTTCAAGTCAGTGAACCATTTCTAGAGCCCTGAATGGGGTGTATAGGCATACCGCCAATGAACAAAGGGAAAAACTTAAAAGCAACATGCTTTTCCTCCTTTCTCTCTCTTTCAGCTGTCAGAGACTTTGCTGTTATTTTTACCAGCAGTCAATACAGTGATTTCAGACTAGAGCCTTTTTTCTTTTTCTTTTTTAACTTGACAATGCCGTTTCTTTTTTTTTTTTTAATAGGTATCCTATTATTTCTTGGTATTTTAACCTGGAATGTGAAGTCTCACATACCTCTGTCACAAGCAACGGCTTGGTCCAAAGTGCTGGCAATTTCCTAAGAGTATTAGCAACAACAAAAAATAAGAGTGGAAAAATCCATGACCACAAGTTCTTGGAAAAGCATTTCCTACTACGAAACAAAAATCAAAACTAACAAATATAAGCTGTATTAGCAAGATGGTCCCAAAGAAAAGTACCATTTCCTGGGCAGCGTCAGGGCGTGCTTACAACTCTCACCGGGCTCTACGAAAGAAAGGAAGTTTGGAATTAAGGTTCATTACAGGGGCCCGATCGCCTCCGATATGTGTGCATTACTTTTATTAACGTGTGGGGAGTGAACAGGGTCCCAGTAAGCACATCCTCACAACTTCTTTGTCATTTCTGGTCAGGGCTGTGAAGAACTGCTGTCGCAGACAATAAATTCTTTAGTGGGGGGGGAGGGGGGGAAGTTATTCGGTGGCATTCTGCTTAGATCGTTTATTTTCTGTATCTCTCACTTCTGCCCCTTTTTATCTAGTGATTGATTGATTGCTCGGTACAATGACCAGATGCCACCAGTATGCTGCATTTCCCAAAGTAAGGAAACGGTTTTCCCTCCAAAATTATCTACAATTAAATCCAGACATGAAGGAAAGCATATCCTGAAGCCCAACCGCACTGAAAATCGTAAGAAATTCTCTCCAAAACAACCTCGTACAGTTCCATCAAGAGCTAGCAAACTTTGAGTGAAGCAAGAGTACAGAGTAAGAGGACACAGAAGTAAAACAATTTACACTGGATCTATACTAGCGCTCTTACCTGCATTAGGTCAAAACCAGAATTTAACTGTTGTACACTGCAAATGTTAGGGGAAGCACTGCAACATAGTATCAGTATCAGTTGCATGTTACACTAGTCCTGCTGTAAGGACTTTGGCTGTCCACCAAAAGTTCATTTTGGCAGGTTTGCGAAGATCATGTATTTTTGCAGACAGAATGCTAAAACAAACGAAAAATCCACTACACTGAACAGCCGCCCCTCTAAGAGCAACGCGCAGCTCTGCTGCACTAACACAGAGTTCGAAGGCCAGACAGCCACAAGACAACTCACCATTGCTCCCGCTGACTTCAAGGGCTTTTTCCTGCTCGTAGAAGCTTATCTTGCACCAAATCTGGCACTTCTTGGTCCTCACTATAGGCCAATTTAACTCACTAATCTGACAGGAAACAAACTCAGTTTAAAAAGGGGGGGAGGTTAAGAAGATGAGGAAACAGGAATAGATTTTTGTTTTTTCCAGTGAACTAAATCTGTTCACAGAAAGGTTCAACGAGCTCCAGGGCATATACAGTAGAAATGGCAACTTCTGAGATCAGAATGTGTTCCTTAATATTTTATGTAAAAAAGAATTACAAGTTTTTTTTTTTAAAGCTCAACATAATATAAATTAACTTTACTTTAAAAATAAGGCTATAAACCACTCTATTTCTCAAAGATTTGCACTTCAGCTCTTAGGCAATGAAGAGCCACGTACACTACGTGTATACAACATTTATTAGATAGAGTGAGCTATTGCAAGTAACTTTACAGTAGGGAAAGAACTGGTACGTAGGCAGTTACTGCAATGCAGCTGGTACACTGCAATTTCACATCCTTATTTACTTGGAATCTGTTTCTGTCTTGAATTTCCACCTTGACCGTAGTCATGTTCATAACCTTGTTCCCATTCATCATCCTGTCACTGTCCCCACAGTTACTCTTCTTACTGAGAAGTGTGCAAAGGTATTTATTTAGCTTTTGAACTAAAGTCTCTCTCTAATTCAAAACCACCCTCCCTATACAACAGCAGAATTTCTTTTTTCTCAATTTATTTATATGTCTAAAGAAACTTCTACTAACTGCTTTAACTCTTAAGAACTTTAAGTAAATTCTAACTCAGCCTAATACTTTCAGTTCCTGTTCCACCACAACTTCCAAGAAGTGACTTCCTCTGGTGATCTACTCCTCCTTCCTTTTGCATTACCTTCTCTCTACCAATATCCCTCCCAGGAGAAGGTTCTCTGCTGGAAGGGTTAGGTAATTTCCCACAATTCCCCCTTTCCTTTAGTTGGGATTCAAGTCGAACCTTTTCTCCATTTAAGCCTCCAGTACCTCAGCTCACCCATGTTCACTAACCAGTTCTCCTAATTTAACAAACGTTCGCCTTAAAAAAAAATGTTACTGACCTTTTATCATCCCATTTAACTTCAACCAAATTAACTCAGTTCGTGATTTGTCTTCATTTTTTTAAAGAATCACGTTTTCTATAAGGTCAGCAATTCCTTCCAAGTCCAAAACAACACAACTTCTATTCTGAATTACTCTTTTGGTAAGAAAACTATTTACTGCCATGTACAGAAATATCACATCATTATAATATCATTTGTGCTTAAATAAAGATCTGGTCTTCTACATAGCCTACCTATAATGTTACTACTCCTACTAGTATTCCTCTCTCATAATATTGTTATTCTATTGTCTGTATACAAATTCTAAGCTAGAAAGTCTACAACAGGTCTTTCGTAATTCCTTCCCAAAGTGATTTTGACCAAACAGATTCTACTGTGTCCGTGCTACTGTTCGTTTCTTTACATGGTGCCACTTCATTCACGACACCTTACTAATTTTCTCCATAATTTTCAGTATTTGTGTTCAGGCCACGAATGCTATTTGACCGTGTTTCCGCTGCCTCTGTATCTGGTTACACATTCAGCACCAGCTGTTCTAGTTTTGTATACTAATGAAAAGAGCCTGGATAATAAACCTCTCATTTGCTTTTCTTCCCTGACCTCACCCTCTTTTCTCGATATAGTAAGTATATTTTTTTTATTAGTGTAGCACCTACACAACTAGTCTTCTACTACTAGTTTTTGCCCTTCCTTTGCTCATTTGCATAGACCATTTGTGTTACTGCATGTGCAATTCTCATTTACCCAATTTTCCTTCTTCTGTGCTTTAATATCAGGCGTGAAAATCAAGCCAGCCTCTTCTCCCATTTCTTAGTTTAAGTATTTTCTCATCAGTCATGCTAGGCACAAGATAGAGTTTTAGGACTCAGTTCAGTCAATTCAAAGGGATGGTTCCTCTTCCCCCACCTCAGTCTCACATTGACTCAGGAAGAAAACCGTTTACCTCTTCTTGGTAAACCTTCTTCAGGTTTTCTGCTGTGTTTCTGCCCCCTGAATCAGTTCTATGCAGTTAAAAAAAACCACCAGCACACCTCAAAAGAAGCCGTGCAAGTGTGCAGCCATGGCCGGTAAGGCTGTCCTGTGCAGCACCTTGCCACCTTACCACTTACATTGCCTCAGTGATCTCCTGAAACCACATCGTTAATCCCAGTTTATAATACCCTCTGAAGTCCACCCATTGAGAGGCATCTTCTCCTGACGGTCTCCCAATGGTTGAACACCTCCAAGCTCCCTCCTCACAAGTGCTCCCTTGCTACCGGCTGACCACACTGCCTTTGGGAGCCCCACAGAGCCCCCCAGGATGGAGGCCCTTCCCTTCCTTCACTCGCCACTGAGCTATTCCACCCTCAGGCAAGCGCAGTCACTTCATGCAACTGAAACCACCTCATTTTCTGGTCCAAATACTCATCTGCTGTAAGGCAGTTTTGCAGAAACCTGAAGGCTCTTTCTACAAAAATTAGGAACAAACATGACCTTTTATGCAATCAATAAATAGGGCAGATTACCCTCTTTATTTTCATTGGGAGGAGGCACTTTTTTCTCTTGTTTTTTCTTCTTTCATGAGACAAGGCCTGAGGTCCAGATGAACAAGCTCTCCAAGGCACCCTGATACTCAATTCATTTTAGTAAAGCATCAAGTGCAAAACTTCCTGACAGGGGAGAAAACTAGCATGGCTAGACTGTAGGCACGGTGTACCTCTTCCCCTGATGACATGCTGTACACTGAAAAATTCATTACAACGGTGAGCTGAGTACTTTCATAGTGTCCACCTAGGCAGAGTATTTTTCAAGCCTCCTTTCTGTTAAAAACCCAAACCTCCAAGGCAGAGGTCAAAACAAACCATTCTTGCAGCTTGTCTTCTATAACCTGAAGAAAAGAGGTGCCACACAGAGTCCTAGACCTTTTTTCCCCCCTTCCAGGGAAAAAGAAAGGGAAAAAAAAGAAAAAAAAAAGAGATAAGGAAAGAAGTGTGGGCCACCAGAAAATTCATGAATGCCACCAAATCTGGTTCTCTCATTTCTTCCACGGGGGATACAAATACACTGAAACTTGCACGATGGATGTGGCTGAGCTGTCTCCTGTCTGGCATCTCCCCTGTGAGTTTAATGGTGAGGACACAACACAGTATGGCTATGATTCACTCATTTTAAAAAGCACACTGAATATATTGGAACACAGTTCTCTAACAGATCTAAAAATCAGCTAATTTCAATGTAGATCGTCCCATAAACACAGGTGGAAGTGCAAAAGCACAGGAAGGCGCAATGTACAACCCACACAGTTTGCTGCATTTTTCAAGTACTGAAAACGTACTCCGGTAGAAAGCACAGACTCAATGGTAGAGTTGTTTCACCTAAAACTAAACCACAATTTCCTCCAGATTTACTACACCTTTCTGGTGTCGTTAACCACATTTTCAGAAACAACTGCAGCACCTCTATTTTCCACGCCTGCCCTACGATGTCTATAAGCTTTGTTTCTGTGCTCCTCTATACATCCCCATGCATGGGAATGACAATCCCCTATGCCAGGAGATGTTTTAGCTATATAAAGCTTTCCTATCCACCTCCCTCACCACCTCCTACTGTCCCAAGAGACTGCATGTAATTAAAAAGAAATTAGGCCCAGATTGTGCTCTGCTAACTCAGGTGTAGCAGGATCTCTCTCTGCACATGCACCTTTCCCTTCCCTTGCATAAAAGTGGCTTGAAAAAGAGTCATGTTTTCTTACTGCAGACCCTTAACATCCATCTCTGGGAAGCTGTCCTTAACCTTTAAATTGGATACCAGTAGTGAAAAATAGTACCGGGAAAATACTGAGAAAGCGGTTCATCCACCTTTTTGCATCCCAGCTTTAAATGAGAAAACTGAGCGGTTCACATCTCATCGGTGAACAGAGGAACAGCTAACGCTGTGGGCAACTACAGAACGCACAGGCTGACACTGACAAAAGGCATTTCATACAAATGATTCAGCAAGTCAGCAGTACAGAGGGAGTCCTGAACCTGTTAAGACAGTTCAGCTCACCCTATTCTCATGGCAGAATATATCCCGATTATACCAACCTGCCTCTTTCTTCCTGAAGTGTGGCATAACAGGTAGTTACCAACTCTGCAGACGAACAGGGGACCAGCAATTGGGGAGAGGGTAGCTAAGTTGTGTTGGTAGATACAGGCTAATACATACCCAGGATAGAGAGGATCTTACTTGTGAGCAGTAATTTGAGGTAGGACTGTGGGGTGGGAAGAATGAAGGTAAGAGAGAAGATGGTGGTTGGATCATGCTTGAACTCAGCAACTTGACTTTCTTAAGGGGCAGGGTACAGGGTGGTAGAAGGGCTGGGCCATGCCGAAAGACCAGGAGTGGTAGCCTACAAGGAATAAGGATTCAAGCCAAAACTGATCTGTGGAAAAGAAGTGGTTGACAGTTACAGTGGCTACAGGTTCTCGAAGCCACAGAAGAGCCAACTCCCCTCTCTTCCCAGGCTGCGAAGGTACACGAGCAGCTCGAGTCCTGGAAGCAGAATGAGGGTTTACAGCCCACTCCTGACTTAGAGTGTGCTAGCAGTCCACCCCTGCCACTACCTCCTTTTCTTTCTCCTCCTCCTCTGGTTGGTCCCAGCTACCTATAGGCTGGAGCCCGAAGAACTGTCCTCACACCACCACCACCTCCTCTCCCAGGCCCTGGGCTGAGAAACGGAGCCCGCCAGCCCAGCACAGTGCCACGATTGCAACCTCATGGGTCCTTGCCTCAGAGACTCGAGATCCCTGCTGTGGAGGATGCTTTCTGAGAACTACCATCAGGTGCATTAGCGCAAAGCCCCTCCATGCTTCAATGACCTCTTCTAATTCTTCAGAGAGAAAAAAGCTGTCTGCTTGAAAGCTACCGCGAGCTGGGGAGCGAGGGAGTAAGTGAGCACAGATGATACTTTAGCCAACTGGGAGTAACTATGCCCTAAGCAATCCCAAGATAAAAATCCATTATCTTGTAAACAGGAACCTCTGTTGAACTATTCTCAAGCTTTTGGGCAAATATTGTTTTTAGTTTTATGGTACAGGTGTCCTTGGTTCCCACCGAGGACTCACGTTGCACTGTGCAAGGTCCTGCACAAATGATACAAGAAGGCATGGCTTATCAACAGGCAATATACCAATGCTGCTAAATCATTTGGAGGTCAGAACCTACATTTACTACTTATTTTTTAATTCAATTCATTTAAAATGCCAATATATTAAGTGTAACACAAAAATAAAATACTGGTTAGAATATTTGTTTACTAAAATCAAAGTCACCATGCACATAAAAATAAGACAAGAGTATCTGACAAAAGTGGTGGGGTTCAAATGTCATTGCTCCTAAAGCAAAGAAGTGATAAATAGGCTGAAATTTTCATTGGGGCAGGTTTATTTTTAAGTTGTAGTTATTTTCACAACATTATCTATACTGTAAAAACAAAACACTTTTTCCTTTACTATAAAAGCAAAATTAAACAGCAACACTTATACTGTATTAACAATTCCTGACTTATGATTCGAGTTCTCTAATATTTTTATGCTTTTTTATTATGGTTATTCCTCCTTAGCTATTCTTGTACAGCAGATTATACATTTACTATTTTTTTCATTTTTTAATCTAGTACTAGATAATCCAGTATCCCATCAGTTCTACCAACTTAGCAAATCTCAATTAGACACAATTTTATCAGAATTACAAATATTTATTAGATATTCATATATTTGAATAAAAGAACATTTTTGTCTTGGAGGAAGAATGAGCACAAGGTTATTTTACACTTCAAACCTTTATCACTTTTTTTTGGAGGGAAGGAAGTGGCAGATCATCTAAATACATGACAGTTAAGGTACTAGAGAGCAGTGAAACTAGTAATAAATGTCTAACATGGTCTGGACATAACAGGAAATGAGTGGGTGACTTCAAATTAAATTCCTTTTTAGAAATACACAGCAGTAGGAGGAGATGGTGTTGATGATTCAAACTTAGCAGCATCTTTAAAATATTATTTGGGAGAGTACTTAATTTGTAACTTTACTGTGAACTAGTTCTCTAAAGAGCTGCATTTTAAAAGCTGACAGAAGTGGTTGGTTTGGAGTAACTTTTGTTATCAAAGCATAAGCTATATTCTGTTACAAAGGACACGTCCCGTGTTTCAACGAAACACCTCTGAATTTACAGTGATACAAATGAGTAAACAGCACTTAAGGCAAAATCCTTCTAAAGTAAACAGAAGGCAGATTTAAGCGATTTTTATGGACGATGACAAAGGATTTTAACTATAAAAGATAAACTATTAAAATTTATTAGCATAGGTATTGGGGAAGTACTCAGAAATGCTTGAAAAACTTTACTTTTAAAATAGTATCTTATTGCTATAGTTATATTTATTGAGGAAGTAATTGTGAAACTGGAATATCACGCATGCAACTGCATTAATCAAATGACAGTAATGTTGGCTTCTGCTCAGATTACACAACACGAGACTACTTAAATATTATTTAAGACTCCAATATTGAATCTGTCATTTTTATGCCCTAATTTTAGCATGCTCTGCCAAAGAATGTAAATGTTTTCCGAGGCCTCCTGAAAGAGGGTCAGACCAGCTGCAGCAGAAAGACACAAAGGGGTTCCTTAAGGACAAGTCCTTCCTCCTACAATCTGCTGACACAGCTCCCATCAACACTTATGGGGGAGAGCAGACCCAGAAGTATCAGCCTGTTAACTCTGAATTTGTTTGCTTTTGTGGGTTGGTTATACCTCAGACATGCCAGACACATCTCATGAAACGCAGGCAGGTGACTAGTTCTGATGCAGTTATAAGGCAAATATTCCACAGGAGAAATCCTTCCAAATACACCTTTATGGTTTAGCTGTATCACCTAGTAATATACTTTCAATATCATGATTTGAGCTGTGGACTCTCCCCCATCCTTCTTTCAATACTAAAAGCACATTGTTTCGTAGGGCACCGGTGGCATACGTGGCACGCTCAGGTTCCCACTGCCTGTCAGGGGTACAGATCCTGGCTGGTGAAGGGAGAGCGAACAACGAACGGGTATCTTCTTTTCCAAATACCCTTTCCAGGCCAAGGTATCACAAGACCAGGGACACTGGCTTTGCAGTAGTTATGTTTTCTTAACTTCTGAGAAGTTTATTTCTATTGTACCCATCTGTAATAACATTAAAAGTTCTCTACGTAATGATTTTGTTCCTCTCGGTTCTGGCTGAAGACTTTTCCTCCTCGTAACATTACACTTTATATGGGAGAAAAAACAGAACTGTATAAAAATTGAAGTCTCTTCACTACAACATATTTATTTATGTTTCCACTTAGTCTTTTTGCTGCATTAATGCAATGGTCTGGCCTCACGGACTGCCTAACATCAGTGAAAGCTGCCAACCCTCCCCAAACCAACAGCTCAGTACCCCCAAAAAAATGAAACTCACAATAAACAAAATAGAGCCTGAAATCTCCACCATCTATATTACTCCTTTACAGGTCCAATAAAAGTTGCCTGCTCCCTGAGCTGTTTGCTTTTAATACTAGAAGTAAACAAATTCCAGGCTCTGTTTTTATTGGACTGTTTGAAAGAGAAAACTCCAAAGGCTAAAATCAGAGGTACACAGCATAGTAACTAAGATGCAAGAAACACAGCTGAGCTGTGGGAAACAATAAATTCTGTGTGTTATTTCTTTATTTAGACTCCTTTCAGTGACACATCTTATGACCATATTCGCACCAACATTTATTTTCTGGCTACTATGTAAGATGCAGCCATTTGGAGCTGAAAGCACAACACATTATGTTGGGGGGGAGTAGTAGGTGATCATAAAATCAAGTAAGTACAAATTGAAGTGAGAGAAATAAAAAGAGGTTAGACTTGCAGCTGCATGTGCAACTTCAGCTTCAGTATTTTCTAAATTTTTTCCTCCTTGACTGTACAAACTCAGTTTTCCCTTATCACAGTTTATATACATGTATGTGCATGTGCAAACGCACGTGTAATTTAAAACCAACTCCATAACCTAGCTTGATCAAATAGATAAATCAAACAGTGGCCAAATTAAACACTAGGCCACACAAGGTGCCCATTACAAAGTATAATAAAAGGTTAGCTAGAAAGCTCTTGCTGGCAGAAAAAATTACTTGCCAGTAACTTGAGTTCTGCAAATGCCTCTTGTACATATTATGCTACGGGGGAACAGGTATGTTGCAGTATTTAACCACAAAGGCTTTTTTTTAATCCAGGCAGTACCTACCCTGGATGCACGTGCCCAGCAGTTCTTGCACCAGCAGCTTCCACACAGGTATCCCATTGGGAGAAGAAACGAGCAGAATCAGGGGAAGAGGCACAGGAGAAGAAAGGCTACCGAGCAACTGCTCAAGTTCTGTTTAAATGAACTCTAATGATTACCAGTAGATTCACCTGAGCATGGGTCAACATCCATTTGTGCAGTCCTTGACTCTCAGTTATAGCTATAAATAGCTGTGGAGATGAGGTGAACTTGGAGATGCAGTGAAGTAAACTTACCAGGAAAAACTGAAAAACTATCTACGTCTGAGCTATAAATAATTCACCCTTGACAGAAAAGGAAGGGAAAATAATAATGATAAAAGAATATACAAAACAAGTGATGCACAGTGCAATTGCTCACCACCTGCTGACCGAAGCCCAGCCAGTTCCTGAGCAGTGGTCGTGCCGCCCCTGCCAACACCCCCAGTTTTTGTTCAGCATGATGTCATATGGTATGGAATATCCCTTTGGCCAGTTTGGGTCAGCTGTCCTGGCTGTGCCCCCTCCCAGCTTCTTGTGCACCTCCAGCCTCCACGCTGGGAGGGCAGTATAAGAAGCTGAAAAGTCCTTGACTTAGCGTAAGCACTGCCCAGCAACAACTAAATCATCAGTGTGCTATCAACATTATTCTCATTCTAAATCCAAAACACAGCACTATACCAGCTACTAGGAAGAAAATTAACTCTATCCCAGCCAAAACCAGGACACTCAGCTTTTGGCAAATGTAGTTTTGGAGGATGGTAGATGAAATTGTTATGTGAAATAACTTGAAAACCTTGAGTAGGAACATGCTGAATCCTCAACGAAGATTTATTACTACGGTCCTCTGCAATCCCAAAAATACCACACCACTTCCCAAAAACATAGTAGTAGCAAGCAGACTGTCATCAACACAAGTAGCAGTCCCACCTGAAAGGCCATTCATGTTCCACCTTAATTAGACCCCTGAAAGTACTGTAACATAGAATTAGAGAAGATGTAAGTACCAGTGGTGAGAACACAGAGTAGACACTGTGATCTATTTCCACCAGGCTTGGATAGTTGGAGAATACGCTCACTTTTTAAGCTGAGTCAGATTTTGCTCACTCAGTCAAAAACTATCTCCACCTTCAGGTGGAGACTCAAAACTGCTACAGGTAAGAAAGGGGACGAGCAGGAGCTACCAGTTGTCAGGAGTCATCCAGGCTCCATACAATGACAGGGAGGAAATACAGATTTGGATTGCACATCCCCCTCCTGCTGTGAGACAGGAGGCGTGAGAGCCCTGGGGTTTTACAGGGGGTGCACAGGGATGAGCTGGGGAGCAGACCTGCCTGCCTCGGCCAGATGGGAACACGAAGAACGGAGAGTCTCGTTTCCTCTTATAAAACACATGTAGAATTAAAGGCATAAATAGATGAGCAGATAAGAATTTCATTGACTGAAGGACAAAGAAGGTATTGATACCCAAGCGAGGCTAAGACCTCCTCTGGAAAAAAAGTTCCAGCAATTTTGGATAATGCAATCAATACGTCTCTAATTAGACAGGCACAGTCTAAAAAAAAAAGTGGTAGAGCTCTTGCATTTCTGTTCACTATGCTGACAAATTTAACCTGATTAGTATTCTGAAGGTTCAAAAAAATACACTACTAATGGCTGTATCCACAAAGAAGTAGTGCACTAATTCCAGAAGCTGATCGCCACCTTACGCAGCAGAGAGATGACAAAGCTTTTGCACCACCTTTTCAGTGTCAGAGAACACAATGAATATCCAAGTGTGGATAGAGGCTGCATAAAGTACTGCATGAAGACTTCGCAGGCTGTGCAGCAATGTACCCAACAGGCACTGTGACACGATCACAGCTGGTCAGGAGACTGGACACCATGAGCTTGAAGTGTACTCAGAGTGCGCTTCCACACCCCAGGGAAAAAACTTGCACAGGACAGTTATGACAGATGAACCACTGCATCTTGCAAGATACAGGTAAGTAACATGGTCTACAGGACCATGTAGGCTCGGTAAACATTCTGCTCATGAGCAAAACGTGCTTATGGATAGAGACATAGGAAAAAACAACAACAAAACAAACCACAAAACTTAGGAGACTAAATAATTTTGAGGCCAATCCTACATAATCTCTCTCATTTTTTTAAACACATACCCCTTCAATTCAATGGATCTTAAGGACAAATTAGTAAAACAGCTTTTTTCTTCACAGCTACACAGTACTTCTGCACCTCCCAGACCCCTTAAACATAACCACTATGTCATGTGAATAGTTATTTTAAGAATGCAAGGAAAGCATAAGATTATGTTCATGATTAGTCACCTGTGAAGTTTCTGCAGTTCATATACCATGTGGGATTTCTTACAGCTGGCTTTGTTCTGTGGACACAGGAATATTCTTCAGAGTAATCAGGTGCATAAATGCCTGTTATGTAGACAGGCAAGATATTTTTGAGATAAGAAATTCCAAAAAAATGTTAACAAGAAAATAGAAAGTCAAGACTACACAAAATTAAAGTCAGATTGTTTGTTTTTTTTAAAGTTAACACAAATTAGCTTGATTAATCACTCTCGATGTTTCCAGAGAATTAAGCCCCTGAGGCTAACAGGCATGAGAATCTTAAAAAGAGGGAGGGGACAGCTTCTGGCAGAGTTAGGACATTTAAATGAATAGAAAAGAGACACCATAAAAACAGATACAGAGCTGGGAGATGCATGATTCTCCACAGACTCAAGACCTCAGGCTTCCCTCCTGTAAGCAACTAAAACTAGGAACAGCTGAAGATGCAAGAATTAGTCTTGTATCAGTAAAATGTTCGTATTTTCAGTTCAGCTGCTGATTTAGAAGAGAGTTAAAGAAGTATAAACCACCAAACGGATACCCCAGCACAGCTAAAGACCTGTTTTTTTTCTCAAATGACATAATCTAAAGTGAATGAAAAGCTTTCTTAGAGAGTAAAAACGGGGATTGAACGCTGTCCTGTGAATGCAGCTTTTAAAAACTTACAATCCCTCTGCCCTCTCTTTCAAAGGGCCCAGAAGGAAAATGGGCATCTAAAACCTTTTCTTTCTCATCAAGGAAAACATACACTGTGAATGTACTCACAGACACCTAAGCCACAGGTATCTCTCCTGGGAAATAACACACTTATCCAACCCATTTTTCATTGCCTGACATGATACAGAATGAAGGCCTATCACATATAAAATCAAAACCAGTAGCAAAGTCATTTATTGTCTGGTGAAAGGGACACAGAACTGGCTACGTATGATCAGTCAAGTAAGCACATGGCCAGGGCAGTGACAGAAAGCTCTCCAGCAGCGCTACACATAAGATCAGCCCAGCAAAGCAGCAAGCAACAACTTGGACAAATGCTAGGATCCAGGATGAAGTAACATGGATATTCCGCTTAAAAATTAAAAACAAACACTGAAGAGTTAGAAAGACCCTTCTCAATGGAAAGGGCAGGGTCACTGTTCAGAAACTAGAAAGATGGACTGGCCCAAAGGGACTCCACCATAGCCATCTAGAGAAACTGGGCGTACTTAGCCCAGGAAATTATGTAGCATAGCACTTCATTCACATGCTCTCTGGCTTATGGATTTTAAGATCCTTTTCTCTCTGTTGCCTTTTGTTCTATAAAAATTATACTTCTGTTTGAAGCTCATTTCTGGCCACTGATTACCACATCACTGCTCTTAAGGGAATAAAATGGCAGCTTATGAGCCTAGTTGCACTTGCTGGGATCGACACCAAGCAGGAGCATCGCAGGATCCTTTCACAAAAGACAGGATGACTCAGGGCGAGGAGGCAGCTGGATGGAGGCTTCAGCTCTGGAGAGGCCCAGGCTAGCAAGGCAGCTTGCCTCAGTGCTTGTAACACGTGATGCTTCCCTGTTTTGGGAGCAAAAATTTTGCTAGGAGGACAGGGTTTTGAGTATTTTTAAAAGTTTCTGTGTATACGGAGCCCAGAGCTTGCCTGCTGGAGGTCTGGATTGCTTGTACTGCAAATGTCGCCAGTTTATTTCAACTCCTTATACACTGGTCCCTTTGGTTTTCTGCCCCCTCCCCCCGAGAATAAGACATAGAGGCAAAAACATTGGCTTTGTCTATACAAAGATTCAGACGAGGCTTGGTCTCAATTACAGTTGCTGATGTTTGAACAACCATAGGTGTCCGAGCCCTCGACTTCATAGGCATAGCTAACTTTTTCGCTGGTCAAAATGCCTCCTGCTTCAAACTAGGGTAAAACTCAGCCAAGCCAACAGGAGCTTCACTCACAAAGTCTCAAAGTTTAAAATATCACTACTAGATAGATGGCCATCAATGGTGTTTTTCTGAAATTTGAAAAACTCTCACCCACCACAATGCATTATTAATGACCTATTATACATAAAAACATTTCTTGCATCTGTTTTGTGTTCCTTTTTCTACATCAAATAGTAACACTGCCATCATTTCTGATACAGCCTGCCCCCAAGTCTTGAAAGCCTTCTGACTCAATCATATGCTATCTAAACATCAGGAATATTTTTAGCTTCCTTAACATGCTTCAACTTCAGGGCTTAACTAGAATTTCTAATAAAGAAATGGTAATATGCTTAATAATGTGCTTAGATTTATAACATATACTAATTGTGTTTTATGCTGTAACCACCTGTACTCACAATTGCATGTAACATTTTGGTTTTGTCCTGTTGTTTTCTGCTCCATTTCACTTAATATGAGAAGCTATCCAGGCAAGTTTTTTTGCCAAATATGACATTTTGGTTCTTAAAAACAAACCAAACCAACCAACCAAAAACAAAACATGACAAACGAACTGTTCGTAAAATAAAAATACCTGGCTCTTTAAACAGCAGCTTGAATCTACAATATCTTACTAAATTCCTAAGAATATGTGTGGACAAAGACAGAGATAGGGATATCTCTGTGTAGATACATACAGAGTATCCTGTTTTCAGAAACCAAGTATTTCTGGAGTGACAACAAAACTAAAATGTTAGAATTACTCTCATAAACTCATTAACATAATTTTTAATTTAAATTTTCCTTTTCAGGAAAAGGGAGCAGGTCCCTTCTGCTCTTCCCAGCTGCAGATGCAGATTCCTTCCTCCATCCCGTGTACCAGGCTTGGCATTCATCTGAGTCATCACTAGTTTAGGTAGCAATGCCAGCACAAAATTAATTCTACAAAAAAAGGTGGGTTTTGGAGGGGGGGGTGTTGTTTGTTTTGTTTTTAAAACAGGTTTAGCTTGCTGAACTGACTCATGCTGGAGCCTGGGCCAGTGCAGAAAGAACAAAGCAGGTAAGACTGTTCCTTCTGATGCAGCTAGCCTAAATGGGCTAAACCGAGATGTCAAATCAGACCCTGAGAGTACCAGTCACCTATACCTTTAAAAGATAAATGAAGTTTAGTAAATAACAGTAATTTCAAAATATTTTTCTTTATGGGAAGTTTCATTAAAGTAGTCACACACTATGTTCAGAACTCAGACAGACACAGATGAACTCTTCATGGAAAATTTGGAATTTGTGACAAAACCTTTCTATCAACAACTACAACGACCAGTACAGACCTCTACACAAAGAAAAATTTTTCAAAGTGAAAAAAGCACTTCACTATGCTGTAAATCTGTTTGTATTAACATAATATACCAAATCTATACAATTCCTATCTGATAAGCTCATCAGCTGATGAGCCAATCAAGATACTAATTTTTTCCAACCCCTTTCTCATGTCATCTTCACACACCCATTGCCTCCAAAATCATGGATTAGTAAATGCTAACATACTGAATTAGAGATGGCAACTACTGCCGGAACAAGTCTGGGTAAACAGCTGAGCTTCTTAGTAACTGGGAACTAATATAAAGCAGGAATGAAAAACATTTCTGAGAAAAGATCAAGCTTGCAGAGTAGTGAACCACAGGGCTTTAAAAATTCTTGCCATGAGATCCCCCCCAAAAGCAATTTAAGTGACAAGAAAAGATATTTCTACGTCAGTATCGGAACTCAGCCTACAGAACAGCTAATCAAATAAAACACTGCTGTGCACAATGTGCTGATCCCTCCCACTCTGCAAAAGGTGTATTACCCATAGCTCACACAGTATTTGGAAAATACATGCAAGGAAACAAAAACTACCATCCTGGGTAAGTTCCACTCGGATTGTGGATGTGGCTAAAGTTAAGCACATTCTTCTTTCACTGTATTATGAAGAAAATTTTCAGCTTCCTGCAAGAATCAGTAACGCTGACAATCAAGTATGAACTCACATTTTAGACTGTAACTGTGGGCTCATCTTCACTACTGTTAAATCAATTGTACTTAACTCAATTACAATGAGGTAATTACATTAACATGAGTCAGTGCATCCACACATGGCATTTGCACGTGTGCTTAGTGAATTGCTGTTACCTCCCACATGGCACAAGTACTTCAGTCAATCACATCAACAGTAGACAGATCAGGACACTTTCACCTGTGGTTCAAGCCAACACAAAACCATACTGCTGCCAAATGCCTCTATCCCACTTGCACAGGGTAGATCTATTGCAAAGCTGTCCTTAACCAGGTACAATCTAACCCCGTGTGAGTTTACCACCCACTGTAGGGCCTCTCATCTTTTAAAATTTACTATGTCCTAATCCTTTTGGAAAGGGAACAAAAATACCAGTATTTGCAATCTCTTATTATTAAACAGAAAGGTGAGGAGAAAATGAATAATAATAAATAAAAAAATTCAACAAAACTGTGTGGGCTACAAAAATTTTACCATTACTACAAACACTGTGATTCATGGGCTCCTGACTACATCTGCTGGCAGCCACATAGGCACCCATTTCAAAGTCTCTCCTGCCTCTCCATCCCTCTGTGTCTCAGGCTACACACATGTCGCTAATTAAACAGCTCGGGCATCATTCCCTGGCTCTGAAGCAAGGTGGCACAGCATAATTTAACATCCATCTGGCAAAATTCTTTCCTTCCTCATCTCTGCCCCACTCCCAAAAGACAGGGTAGCTGTGCTCAGACTGCTGACCAGAGCGATGCCACTGGGCACGCATCCTTCTGCCAGATGTGCCAGATGCAGGAGCAGTTGTTGTGGGAAGAAAAAAAACAATAGGGAACAACATGCTACCTCTCACACAGCACGGAGGATCACACTCCACTGCCTCAGCCTGCTCCTGACCCTGGTTTATTTATCACTAGATGCAGTCTTAAAGCCCACAAAGTGAGTAATACTGGTTCGGTTAATAAGGGAGACTTTCTGCTACTGATCAGGCAGGTGTTTGCAGCAATTATGTTCAGCTGGCCCATGCCTTAATTTCAGCAAGAACCTGTACCCTGGTATCTGTGAGCACAGCTCAGCAGCGGTCCTCTCTTGTCTCTGGATCCTGACAGAAATCTCTGCACAACTTTTTAATATAATCAAGAAGCAGTTGCCAAGAAACTGAATCCATAGTCAGACATGTAAAAAGCAGACCCACAGGTACAGAAAAATAGCAAACTAATGCAACACGTATTTTCTCTTAAGACTGTTTAAAGTCACAAAAGACTGTTTAAAGTCAGTGAACACAGCGTTCAGGAGATTCTATAATCAGATACTGTACCTATTTCACAAAACTTGTGAATGCCTCCCCTCACTGTATGTGGAGAATCATAACTGATAAACATGGAAATGTAATACTGACTGCAGAATACATTCCCTGGTGTTCAGGTGTATGCCATGGCTAACAAATGGTAGTGCTAAAATCCTATCAAAGGAAAGATGAAAATCAAACTAAAGATGGATATATACTTTGGAGACGTAAGGACAAGAGGAATGCAGGTTTCTTACATTTCTTACGTTTGTCGAAAGAAGCACTTTCTAAGACACTTTTAAATAGCTTCACCATCTACTCAACCAGCCAGGAATAAGCATACTTTATCACGAAAGTACAAGTATTTTCTGCTTATATTCTGTAAATGAATACATTGTTCTATAGAACACTGAACCCAGAACACTAATGCCAAGAAATAGGTTAAATATGTTAATATAAGGTTTTAAAATATCATTATTACAAAACACTAAGTTAAGGTCAACTTCTGAATGAAAAAGTGTATTTATGCACAGATCAGAGATGTCATTTCTTAGGAATAAATAAAAGGCATTCATTTTACAAATGGACCGATAAATATTTAAATTGTGTCACGTGATTTTCAAGGGTTTATCTTAGGGAAACTTGTTTGAAATGCAGAAAACCGGAAGGGAAATAATCATTCTATTTGGAGCTTGCTTGCCTTTTTAGACCGAGAGTGCTTTTAACTATTCTTATTTTTTTCTGAATTGTGATAACAAATCACAATAGAAAAACAGATCTTAACAAAATCTATTTAGGGATTTTTTACAAACAGCCGTGTTATCTTTCAATTTTAAACGTCAAACAATCTGTACAAAACCTCAAGCTCTGGCTTAAGACTACTGCATTATTTTATAGATAAAACAGTAGACGTTCACTTTCCTTTTGCTGCCTTTGCAGTCTTTTTCCTGACTTGTGCACTCACATTTTAATCCAACAGTGGTATTCTCTGATCTTACCAGTGTCCTGTGTGGCTACAAGCTCACACAGTGGGGTCAAGAGAGAGCACAACCAGAAAACTTGTGAAAAGGAAAACAAAATGGAGGAGGGGCACCCGCAGAAGATGAATGAAAGCCAGCAGAAATGTCTACAGCGAACGCTGCATTTTTGCTCAGCTCTACTGAAGTAGTGTTTCCTTATCACTACTTGAGAATTAAAAAAAGGTGTTAAAGAAGAACTCTTCCTTGGTCAACCTCCCCAGATTTCCAGGGGCAATTCTGAAATTATTTATTTACTATAGGTTATACCCTTTTTGTAAAGAAATCAAGAGTTTATGGTAAAATGCTGTCCCACAAATGCTAAGCTGATGGGAGAAAAAGTTTCTTTGTAAAATTAGAGATTTATATATTTTTGCTCAGAAAAGGTAGAAATTGTTTCATTTTGTAAAATAAAGAAAATCCTGTGCTATGCAAATACCCTTAAGTGGAAATTAAATTTACAGTCTTAAGTTTTTCAAACATCACTTTCACAGCTAATACTCCCTTTAAAAGTATTTTCTCACATGCAGCTTGTACTTTCTTACATTAAATTTTCCATTTGTTTGCAACATACCCTCCCCCAACCACTGAAAAAAAGATAAATTGCTTACTGTTAATGTTACCGTGGTAACTTATTATAACTACCTGAAATTTGGAAATCTATAATGACCCGAAGAACAACCTACAAATAAAGGTAAATGGTATTCAGTTAACTCAGTCTTTGCTAGAATAATGTGCCAAATAATTCAATTTGTTATAATATACCCAACATTGATATCCTCCTTATTCTTACCTGTGTGCCAGGAACAGACATACCTACTTTGATCAGTCTTGTATTATGGCAACTGTGTACAGTCGTGATCCACTTAGAGCGTATACATAATATCAGTGCACAAGGCACACAAATTATTGTTTGCAAGAGAAAGTGCCAAATTACTTTAATCAATCATTAATCTATGCAGTAAATGAAGGTTACTGAAAAGTGTAATGATTTCCTCACAGTTACATGTTGCAGTCAAGCAGAATTTTTTTAGTGGCATTTGGCAATTTTTCTTTCTGAAATAAATACCTAGATGCATTTACAAGAAAAGCAGCTACAAATTCAAACCATATATAATTTTATACATGAAAGACAACTTTATTGTGAGGAACCTGATCGAATGCTATTAAACACAGAGCTTTGCTACTGGATAGGCTCCATTCATCAGTGGCAATCTATCTGTATAAGAGAAATATTTCCCAAAATTTCAGGACATACTTTTTTCTCAATTAAAAACAGACACACGCAGCAGTTCCTCCCAAACCACACTGACCCTGCCCAGCGTAGACTGTCAGCAGTGCCCTGAAAAGCCGCCAGATCTCTTACACTCCTACTCTGCCCATCCTCAGCTGCCCGAGGCTACTCACCCCTGCCAGAAATTATATATATTTCATATATATAAAAAAATAAAGGCTCCTTCAATTTACGTACATCTGTATTACCTCCTCACCAAACACCCCTCGGTGAGAAGGCTGCACTCTAATGTACAGTAGCAACATACTGTATCTGTAGTATGGTGCACCTTAACCAGCCACAGCACAACTTGTGTCAATAAACAATTTCAAGATAATCACTCTTGCTTTTTATTAACTACAACATCCTTCTGACTTTATGTTAAATTAGCAGCAACCAGACCTCAACATTTTCAATGTATCTACTAAATCTGCCTAGGTTATGCGTATGCAGCACCCGGCATAATTTCATTGACCCTGCACAGCCAGAATTCAGTCCTACCTGCTCTCAGACAAATTGAGAGCCCGTCCTGCGACTTGCCACGCAAGGGAATCCTGCACAGAGCTCAGTTTGGGACCTTGATCATCATCAGCCAACTCCAATGAAGTCCAAGTGACTTCTTACCTCTGTAGGTATGGCACAGGTAACCAGTGCTTTGCAGCACTGAACAAATACCATGAATGACAAACACATGCACGTGAATGAGAAAAAGTATTTATTTAAAAACACTTCTCAGTTCATTTAGGACACTTCAGTGGTTTATTCCTGTGAAAATATTTTTCAAGTGTCCTTAAAAGAGAAACAAAAATTACTGCTACAGCCTGCTTCAAAGCAGAGCTTGGGCAGCTGGAGAGAAGCTGTTTATGGCTCATTTGATGTAGCACTGGTTAGCCCTGAACCTTAGTGAAAGTAGCCACTGAGTTCAGCTAATATACATTACGTAGGGTCTGCTAAGAAACTTTGAATCATGGAGACTCTTCAAGGGAGCTTAACTTGATCCTCCTGTAATATTAAGTAAAAGGTGTGCTGGGCAAAGGAGACAGCTCAATTATACCTGCTAGTTACACACCAGCAGGGCAGTCACAAATTAAATGTCGCCAATGGCAATCTTACTCCCAAATATTTCTATTTTAAAAAAAGTTACAGAAATAGACACATCTAGTATTTGCAGGACTGGACTGTTAACATCTCTTTCTAAGGAAATGAATGCCAGACCAAGCACAGCACTGATACAAGGTGCAGTCACGATGAGCGTACGCTAACAAAGACGGAGGCTCTACAGGATGCAGTCGTGCAAAGTCTCGCTCTGCCATTTTTTCCTAGCTAGCGAGTTAAATCAATGAGACTGAAGAGGAGTTCAGGGAACAAGACCTCCCATTTTATTTTGGCTCAGTTCCTTGAATATTACACTCTACCACTGTCCTGACACCAAATGGAGTGGTTGTATTCTGCATTTCCTCAGGCTGCATGCTTCCACTGCTTTCCTCAAGTTAGCTCCAATTTTCATGTAGCAAAACCAAAGTCCTATGAGCTTGCTGATACAAATGAAATTTAAACATGCAAAATAAATGACTAGTTTTCAGCTCAAACAGCAATGGATTGTAATTCCTCCTGCAGCTACAAGGCAGCAGAATTGACACGGGAGTCTGGGTGGGAACATGTGGCCAGGGTGGAGGCAGGGATGGATGGGATTGCCTCTTCTAGCAAAAGTCTACAGTTAGGTAGCTTAAGGCAATAACGAAACTGCAGGGTTATAACAAGCAAGGATTTTGTCCAGGAAAAAAAAACAAACAAGAAACCTAGAGTGGTACCACATCTTCAGCAAACAATTTTTTCTTCAACATTAACAGAGATGCTTACTTAATTTAAAAATAACCACGCAGCATAATTCTGGGGCTCACAAAAACAGCAATGGAAAGTTCGATGTGTATCAACCAAAATACCATTGAAACACTGGTGTATGGAGTGACAATGCTTGGGCTTGCAGAGATTTGTGATTTTTGAAAAGCCTTTCTACCGCTTGGGATTGTAAAAGCAACATTTAACATTAACTTTAAAAACAGACAAAGAATTTTACATAGAAGGTTAAAATAAGTTGCCAACCCCAACGGAAACATTATCTAAATATTCCAATTATCTGACGTGTACAGCAAAAAAACCTGTACATTTTGTAAAACAGTGCTATGTTTAATTGAAAATCCACAGCCAGACAGCACATGTGAATTAATCAACCTCAGACAAAGTTATCTGTATCTGAAATGTGAAATACTTCTGCTTGACAAACACTTAAAAAAAGCATGTGTCACCTATTTTGAAGCTAACAATACAAGTAATGTAGACTTTAATCCCTGCATTATTTTATTTTGAAACAACCAAAGCAAGTTTAGGGTTCTGTCAGTACAAATTCCCTTCACAACACATGCATCTAAAAAAATCGTTTGCAAGTAAAAATGTTATCAGAAAAAACAATGAGATTCCAGTGAGCTGGATGCTGATGGGGGAGGAAGGGGCAACTGACACAATTGTATCGAAGTCAATGGAATTACAACAAACTCATCCCATAGGAGTCTGTCCCAGAGTAATTAATGAATCGTACACCACTCACAGCCTAAAAGCACATTTTGTATTTTCAAATGTAAAAAAAAATTAAAAATCTTTTTTTCTATTATATGTTATAAGCCACAATCAGAGAACTTGTAGAACAGTTTTATACAACTCACCCACATAGATGGAATTCAGCCATGTTCTTTGCAGCAGAACTGCTGTTGTGGAAGAAATATACGTATTTCTTATGTAGTATAGATTTTTTTTTTTTTTAATTTTTAAAAAGAAAACAAAAAAATAGACTATCAATCCTCAATTAAAAAATATCTTAAGCAGTGAAACTATAGTTCTTACACAAGGAAAAAAAAATTCCCAGAGTCCATGTGGAACTTTGCCCAAGGCCAGACTAAAGCAGAAGACCATTTTTAAGGGGTGAATAGTTATAAAAGTCGCATATTTAAGGTCCTAATCTTGAAACCTTTATTTACATGAATAGTTCTTACTTTAAAGAACAAGTGTTTGCAAGATCGGAATCCTACAATCATTAATCTTTTTGAATGACTTTTTAGCATGAAGGACTATGTTCTCCTTCAAAACAAACAAAAGCAGATAATTCTGCTGAATATTTTGCAAAGCCTTTCTTTGTGTTGTCACGTTACAACACTCAGAAGTTAAATTAAAGAGAAATTGTAAGCTGCAAGGTAAAACGCCGCTTAGAAGTTCTGAAAGTTTAAGAAAAATTATTGGTTGTTGGTAATAATGTATTCACTTTAAAATTTCAAATATTTCTGTAAATATGACTGCTTCAACACAGTGTTAGTTAGTAGCATGTTTTGCTTGATCATTAAGAGGGGAAGTCTAGCTATTTACTGAGAGGTCTAAGAAAATCACTAAACGTCTAACTTTCTATCATACCCACGTTTAATTCTTCACCCAGTATTCTTTTTCCTTTAAGCATCAATGAAGCAAATAACAAATGCAACGCTTAGGTTTCGTATCCTCCTTAAAAGGAGGTTGCATTTCTTTTAAAGTCATTTTTTATGTGAAGGGGGGGCGAGACACCACCACCCCCCATCCCCAAGCTCTGCAACCCCTCCATTGAAACGCGTGTACCGTCGTTCCCGGCGGGGTGGGCTACCACGCCGGGGAAGGGGCTGGGTGGGCGGCTCGCTCCCGTCCGGGCCTCCTCAGGAGCCCCGAGGTGACCGACTACCCGGTGGGGGAGGCAGCGATACCAAGCCCCGCGCCGCAGAGGGTTAGCACGGGGGTGGGAAGGGAGATCTTCTCCGGAGTTACGTGGCTTCAACCCCGTTAAAACGAAAGGTGCAAGAGAGGCACCGTGCTTCGAGGCACAGCCGTTGCTGCGAGCACGCCTCCCGGGCTGCCCACGTGTGACAGCCGCCTTACCCTCGGCCTTCCCGCGGCCGCGTTTTCCCCCCGTGAGGCGGAGGAAGGGGTAGGACCCCGCGGCCGCAGAACAAAGGGTGGCATTGGCCGCCCGCCGCCCTCCCTGGGTGGGGCCTGCGGGCCGAAAAGCGGCCCTGGGCCGCGGCTAATGGTAACGAGAGCCCGTGCCTGCGCCTGAACGCGCCGGGGCCGCAGGCGGGGCGCCTCCGCCGCGCCGGGCTGGGCCCTCCGCCCCGCCGCCATCTTGCTGGGTAGCCCCCGCGCCCCCTGCGGGCCTAGGGCCTGGTGCGGCGGCTGGTCCCGCGGGCCGGGCCGGGCCGGGCCGGGCCCCCTGCGTGGGATGCCGAGATAAGAACAAAGCGTTGGGTGCTGGCTTTAACCCCGGCTCAGTTTAAAAGTGTTTACGTCTTCAAAAGCGCCCCGTATAAACGCATGCTACCATGGCGCTAAGCGCCGGCATAAATAGTAGCAAACCTCCGGGAAAAATGGAAGTATGCACGAACGCGCTGCTGTTTATTTGCCGTTCCTTAATTTGCGTTTGCCGTAGATTAGTTTGCTCTGTGGCTGATGGCCAGTTGGTCCTCCAGCCTGGGAGACGGTGATCATCCCCACGGCACTGCGCTAGCGCTTCCAGCGGATGGCAAGTACGTGTTTTACTGCTGCTAAGTTAAATCCATTAACTTCAGAAGTACTGCCCCCTCGAACAAGTCAGACCCTCAGATAGCTATTTTTGATCTACGGTTTTTCGATTCTCAAAGACACTAACCAGCACCTCCCGTTCTGCACCGTGTGCTAAATTAACTTTTCTTTTAAAAAACAATTTAAACCATATTAAGAAAGTAATAAACCGAACATCTTTGAATCTTGCGCATCAATCACTTCTTTGGGCCATAGTTAACTACCAGGGGAGGACCGGGTTATAAATGGCCCAAGGAAGCGATAGGCAGTGAATAGCCCTGACCCTGGCTTCCCCGGTTTGATCGGAGGGCCTGCAACCTGAGCCGGGAGGGTGCAAATTCCTCCCGCTCCGGCCGAGGGGGGCAGGCCGCCGTTAAGGAGGCTCCCGCCTGCGCGGCGGCTCCTCGGCGCGGCCATCAAACCCAGCGCCGTCGGGCTTACCGCGCTCCCAGGGCCCTGGCCTGCTGAAAAAAAATAAGCAACCCCAAAACAGCGATATACTTCACTTTCAAATACCTGATTGCCTACCTAAATTCATCTACCTAAATTCTTTAAGCTAAGCGTTAAAACCGGTTACGGGTTTATACCGCTACGTTAAAAATACAAAACCCCTCAGTCTTCCTGCCTGTTTTGCCACTGGCATGAAGAGCAGAACTGAATCATCTGTCTTTACATCAGCCAATCAATTAATCTACATTTTATAAATTTGTAACCGAGAACAGGATTTCAGATGTATTGTTCACTGCAGTGGTAATGATTTGCTGTTGTTTATGTTCACAGCGATGATCTTCGATAAAAATAGGCATAAGAAGAACAACAAAAAATTTTGCAGTGATTCCATTCTTGCATGTTTTAAATGAAGAGGTACTAACAGCATTTATCCTGCAGTCCCTTCATTACCAGAGCAGTCCGAGACAACTTTTATATTAGAAGCAACCTGCACTACGTGAATATTATCAACTGAACATACAATAAATACATCTATGGAAGAAAAATCATAGCTCATTCTTTGCAAGACCAGAGGTTTTCCTCCATCCACGCCAACTGTAGCACAGCAAAGAAGTCAACAGCCGACTGGCAAATCTTGTCGGCCAGTGGAAAAATGAAGACCTGGAATCTTTACTTTTGGCCCCTTCTAGATGCTAATTATATGGATTTGCAATGCACTGATCCAGAAGGGGACTGACGAATATAAAAACCACAGTGACAATTAGCATCGGTCTCTGCCATTCCTTTATGCAGCAGAATCCAAACCAACCTACGTTGTTAAACATATTTCCTGAAATAGGCATGAACACTGTAGAAGATGAAAACAAGGCTTGTATGCAAGTATTTAAGAGATCTTGTATTACTTCATAATTAATATTTCATTGTGGGTTTTTTTGCATAATATCTAAATTAATTTTGCTAACTTAATTTCTCAATGCTTGAATGTAGCTTTTTAACGGTAACATTTTAGTAGCTACATTGTTATCAGAAAGCTCTTTATAAAATTAGTCAAGTTCATGGAAACTGGACATTTCAAAGTCTGAAAATCTGTTTTTGGCAAGAAAATATTTTGTCTAGTAAATGTGTCAAAATTATATTACAATAATGTAATCAGTATTTTTCAACAAACCATTTTTTAAAGGAAGCAAGGATTACTCTCTTTCACATATATTTAGCATGTACCCTTATTTTTTGATAATTTACTTCCATACAGATTTAATAAAAGGAAATAATTTTTTTGTCCGTCATCTTAAAATAATTGGTAATGACATGCGAGTGTGCCCAGAAGACCAATGTGCTAGCAAGATATACAAACTCAGATTAACTTGGTTAAACCGTTGGAATTAAACAACAAAAAACCCCATACTAAACTTTCTACATGTTCACTTACGTGGAGAAAGCCATAGATTGGAACACATTTTTATTCTCTTACATATTATCAGTAAAGAATTATCTGCCAAGTTAGCCCTCTTTCAGACCTGAAATGCCAGGAATTTCAAACTTGTTCACAAAATGGCAAAGCTACACTTAAACTAATGACGACCCCGGTGAAAATGAACAAAGGAAGCCAATGGAGTATTTTCGGCCACATAAGATGTAAATAAAGAGGAGTCACATTTCTCTTAAGGTACATGGTACAGCTGAATGCGTGGCAAGAAATTTAGATGAACATTCATAGATGGTAAGTTCATACAAATAATACTGTTATATAATTAGTTTTGGGGGCATTTTAAAGGTTGTGAAGCACTCACAAACATAGTAAAAACAAGTACACTGAATGATAGTTTATACACACAAACACCCCTTACATTTATCTAATCAAACTTTTCTAAGTATCTAAGCTCCCAAATGAAACCTTCAGAAAAATATCCTTGAGGGAAATTATGCATACCTATTGAAACTTCTTGATGACTATTTCACTGATTTCACCTGGCTCAACATTTCATCTCTTAATAACATTTGGTCCTTGAAGTGTAGCTAAAATATACATATAAAATGCATGTCAAATGGAGGCAGAAAACAGAAACTAAGCTAAGTTTTACCAGTTTTTAAGAATTTAACAAATCGATTATATTCATCATTCTAAAACCAGAAATATAATAACAAAATCAACCATTTTATGCCAATTACCCCAATACTTCTCAAGAGAATATAATATACTATAGGTGCATTTCATGACAGCTATTGTGGTCAGTGCTGGTTGAGCTCCCTTGTAACGGACATACTATTAATAAGGAATAAATACTAAATTACGTATGGATACAAGGAAAACAAATTACAATTATAAAAGCATAGTATTGCTTTATATATAATTAAAAACAATTACTGATTCCCATTAACCCCCCCCCATATTACTATGTAGATCATAGAAAATGTTAAACATTGATTATACTATCAAATAATGAACACTAAAAATAATTAATCTTTGGCAAAAGGATAGTGCTTCAACTGTAGCCATTTTAACAGTCTAATCTTGGTCCATTTACAGTTGTCAACAGTTAAAGAAATGATCATCCAAGGAAGAAGTACTATCTGTGTGAAGAAGATTAACAATAAACCCACATAAGCATGGAATGGGCTATCACTTTCCAATAAACTATCAATAATTGTCAGTAAAAAAGAAACTACTATATTACAAAAATAAAATAATCTGCCATTTTAAAAAATATGTAACTGCTTAATGAAATTAAATTAATGAAGATGAATGTAAAAATTCTTTGGGGAAACTGAATCCACCAATTAAATTATTAAACATAAAGAGATTTTGTTGCTCAAAGCAGACTGCAGATTAATTTTGAAAAGTATTTGCTGTCTTGCAAAAATGTTATGTAGTCATTAAATGCGAAGACATTATATAAAATGGAAAATGCATTTTTATTTTTTACAAACGTCTTTGCTACTTCCTCCTGAAGACAACGTAGGCATAGATCAAATGTAAAGGAACCTTCTCAACCAGAATGTTTTGAATTCAAATAATTTTAAACATTTTCAAATCTGATAGATCAGGTTTTAGAATGTTTAGTAGATTTTTTTTAATTCTTGAGGAAAAGAAGGCATTGCTAAGAGGAGACTCTGATAGCCTACTTTCTTAGTGTAGATAATAGACTATCATCCAGGAGAATGAAGCACTCCTTAGTGAAAGATGTGTTATTTACTGCTGCATTAAGTGTTTGCAAAAGCATGAATTAACGCTAACAAAATCCTATTCCAATTAGTCTAAGCAAAGATTTTATCTTCAGATGTACTATATTTCTGCCTGAAAATCTTGAATATGGTTTTCATTTTGACAACGCACCTTTAAAATCTTTTGCTCTCTTATCATCTACAGTTCAATCCCACAGTCCTCCCCTTGTGACTGGTCCTTTAAAGTCCATGGTGACATGCAAAGTTCTCTATAAAGAAACTCTTCATTTCTGACATTGTTTATTCATGCATCTGCTTCACACCCAGATCAATCACCTTACAAGTAATGTCTATCCTTAACAATTATCACTAATTCCTGAAGCCAATTAAAAACACTTTAAAAAATTATTTTACTTTTATCTTTGTTTCTAGTTTGCAATAGTGTCTAAACCAGAATCACACACAATGAACAGGATGCCCTGCTGAATGTCCTGTTAGTTAAAACCAGCATGCACGCTATAGCCACAGAGACCCCTATACAAGAGACGATGCATTACTTACAGGGTTAACTTCTACCCTACATTTCCCATCCATTAAACAGTTTTTGCAAAACATGCTACATGAAAACATTAAACAAATGTGATTTTGATTCATGTAAAACAGCTGTTACAAATGTAACATGCTTTTTTTTAATTAGCACACACTCACAAAAACCCCCAAAACCAAACAATGAAGCAGACAAAGCAGGTTTGGCACAGCCAAATGAGAATTTAATCACTGTTGAAGAGCTATTAAGCACTGTGGCGAAATGGAAACTTTCTGAGGACCATTTTATGCCTCCAAATCTGTGAACTGTCCACCTCCTCCTGTCTGGACAGGGTTCAGCTACTTGCCCTTCCCCATAAAGTCAGTGCTCCCCCTCGTATCTGGGTAGCATCTCTACATCCCTAACATAGGGGCCTGGGAAAAAGGCAGATCGTGACGAACTCTAGCAGGAGGATTCCCATCCTTCCCCTTGTGAATGCAGATACACAATACTGTAGTTACAAAGTTTTTCAGAAGTTTTCCCGATACCTACCGCATCCTATTACCCCTGCCAGAAATCAAAGGCCCTGTACAGGTGGCCCCAACTGTCTCTAGATTACTGAATAGCTGTTCAAGATCCCAAGGCGCTTTCACTGCAAGGGTGAACTTCATTCCCCTTCAACAGAACCTGCCCGCGTACCTAAGGTGAGGGGTCTTTTTCACACTGGGAGCATTTCACATACTTCTACTGCTCTTTCCTCCTGTGAGGGAATGATTTGGGACCAAGCAATTTTTCAACAGGAAGATGAAAAAACCCACAACATTATCAGCCCGAGAGCTTTGCATCAAAGCAGCCTAGCGGATTAGTGGTCAGGTGAATTTAGGTAAGACATTAAATATTATACATTCACAGTACAAAAAAAGTAGCATATTGTGAAAAGTATATACAAGTTACATAAATGTCAACTTCATGCATACACATCATGTTAAGTTGTATCATTTTAAGTTAACTTTAATTAAGCAGCACTGACCCAAACCCTAGTCTACTACTCTACATTTTAGGTACTGTACAGGGAACAAATCAGATCACAATACGGCCTTCAAGTTTTTGAGCACAAAAAGCACACTTACAAAAACAAAAGGACGTGAACCACGTACTTCCAGTAAGAACATTCATATAGCAGACTTAAAATCCACTCCTAATGCCGTCCAGTTTATTGAACGAGTTTCACAGGTCAGTGGGACCACTTTACATGAGAAGATTGAGCAGAATTTGGCCCATCAGGTCTGTAATATCCACAAGAAAAGAAGGGATGTCATGGTTTCATTATGTTAAGGATAAGTTTTTGTTTACTGTTGAAATAATTCTCAAGTTTCCATTCACCTGATGTACTATTGTTTTTAATATCTGGGGGAGAGGGTAGCAAACAGGTTTGTGAATAATTCTTTGATCTTATTCCACTTTAGTGCCAACAGTGGCTAATTCCCAAAATGTGCAATCTACCCGTCTTAGGCCAGGTAATTGAACAGGGTAAGATAGCAATATATATATCTGTTAAATACAGGGAGTAGTTGGGGGTCTAATCAACAGTCTACAATAGTCAGCTTGGGTCTATTAGGTACATTCTAGATTAAAACTTCTACGTATTTCTTGTATTTCCAATATAATGAATCTAAGAATATACAGAAATTACTACACATGGTCAGCAGAGGCTTTTTAAAACCCTGTATTTCCACTAAGATTGTATTATTACAAATAGCCCATAAAACCGACCAAGATTTTGATTACTAGCTTGCAAAACACAGCTGTAAAATGAAATAAAGCATTTTTAAAATTATAGCACACGTGCACTATTAAGAGATTTTAAAGACACCTGTACTTTGAAAAAATACAAGTTCATGCTTATTCTAGTCTACTTAAAGTACATAAGGGCTACCACTTTTACTCTCAGTTTCAGCCTCGGGATTATTTTGGTGCATGTATTTATATGACCATAAACAAAGAAAGTTGTAACACAAATGTTAAATTAGCCTCAAGTGGCACTACAATAAAAGCAATCTAGAAAAAAAAAAAAAATCCCTCAATGCTGCGTACGTATAAATTACCATGACTAATTAGAAGAGGGCCTCTCTGGGAACAGATTATCTTTGATGGGAAAGCCACTATCAGCTATGTTCATGAGAAGTACACATTTACGAATGTAATAACAACATTAGTGTTTTCTAACAGAGCATCATAAGATCTGTAGTAGTCATGGAATTTTACTTCTATTTTGTAGACAAATTCATACACTCCAAATATTGATTACACATGCATTCACTCAGATTTTACCTGTTAAACAATTTTAACAGGTGAAAATACTAACCTATGATGCTCACAAAACCAAACCAAACCTCTCAGCCTCCCTCCTTCCAAAAAATGTAATTCTAGCACTAGATTAGAACTTTGGAATAGAAAGTATCTGTGTGGTTTTCTTGGCTCCTGCACTGATAACAGAACAAGGATATTCTACATACTCTCAGACAAATAACTTTTCAAATGTATTGATGTATTTAATTTTCAAAGTTATACATATGGAATAATTAGGGGGCGATACTTTTCAGATTATCAACTAATTTCACTAAGCTCTCACCTATCTGCTAAAAAGATATATCCAAATTATTATGAACATGCCCTGTAAATATACTTACTTCTGTTCTGTAGAAGTAAGAAATACACATTATTGTCATGAATTGAAAATTCCTCCTAATTTTTTTGGTTTTGTTTTACAAATAGCACTGTTTTAAAACTGCAATTCAATATATTTCAATGCCACAGCTTAATTGTTATCAATAAAACAAGAAAAAAGAAAAAAGTAGAAACGTACAAGATTGAACTGAAGTGTGACCCAAAAAAAGATTCCTGAAACATTCCACTTCCAAGGAGAGCTCAGATGCTTGTACTCATTCCAATACCCACAAGTGCCTTTTTTCTTGAAAAGTCTTTCTTTTTGTGAAAACACTTTTGTTGTCTCTCCATCCCCAGCTGAAGGTTACACCAGTATTCTATTTTGCACCAGAGGAGACTGCAGTTTCATTCACATTTCTGCAACAGTAGCTTCCAGCTCTCTTTCCTCCTATACCTTCACCTCACCCTGGCAGCTGCTTGTTTGCATCCTTGGCCGCCCTTCCATGGTGCCAACACTACCCACCCTTATTTGTGGGGATTGTGGGGTTTCTCTGATATGAAAAATGATAAAAATCAGATATGAAAACTAAAGCTTCCCCAGCTGGGTTTGCCATGCAGCTTCACAAGCACTTACGCTAGCCCAACAGGGAGAGTGCTGTAAAAGCTCTTGAAGCTTACTTAAGCAGCAGCACTGCTGCCAAATGTAAAAGTAGAATCTCGGCCATAGGACTCCCACTAAGAAGGGTGGCTGTAGGAGTTTCAACCTCCACCTGTTCACCACACTGCTACTGCAAAGCCAACTCAGCTGCTTGCGGAGCAGCTGCTGACCTGCTGCATGTTACAGCTTTGCATGTTAGGAAAAAAATGAAAATCAGTGCCAGTTTTCCTTAATACAGCGGACTGTAAAACTTGCAGCAGTTTCCACAGCTGCTCCGCAAGCAGCTGAGCCATCTCTGGAGTGGGGATCTGGAATTCCCTCTAGCCATCTCCCAAGGAGTTAACCCCCCATTTTAAGTCAGGGCCAGCCAGAATAATCTGAGGAAAGGCCGGGACACCAATTTCTCCAACTAAATATGCTCGAGCAATCAGAAGCACTTCCTCACCTTCCATGCGGAGGTGTTTACTGATACTCTGCTGATATAAAAACAATTTAAGGATTCACTGCTTTCACCAGTGATATCCAGCAAGCAAAAGCTAGTCTAGACCTGTCCTGAGTACTCTCCCTTAGAAAGAGCTAAGTATCACAAAATACCTTTCTATCAGTCATGATAATTTTCAGCTGATTTAACAAAAAGGGGGAAAAAAAGCACCCTTAAATACAGGGAATGAAAAATGTAAACAGTATGTCCTTATTTCTTCCTGTTCATTTAAGAAACATCATAAACAGTCTTTACCCTCCAGTTCCTAGGTTCCTAGGATCTTACTTAAATTATACCTTTACGGTCACTTTTATACACCTTTGTAGAAACTGATGGGCCTAATTTTGCTTCTGTTAATAATTCGTGGGGAAAGATGACAGGGCTTTACTGAGATGGGTTACATCAGGAAGATGCATTAAACAATATTTACATGGGAGTATACTTTGTAAAGAGTCTAAAACAAAACTCTGGATGGGTCTAGATACACTTACTACCTCAGTAATGTAGTCGCAAACCAGGACAAGCAACAATAACAACATTTTTCCCAATTTGACAATTCATTTCCTTTTAGCTTCGGTTCATATATCTGCTTTGATATCTTATGTTTGTGCCCCAGACAAAATATCCTCTTCCTTCCAGTATCCCAACCCCTGTGCACAACTTCCTCAGTCTTGGAGAAAAGGAGGATAGCACACTCTGGAAAGGGTGTACTTACTGCTCTGCCAAAGCTCTCTTAAGGCAAAACAGTCCCATTGCAGGCCTCTGTCTTTGGGCCGCTTGTGATTTTTGCTTGTCAACATTTAATGTTTAAACTTCTTCAGCAAAATCTGATCTGATTCAACACCATTTAGGTTTAACGGGACTTGCTATTCACTTAAATACTACATATGTCTATCGATAAAAGTGGATTATAATGTTGGGTTTAGATGTAAATAGGTGAAATCTGGAAGGTATTTCCACAGGTGGTGGCTCCATAACTTAAATACCAAATGACAAGTTTCTTCAGACAACCATCTTAAATGATCAAGCTCTCAGTGAAGTATTTTGCCAGCTATGCGTCCATAGGTAAAACTTGAAATGTAGGACTGTGCCCAATTAGTAGCCAAAATAAATAAATAATAATTAAAAAAATTCAGTAGCCTAAATAAATAAATAAATAAATAACCAACCCTAACAAGGCTGTACCGCTCCACACCACAAATCCACGGTCCCCAAAATTTAAAGTCAATTTTCTCTGTATGCTCCAACACAGCTGGTGAGTGCCAAAGCTTGGCTCCGGATCTCCAACAGTTACCCATTACAGATTCTACACGCGTTGAGGCTGCTGAGCAGACGTTGACACCCACATCTTTAGTGTAGGTCTGATCTCTGCCGGATCTCTGATACACATGCTCACTGCAGACACACGTTTACTCCCCTTTCGCTTCCTTCCTCAGCTTCCCTCTCTAAATCCTGCTAGCCACTTTTGTTTTGATTAGGACTGGGCTTGCCTGGTCCCTAGCAGAAGTCAAAGATGACAAGTTTGTAACAGCATACTCTGCATGGAGACTTCTGTACTTCAAAGGGGCATTGCTATGTCATGTTTAACAATAAGGAGCAATGTAATATTGATCCCACTTCCTTGCCCAGAACTTCCAGTTATCCTGAGCAATTAAGTAGCTTTTTACAGGCTCCTAATAACGCAGAAATGGAAAAGGTGTGCTAGATGAATGAATGCATCCTTGCAAAAGCACAGGATCATGTGTCACAATATTAGAAAGTCAGCATTCAGTGTATCATGCCATGCCAAACTTCATCTTAGAAAAAGTAGTTCAACTGTGGCTAAAATACTGGGAATTTAAAGAATAGGCATCTGATTCATCATCAAAAAGGATGGTTGGTCAAATTAAGGGAGACGACTTTTCAGATGCTGCTTACATGTCTAATTTTCTATTTATTCTTCTGTTTACAATCATAGTATATCATCCTGAATAGTCTCAGGAATTTTCCCTCTGTTTGTTATTGGTACTTGCAACAATAAGAGCAAAATTTATAATATTCAAATGACAGCACAGTGCAGAAGGACTCAATGAAAGAAAAAAGGCTCTCTTCCATTTTTATCAAATCTTGTAATAACAGTAACTTGCAGCAACAGTAAGAAAGTTCAGATGAAAGTGAAAAATTTCAAACCAACAATGTTCCTTTTAATAAGAAAACAAAATACACCAAGTCCTGCATGCTGCTCCTCCCTTCCTTCCTCTCCCCATCTCATAAAGGAGGATCCCAAAGAAGGATCATGTTTAAGGTCCCAGTTCAGAAATCCTGTATCAATCCCTTAACACAGTAAGAATTTTGGACTACAGAGCCAGGTCCCAACAAACATCTTCTAAACTGAACAATCCATCTCATCCATTACTCAGAAACAGAATGTAAAATTATAACCCTTGATATTCACAAACAAGTATTTAATTGCGTCTACGTCCAGCACCCTACCCTTCATTATCATCTTTAAGATCTGGGCTTCATGCTAAGCAGAGGAAAATAGACATGTTTCTAACATAGTCCATACAAAATGTGTGCGAAGAAGAATCTGCAGCATTTTTGCCTTAACTGCCAGCATCCAAAAAAGTTGTACGTATCTAAGTTGTGTAGACAATTTTGAACATGCAAAAAAATTTTAACAAACATCATCCTTTTCTCTGATTTTATAAAAGCTTGAGCTCTTCTTAGCAATGAAGACCTTTTTTCATGGGCATCACAAAAGGTTTCACTCACTTCACCTCTCCAGTCTGTTTTACCCTTTGACAAATACCATCTTTTTCTAAAATTTAACAAGAGCTGTTCATACATAACTATGTGCAGAATTCATATCATAGAAGAGAAGCAAGCTATATTATTCATTCCATGCTAACCTATTAGAAGTGTAAATGATGATACTGAGCCAAATTCAGTAAGGTGCACATTCCTTGGATTTAACAGAATTACACAGGACTAACATTGCTACTATTCATTTTTTTGTAAAAGAAACACAGTGGACTAGGCACATTGCTGCATTGGACATGGCTTGTCTTCGAAAAATTAAAGTTTTTAGGACTTGTAATTTTTATATGACACTGAATGACTCAAACACATGACTTAAAGATACAAGCTGTATCAGAATAAAGCTAAAAAAGGACAAGAGCGTAGAAGTTTTTAAGTGTACCCTATTTACGTTGCACACACACAGAGATGCACATACATAATGGCTGATGTGTTTCTACCTTAAATAATGCATCTAGCTCTAGGTACCTCATTACCAGAAGGGTAACAACAACCTGAAGGTAGTTCAGAGAAGGTCAATCAAAATGATTAGTGCCGAAGGAAGGACTTAAAAGGTAGAGTTAAAAACTCAATACTGCAGCTGTTTCATGAACAGAACTTTCATTGGGTGAAGGGGTAGAGAAGTCCAAACAAAAGCATCGTCCTCTAAAAATATATCAATATATACAATTAGTGAAGCACTGACTTTAGAAAAACATGGCTATAATCTGCACACAACCAAGGGGGAACTCCAAGAAGAAAGCAAAATTATTTATTGCAAGCTCAAAAGTCTAGGTATAATGGGCTTAAACTATTACAGGAATTTTGACTCGACATCCAGGAAGTTTTTGCTCTTAGGAAGATCTCATAAACTGGGCATAACTTCACCAAGAAAAGGTAAGATAAGGCAGTAAAAATACTGTTGCAGGGTTCAAGCTAGCTTTGACAGGACTTGGACTAAGTAAGATAGAAGCTTCTTTCCTCTGCTTAGACTGTCTGATTCCATAAAATGATAGTAGTAGCTACAAACATTGCAGAACAAGTGAATGCACGCAACACTATGTGCACACACTTAAATAAATGATGAAGTGTTTTCAAAGCAGTTTTGAACAGCAATATTTTGTTTCAACAGGTTAGTAAACTAACATCTTTCCCTTGAAAAGGCCTTTTCACATGACTAAAGTTTTCAAATTAACAAAACTAATAGGAATAGGGTCCAATCACTGTTCAGGCAACAGACCCTGTTGTATAAGCAGCACTGTTAAATAACATTACTGATTTAAAGATATTTTTATGCTCTGGCTGCTACTGTTACCACTGGTCAGCTAGTCAGCTAACACAAAGCATTCTATATAGAAATATAAATTATCTAAAATGTACTCTGAAACAAAATAGATACTGCTTCTCCCCATTACATTAAACAGAAAAATTCTACTTTTGACTGATGGAAGGAAGATTCAGGTCACCATGAAGTTTATGTATATCCTAGATTTCATCAGAAAGAAAAAGGCGAGAAACATATTTTCTTTGTTGTAAGAGCAATCCACTGCAGAATACTAACAAATTCACTCAGTAAGACACAAATCTAAGTAATACTCAAAATGACTGAGGCACACAGTTTATGTGCAATGAAACATGCTATTTTTCACTGCATTTTACACTGTGATATGTCTTAGAAACCTAAGGATATCGATAAATTGTAGATTATTAAAGTGTAAACAAACATGTTTAACATTTCCTTCTTGTCCCCTCCTTTAGGGGGACACAACTGAATAGCGACTTCCAAATTTACCACATACTTTTTTATTATTTTCTATGATTACTTTCCATTACAGAACAGCACACCTTGTCTAGTATTACTTAAATGTATCACGTTATCATGCAGTTCAACACTTCTCTATTTCCACAGCTCTAAGAATATCTTTGTTTCCAAATGCGTTTTTTTATTAACAACACTGCTATGCTTCAAATGTTTGCCTTCTATTATTTGAGAAGCAAAAAGAATGACACGTTTTAACACAAAATTAGATTAAGAAAAAGGGTTTTTTTATCTATAAAGTAAATTTATAGAACTGTAAAGAGCAATTTCACGACTTAAAAAGGTACAAAGAAGGGAAGAAAGGGGGAAAAACAGGGGAAAGACTGCTCCTTCTTTGATAAGTATTTCATTCATTCAGTTCTAAAAAGAAAAAGCAGCAGCAAAGAAGGGGGCACCTCATATGCCAGTACAAAGCAGGAAGTTAAGAATTTAATAAGCTCACTATTGGATTCTACACTTCGTACATTAATTCCAAATGCAAACAGCTAATACTGATGTGCAGGTCCTTAGGCATAGGGTACGTAAAGCAGCAAGATGAGAAATCCACTCCACCGCCGCACGGAGCAAGGCAACATGCCACAGCAGCAGCACTCTTTCTAAGTTTCAGTCACTTTTTTATTAGCCGAATGAGAGGTGTATTCTTTGAAAAAGCCTGCTGAAAGTTACCACAAAATATGGCCGGGCCATCAGATGGAACATTAAAAGGGAATCACTATATAATCATGGAACACCCCCCTGCACCGTCATTGCAAACGTCATAGAAAATGGACAACCACGTAAAAAGTTAAGATGCCTTTTTCCCTTCCTAACATGGCCCTAGCCAAACCCAAAATGGTCTCTTTACCTGATAGCGCTCTTCTGTTCTCCGATCACAGAGAAGACGGGTGAAATTCAAAATAGCGTTGTTGCAACTGGAGACTAACGGAAGGGCCAGGGAAGGTCTACACATGCTCCTTCTTCACAAACCACGCTACAGACCTTGGGAAAAGTTCCCGTAACTTTATCATTTCGTACGTATCTTGCATCTGAAACTCCTTTGCGTGAAGGCATTCATACCAGCTTCCACGTTCAAAATATGAACACCGTTCACGCTGCTGTGCTTAAAAATAAAAACAACGGCCACACGCCCCTTCTCTCCCGAACAGCCTTACAGAGACGCTGCTTTTGGTCCGGTTCCTTAATCGTTATATTTTTTTTCTAGGAAGGAATATTTAAAAATCAACCAACCAAACCACATGCACGCTTCAGTGTATCACCATAGGGACGCTCTCAGGTCTGAATTACTGCAAAATAACACTATAATTATGTCTTAATTTCACTAACTAATCTCAGATGAGCTTTTAAAAAGCAATTCGAGGTTCACAAGAAAAGTGTTTAAAATTGTATTCAAATGTTATCTGAATGAAAACCGACATTTCTTTATCCTTTTCCGAGCTTAATTTTAATCAGTTTCCAAGGAAAGGCATATCTGCTCCCGATCAGTCTGGTGACAAATGATAAACCTTGTTGAAAAGAAAAGCGTGGCATTTGAAAATAAATAAAAAGCACAGGAGAAGTTTCTAACCAAGGAGGAAGATACGAAGAAACAACATTATCCCTTTGCACGAATCTCCGGCCACAGAGACTATGCACAATCTAACGACCTTATTTACTCAAATTGTATGCTGCCAACAAAACCACTACCTAAGACAACTTTTTAATTACAGATGTACCTAAATACCTAGGAAAAATAGGTTACTTCTCTTCACATGAAACCGGAGTCCCACTGAGCTCAACCAAATGTGGCAGGCTGAGATGGAAGACAAAAATGGGTCTTACTTGGTGTACAAAGACATCAACTGGAGACTCCAAGGGGCTTCCCTCTCGGTTGCTCATGGAGATGAACCCGAATCCCATTCTCACATTGAACCATTTGCAATGGCCGGTTCCGTGCAAAACCTGGGATTCCTCCTCTTCTTCCTGCTCCGGCAACTTCCCGGGCTCGTCTCCACCTTTACTCGCCCCTGCTGAGGAAGAGGGAAAGGCGGGGGGGGGGGGGGGGGGGGGGAAGGGGGGAGAAAAAGAAGGAAGGGGGGGACAAGATGCAAAGCAAAGAGTTAAATTCTGGTAACATCCTTCTGCCACTGTATAAAGGAGTTACTATAGAAGAAACAGGAAAAAAAGGCGAACACAACAAACTCAAAAAGCAAACGGCGAAAAGAGCTCATTTTTTCCTAAATCCTAAAATAAACAACCTTCTCCCCAAAATACGTAAAAAAATAAAATCACCGGAGGTTACAGAGAGGAAACACTGTGTACGGAGGCTCTCCCTCTCTCTTTGCCCAGGGCAGCCCACGTTTCTGTACATACGTGTATTTTTCCATTTAACTCCATCTTTCAGCCACATTACAGCACGGAACGCGATACTTTACTTGAATATTGCTGGTTTAAGACCGATCCCATTTCTCAACAGAAAGTCTCAGCCCAATTAGTCTCTCCTCGCAAGGCGCAGGACCGGGGGGCGAGGGGGGAGGCCGGCCGAGGAGGGGTGGAGGAGAGAGAATAAGCAAAATTGGGTAGATTGCACGACTGGTTATTGCACATGCAGCGCCGAAACCACTATTTTCCAACGTGTATCCATCCCTCCTTGGAATAAACTTTCGATTAAAGTTGGGACAGGTGTACAGCCGTTTTCTCATCCCACCACTGCAACTGTGCTTAATCAAACAGGAACAATTCAAACAATAGCCCCCTGAAAGCTTTTCAAGTTGTGAATCGGTGTGGGCGGTACGGAACAGTTTCTGAGCTGGGTAACAATGGGTTTGGAGAAAGCCCCCTTGCGCGAGCTGCTAAAAAAGGGTAATGCATAGTTGGGTTAAAAGGGGGGTGGGGGGAGGGGGGGGGGAGAGAGGGAGAGAGCGAGCGAGCGAGCGAAAATCATAGTAAAACAATAGAAAAAGAAAATTAACCTTCGGCCATGTTGCCCCACGGGCCCTCTGCTCCAAACTCGTGAGATGAAAACTTTCCCTGTGGATCGAAGTGGTCTTCTGCATTAATCTAACATCCTGATTTTGAACGATCGCAAATTTAGCTCGCATGGTCTAATGTGCTTTCCCTCTTTTGATTTTTCCCCTTCTCTCTCGCTCCGTTTCTGGCCCCCTGCGCACACGTGACTTGGTCAATTACATGCTTTCTTGCTACTAATTTCACATCGGATCCTTAAGGGGTTGGCAGGAGGCAGGAGTAGCCAATCGCCATTTCAACTAGGCTGACACACCAAAATAATTTATGAATGAACAAGAAATTTCCAACACGTCTTTTTTTCGACAGCTAATCTGCACGCGTCTTTACGGGAAATCGAGATGACGTATTATTCTGGGGTTTCTGCACTCCCGTGCATGCACAAATACGTAGGAAGATCCGTGTGTTTCTAGATACAGCCCGGAGAACAACAAATATATGCAGAGGCGGACATGCAGATGAGGTTATTAGGGCATCTGCGCACGCTTTAGGTGGGGTACGCGTGCACACGACCGCAAGATGCTTACAAATGAGGTACACACATGTGTATAGACATGCGCTAGGTATGTCGGGAGGCATCTGCATCAGCATGTGTTACCGTCTGCGCAAAATACGGGCATATGTATAACCGGATCGCAGTTTCCACCTGGAGGAACGCCGCCCAAAGCCCGCGCAGCGCCGCGGCGTCGGCGCCTCTCGGCACCGTCTTCTCCCGGACCGCCGGCCAGAGCCCCGGCGGCGCTGCCCACGCGAGACCCGGGTCCCCTCCCCGTGCCCGGCACAGTCCGCGTCCCGGGGCGGAGGGGGGGTGGGGGGGCGGGTGGAATCTGCCTCTCCCTACCCACGTGTGTGTGTGTTGTGTGTGCATGTGCATGCGTGTGCATGCGTGTGCCCGTGCCGCGGCTCCCGGGCGGCCGCCGCCGCTCGCGCCTTTGCTGCACGTTACTAATTTCGCATTCAAATTAAAAGCGCGCCGGAAACGCGATATCACCTTAATATGGCCCAGAATGTGCGGAGGTTTAGCGTTTCAAAACATTTCTGGAGGGGGATGGGGCGAGGAATTGTACTTCACAGGTTTCTCCGCCATCTCTTTCCGGGGGAGGGGATGTGATTAATGACTTCCTAAATAAGAGCCCAGTTTTCAAGCCTAGTATTGGAGTGAACCTCAACCAGCAGCGATTGTTCCCCAGGAGCGCGGGGGAGAGTGAGAAGAGGAGGAGGACGACAATAACGACGACTGACAGAGAAAAGGATCTGCTGGAGAGGAGGAAGGCGGAAAAAAAAAAAAAAAAAGCCGGAGGAAGAAGACAAAGAGGGGAGGAATAACGCTGACCGGGGACTGCTGGTTTAAGCCTTCACTGCCAGCGGGAGCGGGGATCCAACTCGGAAAAGAAATGCGTTATATGTAACGGGCTCGGTAACAGCCTGAGCGCACCCCTTTACAAAGGCACTCCCCTTCGGCTCTCGCAGGTACACAGCCATCGACGTGCTCGCAAGCCCCTGCTATTGCTGCGCTTACGGCCAAACGCTTGATTAAAAAATATTGTAGAAACGTAAACACCCCCCCCCCCCCCCAATTAGGTGAGATTCCGTGTATGTTCCATCTGCCCTATCCTTCAGCGTAAAGGTACAGATGGAGGTATGCAAACATCAGATTTTGCCTTTTCTCTCCTCACCACCACCTACTCACATATAACCTCACTCCACATCCAGTATTGTATAACCTCCAAACGTTGCCTATACCTTGTTAAAACCTGGGCTCAATTACTTTCTTATTAAACCCCCTTCCCAGCCCCCCCCCCGGGCATCCTCTCTTATCCCAAGGACACACACAAACAAAAGCCAAAGCAACAAACCGATCCGTGCAGAACCTGAATACAAGGGGTTTATGCATTTGCCAAGCACTTGCTGTTGTTTTGGAAGTGGCGTCGATCAGTCTGCCCAATTAAGGGGGACGCCTTTGCCCCGATGGGCCTGTTTACTCCTTTTGTTGCCTTTCAGGAAAGCGTAAATTCCCCTGCTAGCGCCTCATTTCTGTGTGAAATACCAAGGCGCTCAGTTTGATCGTTTGCTAGAAAGAAGCGAGGGTGGGCAAAAGTGTACAAAGACAAGCAGCCGGGCAAGTGGAGCAGAAGCTTTAAATCCTGAAATTCCTTTGCAGTCTTCAACCGTAAATTTCCTATAGGTTATTTCAACAGTGGAGGTCGACTTCCTACACTGACCTGCCCTACGCATTCGTGCAACATACCACTTCTTTCTGCTCGTAACCACCCTTCCCCCTTTACAATAGCGATTATTTTACAATATTAAATCACCAGTAATTTTATATGCTTGGATCTTATGACCGGGACGATAGCTAATATGTAAGAAATGTACGAGATGTTAACACACGTGAAACCCCAGCTATGAACAAGAAATTAAGGTTACCGGAAGAAAAAAATGCTTACACCACTTACTTGGAGTGCCCAAGACTACATTTCTTGTAGCGGAATGGCACATTTATAAAATATGAGCTCTGCCTGTCCCTCCCTTCGAAAAGACAGAAAGTAGTCTGTTTAATACCGTTTTAAAGGTCTTTATTTTTTCAGATTGATTTATTCTACCGACATTTGGTATAAAAATTCCTTAGAGGCTAGAATATTGGTTAAACAGACACAAACGAGTTGACTGAGTTCGTTAAATGGAAAAAATGTCTTGTTAGTAAATCTCAGTTAAAAGAAAATTCAGTGTATGTTCTTCGATGAATAAGTGAAAGACTACAAAACCACATAAAAAAATGAATGTAAAGATATTTGTTGCAAAGTATTTCTTACACTGCAAAATAAATGCAGGTTTTGTAAAATGGAGGGGGGGGGGGGATTTCCAAAGGGTCCTTACTGAGATTTTCAGGCCTCCAGTATTAGTGGAATTAAGGTTGGGGTCACTGGACTGGTCACTGGTGTCAGATGTTATCGACTCATTCATTTCCTGCAAGGGACATCAGCCTTTCAAGTTTTGTGGAAGGTAGAGAGCTGTTGCCAGCTGGGAACTCTCCGGAAAAAAAAAAGGGGGAGGGGGGGGAGGGGGGGGAAGAACCCAACCCACTAACACCCTTCCAAAATTCATTCTCAAAGAATCGGGGGGGGGGGAGCCAAGAGGATAAAGGGGGAAAAAGCCCTACAGAACAAGCCAGTTCGTGGAAAAAATAGTTCAATGGTAATAGTTCACATATATAAAAAAGATATTTCTATCCTTACATATCGCCAAATAGATGCTAATTTTGGTAAAGACAATTATAGGAAGCTGGAATCATTGTCCTTCTAAACGCACAGTAAGAGCTCAGTTGAAACTATGTAACCAAAACCAGTGGTGTTGGATTTCCAGTTTGTCACCTTTCTAAAACTTTTCAAGTCCTAACTCCGGGTTTTTTTCTATTCCCCAAAACAAAAAAAAAAAAAAAAAAAAAGACGCAGCGTCCAAAAAAAAAAAAAAAACCAAAAAAAACAAAACAGGGGGAAAAAAAAAAGCCAAACAAACGACCGACCCCGCGTGCATTTCAAACAAAACGCGTGTTTTACACTTGAAAGCAGAGCTCGGGGTGCTGCCACGACTTCCCATTTCAAAGCAGAGCCAACGTTTCTCGCCGACGGGCAGGCAGGAAAAGCAGGAACGGCGCCGGAGAGCCCCTTCCCTCCCCCCCCCCCCCCCTTCTTCACTTGTTGGGCTTGGTTGCTTTGCGCGGCGGCCGCAGGCGCCCCACGCACGACCAGCGGCGGCCCACGCCCGCCGCTCCCGCTGATGTTCGACCGAATAGGACGCCCGTCGTGTTTCCTACGCGGTTTCTATCGAAACCGGCTCTTCCTAAGGCGGAGGGAGGGGGGGGCTTTCCGGCCGCTTCCTCAGGGCAGAGACCCCTGGCCTGGGGGTCGGTGCGGCCCCCTCAGGGGCCGCACCGACCCCCAGGCCAGGGGTCTCTGCCGGTGCTAAGCTCTTCCCGCCAAAACCCTCTCACCTACAGTTTGGGCGCCAAAACCGCCTTCCCTTTCCGCCGCCGTGAAGCGCCCGGGCCGAGGGCGGGGGGTTGCCACCGGCCCGGCGGGCTTTCCTTTCGGCAGCGGCCGCGTCGCTCTGGGGCCCGGGGGGGGGGGGGGGGAGCCGTTCCCAATCGCTCGTCGCCCAACGGCCGCGCTCTGTCAGTGCCCGCGGGCGCGGCGGCGCCTGAGGCGGCGGGTCTGTCCCCGCAACCCTCCCCCGGCGCGGGGCTTTGCCTTTAATCTTTTGTTTAACACTTAAGAGAAAATGCGGTTTCTTTCCATCGGGGAATGTGGCGACATGCCTTCCCGCGCGCTTCGGGGAGCAGGGTCGCCCGTGCCCAGCCGCCGCCCAGCTCTCCCCTTTTCCCCGCTTCGGTCTTAACTACCCTCCGTATTATTCCCGCGGGATGATTATTATTTAAAAACACCTTTTGGGAGATTTTCTGAAGGTACGAGTTAAGCGAGCCCCGCTCCGACCCAGCCGCGCGCTTCCCCTGGCTGGGCACGATGAGGGACGGGGTTTGCTCGACGTGCATCCGCGGGGTATGAAGTTACCGGGTTTATAACGGTGCCTTCGCACCGCGCCCGTCCCGAGCGACGGCTCTTTTCGGGAAATGCCGTTTTAAGGCGCAGCAGGCGCCTCTCCCCCACCCCCCGCCCGCCGTTTGCAACCGGAGCACGGCTTCGGGAGCCCCCCAACGGCTGCCCCGGCGCTCCTCAGCCGTTGCACCTGAGGTAGGCGCCAGCCGCCCGTCACCCCGGCGGGCCGCGCACGGCTCCCCGGAGCCCGCCTCTGCCTTCGTTACGGAGACGGGGCGGCCCTCACAGAAGGATCACGCCGCAGTTTGCGGGCGCCGCTATTTTAGTTGACGGCCGGAGCGTGGTTTCAGACACGCGGTTTACCGACATCTTCTGTTGAAATGAAACGCGGCGGCTGTCGGTGCCGCACAGCCCCCTGGCGCGGTCCACCCTGCCTTCCGTGGATTATTGCCGGCAATGCCGGCGGCTCGCGAGGGGGATTTATAAAATACTGGGAATTGCTCTAATCCCGCGCGTGATCCGAGGGCAGGAGGACGCGGGAGGCACCCACTCGGAAAGCTCTGCGGCAGGATGTGGTCTCACGTACATTAACAGTCTCGCAGCTGTGGATTTGCAACCGATAGCGACGGCTTCCCCGGCAGATTTAAGGAGGCTCTAGCCAGTCATTGCGGGAGACCGTCTGACAGGGCTAAAACCCCGCAGGGAAGACCGGCCCTTGCAGAGGGACCGGCTGCACGCCGCGGCCCGCCCGAAGTAACCGCGCCGGCGGTCAGCGGCCCGCTTCCACCGCTTCACCTCCCGCGGTGTAGGCGCAGGACGATGAGCGGGCGGGTCTGCGCCTCAAGCGCTCTCGCTCCAGCCCGTCTCCTCACCCGGGACGGCCGCACCCGGGCTCGGTGTGCCCATCCTCCCCGCCGGGCAACCGCCCAGGCCCTCTCGCCCGCCGCACGGCAGCCTGCGCCAGCCCGGCGGCGGCACGGGGAGCTCCTGCCGCCCCAGCACGCAGGTAAAGCCCGACCCCTGCCAGCGCCAGCCCCGGGCTATCTAGCGCCGCGACGAGCACTCCCCGTTCTACGGGAGCCGGGGCACGGACGGCTTGCGCCTGTATGTGGGACGAGCGGCCGGCGCGGAGCGGGGCCAGCGTCCCTCCCTCGGGCACGCAGCGCCTCTCCGCGGGGGAGCGCCGCGCCCCCTGCCCGCCGCCCCGCGCATGCGCCGCCGCGGGCGGGCACGGCGGGCGCCGGGGAAGGGCCGCCCCGCGCCCCGCCGCCGCGGGAGGCTGGGACGGGCGGGCACCGCTGCCGCTTGGGCCGCGCTTGATAGAAGCCGCGTCGCGATCGGAGGGGTCTGCTTGGCGGCAACGCCCAGCCGGCGCTGTAACTTGGCAGCGGCATGGAAATAGCTCGAGGAGGTAAAATTTCAGGCAGCGACTGAGAGGTGTGTGGCCATCGGTAGGTCTGCTGTGGTGGTAGTCCAACAGCGTTCTTACAGGCACGTGGGGATCCTACAATTTACAACAGGTATCTGACGGTGGGTTACTGCAAATAAACTTTCCTTATATAATTGTTTATTTGTCTTACAGAAACAGAACACTCAAAACTGCATCAAGCAAGAACGCTGAAGCTTGTGCACAAAATTAATGATCCCCCCCCAAGAATTAAGTTCATCTGAGTCAGTGGGACAGAAGTGCTGCAGTACCTCAGTTTTACAGACACAAAGTCAGCCCTGTAAGACGCTATAGAGAAGACTGACCTGAGCCTGAGGAGACCTTCTTGAATGACCTCATCGTCTTCTGAGGAACCTAAAATCAGAGAGCTGGAGTCAGTACTGTGTACATCGTACTAGAGTACCATATTTAATTACCTCTTCTCCAGTTTAACGGCTCATTAGAAGGCCATAAAATGCCAGGGCATTGACTCTGTGAAGTGACCTGTAAACTTATTAACTGTTTGAGACTTACCTTGCTCATCAGAACCACAATGAGATAACCAAGGCACAAGAAAAAATTCAGCCGCCGCTTTTTTTTTTTCCCCCAAGCATCCGTAAAGGCATTGCCCCTTCCCTTGGTCTCTTTTGAAAGCTACACAGTTGATGACAACAGAGGGAAAAGACAGAGATTTGCAGGATATTGGAAGGTGTTTGTTTCCTTTATCAATATTTAATTGCAATAGGTAACCTAAGAACTAGTGAGTTGTCTTTACTACGCTTAAATTGTACAAATTAAACAATTAGTCATACCTTGTATATGATTTAAAAAAAACAGTAAAAATGATTCTTCGGGATTCTTTCATGGTCAAAATTGCAACTCGATGCCAATTTATAAGTATCAATAGAAAAATGCTTTCAATTATGTCAGTTATAAAATTGCAGAGCGTAATATGGAATAATATTAAATTCTAGGTCTCAATCTAAACAAAACCAATTAGTCATAAAAATACAGATGTGTGACTTGATTGAAACTACATGAAAGGTGTACTTCTGATCTAGTTGAGCAAAGCCTGGCTAACTTTGTATAATCCCAATAAAAATATCACGCAGAAAATGAGTACCACAGATGGTAGGAAGAATGAAGGAAAAGACCTTGGTTTTGGAGTAAGCTTGTTACTTAGGCTGTTCAGTTTGTTTAATAAATGAAAGATGAATAGATAGGAGCATGCACAAACTCACCTGCTACAAGCCTGTCCTCTTGTCACCCTCTACTGTCTTTTGAATAATCTACTTTAACTAAAACCCATCCAAAACAAACAAGGAATTGCATTATCCTCCTGTTTAGATATAAGCCTAATTCTCTTCTCTTTTAGAGAAATCTGAGATTTGTCTTCTTCCAGTTTAAGAGCACATCCTGACCGTTATCCTGCTCTCTTACTAAAAAAAGGGGTATTCCACTAGGAGTGAGCAAAGCCAGAAGAATGACCAAAGACAAATGAGAATCAAATTTCTGTAACTTCTTTTCCCCTACAGTCAGTTATCCCGAGCCCTTCCCAACACCGGGAATCGGAAAAGGGGATGGTACAATCTTTCTTTTCGGTGCAACAACACTGGCAAGCTGATTCGGTTCCTCTTCTTTTGTAGTAACTAAGTGTTCCACTGGAATTGTGTGGACTTTTGCCTTGTATTAAACCTAGCTCTGCTTTTACACCTTCAAGCACTGAAGCCCAATCTCTTGTGCCTGCTGCTTTGTTCTGCCAACCTGTGGCTATGTGGCTTTTGTGTCTTTCGGATTTACTTGCATTATTTATGCAACACAATGAAATATGCAAGCACAGAGTAAAGGATCCGTTCGTGGCTTTGGCACGTAGTCTGCTTCAGTTTATGAAGGGATTAAAAATAAATATTTGGGGGAGTGGTGTCGGGACTCAAAGGGGAAAAGTACAGCTCTTAAAAATTGTAGCAGAAAACAGCACAAGCTCAACTTATCCTTGTTTCCAGTATCACCATTTCATAACACATTTGTAAGCATCACATATTTTAGAGTGTCGCATAAACATATCAGATTATTAAGTAGAAAAAAGGAGATGTAATTTTTTTATAAAGTAGTTGTTATAAAAAGCTTCCCTATACGATACACAAAACTCGGCACAAGGGATGTTAGCGTAGAAAAGTCTGGGCATTCCAATTCTACGAACTCATTTAAACCAGATAGTTTAAATGAGAAACTAATTGGCATGTATTTTATTGCATCCTACTGAAAGCCGTAAGAAATCAGCCCCTGACTTAAATGGAAGCAGGTTTGGGCTCTGAAATGGCTCGTGGTGAACTCTCCTATGCCTCCTTATGCTGTACAAAACAGAAAAACATTTTGACATTTCACTTCTGAAACTATCTTGGCATTTACATGAACTTTGTAACTGCAAGTAACCAAATAAATGCTGTTTAGGAATTATTTACTAGACAGCGAGATGTTTTCAGAGAAAAAGTTACTTGCTTTGAAAGCAATCCTTGTTTTAACCATGTATTCACAGCACGTGGAAGGATACTGTAACAGTAGGCACAAAAAATAATGCAACAGAACACCATATGGAATTATTGCAGGACAGGAAATACAATGAAAATAGTATCAGTTAAAGACACACTGACAGACATCCAACAAAGGTAATCCACCTTTCCTTACAGGTAGCACATTCTGTAATTCAACTTACTTAACAGCTTGTATAGTTTATTTTTTGACAACTCAGTTGTCAAAAAAGGTCAGTGGAAAATAATAGTAAGTTTATACCTATTTAAAAAGAATTCTCTTTGATAAGCATTGTTTTGAATTCATTAGCTTAAGCAAGTTTGCTGCCAGAAGATTCAGAAACATAATCTGCTTGGATGAAAGTAAAACAGACATACATAGTTACCCCATTTAAATAAGTTACATGCTTTCCTCCAAAAATAAGTTGAAAAGAAAAATTCAGATGTGAAACCTGTTTCTTTCACGGTCAGTGGTAGCCAGGGGACTGATTTCTTCCACCGTGTAAAGCCAGCAGTATTTTTTTTAAAGAATGCTGGATGCTATAAGTACGATCAGAGTGCAGAAGAACTAGAAAACAAAACCCACCGATACTTTATTTTATAACAAACAAATATGATAGTGATGCAAATAGGGGGAAACATTCCGATGTTAAAGGAGCTCTTTTAGTTAACTCATCAGGAGCGGAGACTTAAACGGATGAATGCTGCAAAGTATATACAAAACTTTAAAACTCTGTGTACAGAACCCAAGCATAGAAAGAGCGTAAAACATCAGCTTTTAAAACATACACACACACACACACACACACATTGGTCAGATATATTAACTTAGAAAACACATTTTGTAATTAACAAACTTTGCCATCTATCTTTTGAACCAGTCAGTAAAAATTAACTAACACTTTATTCTCATTTGCAGTTCTTGACTGCTGGTAGAAGCACTATGCCCACAGTATTTTGATTTCAAACCTCACAAATGAGTGTTGTCTTGTACTCTGAATTAACTTGTTTTAAGAGTATGTACCATGGATTCCTTAATGTACAATTCTAAATGGATTTTCTCCTGAGATGTTTTCATTGTTTTAACTCTCTTTTCCTTTTGGTTTCATTCAGTAAAATACAGTTAGCTTGAAATGCATAAATAAGAAAAATTAAAATTTCCTGAAAATGTACACTCAGGTGTCAATGTCCTTATGTAATTACAGGGGGAAAAAAAAGTTGAAAGCTCTCACAATTTTATTCTTAGTCTAGCCATAATTTTCTTTGCTTTTCTTCTTACACCATTATTTTTCTAGCAAGTGAAGATAAAAGCAAGCACATGTGAGATGCCAAAACATTTAAAAAATGCTGATTCAAGAAAATTAATCGAACAACTAGCAAATTAAAATTTAGTCTTTCTTTACTAATTTCACCCAATTTTGTCACTGATCTGAAGGAGGGCAATTACAGTTTGAAGTAAATAAAATAGCTTGGCAATAGTCCAGGTATGCTTTTCTCAGCTATAAAAAGAGGCTAAGCATACCTTAGTTTTTAAGAAATGAAATGCACATTTTTTAAGACCAAACATCCAGTTATGCACCATTTAACTACTTGTAAGAATGTCATTTGACTACAGTAAGAATGTGAACAGAGAAAGGCAAAATGTGCTTCCACTGCTGTTACGAATCTGATTCTTTTGGGCAATAAAAAGGAGTAATAAAACCCACCATATCAGAGTTGGAGCCAATGAAAGCCTGCCAACTATTTAAATAGGATCAAAGTTTCTCTTCAAAATTAAATACTGTTATTATATTAATATTGACAATTATTTTAGCATAAAAACTATTTTGGGTTTATTTAGGTTAAAACTTCAATAATATGTACTAAAGGAACACACTGAACAAGATTATTTTTGGTTTAAGGACTGAAATTAGGTATACACAATTCTCACTTAGTGTATTTGATTTAGTATAATCTGCAATTTCCTATAGTCTGCATTTGAATGTACATATATTAAGCAACTATGATAATGACTTAATAAAAAGCAATGTAAAATAAGTATGTTTCAAACAATATTTTGTAAGATTCAAAGATGAAGTTTTTTAAATACACAATTTAAAAATAAAACACATCACCCTCTCCTACTACTGTTTTTCTACTTCCCTCGTATTTAAAGTACTTTGTTCCCAGTTTACCGTTAGCATGGGCATATTGAAATTGCCACACATCAATTTGCTACACAGCAAATGAAACGATGAAAAAACTACCTTGAGATCTTACTACATTTGTTTTCAGACGGATTTTTCTTTGTATTTTTTAAATTAATTAGTATCAGTACTTTGTAAGGAAAAAAACTTTAAAAGCCACAATTCTCAAACTATAGATTGATCGACACATTTTTCAGAGCTTGATCACTGATTTGTAGTTATTTATTTCGGGGGGGGGGGGGGGAGGAAGAGAGAGAGAGACTGATTTTATTTCCCCACTTGAAAACCGTTTGCAAACAAAACAATGCCAAATGAAGCCCTGAAAAGATACACGTTGAAGGCCAAATTAAGAAAGAGCCATTATGGCAACAAGGTGAATTCAATGTTTAAGTTTTTAGTTTAAAGAAAAACGCGTTTTTTTCCATTCTCCCTGATCACACTGAATTGAATGTGTATTGTTCATATTCAATGTAGAGATGTTACATTTTTAATTCAGAATTGTTCATGCTTTTTCCTCAATGCAAAACCATTATTAAACCAAGATTAAAGCTGTTCTATAAACAAATGGTATAGCTCACAACTTTCGTTTAGGTTCTAAAAATACTCTAACCAATGAAGACTTTAACATCATCCCCTCAAAAGTGATGGCACTACAAGTTTTATTTTTAAAAATATATTCTATAGATTTTTGTTTTTACAACAACTTTAGTATGGTTTGTTCAGACCTCCTTTCTGAGATGTTTTACGTTAACCTAATACTTGTTTTCATGGAATTTACACATCTTTCACATATCCTTTCCCTTGCATAGAATTTTTGTTTTATTTGTACATGCCATTTACCTACAAAACACAGAATCTTCTTGCTTGGTTTTGGGGGTTTATTTATTTATTCATCTATCTATTTATTTAATTAATTTATTTTTATTTAATAATCACTGAACTATTACTTGAGAGCGTTAACAAAGATGGAATTTTTTTTGTCATTTGTATTTCATAACATGCTCACCAAATACCACTACGGATATTGTGGATTAAAACAATCAAACCAAAGGTTATAAAAGCAAAACAACAGATGAGTGTCTGTATTTTAAACACCAATATTCACTTTCCTATAAGTATGGATAGTACAGGGTGTATGACATTTTTCTCATTTTAACTGGAGTGGACAGCAGTCCTGTATGTCATACCTTCTGACCGAGTCACTGCTTCAAACAACTGAACAAATAAAGTAATGCAATGGTCATTTTTTATAAACTTTAGTGCAGACAGGTCATTAATTCAAACCGGAAAAAAGTACGCAGGAACCTCAGTGATATGTAACTAAAAATTCACAATCTCTAAAATCAAAGATTAAAATCTTTAAAATCAGTGCACACATCAGTATTTGAAGTAGGTACAGGAGACACAGTGCCTGAAAGAAAAGCAAAAACCTACTATGCGATACTAAAATACCAGTGCGTGTACAAACTTTAAGAGTATAATTTGTGGGCATTATCCTTAGGTGTTGCAGTATTGCATGTGGTCTAAATATGTATCAGATGTTACCTATAGAATATTTATTAAATACCTTTAGAACATTTATGAAAACATGGTGTGGTGTAAATGTGATGTTATTAATATAAACATGGAAACAATCCCTTCAAATTGTTAAGAACCCTGAATCTTAATTAGTGAAAGAATACTACACTGCATATAATAAAATGATAATCACATACACATACTAGTTAAACAGTCAGTTTTTAGGTCTGTGTAATTACTGCACAGTGACACAGAGAATGCTGCAGACTGGAAGTAGGATTTTTGGGAAGGAGAGTGCTTTGCTAGAAATAGTAAGTATGTACACGAATGCCAAAAATGCATGGACCAGCAATTTAACTTTATTGAAATCATAGTATGCATCATCAGGGTAGACCTCTTTTTTTTTTTTTTTGCTAAGATCACTGAAAAGGCAGAAAATGGCTACACACTCTTCTCTTAGTTCTCTTTAGTACAAATACTAAATACAGATTGTAGATTATTAAATGTTAAATTAAGAAACGTATTTAAATGTTTAAATTTAGACAGACCTATTTTTATATCAGTAACAGTAGCACAAATAATTCCATATTACAGCCACATTCAAGAAAAAGAGGGAATTGTGTAAAACTACCTCTCTCTCTGTTAAAATTGACTAGTTAAATATCACAGTCCTTGCTTTTCTGTATAATTAAGCTTTTGTTCAACCATGAAAAAACTAGAAACTGATTGCTTGAAAATGAGCTGCATGACCTTTGTCCCGGTTTGTCACCTCTGACCTTTAATTTGAAGACCCTGCATATCAATTCATTCTATTTTTAGAAGCAGAATGTTAAAAAGTCTGTATATTTTTAAAATTGTTATCCTCCCATATGAAACACATCAGGTTGTTTTTGTCTTTTTTTAGCCTCTACACATCCAACCAGAGCAGCATATTTGCTTTCTACTGCGCAACTGCATTTGAAACAGCCAGTGTGCAATTACAGAAAATGAACACTTGTCTCTGTGGTGAAAAAAAGCTTTTTTATTTTTTTAATGTACTAGAGATGCTGAAGGACATTAAAGTGAATTTAGGGAAAAAAAAAATCTTCTAGATTGCATGCCTTTCGAAATTTAACTGTCTTTTCTTGAAGAGAGGAAGAAAGGAAAAAAGCTCACGTCTGTGTTTGTATTGCTGCTAACGGATACCTGTTTTTTCTTGAACCTTCCCCATACTATCAGCCGTTATTTCGTTCTCACTGATGACATGCTGTTTCGGTATTAGCTTTCAGAATGTCCTTTCATAAACTGAACCTGCGGTTAAAAATAGCAAATAGCAAGTTCCTGCCTAGTTGTGGGTTTCAGCTCCACTTCCATTTTATACAGGTAACATTATCCTCCGCAAGTTGTCTACAGAAAGTCTTTATTGCCGGAAGGGCTCCTTTCCTAAGCAAGGAAGCGCTGTAGTATTTCTGTCAGTGACTTGACTACCAGCACTCACTACCAAAGCGATACGCTGCATTCCATAAGGGCGTCTGGTGAAAGCATTTTCCCCCACCGTGACCCCCCCCGGGAAGGACGCAAAAACACACGAGCCGAATAAAAGACGAAGCCTGCTCAACCTGCAGCCCCGCCCGTGACACCTGGCCCTCCCCGGCACCGCGGGCAGGGCAGGCGAGCGGCGGGCTCCGGCCGGCACCAACATGGCTGGCGGGATTCAGCACCGCGGCCAGCGGCGCGGCGCGGCGCGGCGGGCGGAGGAGGGGCTGCCGCCCGCACCCAGCCGGCGGCGCGGGGCCGCGCCCGGCCGGCCCTCGGCGCGCCCAGCGGGTCGCCGCCTTGGATGACCGCCACCTCCTCACGCCGCACGACGACCCGTCGGTCTGCCCGGCAACGCGGGGCGCTCAGGCTCCTCACCGAGGGAGAAACGGCTCCTTTGGAAACTACCTCCCGCCCCCAGCGCCCCGCTGCCGGCGTCGCTTGGAGCCTCGCCCGTCCGCTCGACGATCGCGCCGCGTACCACGGGTTTTAGCTGCGATGCAAACAAAACCCTGCCACGGAGTGACAAAAAAAAAAAAAGAGGAGGAACAACTATTTTAACCGCTTGGGCTTTAAAATTCATTCCTGTGCTTAGGGACGCGATCTGAAACGCTGCTTGTGACCTACCGCTGCACCCTAGCAATGGCTTAGACAGCAGCCGTCAGGCCTCGGAGGGAGAGGGTTTGGGGTTTCCTTCTTCATTTATTCATTTATTTACCACCGTTTTTCCTCTTCTGAAATTTTTAATACATGCCAGCTAACACATTTTCAGATTTAAAAAAAAAAAAAAAAGTTTTGATAAAACTGAGATGGCAGCACATGCCCTCTTTACAGAAGGTATTTCAAAGCCAGGGTGTAAGACAGCTGTTTTTGGCATACACACAGAGGCAGCTTGTACTACAGCTGCATTTTTGTAACTACTACACGGGGCAAACATCAGCCGTCATCACTACTTTTGCCATAACATACATGATTCGTTTCACTACAGCAAAGGAAACTTGGCTTCCTGGTGTATTAATAACTGAGGTCATAATTTAATTCAATACTGATTCTTACTACTCTATACCAAGGGGGAAAAAGCCATCATCATTCTTTAAAGAACTAGGGCTTAGTTGCACATCTTACAAATAGTTTTCTAAACAAGCTTGTCGGTGTTGCCTCCTCTGAAGTTTTAAGGTTGGTTTTTTTTAGTGTGTTTCAAAAAATAAATGACTTGTAGTTTTGTAAAGCAAAGCATACAGGTATCAATCTAAGAGTAAACATGCACTACTGCATTTTAGCGCAGTATTATATCCAGATACCACTAAAACTATACACAACTATATTTAAATGAACTACAACCAAATTTAACTATAATTATTTTCTTAGTATCGGATGACTTGTTCATGACAGGACATTTCTCTGTACTTGCAATTATTAACAGTGTTTCCATGCAAGATGTGAAATTCCAAAACAGGCTATTAGATGGGGGGGAAAAAACCCAGCCCTGCGTATGGCCTATTTAGAAAGAACAGCAAGATCAGTTATGTAAGGAAAAAGCATAAAGTCTGTAAACAAATTGCTAGAGTGTACTACTATCTTGTCCCATCGCTGTAAGAATGTCACACATAATTTACTCACGACCACTAACAAGCTGACAAACGGTAAGAGAGAAACAAGTAAATTAATCAAATCTCTTTAGGTAATATGTTTATCAGATTAAAATGGATGATTCCCTCGTGCTAAAGCAAAAAGAGATTTAAAACTAACCTAGAGTTTTCAGATTTATTTAGATACGCCAGTTTCATATTCTGTAATAGCTTGGACAAAATATTTACGTGCCTTGCCGTTGAGATGTTTGCTTATTTTTAAGTTAATTTACTAATTTACTAGCTGCCTATCTGATTCGCTGTACTACAGCCTAATCGCTGCAGCCGAATCAAGTCGCCGCCGTTCAGCCCCAAACGCACACCGAGATACCACCAGAAGAGGTTAGGCGCGAGTGAAGCCCCGGAGCAGGGTGACATGCCATTGTACCTCCCACCACGGCGGCAGGCGGGGGCGGCCAGCGCCGCCGGCGGCCCGCCCGGCCGACGCCCACCGGCCAAACCGACTCCGCCGCCTCTCCCCCCGGGCGTGAAACCAGACAAGGAGAAACGAGGCGCTTTGGAGGCACTTCTGCACTTTATTTGTTCTCCCTCGCGCTGCGTCCCGTCGGCACCGGCGACTCCGCCTCAGAGCCGGCCGTGAGGCTACATGTGACCGTCGCCTGGAAAGCCCGCCCGCCCGCACGGACCCCCGCACCTCCACACCGCCCCGGCCCTCTCCCCGCAGCCCCGCGGGGCGGCCGCCGCCGAGGGCGGGCAGCGGCCGGCTGCGACCCCGCGCTCCCTGCGGCGCGGCAGGGAACCATTCAAAATGGCGGCCCCGCCACCACTCACGTTTAAACCCCCCGCACCGCGCACACGGCGCTGCGCGTGACACCCGGCAGCGGCGCCCGCCCCGGCCCCTCGCCCCCGCCCGCACCGGCGGTAGTTACCACAGGGCGGTCAAACACCGCGCCCTTCGGGGCGCACCGCCGCGGCCCCATCCTCCGCTCCCCGGCCGCCTCACAGCGGACGCGCCGCCCGGCGGGTCCCGTGCCGCCGTCCGTCCACTTTCCTCCCCGGCCTTCCCTTCCGCCCCGGCCGCCGGGCCGCGGGCGCTCCGCGCCGGTCCCCGCCCGCCCCCCCCCCACCCCCGGCCGCAGCGGCTCGCCGGGCGGTCACCACCATCCGCCGGCGGCGGCGGGGCGCGGGCCGCCCCCTGGCGTCGGGCTGCCGCACCGTCCCCGCGGCCGCTGCCCGGCCGTTACCTCGGCCCCGGCCGCCGCCGCGGCGCTGGCGGCTCTCGGCGGGGCGCTGCGCCTCGCGCCCCGCTCGGCGGCGGGGGACGCTCCGTCCCTTCACCCTTCCTCTACTACGACTGCTGTCGTCGTTCGTGTTTGACGTGCGGGGCGGCCCGGCACCCCCTTCCCCCCGTCCTGGAGGGGGAGCCGCGGCTCAGGTGCCGAGAGCCGAGCCGGCGGCGGCTCCGGCTCCGCTCGAGGGCAGCAGCAGCCGGCGGAGGAGGGGGCGCAGAGCGGCGGCGAAGGAATAAAAGGTGCGAACCCGGAAGTACACCCGCCACGCCGCCGCCCGCAGGGAAACACCCGCGTCCAAACACAACAATGCGGAGCCACTTCGCCTCCGCCCAGCGCAACTTTTCCTCCGGCATCGGAATAACCCGCTTGCCGCCCCCTCCCCGCAGCCGCCCGCGGCCGGCGGGAGGCGGACCCGCGGGCGCCCCGGCAGGTGCGGCGCCGGCGGGAGGGCGAGACCCGGCGGCGGCCCCGCCGCGAAGGAGAGGTGAAGGGAGCTCGCTTACCTCCCGCGCGCCATGGTGGCCGGGCTAAGCGGGGCTGCGCCTGCGGCTGCCGCGATGGGGAGGCGAGCGCGGGGGCTGGGGGCACGCACCCACCGACGGGCACCCCCGGGGGCTTTGCCTTCCCGAGCCGCTGGGAGGACGGAACGGAGGAGGAGGCAGCGAGCCGCAGCGGCAGGAGGGAACCGGTGCTCACGCCGGGAAGGCGACGGCAGCCGGCGAGGAGGGGCGGCGGTGGCGGGCAGACACGGACCCAACGCTGGCTCACGCCGCAGCCGCCGCGCACCTGCCCGCCGCCCTCCCCGCGGGCGGGCGGGCGGGCGCCCGGCGGCTGCGCGCGGGGGCGCTCGAGGGCAGCGCGAGCCGGCGGGCGGGGCGGGGCGGGGCGGGGCGGGGCCGTCCGCGCCCCCCCGGGAGCCGCCCGCCAGCCCGCCGCGCCCCGGCGCCCGCGCGCAGCCCTGTCAGCGCCGTCCCGCCGGTGCCGCCTCACCGGTGCCGCTTGCCCTCGCTCCGCCGGCCGCCGTCCCCCGGGCGCCGGGCTGAGCTGTGCGGGCTTTGTCTTTCCGCAGGCCTCTTCCCGTCCCCGCCGACCCCCTTCCGCTGTGCCCGGTACAGCGTGGGCCCAGGTCGCCTCACAGTCCCTCGGCCTCCCGCTCGCAGAGGTCGAGGGCCTCGTCCTCCGGGAGCCAGCCTGGAGGGCCCCGCTCACGGCATCCAACCAGCCACCTCCTCCCCCGCCGTTTGAAGGCACCTCCTTGTCTCACGGCTGCGTGTCGTGGAGGCCATTTGCCTCCTGTGATTGCATCTGGCTCCACCGCCTCGAGGACCGGACTCCCCGGCTGCGGCGCGTCCAGTCCACTTGCGCTGCTGCCCACCCCCAAATCTGCCGCCGGCAGGTGGGGTTTCGCTCATGTCTGGAGGATCTGGCACAGCAGGATCTTAACCAGCTGCAGCCATGACCTGCTGGTGGTGGGTCTCACCATGTGCTGCCCGCATCCCCAAAGCAGGCAGGCTTCTAGCTGTACAACTGGCTTGTCCGGGGCGTGTCGGTTCCCACTTGTCTTGCACCATGATGGGGTTCCTTTCCTGGCACGTGAGAATTTATTAATCCCGAAGTTTCATTCTCCTGGCTCGTTCTGACTTATCCACGGAACACCCCAACGGCAGTTTACATACTGTCATGAACACACTTCACCCGAGTGTATATAGTATATACAGTACATTGTTCTAGAAATAGCAGGGTTAACAAAGCTTGGTTACCTACGGATTGATGTTCCACGTCCTTTTTGTACCCGTCCCCTCTACGTAGGCTCCAACAGTCCCCACTTCCCACATGCACTACCAACACGGAGATGGTTCCCAGCGGTGCGTACGCTGGCGGGCTCACCAGGCGCTCGTGCTGACGGTTAGCCAACTGGTGGCAGTAGGTGGCTGGTGAAGTCACACCGTCTCTCCTCTGGGGGGACACTGATTAGCAGTCTTTTATCTGATTATTAAGCTGATTTTCATGACACTTAGTATTTTTGGGTCCTTTATGTTGAATTTGGCTGAAATTGTAAAAAGGGTTCAAAAGTTACTTGGGAGCAAAGAGATGGACGGTGAATGCAATTGCATTTTCTTAAGAGGCCAAGCTAAAAATGTGGCACGTGGAAAGGATGGCTTTTTTGAAGCCCAGTTCACACAGGTTTCTATCGTTAGGCATGGGCATGCCTGCCTTGATCACCACTTCCCATTCTTGGGCTTTCCTTTGTGGATTTAATTTTTGAGGCTCCAGTAAGGCTTTCAAGAATTTATCAGCACTTTTTGAGCGCAATGAAGGGCCCAGTCAGTGCTAAAATACTTGCGCGCATAGCTTTTTAACTTCTGTTTCACAAAAAAAGCTTTACACAGAGTTTTGCTATGTGATATTAGCCCGTGATTAAAGAAGCTGTGGAGCCTCTCGAGCCTTCAAATACTGTGCCTTACTTAGCTGAGAAAGGTTTTGCGTTGGACCGAGAAATATTTTCAAGGCTCAGGAGAGAGTCTTGTGCAGGGAGTCACCGAATGACACCGTTCCACTTAGACTTATCTAGGCGCAGCCCTGGAAAGTTCCTTCATTCATGTTTCCCAGATGAGATTTAAATAGCCGTATTTTGCTAATACTCCTAATATTTGACTATATTACCTAAAATTTAGTGTGCGCTCTGTGTGTGTATATATATATAAAAACAAATCTAGCCCAATATATAGCTATATTACCCTAACGCAGCTCTAGCTGTATTTTGCTAATAGTTAGAGAATGCGTGATCTTTTCTGAAAAACAAACAAACAAAACCAAAGCACGGTTGGAACTTGATTTCTCAATTTTTTTATTTATTTCTAATAGATGAGGAAGAGTTCCTTCGTGGTCCCTGGTATTTGTGCTGAGATTTTTTTTCCAGAAAAAGAAACCTACCCACCTGCTTTGGTTTTGTACCCTTGGCATATGACGTAATCTAATTTTACGGCAAGTTTGTATAACAGAAGTTATATACGGAACATGAGCAGAATCGAACTCTTTCAACAAATAACTGAACTTCAAACAGTTTGAAAGGCTGTGAAAATACTGCACATTCTTTTCTATTACTTTCCATTCCTCAGCTTTTTTTTTTACTGGGCTTGTTCATAGGGTTTCCCCTGAGAACTTGGTGGAAAACTTGTTTCTTCCTATGCAGATTAAACAGTTCTAGGCATTTTCATGAGGTACGGGAGTTTTTCCTAAGGTGACCTGTTGAAGTGGCCTGTCACCCCTGGTGAAAAAGTACTGAAGATATTTTGCAAAAAAAAAAAAGTACTTGAAAAAGCACTTTTAATTTTTCATGCTATGTGTTCCACCCAAAGCAAAACAAAACATTTAGTCTATTTGTGTTGTGCTGCAATCAAAAATAATTTCTGGAATAGTTCATGAAAATATGTCATAAAATCATTATATAGAATATTTTTCTAGTGAGGTCTACTAAAGCTTTTTCACTTCAGTAAAAGAAAGAAAAAGAAAAACATTTGGTAAATAGCGCTGTTTTCCATTCTGTAATGGTGTCTCCAGCCGTGGGGAATATTCATTGAACGTTTGAAAAGAAGGAGCTGAGACGCTGGTCGTGGGAAGGGAATTTCCGAGGTTCCAGGTAACACCTTCTCCAGCACGTTCCCGGGTTTCGGAAACCAGTCCAAAGCCAGCGGTTTTAGACCGAGGGCGGTTGCTCCTATTCCACCCACGCTGCCACTCACACCAGAGAGTACATTTACTCATTTCATGCCGCAGAGTGAGTCTTCTGCTCCCACAGCCTTGTGCTGCCTCAGGTTTCCCGTCCTTTCACATTTATCCTCTTGGCGTCCCGTTTCGGTCACGCTGTGTTTTCTTTCCTGACGGTATCATCGCCCAACTGCCAGCCCCTTCATTAGTCTTGCTTTATGCCAGCTTAATCAGGGTCTGAGTAGGCACTTCTGGACATTGTGTATAGGTTTATCTGCAATATTTCTATGGACTGTTATTTGTTAAAAGTGGGTGTGTTTGTATCGACTATTACTAAAATTGTCTAAAAATTTCCCGTTATAAGACAGTTTTCCAGTTGCTTGTATCTTTGGCAAGCTAGCTCTTTGGTATGAAATTTTTCATGCCTCCTGTAATAAGCTGTTTACGTTTTTTCCCAGTCATTTCCAGGAAGAAGATTAAAAAATATATATTTGGTCCATGTTAAGATATTATTTTCTTCAAAATGATCTAGTGGTCCCAACATTTAGAGCAGGCGCTTCAAATCTGGTGTAATGACAGGAAAATGCCTTTTGTTGCTCGTGTGGGTACTCTGTCCAGATCTGGCCAAGCTATAACCCCTTGCCAAACTGCAGTTTGCACACACTGAGAGACTTTCTTAACAGCTAAAACTTACAAAGCCTTGGGTCCAACGAAAACCCAAGTCCCTTCCAACACTGAACGCCGAGCCGAGAAGCCTCCGTGCACCCGGACTGCTACAGCGAATGGGTACAGTTCACATACACACTCCCCCTCCTTGTCCAGGCTACAGAATCTCGGGGAAAACTTTCCACGGATGCTTTTAGCTGCTCCTTTTCCCAAACAGGTTCTTGTTTGCGAACTAAGAACAAGGAATTTCTCTCTCTTGTCCTTTTAGTGACCCTACTGCTAACACCCTGGAAGCATGAAGGAAGAAGCTGTCTGAGTCAAATGGAAAAAAGACAAATGCCAGGCCAGGATGAGGAAAAAAAATAGGTTAAGAGGAAGAGTCTCTTGAGATCAGGACTGTTCAAGGGGCAAAAAGCTAAGTGTAGGAACTGGGGAGCCGAGGCAGAGACTCACTGCCCAAGAGCATTTCACCTTATATCAGTGTGTTTATTCGCCAGCATAGCGTAATCCACAATATATGAAGTATGAGTTAATGAGGACCAACAGGGCTACTGTTGGCTGGAATACCTGTCGTATGTATCTGTGGGAAGCAGCAGCATCTCTCCTATTACTTGTGAGGGGCAGGGACCGGGAGTGTGCGTGGGGGAAACTGACTGCAAAACCATGAAGGAAGCGTGGGAAGTTAGTGGGCGAATAGTATGCACTAAAAGAAGGAAGAGAAAAAGGGTCTGGGAATCCAGTGGAGAAAGAAAAAATGATTTAGATGCTTGTCCACAAAATGGGGATTAAAAGAGTATGGAAATAGGTTTGATAGGGAACTGTGGTAGGTGAAGGCAGGACAGAAACATGGAAAAAACTTGAGAGTGGAAACAGTATACACGGCTGGTGTGGGGGGGTCCTGTGTGCATCCCCCCTTCTGGGTGTGTGGCTGCCTGGGCTCAGGGCCAGCTTAGAGGTAGTGTAGCTGGTAGCCTTGACAGAAAGAGCTAGAAGAAACCTCAGTGAGGGCCTGCTGCTCCTTCGCCCAGGAGCTGTTTTTAGGCTGAGGCTCTCACCCTTGTTCCCGGCTCAAGCTCCATTGCAGCTGCGCTGCAGCCATGCCCACGCCTGTTGGTCTGGATCCTGACTGGTGACAGGGTTGACTTCGGACCTCCCTCATACCCATGGGCTTGTCTGGCCGTCTGGACTCTTGGCTGGCCTTGGTTGCCACCAACAGACCTGCTCTGCGCCCTTGTCAGTGAGACCCTGCCCCGCTGGCCCTGCTGTCACCCATGGCTCCCGGCTCCCCTTCCCCTGCAGAGCAGCCTCCCCTTGCTGCCCCCGGCACTGTGAACTTGCCGTAGGCCTTTTCTTAGGGCTTCATGTTCCACCAGTGGTCTCAGGAGCAGTAACGTACAGGATTGCTCCTTCAGCTGTGGAAGGTGTATACCAGGTATATACCCTAATGGTATCAAGCCTGGTGATAAATCATGAGACTATCATATACTCCATTTAACCCCCTTGTCATTTATTTTTTAAAAAACACATCATGTGTACTGTAAAACTCAATCAAAGGAAAATTAACTGCAGTTGCAAAGCTAAGTGTTACCTGCATGCTGGTAGCAAAACCGATATAAAATGTGCTATAGAAGGACCCCGGTGAGGGTCTTGTTTTCTGTTTCCTGTTTTCTTTCCCCCAGAACTGCTCATGCCTCATGAAAGTCCAAACCGTGCTCTGTTTCTTAGCTGGCAATGGCTGTACGCGGTTACAGAACTTTATTTTTTCTCCTTTTAGCCATCAGTCTCCTTCTTTGCCCTTTGGGATTGTTCTAATTTTTTAATGACCCAATGAAAATGTTAGTAACGGAGAAGTTTCCTATTTTTCTTCTGTCTTCCTCCTATTTTATTTGCTTTTGCCAGTGGGGCCAAAGAAAGGAAGTGATTTTTTTTAAGTTAGTTTGGAAAAGCTGTGCCAAAATACGCTGTTCTGCTTTATTTTGTGGCCTTGTGAAAATCATGCAGCATTTTCTGAAGCTTTAAATTTTAATAGAAGATTCTCAAGAACGTTCCGTTTGCAAACCTAGACAGATATCTAAGCACATGAACATTCAATATGGTAATCACAGATAAGTATTTTATCACAAATGCCTTTTTAGACATTTATTTAGTTGCAGCCAAGTCAATTGCATTTCAGTCAAGCCTTTATTACAGGCACGCTAAGAACACTCTGCCAAGCCTCAGCTGTCGACTTCTCTGCGCCTTTTCTAAACCAGTATTTACCAACTTTACAAGACTGCATTTAATTCCAGACCAGTGCTATTTTGCCTTCTTTGAGCGTGTGATCATTTCTGTCCTTGTTCAGTGGCTCAGATATGCTAATATGAATGAAAGCTGAGGTTATGCTCATTGCTTAAGCTGGTGCAGAAGCTGAGTTGTGTGCATCCAGAAACTTGCCATGGTTGATAAACCATGTTGATAAACCAGTTGATAAACTGGTGATGGGTTGATCAGGAAGAGCAAACGAAAGAGGCAGCTGTGAATCCCCTCAGTCAGCGCAGATCCCTCTTTCCGCGTTCCAGAGCAAGGCCATACGTGCAACTCCAGAAAAAGAGTTGTTGGCTTGGGCTTTCCTATGAATGTGAATGAGCGTGCCATGTGTGTGTCACACAGGTATTGGTTTTACATCAAGGAAAAAGACAAATACTTTTCTCCTGACAAAACAGAGTGTATTGGACTGCTGCTCTCGATCTGTCTGTTCCCCCCATCATGTGTTGTTTCATGGACGTAAAATCCTGTGCCTGGGTCCTCACTGCTGATTTGCTTGTTCAGGGTTACGAAGACTCTTTGGCCACATCTGCATTAGCAAAATGAACAGGGCCAGGGCAAATGCCAGAGCACTGGTTGTGCACAGTCCGTGAAGTGGTTTTGTGCCAACCAGGCCTCGCCAAAACAATTGGTGCTAGGCTGTGGTTGGGGAACTAGCATGGGCCAAAGGCAAGCCCTAGTATACAGATTGCTTTTGGCCTGGTTGCAGGGATAACTGGTTTAAACCCTTGTATGGTTGCGAGATGTGCCAGGCTAGTTGGCCACAGGGTCAGAAAATGAGCCCTGTACTGTTTTATTTACCAGTATAGACATGGCCTTTGGGTCTTGACCCCACGATGAGGTTAGTGGGAGGAGGGGAAGGGGGGGTCTCTACTATGAGGACCCCTTCTGTAAGAGCCAGCTCCAAAAAGAGACTAATAATTGAGTGCTTGCTGGTCTGAATTGCTTCTATATTTTACATTACACCGTCACTGAAGAAAAAAAAGATAGCAGGGAGGGAATAAGAGCTCAGGTCTCCTTGCGTCCAGCTGACTAGCCAAAGTGGTAGTTTGCGGCCAAGTTTTTAAATGCTTATTCTACTTCTGATCCCAGGATGCTGACTCCTGTTCGGTCCAGCTCAAGCAAAAAGTTTGAGCATGCTCCTCTACAGAATAATTATCAGAGTGGTGGTTGTGGCACTTTTTAAAAAGGAAAAATAATATGTAGCTTTTCATCTAACGCTCATCAAAAGCAACAGCAAAGAGTCTGGTGCAGGATGAGGGATTTATGGTAAAGCTGAATTAGTGCACAAGATCTTCAGACTTAAACAATTATTTCAAAAGGACCACGGTCATGTTCAAATACTTTTTTAGGAATTCAGTGACATATACTTGGTTAACCATTAATATTTTAATGCTTTTAAAATCAGTATGTATAGTCTTTAAGAATAACAACTGTAAGAAAATGTTAGCTTAATATTAGGAATAAATTTTATTTTGTTATGACCTAGACTGGTCTGTGGGTTTTATTGCGTTACACTGTATGCAGTTTTCATCAGCTCAAACTGTCTGGCTCCTTACAGCAGCTTGATTTAAGGAGTTTGAACTAGTTTCCTTGGGGAACTGCAGCCTCAGAAAATTGAATTGTTAGCTGGTAGGAAAAAGTTACAGGACATTTTTCAAAGTATACAGTGGTGAAGAAAGGAAATGATTACTTGGAGTTGGGGGCGTAGAGTGAGAAAGTGCCTGCCTCATGCGTCTGTCCATCACAAGAACTAATTACAGTCATTTAGGTCAGAATTTCTCTATTCTATTGAATATTGAAAAAACAGGTAGAGAAGTTAACATGATTTAGAAGGAGCTTCTCTGGATCTCCACTGGACTAGAATAATATGCAACTAGAATAGTAATTTCCAAGCATTCATTTTCAGCGTCACTTTTATTGTTAATCACGAATTTTAAGAGTGAAACCTTAATTGATAAGCAAGGCTTAAAGTGCTCAAAAATATTGTCTCAAAAGATTTTGTTTTACTCCTGGCTTACCTCTGCCACTTCAGTTTGAGTCAATCAGAATTCACTCATAGATTAATTGCAGAAGCACCCCTTCACATTGCTAAAGGGTGAACTGATTGAAAGCTAAGCGGGTTCAAATGGAGACTGCTTTCATACAGGAGAGCCTCCCTTCATATTTCCCATACCCTTTTAAATAAACAAAAAAAAAAAGACAATGGAAATAGTAGCATGGCATTTTAATAGATTTTGAGTTATTTTCTGACTTTCTTTAAAAGTCAGTATAGTTTGAGTCCCATTGTACTTGCTATCAGAACTAGTTTGGAAAAGAATTAGGCAGACAGAGTCCAAGTTAAAATGTGAGCGGGGAAGGAAGCATGGAATGGAGATCTTAGCAAATCCTACTTATTTAATCTTTTAGATATGCAAAAAAAGTGACAGATAACAGCCAGAGATAAAAACCACAAATGAAAGGAGAAAAAGAGGTGCTCCTTGGCCAAAGTAAAAGCTGAGCTAGGAAGTGGAGGATCAGCTTGCTGTGGGAACAGAAAGATCTCGGGACTTTTTCTAACAGATTCTGGAGTGTAAATAACAAAGGCATGTCTGAGGCTCAAAACAAAGCGAACAAATCAGTTAGCTACAGAATGGCGATGGAGGCAAAGATTTTCCGTGCAATCAGGGAAGAATTACTGATGATGAAAAGGAGGGCAGAGAAACTGGAGCGTCAAAAATCTGACAATCACTGAAGGACCGAGTAGTGTGAGTACCGGCAATATTTGGCTGGTTAATGAAGGCACTGAAGAGAAGACTCCGTGCCAGAGCCACGCGGACATGGGGGAAGAAGGGAGGCAGGGCTGACACTCAGCAGCTGGAAAGCTGGGTGATGAACTGTGAATATATAAAAAACATCCAGGTGTCTGGCATTTTTCTCTCTCAGGAACAGAGCACTGGCATCATCTGATCGATACTCTGAAGTTATTAGGCTTAGTAATACAGGCTACTGAAGCGCAGAGCTAAACCCATTGCTAGAAAAACTCCACTGCAGGCAATGGAAGTATCAAAGAAATTATTCTAGACTACCAATACTGCAATTTATATAGACTGATGCATGTTTAAGTAGCCAAGTGTGTAACTTCTAGCTTTAAACCCTGTCCTTTTCCCCAAGCAGTTTGTCTGTACTTCAGCTACACATCCTTCATCTAAGGAGCTGAAAGCTGCTCTTTTTGTGTGTTTCTTTAAATACCATGCTTCAGTTTTCATGTGATAAAGTATCCCTTCCTAATCCTAGCTCTATTTTAATTTATCAAAACACATGGACCCGAGTGTCCCGTTCCTCTCTTATAACCAAGAGATGAAAATGGAAGTGACACAAATCAGTGGAAAGACTTTTCCACCCTTACAAGTATGATTGATTATTCATACTGGGAAATTTTACCCAATAAGCAAGTGTGGAAGAATCTAATTATTTGTGAATTATTTTGATGAAAGCACATTAATAGCTCTATTCGTATATCATTTTCAGGTTATTTACCAGCAGTAGCTGCTTGTGACCCTAATTAAAGTAATAGTTGCAGGTGACCCAAAAGTAACGGAAGAATTATCATTTCCTATGGCCCAGTTTCATGAACACATTTTCTTCCTTGAAACCTAGATTTGTGCATTGGGAACAATAACATACCAATGCTGTCTAATGAAATCAGCCTCAATGGCCATGACCTTTGGTTAACTCAACCTTTTGCTTCCATCGTTAATTATATGTGCGTTATAGTTAGTGTAGAGGAGACGATTTGGTCATTATTCAAAACCTATCAAGCTTGCTTTCTTCTGAAGAAAGGGGAAAAGCTAACAAACAAGCCTGGAAAGAAGTAAAGAGATAAAGCATTCATGACAGAGATGAAAACTGAACTCTCTTCAGCCTGGAACAGTGATGAGATACAAAGCGAGTAGTGGGTAAGACATTCTTGGAAAAAGCAGAAGATATTTGCTGATACACGTACGGTTTGTACTTGCTTTGTTTTTTCCTTGCATAATCAAGTGTAACACCAATAAAAGATTACAAACTGACAATCCTCTGAAAGATAATCAGATATACAGTAGTCACAACATGGGAAGTAGCTGGGTTCTTGCAAGACACCAACTTCTTTTGGTCCTGACCTAGAGGGTCTGTTTTCACAAATAAGAGTACGATTTGGAAAAGAGTGTAGTCTAGGTGACACGATACCTGTCTCAGAGGTTGGTCTTTGTTCTTTTTCCAGGCCTGGCCTCTTTTCATAGGGATACCTCCTCATGCATCATAGTTTGAGCCATTGACTAAGCTGGAAAGGCCACTGAAAAAAGTATTCTGCCTCAAACTGATTCTGGCACAAATGGTGCCTTCCCTCACTGGGAACTGGCCTGGGGAATGGGCATGGATGAAGTTAATTTTTTTTCAGCTAGATACTTTTTACAGAGAGATGATTTTTTCAGCTAGATAAATCCCATGGTTGTGGTTCACTGTGCAAGTGAACGAGAGGGAGTTGAGTGGGAAGAGGTGGAAAACAACCCCACCTGTCATGTCTGATTTAGTCCCTGACTTGCCGTGTTCATAAGGCAGGAACAGAGCTATCGAAGGCTGCTGTGGACATAGCAGGCTCTGAGCTGTGACAACGGCATGATGAGACAAAGACTTGCGTGAGACAATGTCGCAGATCTCTTACTTCATTCTGTCATGATGCAGCTGCTACTCAGTTTCCCTTTCAAGTAAGACAGTGTAGCTCTGTAGCTTAAAGAGAAGGGGTCTTCAGGATACCTTAAAACTGTGCTTCAGTGCTCATTCAACAAAACAGTCCCCAAACAGGATCACAGAATGGTTGACTTTGGAAGGGACGTCTGGAGATCACCTTTGAGCTCCTCCGCTCAAAGCAGGGTCACCTACGGCAGGGTGCTCAGGGCCATGTCCAGTCAGGTTTTGATATCTCCAAGGACGGAAACTCTGCAACCTCACCAGGCAACCTGTGCCAGCGTTCAACCACCCTCACCGTAAAAATGTTTTTTTTTTTTTAATATTTAAATGTAATCTGCTTTATTTCAATCTGTGTTCATTGCTTCTTGTCCTGTCACTGGATACCGCTGAGAAGAGCCTTCTCCAAGCTAAACATCCCCAGCTCTCAGCCTCTCCCTGTATGATAGGTGCTGCAATCCCTTAATCATTTTAGTGACCCTTCACTGGACCTGCTCAACTTACTATATAGATATACAGGACTATAACATCATAGTGAATAGTCACAGCTGACAAGTACTTTTTAGAAACATATGCCTTTCCCAGGTGACAATCACCTGGTCGAAGTGCATACTTCAAATATGTGACATTGTTTAGCAGCTTGCAGTGCCCTTCTTACCCTTTCAAATGTACTGATAACCTTCATTGCTTCAGAACCTGCCATATATAGAAGTTAACTAGGGTATTGCCTTTTCCAGCTTCTCTTCAAACACTGATTGTTTCTAGGAAAACCTAAAAAACACTGCAAATATCTCTTCCAAGGTCTTGGTCTCCACCAAGTTCCTTTGAACCTGCAGGATTTTATCAAAGATTCAGTTTCACTTTTGAAAGGAGAGTTGCTAAGAGAAAAGACTTTACTTCCTGGCATCAGTTAGCTTCTCTGTGTAACAAAAGACCATTTAAGGCAGATTTATAGCTTGCAACAATCTTGTTTGAAGAACAGGTCATCCTAGGAGTGTATCCCAGGATTGATGTGAGTTGTAAACTTGAGACGCATTCTACAAAAAGGGACAGACATAAAGAAAAAACAACAAAAATGTCTATCCCTTTTCTTCTTAAAAGTCATGCTAGCTTTGACATGGGTTTTCACAGGGAGAGACCTGGGTTGCTCTATTCTTTCTATGAGACAAACCCCAGAAAGAGCATGCACAAAGACTAAAAAGCATCTTAGAGAAATGAGAGGCATTTCATAATTCATAAAGATGAATTTCAGATTATGAGTGTTGTAAGAGCTTTTTCTTTGCTCTTAGTGCAAAACTGGGAGGAGTGGCTGATAGATCAGATACTTACACTGCCATTCAGAGGGACCTGGACAGGCTGGAGAAATGGGCTGAGAGGCATCCTCTAAGTTCCACAAAGAGCAGTGGCAAGTCCTGCACCTGGGAAGGAACAACCCCATGCACCAGCACATGCTGGGGGCTGACTAGCCAGAAAGCAGCTTGGCAGAAAATGAGCTGGGGTCCTGGTGGACACCAAGTTGAACATGAGTCAGCAACGTGCCCTTGTGGCAAAGGGGCAACAGTATCCTGGGCTGCTATAAGAAGAGCTTCTGGAGTGCTGGGTCCAGTTCTGGGCTTCCCAGTACGAGACACATGCTGGAGTGAGTCCAGCGAAGGGCCACAAAGATGATTAAGGGATTGGAGCATCTGCCACATGAGGAGAGGCTGGGAGAGCTGTGACTGTTCAGCCTGCAGAAGAGAAGGCTCAAGGAGATCTGATCAATGAGTATAAATACCTGATGGGGAGAAGGAGAGAAGACAGAGCCAGGCTTTTCTCAGTGGTGCTCAGTGAAAGGACAAGAGGTGATGGGCACAAGCAGAAATACTGGAAATTCCATTTAAACACACTTTGAAGATGATCAAATGGTGGCACAGGTTGCCCAGAGAGGTTGCAGAGTCTCCATCCTTAGAGATCATCAAACTTTGACTGGACCCAGCTCTGAACACCCTGCTGTAGGTGACCTTGTTTCACTCCCTGCTGTAGATGACCTTGTTTTGAGCAGGAGTTGGACTAGATGATCTCCAGAGGTCCCTTCCTACCTCAGCGATTCTGTGATTCTGTGATCTATGAAATGAGGCAAGCTGTGGACAAGATATCACAGTAGTTATGGTAAGAATGCTAACCTAAGTGAAAGACAGGATATTGAAATATATTTGTTTGACTCTGAAAAGATTCATGGATTAATTTAACATTAAAGAGAAAGGAAAGGAAAATGTTAGCAAATGGAGGGAAAGAGGGAAATGTATGAAGGTGGAAACAACTAGCAAGGCAATGTAGTAGAAACGAGGCTGTTCTGTAATAAACATGGGGTGTAATATACACTAAATAAAGGGGTTCTGCAGAGGATGGACAGCAGAAGAATGTATATTACAAAACCAGAAATACATAATCATCAACGCAAGGTAAGAGTTTAATAATAATGAAATAGTAACAAAAGTACTTAACTCAGATGGTGCCTGTCTTCCATAGGTCTCCAGGCACTTTCACAGAAACAAACCCCAAGCATAAACACACAGCTGAGAGGGAAGAGGCTTGATGCTGAAACAGAGCATTTTGCTAAAGGAAGCTCTGTTACAGACTGGTTTTAACCCTGGAAATGACACACAAGCAAAAAGTGAATTGCAACCTAGAAAATGGAGCTAAGCACAAACATCATCAGAGCCAGCATAAATGGTATAAATTGTTCAACATTAAAAATGAAACATAAACCCAAACTCTGCCCTGAGAGCAGATATCTGCAGCTCAGCTGGAGCTGTATGTAGCTGCATGGGCTCATCTGGGTGGAAGAGCCTGCAAGATCAGTGCTCAGGTAAGGCTGTGTCAAAATTAAGAAAAGTGAGAAAAACTTAAGTTCTGCTTAACTTAGGTTAAGAACTCATCTGGCCGAGTCACTTGAGTAACTCCATGCTGTCCAAGTAGAGTTTGTGATGGTGGAATATGATACAGAGTTAGTGCAATTAAAGTGCATTGTGCAAACTGGAGCTGATCAAGTAAGTAAGAAATTGTCTGCTGAATTCAGACCATGGTTTTAAACTGGTCTCTCAAACATATTTTTGGGAGCAGAGGCAACCAGCGTGGCTATCTTGTTCTCTGTCTTTCAGTTAAAAAAACAAAGGAAAGTTGGAAAGTCCTTTGTTTTCTGCACAGTGCAGAGCAGAGAGCTTTCAAAAAATTGATTGTCATGGAATGGGAAACTTTCCTCAAATCTGCTCACATAAAACAGTGACGTACCATATATTGTGGTATGTAGATCCAGGAAATATATTTGTCATTTAAGTCCTATTGGAACAGAGAAAACAGCATATCTCAGGACCAACAGGCTCCATGTCTTCTCATGGGTGAAGACCTTTCTCTGCCTCTTGGCCAGTTGGCTTGGGGTAGCCAAGCCAAGGGTCTGTATTATTAAACTCTCTAGATTTCAAACACTGGCCAGATACAACCTCATAGTTGGAAATGGTGTCCCCCTCCTCGCCCCTAACTCCTGAGCTGCGTCCTGAAATTCCTGAGAAAAGAACTAATTGGTTCAAGTGTTTGTGTAGATAAGTAAGTTCCTGTGTTCAGACCCATCTTCTGGCACTGTCTAGTTTACTACTGTATGTGTATCCATATGTTCCTCATCACAGCATCTGAATGCCTCATAGCCATTGATGGACTTTATTTCTTACAACAGCCATGAAAGTGAAAGAAGTACTTTTCTAATTTTACAGATAGGAGATGTAAACTAAAAAAAATGCATTTTCTTGTTGTTGCTGATGGCTATACGCCTGAGTTGGAAAGTGAACTACTAGCACTTAATTTTTAGCCTAGTAGCCTATTCATTAGACTATTTTTTCTTATGAAGTAAAACCTTAACAAATTAAGCAAAGTACATCTGATTATACAAATTCAGAGGTTAATTAGGTCATTAGCAAAGCTGAAACAACTGAACATTTAAAGATTTACTATAGATCACAGAGGTCTGAATAAATAAAACATCAGCTTTGAATGCTGTTCTGAGAGAACACCTGAGCACATCATGTGTAGAATTTTACGTTTAAGAAAGTGTTCAGTTTTGCATTAAGCCAAGGGGAATCGCAGATCTGACCTGATAAAATAAGCACAAGTTTCTGCAGCTTTTACCACCTTTCAGTTAAAAAAAATATGTGTACATATGTTTACACATTTTGTTATAACTTCTACACCACTGATTTACTAAGTCATCGTATGCTAGTTTTTTGGGTTCTCTCTAGGGATATTGTAACATCAAATTATGATCTGATTTGAGGTAAAACCCCCACCAGTATGATATAAATTTTTAAAAACTGTAAAATTTACAGTGCACTAAACACAAACATATCAAACACAAGATGCCTTAAATGAACAGGAGTGAACACCACTGTAATTACATGAAAAAAATATCCTACATCAAGAAAATTGGGGTGAATGTTTGACCAGTTTTGAAGAAAAATGTCAATTTTAAAAAGGGAAAGTATTCCAAAGTCATAGATTAGGTGTAACATAATAGATACACTGACTTTTACTTACTAAAAGTAAGTAAATTCACTACCCTAAGTTTGTCACAATTAAGCGTTCATTTGGAGTGCTTCATAAGAGTAGTTCAAGGGTCCTTGGATGACTGAAGAATTTTTTGATGGCTTAAGCTGTTCTTTTTTATTTATGGGTTACTGCTGTAAGATGATAATCAGATAAGATCAATGTTCTCCTAATTGTATGTGCTACACTATGTAGCAGTGCTACTTGTCGCTTAGCATCCTTCTAGTAAATTACTTTTGGTACTTACAAAGACATTAGCCTCATTCTAGGGATACAGAAGTTAAGACATAAAAGAATAAATTGTACAGTATCACTCAGTGAATCGCTGACAATATTAAATGTAGAACCAAATGGAATTTGGGAAATCCATCCTGCCTGTTAAAAATTCTCTCTCCCATGGGAATCGGATTCCCTCACTGTTCCCTTTTTATAGCACGAGAATAAAAACATCCTTTAATGAAAGACTTTAGAGAAAAGAATTTTTCACCAAGTTTGTTAACCACGACTCTCACTGCCTTTCTAAAAAAATAATTGCCAATCTGAGGAAGAGTCAAGAAAGCCTAGAGAACTGTCTCCCTCAGCATGCCATTTTCTTAGTATAGGTGGCAAATACTGGGATTCACATACTTCAGCTTGATGACATGCTGTGTGTGCTACTTAACAGCTAATAGTGGAACCCTCACAGGAAAATTAAATGGAAACCAAAACATAAGGAGGAGTTTTCTGTAATTCCTTAATAGATATAGATACAGAACACTTCCTACCCTTCGTTATAGCCCTTCTTAGGTCTGGATATCTAACTCTGCTTATAAATTCCTCTGCCATTCAAGCATAAACCGACACTTAATAAGGGGAGACAAGTCTCACACAGCTCTGCAGAGCCATCCTATTGTGCTGCGCCAGACCTGGGAACATCTAAATAACAGATATGCTAACACAGCTGGAAGTCTGAAGAAAAAAGGGTTCCTTTTTTCTTTTCTTTTGTTTAACTAACCAGTCAGCAACTATGAGAGGGGAAAGAGCAAAAATAAGGAAAGGAGGAGATAAAGGCTTTATCCCTTCATTATCCCCGTCATTATCTCGACGGTCAGGGGGGGAAAAAAAAGTGTGTGTTAAAAACAGAAGAGATTTTCAACTGAGCCTGCATCCTCCTGCACTGATGCATCCTTCAGGCTCTGCTCATGAAAGCTGAACTGTAGCCATGCAAGTCTTCTACAACTTTCATTTATTCAAGGGGACCTAGAGCTTAAAAAGTAAGTGGAGCAAGCAGAGAATAGGTGAATTGGATTATGTGGGGTGAATTCTTTTTCTTGCTTGTTTTTTTCCTACCTGACATCTAAGTGTGAAGTCTATTTGTGTAAGGGTTCATGCAAATAGAGGAAAAAAAAAAGACAGTATCTTCAGTAAAGAGTTTACAATTCAAAATAAGAATGAAAATTGATAAGAAGGTATCAGGAGACAATGAGAGAACAGTGATCACAGCACACCAGCAATCTAACTGTTGTGATATTTCCTGCAGGCATTATGGAAGAAGTGTAAGGTACCTATCTGAAAAAGGATAATGAAATGGCCTTGCAGTAGAGAGCTCCTACTAAGTGCGAGGAACAGCACGGGAAGAATCACAAAGTTTTGCTTTTTTTTTTTTTTTTTTAAATTTTTAACAAATAGGTAAAGTAGCGCCTGACCTGAGACAGGAACTGACATTTTACTAACAAATGACTTCATCACCACAAATTGAGTTCAGTGGGGAGCGGTATGTGGAATGGCAGTCGGAGATGTGACAGTACTGCCCTCTCCCACAGCTGGCAGTCCTGTCACCTGCTCTCTCCTGTATGAATGCTCCTGCTGACACAGAAGAAAGTAGACTGGGAGCAAATCAGACTCTTTGAAATGAAACTGCTCCCTCATTCCCCCTTCCTCCCCCACCCCAAGGCACGCCTGACATCCTCCAAATTTTGTGTAAAGCTAATTGTCCCTTCCCTCCAGGGACTCCATCAAACAATGCTGCTATTGTCTCAGCCTTCCAATATGTCTACCCCAGGGCTCCGCAAGGCAAGTGAAGAGCCTCTCTTCATATACTTTGAAAAAACTAAATAACCTTTTATCCCTTTCCTACTTACATTTTGTGTTAAATGAAATTGGACACTCTTTCTACTGACTTTCACCAGTACTCGCCAAATAAGTCTGCTCTCTGAAAAACCAGCAGGCCATCATGCAAGGGATGTGCAAACTATGTAACGGTTGCTAATCAATTAACTTTTGTCCAAAAAACTCTACCTAACTAGGAGGTGTCTAGCATGCAGACCTACTCTCTTGTCCTCTTGGAACCTGAAACAAAACCACAACAGAGCACGAAGTAAATGAAACTTGGGACAACCATTTGCTATGTGTATGAAAGACACCAAAGTACTTTGAGGCAAACTTCCATGGAGTAAAGTACCATTGTTCTGCTGACTTCTGAACCAATTCATCTATCAAATGTGACCTACATTACAGATTACGTCCTGACCTCTGAAGTAACACCACAGCTGTGCTCCTCTTGGACAGTTCAAAGCTCTGGTTGAAGTAAGGAAGGGCTGGAGACAAAACTGTCTCTGTCAAAGAGATACAGAGATAGAGCAAACTTCCGGAGAAGAGGATGATCCGGAGTAGGAAATGTCGCCAACCCTTCTCTTTTAAAGACATCTTTCCATCGTTTGTGACACTGATCAATGCTAACTTCAATTATTTTTTTCTTCAAAGGGAGTGTTAAAAAACTTTTTGTTCTGCTGTTGCCTGATAACTGTTTCACCTAGCAATAAAATACTACAGGAATTAGGTTTTCCAACTACCAAACTGTTAATTTCAACAGGAAAGGAATTGGTGAGCAGTAATATGTTTCATAACTGTGAAATTGCTTTCTTGCCCTTTCAATAGTGTCAGAATTTTGCATACTCTTGAAGCTGGTCATCAGCTTCATAAAAAACAAACAGAAAACCCCTCCTCAAAATTTTTTTGAACTTACAAGAGAAGTTTGGAGGTTTGGTGAAATTTACTGATAATTCTTTTTTTAATTTTATGTGGAAAGTCACTTACAAATTCACATTAGCAAAACTCCTAAGTTTCCTACTTACATCTTCTGCATTACACCAGTGTCTATGCTTGTGCAGTTAGCCAGTGAAACTTTCATTAATGGACCTGGTAAGCCCATAAAATCAGACAGAAAAGCAAAAAATATTTTAACCTGTATTATGTCTGCACTTAAGCCTGTCAATTATCTGGACTTATGTGGGAAAGTGTTGAAAAACACATAACTTAAATACCAAGTATAGGATGAGTTTTCTTGCTCAGCTAAATTATGTCTCATCTCAGTCCCCTCAAAGAAACTCCTATGTCTACAAGATGCCACCTGGAAGGCTTCTTACTTTGGTCTTTGAGGTACAAAAAGGATATGAAAAATTGTTCACAGACAGCTCTTCCCTGACCGCGTATTTGAGAAGATTCAGTTGTGCTGTTGAGCACACCACCTGCACAGACTCATGTACACACGAGCACTTCGGGACGGCTACTGATTTACGCACCATGGAACACGAAGGGAGGAGAAAACAGCGTGTGCTCTAGGGAGATGCAAGGGAATTGAAAGCTTAATGCCTTTAGGATGTCAAGGCAATATGCTTGGAGGTCTGCACATGTTTGCAAGACACAGTGCTCGTCTTGCTGCCCTCTTGTAATTCTATGCTAGTTGCCCTCTCAGGCAATTCTGCCAGTTCCACTGTTTTCCCTCCATCTCTGAAGTAGCCAGCGTTTCCACCTCACTGACGGTAAATTGCATTGCCCTCAGCGCCTGTGGGCACATGATTTGGCACATACCTATTTTTGTAATAGGATTATTTAAGATACTAATATACAAATGAGCTCAAGAATGGAATAAACTGCAGGACTCACTTCTAGGACAGCATTTCTAGGAACTCTTTTAGCGCCATATTTGGAAACCAAAATCTCATAGGAGTACATTTAAGATGCTCTTTTTCCCTTTAACCAGGATATTACTTCTTCCGTCAAGGTATCTTCCACTAATACACATTATAACAACTCTATGCATACATCCCAGGCTATTCCACTGTGGGCTGAGGATTCAGTAATTGCACAGATTTGTTTAAGAGTTGAGGCAGTAAAGCCTAGCTGACTGAGAGCTGGTGTAGACCTTTAACTAAGTCTAAGGTTGTGCCAACAGCAATATTGGCACTTTAAACTTACATCCTACAGAGGGGAAAATACTTTAAAAGTACAGATCTGCACAATCTCATTGGCCAAGCTCTCAGGTGGTTACGAAGTAAAAACAACTCCTTTGCCTTGTATAGTTTTAGATAGTGTAGTGCTTTTCTTGTCAGACTCGGTAACATATATGCTCTGCCAGGGTTTGAAGGAAGGAAGGAAAAATATGAAAAAATAAAAATATATGTATGATGAACAGATGGAAAGAAATAGGGCAAACTTGTTCTCACTGCTCAGCTTATAGGTCTGTCAGGTTATTAAATAAATAAACTTTGTGTGACTGCCCAGAACTTGCTACGTTGATGCTCATTCTTCTGTAACTCACTTACTAAGGGTCTAATTTAGCAGAAATAGGGTCCATAGCTACATAAAGTCAAGCTTTTTCAGTGTTGTTACTGAAGTGATTCATCAGCTCAGTTGGCCTGACTTCAGAACTATTAATTCCTGAGACGTGGTTGTGAGCAGAGACTTTAGTTAGAGTATCTTTTTTTTCTGTGAAACACTAATCTCCAAAGTCAAAACTCACCTTACACAGCCGCTGAAGCTATTTTTGTATATCCAAAGTTAATCCAGCTCTGAGCTACAGTAATGATGATCTATCCCTTTAACAGCAGGCATGGAAGCTTTACTCTCTTCTTTTAAAACTGTCCCTAGCACGTATTCAATTGCACATCTTGGATATCTGACAGGCCAGCATCTGATGGGGTGCTATCATTCTTCCTCAAAGTTATCTAGAAGTTTAAATATGGCAAAAAAACAAAACAAAGATTTTTTGGGGTAAGGCCAACTTGAATTTTCATTTGTGTTTAAGCTCGAGTTAATGAACATTGATTGACTAAGATGATTCTATTATAGTGGACACATACATTTTTGATTAACCATGTTTAAGGATCAAATGTTTGAGTCATGGGACAAATATGTAAACAGTGTTTGCACTACAATTTGTAATTGCATTAATTAATACACATTAAAACAGACTGACAGTTTATGAAACTGCCAGTGGAAAGTCATTATATAATGGGCAATGCAAATTATGGCCTGGCAGTAATTAACAATTAACTCTGTAATTAACGAAGTAATTAACTCTGCTGGGGAATAGAAAGTAAGAATGATTTTACTAATTTCAATGTAAAGCCCAATATCCTAATCTCAAGCAATGATCAGCATGATTCAATAAAGCACGTAAAGCATATAGTGATAGTATATTCTTGTGGTCTTGTCCACTGGCATTTTAGAGCCACAGTTGTATCCAGGACTTTGTGCTTAACCGACCTTGATGAACTTTTTTCTAGGAACTTCTCTAGCTGCTTTTTGAACCCATCTATACTTTGGGCTACCACAATGTCCTGTGGCAATGAGTTCCAGTTTCTTATGTGCTGTCTGAAATAATCCTTCCTTTTCTTCATATTCAGAATGCTGCCTGGAAATTTCACTTGATGCTCCATAATCACCTTGCGTGCACCTATTCTGTGCTATTCCTGACTTTACAGAGCTCTATTATACCTTCCTTCTCATCCCCAGCTTTGTCTTTGAGTCTGATGGGAGCACTTTCACAGCTTCGACCATCCCTGACATCCTTTTATATCCTTTCTGAGCTGGGTGAGCGGGCAGAACTGCCCACAGTATTCAGTGGTGCAATGCCATTTTCTATTTGTTCTTTCTTCTCTGCTGATTTACCCTGGAAAATGGATCATCCTCCCATGCAAATACCACAGGGCATCGTTGCTGCCTGCTCTCGGAAGAGATGGTGCCTGTGTGGAGATCACGCCTTGTGGGATTCTTTCTACCGGACCTAGCGTGGGACTTCTCTTAGGAGCCATTGTAAGCTCTGCAAAATAAAATGAACTCATATTTCATCAATGAAGGAATGGGTTCATAGTCAACTAATTAACAAACTAGTAGTTCTCTAGGGCTGACAAAACAGCTGGTGTTGGCCCTCGTTTCTAAATGAGAGTGCCCATATGCACGATCCCTGTTGGAAATTGTCCCTGGCCTTGGCCAACTCCCAAGCTATGACTGGGAATTGCTTGGGAGAGGTGTGCCTGGGCAAAACTCTTCAAAGGACTACTTCAACAATTTAGCAATACAGACACTTCAGTTCCAGACCATGGCAACAGTCCCAGGCGCTGATTTACTCGTACAGAGAGAAGCTCAGGGGTGGGTAAGATGGGCACAGCGGTGGGCATGCTGAGTGGGTGCAGGTCCTCCCACATCTGTGATATTGTATTTGCTCTGTATTTGGAGCTGGAGAAAAATGTTCGGAAATTAGATGAGTCCAGCTGTTTTCTTCTACAGTATACCTAGAAGACCTAGGAGACATAATAGCGTAAGAGAGCAACACTTAGGACCGAGAAAATGAAAGATATGCCCTATTTATATAGAATATATATTTAAAGAAGGAGATGATTCATGTTAAGCAATTAAATATTTATAAGGTAATCCAGGAATCAAGATCAGGTGATTGCAGAGGGGAGGAGAGGATTTCCTCTGATTTAAGATTAGGAATAATCAGGATTAGATACAGACATTAAACCGTTGGAGTACACAAGTTCTGCAGAGTTAGCATATCCAGAAATCAGATTTTGCTTCATAGCACATGAAAGAATTTTTAATATACATACCCATATACAAATCTGGCCTTGCATGGGAATAGATATCTCCCTAATGCTCTATTTAAATAGTTATGTAAGGGCATAATTTATATGTAAATAGATATTAATTCCTTTATGGCTGGATTCTGATTCCCTTACTCACAAGGAAGAATATTCTGCTCGTTGTCCGATGCCCTTGCTATAAATAGAAAACTGACAAAAAATATTATTCAACCTCTGTTCCAGTTTTATTGAGGGGATTTTTTTAAGGACAAAGACAAAAAATAACATATTTCTCTCATATATATATGGCTGCATGTACGTTTGTAGATGAGTATGTTTAGATGATAATTTTTGTTGCTTGATTAATTATTTAGGTATGGTATAAAAATCAAAGTTTCAGATTAAAATAGCTGTTGTCTGCTTTTATGAACAGTCAGAAACTAGGTCATTGCAAGAACTGAAAACATCCCAGTGGTCTGTCATAGGTCTGTCATATTCTATATTTTCATGTGTAGGTAATACAGCATATTGTTATGTGAGATCTGGCATGTCTTATTCTAGCACTGCCTAATTTAAATTGTGTCAGCTGTGAAACTTGCAAAGTGAAGTAGAAGCCAAGCACAGTCTCCAGGTGCTAGGCTGCCTTAGGAATTTTTATGTGACAGCTCAGAAGGCTCTTGACCTCCTGTCCTAAACCTCCTTGCATATGCACATGAAAGTTTCAAAATTCAAGGTTTCTGCTCTGTCCCTCTGGGTGAGCTCCGCAGAGCATGGTCCTGGTGCTCCATGGAGCTCTGCAATGTAGCCAGGACGTGTGGCCTGAGCATGGGGCTCTGCTGGTAGTGTTTTGTTCATGGGAAACTCATTCCAGTCCCTGGAAGACAGCAGTAGGCAATAAATTAAACTCCTCTGTAGTACTTATCTCCCTGTAGCCTTCTGCTGCTGCTGTTCCCTGTGCATTCCTGTCTTCTTGTCCCACACAGCCACTAACATCATGGGCATGCCGTGCCCTTGCTCTTTGCTGTCAGGTGCTCTCTTTGGCATCCCATGCATATTACAGGCAGCAGCTCGCTGGAGAGTGTCACTTTTCCTCGCTTCTGTAACTCAAGTTACAAATAACCAACGTATGAGAAACCTTTGCCAAAGGGTCTGTGGCTGTGTGCCACTTTTTGGCTATGGCTACATCTTCTAGCACTTTACCATAGCTGCTTTTATCATAGCTTCATTTTCTATGGGTTAATCTTCTTATACATACATTGTCTTCAGAAGAACTGACCTATAAATAGGGAGTTTTTTTCCAAAGTGTACGAAGTAGACCATTCATCTCACTGATTTTTCTTAGGTGGCCCCAAAGAGCCCAAAGAGGGAAATGAGTAACAGCCTAAAATAATAGCTCAGAGTGATGTAAAACATTCTGCTTCTTGTCCTGCACACCCCTTCTTCTCTTCCCAGGATCCACACCCCCTCCTTGCTCTGAGGAAGTTAATAAGATGATGACATAAACAAGGGTGACAAGACTGGGTATTCTATACAGCTATTTTTCCCAACCATATGTATGTTTTAGATGATTAACTCTTCATTTATGTAGTTGCTTACACACATAAAGTTGAATTCTTTGGCAACAGACACAACCCAACAACAAACCTCTCTGAATAACAATAGATATTATAAGAAAGAAAAAATACTATAATAAGAAATAATAATAAAGTTATCATTTATTATCATTATTACTTGTGTTCTGGTGCTCAAGGTTTGTCAGGTGTTTAGAGACTAACAGAGAAGGAATGACCTTTCCTCTCAAATACAGATATGTCAAATCATCCTTTAAAATTGACGCTCGCTTAACGTCCCCCCGTCCCATGTTCCCAAGCCATGGTACCAAACAATCAGCGACCTCCAGGACGTATCCCCAAGGTACCCTGCATCTGTTTTCTGGCTCCAGGGTCTCATAGGCCCCGTGCAGCTGAAAGGCCAACCGACCAGCTGCATATGGCAAGGAGGACAAGGGAGGCCACAAGGTTGAGAAGCAACCAGCAGTACGTGCTCAAAAACAGACTCCCCAGCTACAGTTTTGCCCCTCAGCTGGTCCCTTGTTGTATGATCCAGTGCTTCAAGGAGGGAGCGAGCCACAGGAACTTTGTCACGTGTCCAAATTCAGGGAGAAAAAAGTGGGTGACAAAGATGTCAAGAGGTCTGAAAATTTCAAAATACAAATATGGGTTTCATGTAGTACAGGAGAACACAAAAAAGAAATCTGGAAAAACAGCTGGGTTTTTTTGGAAGCTGAAGCCAGGATAACACCAAGAATCCTATCTTTCCATGGCCTTGCCATGAGCTGTTAAAAAGAAACCTTATCTTAAAGTACCCATCATCCCCATTTGCCTGGCTAGCTCTTTAGACACACTTCTAAACCATATCCTGCCCTCTGGGAAACACACTAGTGCAAGGAGGAAAATGAGACTGCAGCAGAAAACTGGTAACTGTGCATGTCTCATCGGGCTTGGGCTCGTTTGTTTTCTGCCCGTAAGTGCATGTTCTGAAGGCCCAAAGTGATACTGGAAGCTGATGCAGAGGAGAAGGATGAGGATAGTGGTTGTGGGTAGGCAAGTTTTAAAAATCAAAATAAAGTGGCAGAATAGGAAGATAAGGAATGTGATGGGTAAGCTTAGGAATGCAGGGCAGGAAATGGATTGTGAATTAGCATCTTGCCATGGGGGGAAGGTATACATCGTCTATCATCATCACTGTCAATGGTTAAAACTGATGTTGAAAGAAACATCGATCTATAACTTTGTCTTAAAATGTTAAAACTAGAAAATCACATACTGAGAACAGGTGAACAAGTGAATAACATTTAAGAAGCTGATTAAGCATCAGGCAGGAAAAGAAAACTCTCTTTAATGGAATACAGTAACGCTATTAGCTGTCTTCAATGAAACTTGAGCTCGGGTTGTACTGACTGATGTAAAGTTACCCATGAAACCAAGTGCTCTAGGAGCTTCTGGAGTAAGAGCTGGGGAGCTACACTAATCAATTTTGCGACGTGAACAAGCTCTTTAAATGGCAAATTCTAATAGACTGTGTTTAGAAATGTTGAAAAATTTAAATACAATTAACTGACTGGTCTGAAAATTTGATTTTTGTACGCTGGAAGCATTGGACTTTCTGCAGAAACTATCTATGTCAGATACATTTTTAGATAAGTTCTGGTATTTTATTGCCTTGCTGACATTTTGCATTTCTCCAGTGGTACTCATTACAAAATAATTGATGAGTACTAAATCAATGTATGTTAACTCCTGAGTCTATGATTCTATATCCCTTGTGACTGTCGTAGTGGTCAATATGTCTAGCTGCTTTTCAGAGAAGAAAGTACACAGGAAGGAACTGATTTTGTACCAAAAACCAGATTCCAGACAAATCACAAGACAGAAGTTGAGAGAAACAAAAACCAACAGCTTTTCATCCTTCACCTTTTCACTTTCAATATTTGCAAAGAATTACTATAAGTAAAGGATACTGTTACAATAAGTGATGTATCAGGAAGAAGCTTTAACACCCCAAAACATTTTCTCTCCTAAATTTTGAAACATCCTACCATAACACGTTCATTTTACAAAGCACAGAACAGATCTCAGCAGAACACGAGTCATCTTTCAGTCAGGCACAAAAATAACTTACGTTTGCAGACATGCTTGTCCCAGATGGCAGGTGACTTTCAGCCACAGGGTGCAGATTCAGACTTTTGGAGGCTCCACACCAGTGCATCTTCCTCCTTGCCCTGTACGAGTGCATTTTGGCTGTCCCTGCTTTGGGGGTAGTATTAGGCAGTTGCAGGGTGGTGTCTCTGCTCTCTGTTGGCTTCTTACCACTGGAAAGCCCAGAGCCAAACCCCACAGCACCTTTAATCCGCATATTAGGATGCCTGCTCTCTTCAGAAAGCAGAAGAAAATGCCCCAAGGGAGACTGGCAACCATCAAACAGTGCATTATGAAACCTGAAGACACAGCAGGTGAATTAAATTTTAAGGCCAAAGTAACTTTAGTAAAAGTGCTTTCACTTAATAGCTGAATGACAAGAGCTGTTCAACTTCAGTTAGGTGGTTTATAAGGCTGGAGGTGCAGGGGAGGACGACAGCCTGTGTGAGAACTCTGTAAGATGGGAGCCTAGAGCCTGCCTGCCTGCAGCGAGCTGAGAGCCAGTGAAGGAACTAAAGGTTCAGGGCTTAATTTCCTGATAAGAGTTGTGGTGCCTCAGGGCATTTCAGCTACAAGTTGATGTGTAAGGGTTTTAATCGTGTTCTGGGCAACCTATCTGTGATTGCTGAGGAAGCAAATGCTGCAGCTTGTCATTGTGTCTCACAACGAAGGAACTAAACGCAAATCTGGGTCAAAGCATCTTTTGGTGTTTTGTCTGTTTTTTCAGAGCATGGGTAAGATCCTGCTGGGATATTTGCCTGTTGTGGCAAGGTCTCTGTGCAGATCCTGGGTATCACTTTAACTTTTTAAGCGCAACTGAAAGACTGTATGGACCGCAGGAAGAAAGGGTTGAGCAGAGAGACAGAAGCAGTCAGCAGCTTTGCTGCAGGCAGAGCAGAGCAAAGCAGCACAGCGTGAACAACCAGCAGAAACAACAACAGGAGGCTGTGACTGACGGCAGTAGCTAATGGTAAACCCGGCCAGTGTGAGCAACCGGTACCAAACACAAGAACATTGCTAGTGAGAGTAGCTAAAGGCAAATAGAGCGTCCCTCAAAAAAAGCAATTGAGAGCACAACTCCTTCGTCAGCTTTCAAATGGCGAACTATGGGGGAATAAATTGCAAAGTATTCCAGGAACAACGATCAATATCTGTTACTTGGATGTCTCCAAACCTGGACTGGAAATGGAAATTGGACTTTGTCATTATCTTACAAGCATTCAGAACTGTAGGATGAGAACATGGTCAAGAATATTAGGAAAATAAAAATAGCTGTACAGGAAAAAGCCAGAAGTCCATCCAGGCTGACACCCCAGCTCTGACAGCAGATGCTCAGAGAAAGAGCGTAAAAAAAGGGCAAGTGGGGAGTGACAAATGCCTGCTATGTCCTTCCTGTGAGTCTCAAGCAGAAGGGTTAAATCCTCAGCTTTTTTTCTAGTAGAAACAGATGTGCATAGGGACTATATTTGGAGCTGATCATTTGTTTTTCTGAATAAGTTTATGACTAGGAATATTATTCTTAGATTACTTTCTCCACAAAATTTTCAACATGATAAATAGTTTTTCCTTATCGAGTTACTTATCAGTAAGGAGCCAGTCAGAATAATCTACTGTAACTCATTAAGGCTGACATCTTGTGGTTGGTTTTTGTATGCTGCCTTCTGCTCGAGTTTCTTAGAAAAGACTGAATTCCTCCCTTGGCTTAAATAGCTATTGTACATCTTTTCTGTGTCGCTGATTGTGTATTAGCTACACGATTCTGAAAATTACTCGGTAACCTCAACAGGTAGCTGAGAAAAGAAGTAATGCTGGTATCCAAATTTACTTCCATTTTTTTCCAGAGCTTTATGGTTTTGAGTTGCTAATGTACGAAAGCCTTCTTATCACAGCAATCACAGCCCTCTTTAACACGTCTCTGTTTACATGCTGATATTTAGCAGCTTAAATATTTTTAAAACTGTTAGTAATCCTACCCTAGAACACTAAACAAACTTAAAGGCATTGGCTAGAGTAACAAGGGAGTATACTTTAGTTTGAAAATCTCTCTAATGATGTTCTGTCTTTTGTGAGTTAAAAGCTACCAGCATCCAGCTGGAGCAGCAGAATGTGTGTAGCAAGGCCTGCCTTTTGCATATATTCAGTCAAGATAGTTACTTGGAGCACTGCTGTGCTCCCCAAGGTTTCATCATGTCTTTTTTTGTGGTGCAAGCGTAAAAGACACACCGCCAATGTCTGCAGAATAGGATCCATTTCAGAGCATGAAATACTATTATTGCCAGTCCAAACAGTATAGAAATTGCTGCATTATTTTTTTAATCTCAGGGATGGCGTAACAATATGAGGCTACGTCTTCATATTCTTCTGAATTTGAAGATAGAAGTTTCTTTCTTAGACAGCAATTTGCAACTTTCAATATGTTGATACAAAGTTGGAAAGTAATTTGGATGTTTATCTGAAACTTTCTGATCTTCTGCTGGTACTTTATTAGCTTGTTCACAGGCATTAACAACTTCTGCAGCAATACCTTATAGGAGGCTTGGGATACCAAGGGGAGTCCACCTGTATAGCATCAGCAGCAAGTAGCAGAGAAACAGCAGATCAAATATCTCCAGTTATTATTGTGTTAAGTAAGGATGGAACAACCCAATATTTTCTGATGTGTATATAATTCATTCATTTATTTATTTGCTTGAGAAATGAAAGGAGATTGCCTTCCTTTGAAATTTTCTGAGTGACAGAATGCTCCCTTGTCTCCCAACAACTCTCCCAAATTAGCCCAGTTTTAATCCACCTCCAAGAAGGAAATCAGTTGATCGGGAACAAATTAATAGATTTTGCTTGTCCTTCAAAATAGAATCTATTCTAGAATGACAGCAAATAATGTCAGCCTGAATGCAATTTTTACAGAGTTAACGAGGACCTGAAACAGAGATAGATAATGAAAATCTCAGTATATCGTAAACTCTAAATTTGCAGCAAATTCAACAAAATAATTAGTTCCACTCTTCAGGTTGGAACAACATAGGTTGTTCAGGATGCAATATAGTATTTCAGCATTGTTCACCTTTCAGGTTTCCTTATTATGACCTTTGATGAGTATAGAGGTAATTAATTACCAGACCTTAAGTCATTATTACCATTGCACAACTGTAAATACGCATGTTCTAGAAACATGACAGAATATAAAGAAATTGCCATAATTATCTGGAGGAAAACAACCCCCCCCCCCCAACAGTTGTAGAGAGCTGCAGCTGCACAGAATAAAGTTGCAACACAACTAACCGAAGAAGTGGTAGGGAAAACATGACAGCAAGCAAGACTGTTACATGGACAGCATCACCAAGGTTAGACAGACAAGGACAGAATGATTATTAACTTCTTACTGCCCAAGCAGATGTTTAAATAGTCGGCTCTTCACTGATTCCACCTAGACTGATACACAGAGAGAAGCATAATGATTAGCAAAACAAAGGCTTGTGTCTATGTCTTACTCACCTCTTGGTATTTTCTGCTCAAAAATGCTTTGTGCAGAAGATGGGTTTTACTAAAAGAAGAGTGATGCTGGTTTTTTTTTTTTTTAATAAGACATAGTTGTAAGCTTTTCAAACTCCAGTGAAGATCTTGCAAAGTTAAGGGCTACGACATTATGGAAATAGTTCAAAGTATCTTCACTCTAATCCTTGAGCACTGTGGATTTTTTTTTCAAGGCACAGTAAAACTTCCTTTTGAGAAATTAATAGGGAGAAATATAACAGAACTGACAGAGTTGCTTCAGACCAGGAGCATAGATGTGTTAGAGTTAAAAATATATCTCTGAGCCTGGATGCTTTATTACTGAGAAATTTCAGCAACTCGGCTTTAAGGAAATGTAGGTAGGCGTCAGGTAGCACTAACTGCTCTGGAGAGAATAGAAATGGATGCTGCACAAACTGTAGTTGATGGTACTTTAGTTTAGAAATGTTGAGAGTCAGTGTAAATCATGTGGGTCATAAAAATAGGCAGTAACATTTTTAACCTTATGTTCGGTTCTAATTAGAATTACAACAAATTAAAAAAAGATCTGTACCTCTTTTGCAGCACTGTCATAAGTCTCAGAAAGAGAAACCAGGATTTAGTATAGTTCATATAGCAAAGCAGGAAAGAAATAGCAGGAAAGAATTCAATAGTTCAACAATGCAGATAAAATAAAACCAGAAAAAGTGATGGGGAGTTTCTCTGATGTCCTGACCCACAGCTACTCACCCGCCAACTGGCAGAATCAAAGCAACTGCAGTGCTTTCAGAGCGTCCTCTGAGTGAATTTCCCCCCTTGATGAAATCTTTTCATAGTACAATGAAAGGAAACCCAGCCAAAGTATACAAGATTTGTACTTTCTAGAACACGGCCTTCAGTATTATTTGGGGAACTAAGTTCATCCACTAAAAAAGGATATTAAAATGGGTTTATGCGATTATAAAATCAGCATTTTTTACATAGGATAATATTCCTCAAAAGTAAGACAAGATATAGAAATAACGTGTCTTATTTTGTGACATATTCTCTATTAGTATTGCTTTGTCACCCACAGCACGAATAATGAGGCTCAGAACTCAAATCTGAATACAGCCAAGTTCACATTTCATTTGGCAGTAGAAATGAATGTGGATATAAACCAATACTATTATTATTATTGTCTTATAAATCCCATTGACAACAAAGTAAGGTTGCATTGATTTTTTTTAAGATGGATATGCAAATGAAACAATTGATTTCCAGTTCGGATAACAGATAAAAGTGAAACAGCTTAATGCCACATTTTCTTACCCTCAATACTATTGACAACAAGGCTGAAGATAGATTTTGGAATCAAAAAGGCATCTGGAAAAATAAGGATTCGTGTATATATGTATAAAGCCTATCTATCTACTGATACACAGTGAATATATCCCGAAAAGGCTACTGTAAGTCTAACTGCAGTAGCATTTTACATGGTCAGATGTACTAAAATACAGCTGTATGAATTAGTATGTAGTGCAGACATGCAGATGCGTTAGTTGTGGAATTCACAGACACATATAGATCCTTCATCATTGTTTTCACTGGGATTATGCATGGTTCTCTGTCCTGATCTGATTTTCTCAGTCCCTAAGAGCATCTATCCAGCAATAAGAGCAGTCCTCTCAAGAGCAGAGGGAAAGCAGCATGGACTTGTTTTCTGTGAATGTCTCATATCTTTTGATGGTAACATAGGAAAGAGGAAGGTAGCTGAAGTAGGTCTCCGTGAATTAAGTTGATCTCCACTATAATTCTGCAAAGGTCCTCTTTTACATAGCCTCATCTTCAGCACAGGCAAGTTCCTGCACAGAAGATGCAGGCGGTTTCCAACCTCAGTCTGCTGGCGTGTCCAGAAGAAGCTGGCTCAGCCCACAAGGAGCACGTGGCTGTTGGGAAAAATGGCTCCAAGCACACTCCGAAGATCTGCTGACTCCTAACACTGCAATGCAGCGGAGAAGAAAATCTCTGCTGGCAGAGCAGCTTCCAGGAAGAACTTAAATTGCACTCGTGAGTCCACTGCTAGGGAAGGGAATCAAGGCTAATGGAATTGCAGGGGGAAGCACATCGGATCATGCCTGCCTATCTGGAGTATCCCATAAAAATATCATACTCTCTTAGATTTTTAGTTCATTCCTTGATGAAACGTGAGCTACTACGCTATCTGCTCCTTCAGTATGAGTGGCAGACAAAAATGAAGATACTCTTTTACCTATTTGTAAATATTTAATGATATTTTCCCTTTCGGAAGAGATTTGATCTTTTTTTCAAGTAGTCCCGTCTCATAGCTTGCCAGTAACCAAATAGGGCCTGCTAAAGTGAATCTAAACTTTGGCAGAATCTCTTTTTTTGGTAAAAGGAGACAACAGAATATATCTGAAATGCGCTTTCCCACACACTGAATTTGTTCCTGTATTTTGGCATCCAGTGACGCCAAAAAAGGTCCAGTTGAGGACTGGATACTTGGGCTCAGCACTGTCCAGAGAAGACTCTTTGTGAAGACCTAGCAATCTAATGATAGACAAGATGCAACAAAAAATGAGATCCAAAGTTCGCTGAAGTCTTTATGCCACAAATTTCTCTGGGGATTTAAAAACAGAAATTTCATTATCAATTTCTCTCTTTCTTCTATGCTGTAGGCTAACTAGCTTAAAGTTTGTGTAATTTTGTATGTCTGTGTGAAGAATGTACAGAGGAAAAACAGAGTGAAAGAGCTGAACTCTCAGCTTTTTATTTTTACTTAGTACTGCATTCCCTTTCTGACAACAATCTGCATTCCTCCAAGTCCTGAAAATAAAATAATTTTTATCTCTGAAGAAGACTTTGCTCGTAGCAAAATAAATGCCATGAGCTCCACAGTTTTAATTGTTTTGATGTTATTATCTTTTTGAAAAGAAACTCAATCTGTCTCTGGTTTCCCCTGAGAATGCTCATGGCAATGAACTTCCTGTAAAATCCAGGGACAGTGTTTTTCTTGCAGGACTGACAATTGATTTCATTTCATTCACTGTGAAAGACAAATTTGACCAACTGCTCTTAGGCAGTTGAACATGACATCTTTAGATATGCGAGTGCAATGGATAGATATATTGGTGTCTGCTTATCTCAGTATTGAAGAGAACTCTGCTGACTGCATTCAATGAGCAAATGACTTAAACGCCGTAAGTGGTAAGTTGGGAATCAGTCTTTCCTTGGGACGACATTTTTTTCCTGGACACCAAGGAAGTTAATAAAATTTGGAAGTATTATTGATGATACCTGTCATGGTGTAACTAATTTTAGCTAATTGTACTTTCAGCTAATTTTAGTCACTTAAAAATTTTCAGTTTGAGACCTAGTCTTACTACAGGTGTCTTACAGACACCTTAGAAGGTGTTTCATCCCTGTGTAATACCAATTTCTAAACTAGGTGGAATTAATTACCACCTGGAGGTACCTAATTCTCCATGGCCGTCAATATAGGCATGGACAGCAGCAATACCACTAGAAAAGCACACTGTTCAGGTAGAAATTTCCCAGGACATACTAACAGCTTATAGGGTTGAGCTGAGGCTGTTTGGATGATGAAGTCTACTATAAGGTAGTCTACTAAAAAGAAAGACCCTTAGCCATTTATGCAGCCCTCAAACCAGCTGAGTGGATCTGGAGTTTAAGTCAGCCTCCAAAAGTGATACTGAAATTTGTGACCACTGACACTGACCACTGAGATCATGTTACCACTAACTGGTTTGCTTTTCGGCCTCCACTGGATTTTCCTTCCTTGAATTTTTATACAGTCATCAACCAAAGGAGTTGTTAGACTTCAGGAGATGTTTTTCCTTGTAGACTTCTTTCTGCTACAGTGGAAAGAATAAGGCTTCAAAGCTGCAAACGCCCATCAATATATCCTACCTGTTTGGGAACCTCTTGGCAAGTAGAATGAGTTCGTGCAAGAAAACCTGAAATAGGGTAAAAAAATGCAGGAGCAAAATTAGTCACGGGGCTTGGCTGATGATCTTCCCTGATGAGTCAGGGAAAAGGGCCTTGTTTTTCCTACCCTGATGAAGCCCAAGCTGTTTGGCTGGATGCAGACCTCATGAGATCGGTAGTGGAAGACCCTGTATTTAGGTCGAGGAAGACCTTGTATTTAGGGCTGGGAGACTGTGTAGCTTGTTGCTAGGGAAAGGAGTCAGGTAGTGGGTATCCTCCTTCCCTTCTCTCCTGAGCAGTTTGTGACAACATGGAAGGTAATAACCATTGATTCTATCCATTCTGCGTCCCAAGAAGAACTAAGAAAAATCTTAAAAACACAATAAACTCAAGCAACTCCAGCTGAAGTAAGAGCAAGAGCTTATATTGTTCTCTCTTCGCTGTCCACCTGCTCTCTAGTAGCATTTCTTCCCTGCTGACTGCAGATCACAGTGCATCCAATGTTTGACTGTAAAACATTCTCTATCTAAAACAAAATTTACTAAGGATTTTATATCACTGCTGTAACAATCCTTTAACTTTTGAACATGTATCCCTGAATATATTCTGCGTTTAGCACTGAACTGGAAGCTAAATACATAAGAATTTATAACATTTTGCAATTGATTGCATACCCTTAATGTTTTTGTTTTGTTTCAGCCCTTTATTTTTATGCTCTTAAAAGATGCCACTGAATATGTCCTGTGGCAGTGGTGTACCCTTGAAATATCATTGCACTCACACAGGGTCTCAAAAGACATTAATTTAGAAAGGACATATATTTTCAGGTTTCCTTGTTTTTCTCCTCTTTGACTGCTATGATGAGCAAAGGCAAACAACGGTTGTTGTTCACACGTGTTGTGGTTCTACTATTAGGTGTAACCAGAATCATACACACACAAAAGGAAAGGGACCTCAAGAGGTCATTTCATTCATCCTCTGCCCTAGTAAGGCCATTTAGAAATTGGAGTAAGCTCTAGTCTTAGCCCCTGAACAACCTTAGTTCTTCGAAACTTGGAATAAAAGGAAAAAGCTCTGCATATGCGCACAGATTGTCACTTTAAGAGCATGCCAATACTGTTTGTTACTATTAGCAGCATCAGCAGCCTTTAGCGAAGCTGAATGTGAAGTGTTGCCGACTCACCTACAGAAGTAGACCGAGGAGGGGAGGATTGCATTATACTGTTTATTTTACTTAACTAGAATTCACTTACTAATTTTCCTAAGGAACACTTAAGTGTGGAGGCATTCTGTAGTTGGTCCTTTTTCTTTCTTAATACCAATGAAATAAGAAAAAAGACAACTATAGAATGTTTTGGACCAGTAGAGGTAGGCTGTGACACAGGATGGATTTCAAAATCATGCATAACGTGATGACACCCCATTTATATCCTATTGCTTGTTCCATTATCTGCCAGAAGAAACACGTGACAAACTCAAGTTGGGCTAACATTCTTGTTGAAAGGGCTCCTCTACTCCATCAAGTATTTGCAGCAAAATAAATCATGTTTTACACATAATACTTAAAAAAGTATTTAAATTTTGTGCTCTAAAAAGCATTTAATTTTTGTGCTCTAAAAAGCGTGTATAGGACCCATTTTTCATTTTACACCCAAGCCTCCACACTTAGAGAAAGTCTTCTATACAAGTGCTGCAGGTGAATATTGTTTTGGCAACAATATCATGCAGGTCTGGAAGGGAAGGAGGAAAGTGTGGCAAGATCCAGGCAGCAGAACCCTGTGAACAAGGGAAGGAGAAAGCATTGTTTTGGCAACACAGCCAGGGATAGGCACATTTGCTCTTCTGCGGAGCTCAGCAAAGGCATCCGCATGGATTTAAGAATGCCAGAGCAGAGCACATGCTGCTCCAGGTAAGAACCGTCATACCACATAAGACCAGTCTGGCTTCTTGTGTCAGACCATGAAGGGTGATGAGTATGTCCTCTTACATCTCTTGCATACTTACAGAGTTTACGGAACAAGGTGTGCACAGTGTGATTCTTTACCCGGTTTCCGCACCTGGTTGTGGAAGTCTGTAGTTCAGCGACTGAGTCAGATTGCACCTACACCCGTCATGCTTAAAATCTGCTGATGACCCTGTACTCCACGAACTGTTTAATTTTTGTTGGAACACACTTTGCACCCTGGCCTCTGCAACACATTTGTTTTAAGCTTGTTGCCTGTTAACTTCATTTCCTAGTCACCTTCTCCACACTGATAATATTTTAAGATTTTCTAAATCTTTATCATGTCCACTTGAATCCACCCTTTTCCCATGCAAGAGTCCTAGTCATGTTTGCTTTATCTCATAGACAAGCCATTCCACATCATTGACCATTCTTGCTTCTCTTCCTAACTTTTCAGAGGTAATAAAACCTTTTTTTCTGAGGCAGGTTGACCAGACACGTGCCCATAATATTCAAAATATGTAATTTTTTTCTGTTCTTAATTCCTTTTACATATTACAGAGCTATAAAACCAACAGCTTTAAATACTGTAATTCATAATTAAAACTAAAAAATACTCTTCAATCACCAATAAAACAAAGGCTTGAGAAAACAGATGGGCTTTGCAACATTCTTGAAAGTTGATATTCAGACTACCAGATCAATGGAGACAATGAACTCCAACGCTGAAGGTCCTTCACTGTGTATACCCTCTTAGCATTCTCCAGATGTTGTAATCAACCGGCTTTTAGATGGAATACCTCAACTGCTATCATCTACCAGGGGAGTTCAGGCTGTCATCTGGGTACCTAGGAGCTTTCTGAAGATCAGGCAGTGTTATTATATGTTGTTTTTTTTTTTTTTTAAAGATATGTAGGCAGGTTAGCAACCTGTTTTCCTCCTCTGAACCTCCATCTGACTTTTGTTCTTTTTTTCTCTTGTTAAAGGCTGTCTTAGAATTTAAACAACTACTCTCTCTTATCTGCTATCTGTAAACTAAGTCTGATCCCTAGGAAGCACAACCTCCTTTCATTCATCATTGGGGTGTGTTAAATTCACAAGTCTTGTCTGCATAATCAACATCTCAATTACCTTTTAAAAAACACTGTGAAAAATAAATCTGATAAAAGGACTGGAAGCCATCTGATAATTTCTTAGTAAAGACTGGAGTCTAGCCACCACATGACTAGTAGGTATTAGTTTGAGACAGGATCTTATTGACGCAGGACACTAATCTTTCTTTTCCCTCTGTTCTGACAGATCAAAAAAGTAAACCTTAAGCAGTTAGGTATTTAAATTTGTCACATGGAACTAGGTATTGTGGTACACCAGATCATTTCTAGTCTACTACAATATTCCATGTAATGCTAACCAATAGAAACGTACATCTAACAAACCAACAGTAATTAAAATTGCATTCAAATAATTAATTTTGCTGAGAAAAGAAAGTTGTTAGCTGGTATCTCATTTATACATTAATGGTAAAGCTTCATTTCCTGTTAAGCTTATTAGCATGTTCAGAATAGGAAATTTGCACATCACAAATTAACTTACAGAGTTCTTGTTTACAATGCTGTGGGTATTTGGAACATGTATTTTTGAAAAATGGAACAGGTTTTTTTACATTTTCACAGCATTCCATCACCCTTTGCTACAACATCAAAACTCACTGTATAATTTTATTCCTCTTCAACAATTCTGTATTTTCACTTAAAATTATCCTCCTCGCATTTTGGATTTTTTTATTTACATAATATAAAATATTATATTTTTATAATATATAAAATATATAAAATATTATATTTTTATATAATAAAATAATCACAAAAAATATTTTTGTGATTGGGATTGGGGATTCTTGTTCAAAGAGTGTTCAGCATTACTATGATATAAGTAATAAATATCTAGTATTTTCCACAGAATTTTAGGAAGAGTCCAAGGTGGTCATCCTGTCATCTCTTCATCCCAAAGCAAGATCAATGGATCTACATCACTCCTCTCATATACTCCTCTTGCAAATTATCTAATCATGTCTCCTCAGACAAGCTATTCTACTACCACTATGGCTATCAGGAAATATTTTTCTAGTATCAAAGCTAAATCTAAGCTCCAAACATTTTGAGGACAGTTAGGGGCTTCCTGAGGCAGATATGACTTTTATGTATTTAGTTGTTGTATTGGGTTTGCATGGCAAGGTTTTGGTAGCAGGGGGGCTACATGGGTGACTTCTGTGAGAAGCTGCTAGAAGCTTCCCCTATGCCTGATAGAGCCAATGCCAGCCGGCTCCAAGACGGACCTGCCGCTGGCCAAAGCCGAGCCCATCAGTGACAGTGGTAGCGCCTCTGTGATAACGTATTTAAGAAGGGGGAAAAAAAACCTGCACAAGGGAAACTGCAGCTGGAGAGAGGAGTGAGAATATGTGAGAGAAACAACTCTGCAGACACCAAGGTCAGTGAAGAAGGAGGGGGAGGAGGTGCTCCAGGCGCCGGAGCAGAGATTCCCCTGCAGCCCGTGGTGAAGATCATGGTGAGGCAGGCTGTCCCCCTGCAGCCCATGGAGGTTAACGGTGAAACAGATAACCACCTGCAGCCCATGGAGGACCCCACACCAGAGCAGGTGGATGCCCGAAGGAGGTTGTGACCCCATGGGAAGCCCACGCTGGAGCAGGCTCGTGGCAGGACCTGTGGACCTGTGGAGACAGGAGCCCACGCTGGAGCAGGTTTGCTGGCAGCACTTGTGACCCCGTGGGGGACCCACGCTGGAGCAGTCTGTTCCTGAAGGACTGCACCCCATGGAAGGGACCCATGCTGGAACAGTTTGTGAGGAACTGTAGCCCGTGGGAAGGACTCACATCAGAGAAGTTTGTGGAGAACTGTCTCCCGTGGGAGGGACCCCATGCTGGAGCAGGGGAAGAGTGTGAGGAGTCCTCCCCCTGAGGAGGAAGGAGCAGCAGAGACAATGTGTGATGAACTGACCCCAACCCCCATTCCCCATCCCCCTGTGCCACTGGGAGGGAGGAGGTAGAGAAAATCAGGAGTGAAGTTGAGCCCGGGAAGTAGGGAGGGGTGGAAGGAAAGTGGTTTTTAAGATTTAGTTTTTATTTCTCATTACCCTACTCTGATTTGATTGGTAATAAATTAAATTAATTTTTTTTCCCCAAGTCGAGTCTGTTTTGCCCATGACAGTAATTGGTGAATGATCTCTCCGTGTCCTTATCTTACCCACGAGCCTTTCATTATATTTTCTCTCCCCCGTCCAGTTGAGGAGGGGAGTGATAGAGCAGCTTTGGTGGGCACCCGGCATCCAGCCAGGGTCAATCCACCACAGTTGTCTTCTGTGGATGTTCGTTCCATGAACTTCTCCAGTGTTACTATGTCAGTTTTCAGCAATCGTCACATCATTTGGCAAGAACTGCAGTTGTACTCTCTCTTTTTGTTTGCTTCTGAAACTTATTGTTACCAGCTTCATTCAGTGTCACTTTGCCTGACTGCACAGAGTGAACAATAGATCCCCATCTCCTCTCTCCATGCCACTCATCATTTTTCCACTTCTACTTTGTCCTCTCCAGTGTTTCTTTTCCAGATAGCAGAGTTCCAACTCAGTTCCCACTTACATGGAATCCAATCCACATCTCCTGATTGTCCTTGTTGTCCTTTCTGAACCTTTTCCAATTCTTAGATCTCTTTTCTCCAATTTATCCTCCCAGGTTGGAGTCATTGGAACATGTTATGGTATTATCTCACTGCAACATTGTGCAGAATGAAACAATGAAACCATTACACAGAATCATTTCAGGACATATCCCTGTGGATTCCCACACACTTCCTTGCATTTGGAAGCAGATCATTAATAATAACTTGGGGTATGATTATCCCACCATTTTTACATTCTCACTTTACAGCATTTTCATGTAACCCATACTTCCCTGGCTTGCCACGATTATATTAAGTAACACCTGAAGCATCATTAAAGCCAAAATACCTGACATTGAATGCTTCTTCATGCTTGACAACATGTATTATCCTGACAGAGGAAGAAATGAACTGACAGACTCATGCTGGCAGTTGTTTCCTTGCACAATTCTAGGTGTCTAGAGTTTTTGTTCTGGCACTTTCGCTGGAATTTAAGTTACACGGACTTGCTGATAAATCCCCGGGATTTCCTCCTCCACACCGGCAGGTACTACACCTGCTCTTTTTGAACGCACCAGTCTTCCAGGAGTCCATTTCAGCGAGGTCTTGACAAGTCTTAGGAGGGAGTTCATGAGGCGCAGCTGACTTGAGTGCACCTAACTGATCTTTCCTTAGTCTCTTCTCAGAGTATAACAATTTCTTCTTGGATTCAAGTGCTTTATCTGCTTTGTTGTAGTTGGGAGTGACAATGGAAACACAAAAAGACTTGACAAATAATTTATGAACATTTGTTCTTTGCTTCTCATGTCTTACTCTATGTATTGTTGCTATTACTAAACGCTGCTTACTTTTTTTTCAGGCTACAGCTCCTAAATCTTCCTTTTCCTGTGTTTACCTTGAAAGTGCTAGCAAAGTCAATCACTTTTCATCCTTGCTATGCGTTTCCTTCTTCAGTTGCAGTAACCCCTCGGGTTTAAAGCTCCCAGAGTTTGGCTGGTGAAAACCCCTTCCCCCGCCCCCCCCCCCGGCCTGGGGCTTCTCTAATCAACGCTGCAGCGTGGCTGCAGTTTCAGGGCAGGGATGACAGCAGGGCTGCCCCACCCTGCTCAGGTGCATTTGCCAGGCACCATTACGGCCCCTAGCTCTGGGGAAACGAAGGCCCCGCGGCAACGCTGGCAGGGGCCACTCAGCAGAGACGATTTCAAAAGGCAGTTATTTTTTTTTCAAAAACTGTAACAAGCAGATGTTTAAATACCCGTACGCCACAGGTTTTGGAAATTCATCCCCCCCCTCCCTTTTCTTTTGTCCCCTAGGAAAAAAGTGAACTGAAACGAGCCCCGCCGCCTTGCCACGGGCGTGGCCTACGGGCAGCGCGCGCCTCCCGCCGCCCGGCCTCGCCCACCGCGCATGCGCGCAGCCGCCCGGCCTCTGAGCATGTGCAGGGGGTCGGGGGCCGGCAGCGGCCTGGTGAGCAGCCGCGCCGCCGCCGCCGCCGCGATGGGCTGAGGGGCGAGGCGGCGGCAGGGGGGTGTCGGCGGCTCCAGGCTGGGCGCCCCGAGGATGGAGAGAGCCATGGAGCAGCTCAACCGGCTGACGAGGTCCCTGCGCCGTGCCCGCACCGTGGAGCTGCCAGACGGTAGGAGAGGAGCGGCGGGGCGGGGATGCAGCCGGCGGGGCGGTGGCGCGGCGGTCTGCCCCGGGGCCGCGGCGGCCTCCCCGGTTTGGCCATGCCGGGCCGGCCCGGTGGGGGTGAGCTGAGCTGGGGGCCGTTACGTAGCCCCGCCCGGCGAGGCGACTCGGGAGAATGGAAGCCGGCTCCCTTCCTCCCCCTCCGAGGGGCTTTTTTATTTTTAATGGTGGTAACAACGACAGCAACGACTTCCCCGTCCTCTTCCTTTCCTCGGTGTCTCGCCGCCGGAGGACGGCGGTGTCTGTCACAGGGTGCGGGGTGCCCCTGCCCGCTGCTGCTGCCCCTGAGCCCGGGCGAGCGGGTGGTCTGGGGTGCTGGGCCCTCTCTTTATCCGGTTTTAAATCCTTTGTTAGATGCTTCGTCGATGACACAGTAGTGATGACAGATCTTTGTTGGGTTTTGTGTTGTGGTTTTTTTTTTTAATAGTGCTGAATTTTATTTGAAAAGGTGTTGTAAGTCACTGTCGCTGGTCACAGCCTAATTTTTTGGGCTCTAAACTACTCGTGGGTGCTAGCCACCTGGTATCGGGATGGGCTTGAAAACGTGGCTTTGGGTTCTTATGGCAAGTAGTTTAGTGTTCTAGACAGGTACGGCCTTTGGGAAGACTACCCCGCAAAAGCTTTTGGATATGCAAAAGTTTCTGTTTTTGTGAGTCATGTGCTGTCATTGTACTTTCTTCAGGGTTTATTTTTACGGAGGAGTCTTTGGCTGTCTGTCTGCCAGCTTTCATCTCTGGTGGTGGAGGAAAGGGAGTCATACTCTGTTTTCTCTACGCATTCCCTGTTAGGATTTCCTGGCTGCTGCACATGGACTTCCCCCCTACGCTGAGCTGCTACACCCTTTCCTTATTGTCACCCTTCAACAGTTTCAGTGTCTGCCAGTGCGGTTGCTCATAAATTTCACAAAATGACAGACAAGTTTCAGATGGGTTTTGCTGCTTCTTGTAAGCTCTTGAATGGCAGTAGTGAAAGCTGACGTAATACTGTTAATGTAAGCTTAGGCTTACAGAAATAATGTAGTAGCACCAGTTTAACTAATTGATGATGGTAATACGAATAATGCTTAGCACAACCTATGCTGGTTGGAGCTGCTTTAAATTTACTCCAGTACTAGTGTAGGTAAATTCATTCTGAAGTTGAGTTCAGCTGTTTTCTTCCTATCTTGGGCATTATTATCTTACACTTCAGAGGTAATTATGTCTGTGGTAGTGCAAGTGCAAGCCCTGTGACCTCCGGAACAAGTAATTCTCTTGCCCTGTAGTGCAGAAGGAATATCAGTCCTATGTATTCTCTAAGAATTACATGAAACAAATCACAGCTGGACTGAAATAAGGAGATAAATGGACTTCAGGCACTGAAGTCTCAAATTGCATTCCAAGAAAACCTCCATTCAATGGCTGTCTAACTTTGGGTACATCTTAGCTCATTACATGTCTTCTTTCTTGACCTTGGTGTTCCCAAGGTTCATGCAGTCCTGTGCAAACTCTTCTTGAGAAGCAGGTTTGGGTTGTAGTGTTTTGCTCCAAACATGTACTGACAGGATCAGCTTAGAAAATACCGCCACCAGTCTAGTATGGCATGCAGTTTGGTGGCTTCTTCTGCGCTGTGTCTGGCCTCTTGAATTATGATTCTTTTTTTTTTCCCCACATACATTTGAATAGCTTTAATTTGAAAGATATATAGTTTACCTCTCCATCCTTAAACTAAGAGTCATAGTACTCTCAGGAAACAGAGGTGTATGTTTGAACTTCCTTATGCTGAAGAAGGCACTAAATCCAGGTATTTCACTTCCTTTGCATGTGATGTAGCCATTAGGGTATTATATGGATGGTGCTGACACTTTAAGATTGTGATCTCTGCCAAGTTCAAGCCAATATCTCTTATGAAATAAAATAATAAGTGTATCTTGTCAGGGCAGGATTCTAGATGATGAATTTTAAGTGATTTTTTTTTTTTAAAGCAAGCATTAACACCTGAGTCCAGTGATGACCTTGCCAATAGGAATACCCTGAGCTGACCTTGCCAGTAGGAAATAGTATTGTTTTTTTCATCACTCTTCTGAAGTATCCTTCAGCAGGCGTTTTCTGGGCACTTAAGAGCTTGACACAAACTTCTGGACTCTACCGTTAAGGCTCAGTGCCTGAAAACTAGGTCTTGCAGCCCAAAGCTGTAGGTTTTAGGCCCTTTGTTGGCTCTGACTGTGTATTTTGGGGGCTTTTTTTGTCTTTAGATGTTCATTACTTGAAATGCAAGCAAATTAGATAACAAATAAGTTCTGTAAGTGCATGAGGCATATAATGCTTTTTCTTTCCCTGGTGTCATGTACTTTTATTTTAAGTCAATAGGAGTTTGTTTATGAATAGGGATAATATTTACCAAAAATAGGCACAAAAGCTCTTTAGTCCCACACCTTTTTAATTATTTCTGTACAGAAAAACTCTGGGAAAATCTGCATATGCTCCATAGTGTAGATTCTGTTAATAGAATAGCAAAGGGCTTAGTTTTGTAACTATACCATAAACAACTTTTATGGCCCAGCTACTCACATTTAACTGTTGTCTTTTTCTAGATCACTATACTTGTATTACTTAATTAGGATCAGTATTAAGCATTTCAGTTAAGTGTACTGGTATATTTAAAGCTTGTTTTTCTCTTCTCTTTAATATGGCATGATTGTGGAAATACGTAAGGATGTCATGCTCAGATTTAGTTGGCATTCTCAGGTTCTGTGTTTTTGTTCAGTTGGAGAGCTTTATCTTCCTGCCAAGAGATCTGTAGAACAGAGCTCAAGCAAGAAATTTTTTTTCATTTGTATATACTGGGAGCTAATCATGGATACCTCTTTAAAAAGTGATCAAATCTTTTCCACAATTGATATCTTTATTTAACATCTATTTAATTTTATTTCCAGGACTCTCCCTCCGCATGCGTCCCCTCCCTCCCAGCCTGCCTGCCCCCACAGCAGTCAAATTCTAGTGGTGCATGTTGGGGATGGAGTTATCTGATGCTCACAGAGCTCTGCCATAAGGAACATTCTATAGACAGTTCAAACTCTTGAACTCGGTGATGGTTAGAATTACTCTCTGCAGCTTTGAAACATCATTTGGTGTTTTGAGAGGCTTGTGTCTCTTCCGCCATGCATTCACTGCAGGCAACATTTTTTTTTTTTAATTTCTCTAAATGACAGTTAATGTGATTTGAATTTGAATACGACTTATCTCTTTTCAATGTTCAAAGGTAATAATAAATTAGCATTGCTTCTTTCTTTTGTTAGCTACAGACAGACTGCTTCAAATAGTGGGTAGCAGCACTAATCTTGGAGCACTGTAGAAGAATAATAACGAATAGCATAGCTGCAGCATGATAAGGGTTTCTCTGACTCCACTTGATAACTCTGAAGAATTCTGTGTTTAGTATTTGGTAAATGTCAGCTTGCCTATCTAGTGGAAGTAGTGAATGTATAGAAGCATGGTACGTAAAAGGTATGAGAAACTATACTTGTTTGGGTCTATTTTAATTCTTCCTGTTCTGATTGCTTTGTAACTTTGGTATTTGGATCAATTAAGATGATGAGGAAAAAGATCAAAATAAGTTTTATGAGAACAGTCCTATATTTCCATATCCTGGAACCGTGTACCTGGGTTCTCAGAAAGTGTAGTCCCTCCTGTCATAAGCTGGCATCTACGTGAAGAGTCTGTGGAGATTGTACTCCCAACAATGGGTAGTTTGCTTCAAGCTAGAAAATATAATCATTAAATCAATAATAATAATTGTACATTAATATTATTAATAATAATTATACATTAAAACCTTTTAAGTTTTGTCAAATTTATCCTTTAAAAATAGTATCTTACTCCAGAAAGTCTGTAAGTGACCAAACAGGCATGTCATACCCGTACAATGTGCTGGTATGTGCAGCAGTAGTACTGACAGAGGCTGTATAGCTGAATGTCAGTCTGTTCCCACCATTGACTTGGATCTTTGTGTTCTGGCCTTTTTTCATTGCCTTCAAACATGGAATATCAAACTGATCAGAAATTAAAATGAGATTTATTGCATTCAAGTATTCAAGTTTAGAGACAAAAATGAATGGTTATGGAGTAACTTAGTTTAAAGAAATCACTTTTACAAACTCAGAGGTATCAGGACTTTGGAAGTCACCTTGTAACACAGGAAATTTCCTTCTTTTTAAAATAAGCTATTTACTTTTTGTTTGTTAATGCACATTTCTTAAATACTTTGACTTAATTAACAGAATTGTCAATTTAAAGAAATTGATGCCCCATTGAAAATTCTGTAATTATTACTTTGTAAAAGAAAAAAAGCCACATTGAAATGTCACGTATTGCAATCCTGTTAATTACCTCTCCTATCTAAGTATAGTGGCTTTTTCTTTATAATGAAACTTTAGGTATGTATAACCTGTGTGTAAAAAAAAAAAAAAAAAAAAAAGGGGGGGGGCAAAAAAACATCTGTTGAACAGTGGATACTTTAAAAGGTAAGTAAGTGTTGCTAGATGAATTTATTTTATGTAAAAGATTTCTTTATGATAATGGAGTAATTTAATTTCTTCACAGATAATGAAACTGCTGTCTATACACTAATGCCGATGGTTATGGCTGACCAGCACAGGTGAGAGCTTCTTTAAATTTCCTTTTTTTTTTAAGGTCTGAAAAAACAGCGTGTTTGCTAGAGTTGTAGCTGCTAGAGCATTCTCAGGAGTTCTGCTGCTGAATTGCTGAGGTATCTTCTGTAGCTGAAGTTAGTCACTGACTGTGTGCACCCCAGCATATTCTTACCTGAGAAACCTGTTTTATTTTATGCCATAGATCGGAGCTGGGATTTGTTCTGTTGATGCACATAGAGAAATTTGTCCTGTGATAAGAACAAAAGCATTGTTTCGTAACTGGGTTGTAGCTCTGAGTGTGTATTTATTGATGACATAGAAGCTCTTAGTCTCATTAGACGTCTCAGAAAGACATGGAATAAGAGTTGGACAATGAGATTGATACTTCTGGGATTCCTCAGATGAGCAGCTGTTTCTCTTACCCAGTTGTCCTCAAAGTGGTTGGGACCTGGGGGCTTGTATAGTGCCAGCTAAGTGGTGCTACCTTTCGCTGAGTTTTGTAGGGAAGCAGGTAGTAACTCTTACTGAAACTGTAAATTGTTTATCTAATCAGGATAGACATTTGTTCTGCTACATAATATCTTGTTGAGATTGTGTGCAAGGGTTCTAAATTATGTGATCAGCTCATTACTGGAGGTTGAAATCACCAGTTCACTTGCAGTTTTGCCTATTTTGAAATATTTTATCTTAACTAATGTTTTATCTGTACTAATTCATTAGGGCTTGAAGGGTCCTATTTAAATTTCTTATCCTATTGACGTATCATGTGTCCTTCTACTTCATCATGATGATTTTGCATACCCATCTTCCTTCTGAGCTTTGCCTATGTTTGGGAAAGCTGCTGGATATCTGGTTAGGGTGTCTGTGTTGAGATGAGGAGGAAAATGGGAATTTATTGTTTTTCAAACCAAAGCTATTAATATGCTTGTTTTCCATATTTGTGAAGAAGTGATTTGGCCATCTGGTCTAATTCTTACTGGTTTACATTTGAAACAGTTACCCAGTGTCACAGTTCATTTTTTATGTACAAGTAAGAAGTGAAAGAGTAAAAGTACTGTTAATATGCAGATGCTTGAAAGCTGTTGGATCTCTTGTTCAGAAATTTGTTGGAGGAAAGAGAAATAGTGATCAAGTAAGAAATAGAGTGTTTGTGTACAAGTTACAGTATATACTTTGCTTGGATATTGTGTGCTATTTTTTAATTAAATTTATATTTCTGTTTGAAGGTCTGTTTCAGAGCTGCTATCAAATTCAAAATTTGATGTGAATTATGCATTTGGACGTGTGAAGAGAAGTTTGCTTCATATTGCAGCAAAGTAAGACTTACTTGAGTCCAGTCCAGAAGTTAACAATGAAAGTATTACCACAAATCTAAGGCACCAATGTAAGCTGGAAAACTCTGTAGTATCAGTTAACATTTTGTTTTTGCACTTCCTCTTTGTATTTTGTTTGTTCTTTTAGCAGTGTGCCTGCCTCATTGAGAGGACATGTTTTACACGTGATATCAAATGGCTGTCCAAATTCTAGAGAAGGAAGTCTGGTGGATACTTTTTTCCTTTCTGTGAAATCTCAGTCTGTGAAGAAATGTAGCCATTATGTGTATCCTGTATAGCTGGGTTACTCTTGCCTCTTGTAGATTTAGAGAAACTTTGTCTGCAGGTGCTGCTTGTTTTTGAAGTATTCTAAAACAGTGGGAAGCACTT